>NC_051176.1:325183392-325783392 GCF_013339695.2 Rhipicephalus sanguineus | reverse complement strand
GGTCATCCCGGACGGCATTACGAACTCCCAGCGACACCGCACACGACCTGAAGTCGTTCATGTCGTGCGCCTTAAGCCGTTTTTTGCGCGTTAGCGAACGTGGCGACTCTACTTTTTCCTTTGTTATTGTAATTTATTTATGTATGCACTTGTTTTTTTTCTCTTTGTTCTTTCACAAACATCGGGACGATGCTTTTTCAGAGGGGGGCAATGCCACGCCCACTTCTTATTTTATTTTTATGTTTTTGGGTTTTACCAGCAAAGACGGTTATCAACGCTCGAGGCTGTCTGCGAAGCAGTGTTCGAGAAGCTTCTCGATTGTAGTAGATCGTTTTGTTAAGATTTCGCGCCGCACGCGAATGTTCCAGCATTATCGAGCGATAACGCCGCCACCAGTGATATCGTTGGAAAGTTCGACAGCGCCTGTATAAAAGCCGACGCACTTGACCGCTTGTCAGTTGATCGACGGTCGACGCTCTGTTCGCCGCTATCAGTTTATTGCTGTAGCTGGAGTTTCGTTTTCCCGGCCACAAGTTCGACCTAATAAAGAGCTTCATCTCGGACGTGCTTACTGCTGCCTCCGTCGACGTCACGACCACGTGACAATATGGGGGTTGTTTATATTTCGCGCATTTCTCTATCGCCTGATTAACAGTGTCAATGTGGTCCATTGTCGAGTAGCCTGTACTGAATCCTGCTTGGTCCTTTGGTTGACTGAATTCTGATGTTGTCCTAATTGCATTAGCTGCTATCTTTGTAAATGGTTTGTAGACGACAGCAAGCTGATCGGTCTGCAATTTTTCATGTCCCTGACGTCCCCTTTCTTATGGTTAAGATGATCTTAGTATTATTCCAAGATTCTGGTACCCTCACCGTTAAGAGACATTTCGTATACAGGGTGGCCAGTTTTTATAACACAGTCTGTCCACTATTTCAACAGATCTGATGTTACATGATCCTCACCACGGGCTTTGCCTCTTTTTGCCTCCATGGGTTTCTTTATTTCCCCTGTCGTTACCGGTGGGATGTCCGATTTCTCTGGGCTACTACTACTTCTCACATTATCTTGCTGGTTGCCCCGACTACTGTACAGATCTCCGTAAAACTCCTCAGCTATTTAAGCTATCCTACCCATAGTGTTAGTGCCTTTGTCTTCCTTGTTCCTTAGTGCATACATCTGGTTTTTTTCCTGTACCCAGTTTCCTCTTCACCGCTTTGAGGCTTCGTCCGTTCTAAAGATGAACATGGGACGAAGTTAGTCACGTGCGAGCCGGGCCGTGTCCCCTGCCCCTACAGCGTTAATTAAATAAAACAATACAATTCGGCTTCCTAGATGAATTTCAGGAGCGGTCTGTGATAAGTGAAGTGCGTGTTTTGGTGAAGTGCGCGAGTGCAACTAGTGTGTCATTTGAAAAGTGCGCGAGTGCACCGGCGCAAGAAAGACGACGACGACGACCGAATGTGTGGACGCGCGCTTTCGCGGTGTATTCGGCGAAGAAGACGATGGGCAGACGAGGCGCGTGAATTTCCAACCAATGAGAGACCCCCACGCTGATTTGGAAGAAGCCCGATGGAAGAACGGGGCAGACGTGGCCGGGACGCGACGGAGGCAAGCAGGCGACCAGGGCGCGGGGGTGGCGGCTGAGTTCCTGAGGCAAGGCCACTGCGGGCTCCCACCTGGCCGTGTACCCGAGCATCAACCATAGTCTGGCGTTGGCCAGGCTGCTCGTCGTCTGGCGTTGGCCAGGCTTCTCATCGTCTGGCGCTGGCCAGGCTCATCCCGTCCCCGGTTCCACGTCCCAACGTCGGAGGAACGCTGAAAGGGCGCCTACCTTGGTACCTTGGTTCTCCCGACGCCACCTTCGACCGAGCGACGCCTGGACTTCAGGTCTACATTGACTGCGTCTTGCCGCTTCAACCCTTGCCGTCTCCACGAGTGCTGCTACTGAATGGTGACAGTCGCTTTTCGTCTCGCATACGCTGAACTTGTGCACACTTAGCATGTCGCGACTGTTTGGTTAGTTCAGTTAATTTCTCCTCTCATTTGCATGCTTTGTTTGTTTTTTCTCCTATTTCTTTGTTTTTATCTAGTTTATTAAAATATATTCAGTTGGTTTTTTTTTGTGCGCAAACGGTCTCGTGTTCCCCTCTCTCGATGTCGGTTTTGACATCGGCTTACATTCACACGAACCTGCACGAGAGCATATTGGTTATTGGTTGAATCGCCTCGTGACACGGTCTATGTTATTCGCGGATCCATTTGGAATCAACGTCCATCGACACTGTCGACCAGCTGAAGGTGAGGTTGTGATATTCAAAGAGTACTCGAGAGAGTATAGTCGGCGTTTACTAAAATAAAGTATACATTGAAGTATTACTGAAATCAAGTATAGATAGACCGCGTCGCTCGCACCATATATGCATCAAACGATAAGTCCTTACCACCCTTCGTTGATACTAACTGCAGTTGCATTTTAGACACGCTGGTTGTCTTTCGCGTGTTGGCAAGCCGGTGAATGTATGCCGCAGATATGTATAGTCGTGAGCAAAATGACCTGCAACTCTCAAATTACCTTTTAAATAGGCCATAGCGGCTAAACGAAGCGAGCAAGCGCAATAGTGTTCACGACACCAAATGCTCAAACGGAAATGTGTCTATGGTGATTCAGTACGTCCCAGTGCATTACAAGTATTCGTACACTAAACATTAATTCGCTGTTCGGCTCATACTGATGACAGAAGAACGTCTTGACGGCATCGGCATCCGGTAACACACATGCCGTTTAAGTGCTACTTCCGATATACATACACACGCTCGGCAATACCTACACTGACTGCGTTATTCCTTTCACATTTCATGTGTAGAGATACATGCAGATGCGTTCGGATATGTGAATTGTTTTACGATGTAACAATACTCAACCTGTTCATCCGCTGCTCGAACGGCTGGCTCGCTCGATGTACACACTTTTCCCATAGTGCTTCCCACTCCCGCGGGGCGTTCTGGGATTGCTTCAAAAAAGGTTTACGAGTATGAATCTCCCAGTACATTCACCCTCTCTCATTAGGCTATCATCTGATGCTTTGCAATCATATCCCTCAATTAATTTTTACTGTATATCTGCACTTAATTATTATTTGCCTGTAACTACCCATTCAATTATTCACTCCTTTGAATTGCAGAAGGGTCTCTTGAAGGCTTAAACTTTAGCGCAAAACGAGCACAGCGGACAAAGAAACGACGAGGACAAGCGCTTGTCCTCGTCGTTTCTTTGCCCGCTGTGCTCGCCTTACACTAAAGTTTTAGCATTATGGAATACCAACTAGACCGCTCCCACACCTTGTCTCTTGAAGGGCCAGGACAAGCGCTTGTCCTCGTCGTTTCTTTGCCCGCTGTGCTCGCCTTACACTAAAGTTTTAGCATTATGGAATACCAACTAGACCGCTCCCACACCTTGTCTCTTGAAGGGCCAGTTGGTATACCTGTTACTGCGTTGAAAACAGCTCGAAAACGGGACGAATGGTAACAAACAACGCAAGCGCTGTTCTTATGTTTTCTTAGCATTCGGGCCGCTTTCGCGCTGTTTTCAACGCAGTAACATGTAGCAAACGGCCCTTCAACACAGCCTTCTGCAATTGGTTTCTCTTGCATCAGGTTCTTTCGCACCCAGTGTTTTGCATAACTCATCAATGCGAAGCATTTCTTAGCGAACATTTGACACTTTGATCATTCTTATCGATCCTTATAGTCTACTATGTGAATGTAAACTGAAATGGACATTCACAATTTAGTAAGGGTCCAAAATATGAGGATTTTGCTTAAAAAAGCAGGCCAAGACATTGATAGGCAGCATCTATCTATCTATCTATCTATCTATCTATCTATCTAGCCGCCTACGTCTGGGTGCTCTGGTGCTCTCTTGATCGCCTCCTTAACTTGCTCTAGACCAAAACTGACAGTGGAGGGTAATGAATATGACTGTCGGGTCTTGACGTGAATAACGTGAAAATCCTGTCGCGTACGTCGTCAAACACTTTCCTCCAGACACGTGTGGCACATACCCGTGTACCCCGGGCCGCGGTGTACGGGTACGCACCACAGGTGATAGACAGTTTATATCTACCCAGGAACGGCGAGAACAGACATTGGTAATTTAAATGCGATAGCGTTAAGAGAAACCGACATCGGCATAGTTGACCTGACAAATGAAAAGGATAAAGAGTAGGATCTCAGCAGGAATCGAACCCAATCGCTGATGGGAAACTTTGTGCCAAATTTCAAGTTTTGTTAAACAATCGAACCCAAGCACGATTCTGCGTGGCAGTCAGGAATTCTACCACATAGCCACGCCAGGGCTACAAACTGGTTTGGAAAAACCGACTATGCAAGCGTAATGTCGGTGCAACGTGCATTATGGTTGTGGTGCTGGCTATCTAATTTTACAAGAAAGCAATAAACACTACATATGTATTCCTACGATACATGCGTCATATCAGATTAATGTATGGGGTTCCAGGCTTCCAGTGTTGGCTCCACTTTTATAGCAGTCTAATAAACCTTGAATTTGTATTCCTATGATTCAGCAAGCTATATTGAAGCATTTCTCGACCCCGGAGGAACACATTAAGGAAAGTTACGTATGATATTCACATGATTGCAGCATAAAGTGCACTTTGTTTCGATAACACTGACGTATGTGCTCTAGCGTGAGGGCTGACGTTACATCGCACCATAAGTTACCCTTTAAACGCCAGTATTGTCGACGTGCCTGGTAAGCCCACGAGGTGCACACAGCTACTGCACTTACAAAAGCACATCGATCCACCTCGTAACGCTTGGCTCAAAGCCATAAAATGCAGCATAAAAGTACTCGATGACTGCTTCGCATGAAACAGATTCCCACAACGCGTGAGATCTGCCGAATTTTTTTCCTTAGCCTTCATGTAGTTTTCATGCTGTTTTCAACGCAGTACTCCTTTAAATCGTGACCTCGCGTAAATGTTTCTTGTGGCACATATCAGTGTGAAATGACATCTATATTAATCGAATAATTATAATTGATTACGAATTAATGATATTTATCGCTGCTAATAATTAACAATATTCTATTATTTCCCGCCATCGTACTATAACTGCATAGATTGATATACTAGCTATCTGCTTTAACTATGTCCTACACTGGCAGCTTTCATCACTACATTTAAAATATGTTCAATTAATCGTCGCCATTCGTTAGTAATCCACTTCATGCCAAGTGCTAATGTAGATCAACATTATAGTAAGTCATTCTTAATGTGAATTCTGGGCTAACCTAATTTTAAAAATTCGCGCAGCTTGCACTGAGTCGCGCAAAGCTGGCCTAGAGGGGAGATGGTCGACACTTGCCTGGTCCTGTCTTCACCAGCCAAGTGTCGACACGTGCGTCCACACGCCGATGCACGAAGTGTTCACGGGATCACATTGTGAATCATGAGTATAGACTAGGTGTTGATAGGCTTCGATTGGGTATCGCTTGGAAATCACAACACCAAGTAGGTCACAACTCCAGTAAATCACAACACCAAATTAATCACATGTACCAATCACAAGTAAATCACAACACCAAATGAATCTGCTTAAGCAGATCAATTAGAATAATTAGCTTAATAGCATTGTAACGGAAAAACAGCGCGAGAAGACAGGGACGCAAGGGGCACACACATGGCACACACACAACGCACGTGTTTGTACCTCTCCCCTGCCTGCAGTCATGTGCTGTTCTTTCCTTACAATGCTACTAAACCAACGAGCCCTACGACAAGCAATAGCTTAATAGGTCTTAGTGGCACATTGGAGACTTGGTTTCGATTAGCTTGCATCCCAAGTCAGACTAGCCTTAATTATAAAGTAATTAGCTTAATTAGCGTAACTCGCACACTCGAGGCTCGGCCTCGACCCGCTTGCATTCGAAGTCAATGTAAGCCTAATGAACAAATTAGCATAATTAACCCTAATTACCTCAGTATTATTTCTTCCTAATTAGCATTTGCTCGGCAGATCTTGCCGAGCGCGGCATGACTATGCAACAAGAATCTCAACTCGGCTTAATTATGGCTAATTAGCCTTTGAGTTAATTATGCCTCGCTAATTAGGCTTTTCCCTGCTCAACTATGCTTAATTAGGATTGGCTATGACTCACTTGGCTTAACTAGGCACAGTTATGCTGAACACGCCGGCATGATGATTATTTGTCTACATCGCGAGTCAGACAAAGGGTGGGCATAACAGCTCTGCTGTAAAAATAAATATTATAATTGTGCTGCAGAACCCTTAATTGCCAATTAGCAACACATTTTAAATGTATTCGCCTCTCTCTCTATGCTTTCATTTGATACATTACAATGATATCGTCCTATTAATTTATTGACCATCTACCCGCACTTGATAATTGCCTACAACGATCACTAATAAACTATAAAAGATGTTTCTCTTGCATAAAATTTCATTTGTCACCTTTAATCACTCGGTTCCATAGATTTTCTCCCAGAATCATCCCTGACTACTAACCATTGATCACTACCACTAAAGATAATTGCGTGTTATTATTTATCTCTGATCGTAATTTCATACACTGAATACCGTATACATTTCATGTACGCATGCTTCTATACTGAAAGCCTTCTATTATGAGCTTAAAATTGGTGATTTCATCGTTACAAGTGATGACTTATATCGTCAGGGTGGAAATGCGCATAATTTTGCTGAGTAAACCTCAGTCAGTGCTGGGCAGTATCGAAGATACATGTATCTTAAATACTCTATGAGTATCTTGTATCTGTATCGCGATACGTCTCGAAAGACGAGTATCTGTATCTGTATTTCCGATGCATTTGATAATGCATCGTGTATTTTAAGATACAAGACATTTCTATCGCAACACAAGCGCGCGAAACAATAATCGCTGAAGGAAAAGTGAAATTCGGCCTAGTTGGAACAAGTTCATCCTTCACTTAGTCGCGCAAAACACACAGGGACTAGAAGAGACTTACGAGGACAGGCGTGATCTAACAACTGATTTATTTGCGAACTGTTTTTGGTCGAATTGTTTTCGGTCAGCATTGTCAAAATCTTGTTCTCACAGAGCTCATGACGCGTTTCATGAACAGGTTTCTCGACTGCAGGATGCAGGATACCCGGTGTCGGTGTTGCAAGCTAATGGCAGCAGACTCGTAAGAAAGCTAAAACCGAAAAACGAGCAGTCGTTGGAAAAGGGAAGGCAGGCTGTTTCTAGCTCCAACGTAGTAGTGATTCCGTATGTGCACGGGCTGTCTCATACAATAAAAAAGTAGCAGGAAAGTACGATGTTAAGGTGGTGTTCTGGGCCAAGAACAAAATCGGAGGTGTATGTGACATGGTTAGTCAAAAATGTGAAAAACTGAACAGTGCACAAGACAGAGGGCACGGCAAATATCTGGCGAACAGTATGAATGAACGGCTATCATTGCTTTTCCAGATTGTGCCGTGGTTTTGGATTGCGGCGACAACAGCACGGAGCACTCATGGAATGTACGACAAAATCCTGCTTCATCAGCACGACGACGCGTTGATGGTTCCATTATCCTGCTACCAGAGGGCGTCGACAGTGACGTCATCGGCTGGAAGACTACAAAGGGAGCGGCAAGACATCGACCACGCCAGAGGGCACGGCAAATACCTGGCGCGCGTATGAATGAACGGCTATCATTGCTTTTCCAGGTTAGTTCTGGGAGTCATACTGCTTTCTACCGCAGCAACGATAGATTTTTGTTGGTTTTACCGTGCCCTCGGCGATGTTGTTCTATACTGATTGATGTTGGTCTACGGTGATATTATTGTTGACATCGGGAGACGTTGACGTGAATCCCGGGCCGCCCATAGAACAGTGGTTGCAGACTATTTTGGACAACTAGGCTAAATCAGACGGCAGGCTGAATGTTATTACAGAGGAAATCTCGGCCCTGAACAGCAAAACAGACCGACTATCTGATATCCTTGAAGTAGTCCAGGAAATGAAAGCTAAAATTGATTATCTCGAAAAGACGGTAACGTGCCAGGCTGAGCGATTGATAGATTTAGAAAATAGGAGCAGAAGAAATAATCTTCTAGTTTTTAGTGTTGAAGAGCAGCATAAAGAATCTGAGGCCGATTTGAGGAAAGTTGTTGTGAATGAAGTATTTGGAAAGCGTCTGGGCATTGAAGTAAAGTCGATAGAAAGAATCCAACGAATCGGGAGAAAAGACGCAGCAAGATGCCGACCCATAATAATGAAATTTTATGACAGCCGGGAAAAGTAAAGTGTGCTGCATAATTGCAAAAAGTTGAAAGGAAGTTCTATCAGCATCAGCAATGATTATGCGCAGGAAACTGTCGCAGTTCGCAAAAAATTGTGGGAGAGTGTCGCTGCGGACAGAGCAAATGGCAAAAAGACAACTCTGCTCGGTGACAAGATTAAAATAGACGAGCAACTTTACGCGTGGGACACAGTGCAAAATGAGCGTTGTCCGTATCAGTACCGCCCATACAAAGGCCATGGAAGCACAAGTTCTAAACCCGGCTCATTGAGGCATTCGACAAGGAATAAGCCACATCAAGCATAGCCACGCTTGATTCTTTTCAATGCTCGTAGTATTGTAAATAAAATCACTGACCTGGAATACATGTTGCTGTCGGAGAGTCCCCATGTCGTGTTATTAATGGAAACTTGGTTAAGCCCCTGCATTACCAGTGATTGTATTACACCTCCAGGGTATAGCATGTTCAGATGGGACAGAGATGCACGCGGTGGAGTCGTTGCTATTATTGTAAAGGATTGTTGTCGGGCCATAATGGTGGACATCAATTTGTCTGAGTCAGTGTGGTGTAAAATAACTTTTGGAAACATTGCGTACCTCATTGGTGTAGTGTACAGGCCACCAGCGACTCCACCTGAATTTTTAGATGAGCTTAATGAATTTCTTTACACTCATGCAAACAGTACCACTCGACTAATATTGGCTGGTGACTTCAACTTGGGACACATTGATTGGGAGGCTTTGTCTAGTCAACATACTGAGATAATGAGTGCAAATAAGCTATTAGAGATTTAATTTAACAATTTAAGACAGATTGTTAATGATTACACAAGGGTAACACCCGAATCACGATCATTATTAGATTTGGTCTTTTTGTCCAGCAGGATTGAAGATTATAGCCTCTCAATTCAGGAAGGCATATCCGATCATAAGATGATTTCGGTGAACATACTGCCACTGTGGAGCAAGCATTCTGATGACTTAGGGTCTAAAGAACGATTGTTGGTCAAAGATTACGAGCGAGCGGATGATACTTCGATCTTAGATTACTTAGAACAATCATTTAATGAATTTGAAATTGCCTCCCACTCAGAGACAGTCGAGGAATTGTGGGAGCTATTTAAATGCATCATTGCTACTTGCACGGACAGATTTGTACCAAATCGTTATAAAGAAAGAAACAGCAAAATCCATGGATAACTCGCGATATTGTTCACATGAAACGCAGAATAAAAAGACTACGCAGGCAGCCAAAGAAGTCAACTGAACTATCACAGGCGCGCAGTAGACTAAAAACCGCATTATCAGAAGCAAAAAGAAAGTTCTTCAATGAGACGCTGGGAAACTTCCTTAAAAGCTCGCCCACCAAATTCTGGCGTTTTTTGGGAGCAAAGAAATCAAAAATAGACCAGATAAGTATAAAAGATGCTCCTGTGACAGATGCACAACAGATAGCAGATGGTTTCAACGAGTTTTTCCATTCAGTTTTTAATAGAGATGCACAAAGTTCCGTCGCAGACGAGATAAACTATTCCTGCGCATGCCCTATGGAGCCTCTTTCGTTTCATCAGAAGGGCGTGTTTGAACAACTGTTGAACTTAGATCCAAAGAAAGCCTGTGGCCCCGACGGAATACCAACGGTATTTTTAAAGCGATACGCCGAGTGGGTGTCTTTCTATCTGGTAATTATTTTTGAACAATCTTTACGTAACCATTCCGTTCCACGAGATTGGCGTTGCGCTGCTGTTATACCCGTGTTTAAAAGTGGAAATCGTATGCATCCAAACAACTATCGCCCTGTATCCTTAACCTCTGTATGCTGCAAGATCATGGAGCACGCAATCGCTAAACACATTATTCATTTTCTGCAAACAAATAAGCTGCTTTGCGCCACTCAGCATGGCTTCAGAAGGGGCCTATCCACGGTTACACAACTTATCGAAACGGTTCACGACTTTTCGCGGGCTTTGGATGAACACCAACAAACTAATGTAATTTGCATCGATCTTAAAAAAGCGTTTGACAAAGTTTCACATGGTAAGCTGCTTTATAAGCTGCGTCAAATTGGTATCAGTAATGATGTTTTAAAATGGATTGAAGCTTATCTAACAGGGCGGAGACAAGTAGTGCGTGTTAATAATTCTGTGTCAAGCTTTTTGGATGTACTTTCTGGGGCTCGGTGCTAGGCCCTTTATTGTTTTTGGTTTATATCAATGATGTAGCCGCAGTTGTTCAGCCGCCTGTGGTCCTGAGACTGTTTGCAGACGACTGCTTAATTTATGCTCCAGTTATCTGTGAAAACGATCAGGAAAAAATTGAAGTGTCTTGAAGTGTCTTGAAGATCTCCATACCTGGTGTGAAAAATAAGATATGGAAATTAACTACGCCAAAACCACTTTTGCGCATATTACCCGAAAGAACAACGTTCTTGATTTCCAGTATCGTATGGGAAGTGCAATTTTGACAAATGTTTCTAGTTTTCAATATCTAGGCGTTGTGATATCAAATGACCTAAACTGGCGCAGCAACGTTGAAAATGTGTGTTCTTCCTCGTACAAAAAGCTGTGTTTTCTTCGAGTAAAACTACGAAACGCAACCAAAGACGTCAAACTGATGGCATATAAAACTTTTATTCGGCCTGTTTTGGAGTATGCTGCCGTAGTTTGGAGTCCCCACCAAAAAGGCCTAATAAATGAGCTGGAAAGAATCCAAAGACTTGCAGCCAGGTTCATATGTTCAAGATACAAGAAAACAGACTCAGTTACCGAGATGCTAAACTCATGTAAATTGGAACTGCTTGACATTAGGCGAAAGAGGAACAAAATAAAATTATTATTTCAGATTCTCCAGTGTCAAATAAATATTGATAAAGGTATGTACATACGGGAACCTGGTAGAATTAGGAGAGGAATAAACCATAGTGCAGCCATTAGAACATGTCACCCGCACAAACGTCTTTCGATATTCGTTTTTCCCCAATGCTATCGAAAACTGGAATGCGCTACCTGCACATATTGCTGAGTGCACGGATGCAAGGGCTTTTGAACATTTGCTTGACAACTATATGTTACCTAAAAAGCGTTGGATGGTGTGTTGATGTTTGCTTTCTCTTTCTTTTTGTCATGCCAATGTTGATGATTTTTTTGTTATTGTTGACAGCTGACATTACTTGAGTGTTTTTATATACCAATTATTACTTTTATGTACTCCCTCCCTGTAATGGCCCACAAATGTGGGTTAACAGTATGCTCAAATAAATAAATAAATAATAGATAAATTTGTAGTATTAAACACACGCACCAGTTTCTTGACTGTGCCATCAATGTAGTATACAACATTCCGTTGTCATGTGGTCATGTGTACTTAGGGCAGACTGGTAGGTGTATTAACACTAGACTAAGAGAACACATGCCCAGTCTGAAAGGTCGCCCTAGCACACATTTAGCGCTGCATTGTAGCGAGTGTGCATGCGCACCTTGGTTCGAAAGTACCACTATTGAATACAGGCATCGAAATAAAACTTGTAGGGAGATAGCGGAGGCCTATCACATTGAAAGGCACAAAGATAAGTGTGTTAGCCACCCCTCAGTTTCTATGCTGGCAAAAGAGTTGTTGCTGATGTCAGAACGTTAAGGCGTGTGATCATGTGATGCTGTGTGCGCTTGTCATATTTTTAACCTGATCCAGCAGAACAGCGGGCTGTTAAATATTTGTGTATTCTGAAAAATAAATCAGTTAGATCGCGTCTGTCCTCGTGAGTCTCTTCTAGTCCCTGTGTGTTTTGCGCGAGTAAGTGAAGGATGAATAATCGCTGGCCAAGCTCCGCTTCTCAAGCTGGTACTGGTGCCACTAAGCCATCTGAATAAATCTGAGGGCAGTGACGCAATTTTATTTTTCCGCCAGTGTCCTCCAGTGAGGGCAGAAGATGAGGAAGACAAGCGCGCGGACGTCTACGCCCAACCCACGTAGCTTTTGTTTTCTCGGTTTCTTTTCTTTTTACTTGTGCCAGTGCCAGGACACTTGCTCTTAGCCACTGTCCTGCGCAGCGTATTCCAATGCGTGTGGCGTCTATCGCGCACGCAAATTCTTACGTTGCTACAGTGTCGTTATTGAATATTATCTTGCGTCTTGTGTCTTGCGTCTTGCTCCGTAACGAAATGTGATGCCTGCGAGAATGGGGTTGCTTTGCGTCTCGTGGATTTTACATATCAGCGATTTAAAGGATCTAGTGGATGTAAGTTTAACTTGCATGCAATGAGTTAACTTGTACGCAAATAAGATTCTAACAACTTTAGCACCACTGGTACTGATGCTAGATCTAATAGAGCAAGCGTTTATCTAACAGAAAATATCTTGGCGTGCGTTTTTTTCACTTCCTGCTACATTTATTCAAATAATTTATGAAATCATAATTTCATTATTAGCACAAGTGCTCTCTTAGCTGTCATTTTGCATCCCATTACCTATGTCTCTGTACTGTTTTTTCCGGTCTGGTCACTGCAGTATGTCTTTTGTAACGCGCTCCCAAAAGAAGATCTCTGCTTTATTCTTCTGACTGTCTGCTTTATTTCTACTACTGCTTACACATTTACACGTTGCCAAGGCGATCTTGAAAACAAATATATAATTATGTGGGCGTTCCTTCAGTATAGAGTGCAAAACATTCTGCTTACCGCTTAGGAAAATAGGGAAATTGAGTTTGCATTGTAATAATGGAAATCATTAGGAGCCATCTTAAAGAATTTAGGAAGGGGATTCGAGAAACGTTGTTTTGCTGAATGCTCCGTTTTACTCATTAGCGTCCCATCGAGCCGTTTCAGGCAATTTTTCATAGGCAATGAATTTTCTATTGTCTCAACAGGTAAGTTGACGATACTTCATGCTCATAGCTATTAAGGGCGCCGTCTGTATTGTATTTCTGTACTCATTCAATGTGAATGTTTGATACAGAAGCACCTCTCTACATTTGTTTTCCTGTTTTAGGCCTTCTAAAATATTTTTCGTATTACTAATCGCCACGTAATGGGAGCTTTAAGCGGCAATAGCGCGAATAGCGGCGGTGTCCAGCGACGCTTAGTGCGACTATACAATACGACTGAGACGTCCCTGTAATGCACATGTTCTCTCGTTGAAGAAGAATTGCTAAAAGATTGCACGTTATTGAGTATATCAACAAAGAATCCTTTACGCCAGCAGATAAGTAGAATATGAAAATTCATTGCAGTTTTACGTCGTCTACGTATACACCAGTGGTCTCAAACTCAGCTTATAGCCAGCGGGCCGCAGTCGCGAAATTTAGTTCCAAAGGCCGGGACAGTGAAGATGGTGGAGAGAGCTTGAACAAAATGACGTCATTTGAAAGGATAGGTCATTTCTGAATGGGATTTGGAGTCAGGATTCGGGAAACATCGATACCGATGTACACAACGAGTGAAATCTGGACGCGGATTCTGAAATATAGTTCCACGGTTATGTTTAAGCACATTGTGACCACATGTTCCTCACGAAAGGAATGGTTGAGACCAGTCATGCCTGTGTAGCTCACCAACATACTTATTTAGAAAATAAAAACAAATGGGACGAAGACGGTCGTGCGTGCGCGCCAGGCCGCTAGCGAAAGGTCTCAAACCCCTAGTATACACCATGGGCCCGCCCCCTCAAAAAAAATGACGCTACCAGCGTTGTTACTGCTGTACACCTGTCCGGATATACGGTATTGTGCAAACTGTCTTTTACGGAAAAGCTAAAGTCCCCACTGGTATTTGCGCCGTCTTGCGAAGGCTTCTTATTGAAGTTATTGTGATTATATGGCAACCCGCTAGTTGGTCGGCAAGCTGAGCAGCGACTCCCACCAACTGCAGAAATGACAAGCAAGAACCGCTGTCAGCGAAGTGTATAAAGAGTTGCCCTGTGAAGAAGCTAAAACAAATTCCAATAAGTTGTTTTGGAAGGAAACTTATGTACTTTGAACAAGAAGTGCAAAACTTTTGAGATACTAGCAGACATTTCATTCAAGTGAAACAATTTAGGTCACAGATAAGAAATTTTCAAGCAGACATTTTCGTGCATAGGCGTTCGCTGCTACATTATATGGATCTATAATAACAAATTTGAGAATGTATCGAAGTATCTTAAGATACAATTGCCAAGTATCGTATCGCATACAATTATTGCGGCAGTATCTTGTATCTCTATATCCAATACTTCTTGTCTGAGTTTCTTGTATCGTAGCGCAATACAATTTCAAAGTATCTTTGCCCAGCCCTGCATAGATTTAATTGAAGTAGAGACACTAGGCCAACCCTAAGAAAAAGAAGAGTGAAGGCAATATATATATTTTTTCTTTCGAGCCTGATAGCACACTTGTCACCGCCCCGTTATAAACGGGACGCTCATATAGCATCCATCCGTCCCATCCATGAAAAAAAGGAAGGAAAATGGGCTCTCCGCCGTGGCAACATGCGATGGCGAAGAGCCTGTCGATGCTGTAACTAATACATTCTTTTCAGGGGCGCCGCTGCTTCCACAGTCTCCTCTGAAACGTTTCAAATGTGCATGACGCTCTCTCGCTTCCCCCCGCTCCTCAACAAAAAAAAAAGCGCGGCCCAGAGAGCCTTTTTACTCCCTCGCCACTGTCCAGAAAAGAGGTGCCTCTCTCCCTCATGGAAACGTATGACCAGAGTCCTTATAACGTATAACAACTTACAGTAGAGCGGTTAGGTGCTAAGCCACGCTGCCGCAACGGATGCGGGAAATAATGGTTCGGTTTTTGAACCGACTCTTTCTCTCCCTCTCTAAAAGCAGTAGAAGACCATTCGTTTGCGCAGTAACTTCTCGGGAAAGTTCTTCAGTGGGCCTGAACACGAGCAGTGTTGGGTCGCGTGGAACAGCCCCGACCATGTGCACGTGCATAGTAATTAGCGATTTCTCCACTGTCACCAGCTTTGGTTGGACTGTAAATGTAATGCGGGTGTCGCGCATGGTCCGTTTGATATTTGTGTCGCTATGATTGCGAAGCTACCCAGAAAGCTCATTTCCACTACTATCATTGCACAAAGCCCCTTTTCCGTGCCTTGCAGTGAGTCAAAAATGGTGATTTTATGCGCATGAACGACGGAACGGCTTTGCCTTTTTGCCAGCTAAAACCTATGAGCCTCATTGCATCTCTAAACAGATATATGGGGCGCCGCTTTCTTTTTCTTTGTTACATAGCTGTTTGAAATCTTCAAGAATATGAATGGTGATTAGGATGACATCGGCCATGTTGTGGTGCAAGCGTGGCGTGCAGGCAGAGAGCGGAAGATAAGGTCAAGGAACGCGACATACATACTTGGAGGGCATGCACTGCTCAGATTTAACGAAGCGTATATGAGGCAATTTTTTCAGCTATAAAACGAGTCCTCCCAGCACCGCAGCGAAGAGTACAAGTCGTAACACAGATGCGAATGGGGCCCTTTGGGAGTATTGAAAAATAAAATGTGTAAGGGCTCTTTCTCGGCGAAACCCAATACCGAAAACTAGCTCATCTTCGAAGAGGTGTCTATGGCGGCCGATGTCGCCGATAGTGAGACGGTAAATGAGCTACTTCGCACGCTCTGGTCAGTGAAGGGTGCCTATAAAATAAGATATCACATGATTTACAAGAGCAAAAAGATTATTTCCCAAATTTAGTTTTCTTAGAGGTTGTTAGTTCGTATAGCGCAAATTGTGCACGTGTGGTCTAACTATTTCGCGCAGTCCAAGCTTTATTCCTGCTAGCTCTCTGCTAGATCAGTCGCCGTGCACTGCAACAAGCTAATGGCACTCACATCAATGATTTTACAGGATACAATGATCATTCGCAAACCAGGTGTGTTACCGTTATGCGAGTGTAATTATTACGCTCGCAAATACATCTTTCATCTAGAAGACAACGTACTGAAAATCACGTGCTTCCAAACTTCATTAGGCGCCGGCACGCGTGATGCTTGTTTTGCTGCACGCGGCTGGGAACGCTAGAGCTCACGTAGCCATCCGCACTTTTCGCTGCAGTCGGGGAAATATGGCTGGCTAACTGACGACTTGCAAAGTAGTTACTGCGCATATGCGAGCAAGTTTGTTTTCCACACAAAAGCCTCAACCACAGACTTGCAGACGAATAATTTTTTTTCACATTCGCCACTAATCTCTGCCTTTCTTTCGTTTTCCCCTTTCCCTTGGTGGAAGAGGAAACTTACAATGAGGCGTGCCAAATGGGGTGTTTCACAGGCAGGAGTTGACCTGACGAAGCAGTGCTTTACTTTTCCCAATGGCTAACGCGAAGCAGGCCAGCGATCACAGTATGTTGTCTTTCTCTTCTCTCTTGCTTGAGCCCCGTGTCCACTACCCCTTCTACACTGCTCGAGCCCCGTGTCCACTGCCTTCATTACACGTGACATTCCTGAAATACGTTATGAGAAGCCTTGGTGGTGATCCTGCAGCTTCGTTGGAATGTGGATGGGTGAGCACGCTTAGAGCGAGAATAGCAGTCAGGGAAGGATAAGTTTTACAGGTGTTTGAAAAGTGGGCGCCAGTGCAACACCCTCTACGACGAAGTTACTTTCTCACCACACTACGACGGAGTTGTTTTGTCGGCGCTTTCGGGAAACGCTGACGTGGAAATGTGCCTGTTGTAGGTGGAAATCGAACCTACGTCCACTAGCTAAACAGTGCGACGCATAAGCCGCTAAGGTCTACCATACAAAGTGGGTCGGAGCGAGCCTATCCTGCCAAATTTCCGCTTGTAGCCAAATATAGCAATTTGATAATAGAACAAGCGCGGTTGAACATGATGGGTTACTTTCACGACACACACACTTGCCGCGCCGTTGTTTTTCCTGGTCCGAATGCTGACGACGCATAAATGAAGGGAAGCCCACAGAAAAGACATTCGAGCAATGTACATCTGACTGACGTGGATGTCTACAGATTATTGTGTTTTATTAAATAAATATGCAGCAAGCACAAAACAGTGTTCTTGTCATTCCTTTGGGTGTGCTTTGTCTCGTATTGAAGTCTATTTCATTGTTAGTTTCGCCATCACGACTCCTTCAGGTCCACTTACGAGTAGCCCGTTTTCTGTAGAAGGTATTCAGGATCCGTAAATCATTGCGTTCTGCGAATTCTACTAGTAACTCCCCTCTGGCGTTTCTAGAGCCGATGCCATATTCCCCAACTGCATGATCTCCAGCCTGCTTCTTGCCTACTTTTGCATTAAAGTCGCCCATCAGTACAGTATACTGTGTCTTTACCTTACTCATTACCGATTCTACGTCTTCGTAGAAGCGTTCAACCAGTTGATCATCATGGCTGGATGTAGGCGCGTAGGCCTGCACCACCTTCATCCTGTACCTCTTATTAAAAACTTAATCACGATACATATCGCCCTCTCATTAATGCTATAGTATTGCTCTATATTGCCAGCTATATTTTTATGACTAATGAACCCCACTCCTAGTTCTCTTCTGTTAGCTAAAGCCACGATAGCATAGGACGTGTCCGTTCTTCAGCACTGTATAAGCCTCCTGCGCCCTCCTAACCTCACTGAGCCCTATTACATCCCATTTAACACCCTCTAATAGTACAGCTAGACTCGCCTCATTAGATAAAGTTCTAGCGTTATTCAGATTCCAATGGCGGGCTGTCCGGACCTAGAGATTCTTAGCACCCTCTGCTGCGTCGCAGGTCTGACCGCCGCCTTGGTCAGTTGCTTCGCAGCCGCTGGGGACTGAGGGCCGAGGGTTAATTGGTGTATTCATTTGGGAGGTAGTGGTCAAGTACTACACCAGGGTGGCCAATCCTGCTCTGGTGAGGGAGCGTGCATTGCTGCTGGCTGTGGTCGCCAGTGAGGCTGCACTCCAGGCCTTTTTTTTGCACAGTTCCATCATCACGCGGATTTTCTTCAATCTGGTTGGGAACTGTCCGGCACCGGGATTCGAACCACGGACCTCTTGCATGCGAGGCTGAGGCTCTACCACTACGCCATCGCTGCATCCTTGCATGCGAGGCTGATGCTCTACCACTACGCCATCGCTGCATCATTGCATCATCGCGGGCATTGTACAGGATGTGGAAGTAGTTAACAAGATCCGATGCAGTGACCATAAAATGGTAAGATCTAGAATTCAACTAGACTTGAGGAATGAACAGCAGAACCTGATACGCAAGAAGCCGATTAATGAACTAGCTCTGAGAGGGAAAGTACAGGAATTCAGAGTTTCACTTCAGAATAGGTACGCGGCTTTAACCGAGGAAACCGACCTTGGCGTTGACGCAATCAATCATAATCTGACTATTATCATTAAGGAGTGTGCAGTGAAAGTCGGGAGTACAGTCGTTAGACAGGACACTGGTAAGCTATCCCAAGAGACGAAAAACTTCATTAAGAGACGTCAAGCCATGAAAGCCTCAAATGCAACAGACAAAATAGAGCTGGCGGAGCTTTCCAAATTAATCAATAGGCGTAAAGTAGCTGACATAAGAAAGTATAATATGGAGAGAATTGAGCATGCTCTGAAGAACGGAAGAAGCACCAAAGCTATGAAGACAAAACTGTGCATAAGCAAAAATCAGATGTATGCATTAAGGGACAAGGAAGGCAAGGTCACAACCAATATGGATAGAATAGTTGAGGTAGCGGAAGAGTTCTACAGAGACCTGTACAGCAGCCGAGACAGTCAGGATGATAACGTAAGAAGCAGTAATAGCCCAGAGGAATCTGACATCCCACCAGTATTGACAGAAGTAAAGAAAGCCCTAAAGGGAATGCAAAGAGGCAAAGCCGCTGGTGAGGATCAGGTAACATGAGACCTGTTGAAAGACGGTCGAGAGATTATGTTAGAAAAACTGGCCACCCTGTATACGAAGTGTCTCCCGACGGGGAAGATACCAGAATCTTGGAAGAATGCCAACATCATCTTGATCCATAAGAAAGGGGACGTCAAGGACCTGAAAAATTACAGGCCCATCAGCTTACTGTCCGTTGTCTACAAGCTATTTAGAAAAGTAATTGCTAACAGAATTAATACGACATTAGAGTTCAATCAACCAAAGGACCAGGCAGGATTTCGTACAGACTTCTCAGCAATAGACCATATTCATACTATCAATCAGGTGATAGAAAAATGCGCGGAATACAACCAACCCCTATACATAGCCTTCATAGTTTACGACAAGGCATTTGATTCGGTGGAGACATCAGCAGTCATGCAGGCACTGCAGAATCAGGGCATCGACGAAGCCTATACAGACATAATAGAAGAAATCTACAGCGGATCCACAGCCACCATAGTCCTCCATAAAGAAAGCGGCAGAATCCCAATAAAAAAGGGCGTACGACAGGGACACATTTCTCTCTAATGCTATTCACCGCGTGTTTACAGGATGTTTTCAGGGCCCTACATTGGGAAGAATTAGGGATAAGAGTTAATGGAGAGTATCTCAGTAACGTGCGATTCGCTGATGACATTGCATTGACGAGTTAACTCATGATTACTGAACTGGATACGGAAAGTAGAAGAGTAGGTCTGAAAATTAATATGCAGAAAACTAAAGTAATGTGGAACAATCTTGGCAGAGAACAGCGCTCTGCGGTACGGGGCGACACACTGGAAGTTGTAAAGGAGTACGGCTACTTAGGACAGGTAGTAACCGCGGAGCCGAACCATGAGAGTGAAATAACTAGAAGAATAAGGATGGGATGGGGCTCATTCGCCAAGCATTATCAAATCATGAATGGTAGTCTACCACTATCCCTCAAGAGGAAGGTATATAACAGCTGTATCTTACCGGTACTTACCTACGGAGCAGAAACCTGGAGACTTACAAAGAGGGTTCAACTTAAATTGAGGACGACGCAGCGAGCGATGGAAAGGAAAATGATAGGTGTAACCTTAAGAGACAGGAAGAGAGCAGAGTGGGTCAGGGAACAAACGGGGGTTAAGAATATCATAGTTGAAATCAAAAAGAAGAAATGGATATGGGCCGGGCACGTCGCACGTCGGCAGGACAACCGGTGGTCATTAAGGGTAACTGACTGGATTCCAAGAGATGGCAAACGCGTGAGGGGGAGACAGAAAATTAGGTGGGTAGATGAGATCAAGAAGTTTGTAGGTATAACGTGGCAGCAGAAAGCACAGGACCGGGTTGATTGGCGAAACATGGGAGAGACCTTTGCCCTGCAGTGGGCGTAGACAGGCTGATGATGATGATGATGTCTCGCATTTGTGCTGTTCTTGCGGTAGATTCATGCCAACTAGCCCACCTAACCACACTTCTGGAAAACTATACGTTTATTGCTGCAAAAAAAAGGAAGGAAAAAACAACAACGAGGTGATATTCACAACATACTTCGCCCACGCACGTGTGCTCAGTTCGCTCGTATCACACGTGCAATGTACCTTCGTCTGCCTTCTTTTGTCTGTCGCCGCACACCCCTCGCTTTTTCGTGGTTGCCCAAGAGTGGTCTCAAACGCAGCAGCGACACACACGCACACACACAAGAGGACGTCCCGAGAATTCGGCGTTTTTTTTCGTGAAGACATTCACCCCATCCGTAGAGGGTATTTTCAACAGAGGGAAGGGCGACTTTCTTTCTGAGCTGTTGAACGAAAGTAGAAAAGCTGAGGTTAGTCTTGGTAGTGCATTTTTGGGGGGTCACGAGTATTAAAAACAGTCCAGGTGCGATCGTGGCGCGCAGTAGCCTTCATTGTGAACGTGCATACTCCTACTCCCCACGCCATCCCGTCAAAGAGAGGCAGAGGAGAGGCAAAAAGAAAAGACTTACATATGGTGATGTGTGGTTTGAAGTCAGAGAAGACACTTTCCGCCGAGATAAAATGTTTTTGCCCGCCACACTCGGAGAAATGGGGAAATTTCAAATTCAACGCTTTCGTTTTGTCCGTCTAGGTGGCGTTAGAGGAAGATTTCCGTTGTAGGGATAGGAATAACGCAGATTTCGCAGCATTGCTGCAGTGTTCGCGTGTGATTCGTGTGTATAATTATATCAGGAGACCGTAACTGCTATGTTTAAGCTACGGATACTACGACTTCAGCGCTGCTTGAAGATTACACCGCTTTTGTTGACGTTTGCAGCATGAAAAATTAGGACAGTTTAGGAGCTTCGTATTGCATTTCTGCTTGCTTTATTGAAAAACGCTACGCTGAGGATATAGATCGGGGACTCTAGTTTCTCTACGTGCATATTCAGCCGCAGAACTTCAGTAGATTTCCACGAAATTGGGCTAAGGTAAGTCCCTATATTGAGAATATCGCCAAATTTAGATGAATATAATTTAAAAACTAGCATGTGCACATCGATGAATTTGAGCATTCAGACGGAAACTCTAATGCTCTACATACGCCCCGAAAATGAACTTTCTCTAGCGGATAGTTACTGGACAGTCAGCTGCCAAATTTACTAAATTTGTCTGTTTTCAAAAGCTAAGCAACAAAGAAGTAGAAGTCCAACGTGAATTTTCTTCGTTGACAAAATAGGTAAATATGTCTTCAAAGTGCTGCGCAAAGAACAGTGCTGTAACTGTAGCACATTTTTCAAAAAATAGTCACTGCTGAGGCAAAGTCAGCCAAAACCGTGTAACTTTCGCTACTTCTTTGCTATCCATCCCCAAATAATAATGGTTGACTTGTTTTTAATAAATATTGTTACGGATGTGATGGGGTTATTTACAATGCGAAGTAGAAGCTGGAGAGTCAGCAATCCCTCGTGCCAGTTCCTCTTCTTCCTCCTTGTTTCAACGCCGCGTTACATTCGGGCAAGACGAAGCTCACCGAGCGAGTCAGAGTGATCGGTTGTTGTAGGGCTTCAATAGTGCAATATGCACAACCTGCGTGTTGCGCGAATGGCGGTTCTCAGCTGTCACTTTCGCAACAACGTAAGTGACGTCACTCAATCACTGGATTCGAGGCTCTGAAGACCCGAAGTATTATACCCAAGTTCGGGCGCTTGGACAACGTTCCCAGCGTTGCAAGTATGGACGTCGCTCCTTGATCATCCGTCGGGTAGTTCGAGAGGAGCTAGGGCGGCTCCAAGCGGCGAATGCCCACTACCAATGCTCGTTCGACGATTGCCCCGAACCACCATCATACTGGATGCGAGAGCGTCGCGCCGAGTGCAGACCGCGCAGTGAAGAGGCATATTTCAACACGAGCCTCCAGTCTCTACCTGTAAATCACAGTCGCCGCCGTCCATCACCATCCCGGCGGGTTGCTGCGGAATACCACTCGGCACCAACAAGGCGTATTCCTGAAGATTACTACCAGGCGTCACGACGTGTTTCTGCCGAGCACTACCCAACTTCGCGTACCTCTGCTCCCGCTAATGTAAGCCGAGAACTACCTGTTTGCTACGCATGCGGCCTCCGAGGGCATATTTCGCGCTTCTGCCGCCGCCAGCCGCGAGCACCACGCTTTTCGACGTACCCTGCTCGTGTGCACGAAACCTCGACCTCTACACCTGTCATCCACCCTCTACGACAGCAGTGGCCTAGCAGATTCCGCAACGAGTCCCCCGCCTCTGAGCGAAGCCTTACGCCGCCTCCGACACGATCACGCCGTTCGCCGTCCCCGCGTCGTCGGTCGCCTTCCCCGCCTCAGCTGGGAAACTAGCTGGTGCGACCGATGGAGGTGTGGTCGCGGGACGGTCAGATTCGCCAATTCCTCCTGCTGTTGTGATGCTAAAGAACAAAGTGAGTGTGCGTATAGACGGTGTAAATACTATCGCCCTTGTAGACACTGGTGCTGCTATTTCGATAATGAGTCTTCGTTTCAAAGATTGTTTTTTAGGCCATAAAGTTATGTTCGCGTGGGAGTTGGATATGAAATGTTGCGCCGTGTCGGTATTTGTTCCGTTCTTATTTCTATTGGAGGACAAAGTTTCAGAGCCGAATTCACTGTGTTCGCTCACGCAACTCATGACGTCATTTGAGGTATAGGCCTCCTTCGTGAATGCGGTGCAACGCTTGACTGTGGAACTGGAGAAATTCTTCTACTAAGCACGTTGCCAACTGCCGCCATTGATGACTTTCCAACTCACCCAACTGACGTGCTTTCAAGTTCTAAAGATGTGTCGATCCCTGGTCGGACAGCAGTGTTTGATACCGTATGCTCTTCTCGCGCCCGGTTGGGACCCTGCACCGGACTTGTAGAGCCTGATCGCACCAACGCTATTAAGAAGAATGTATTGGTCCCGCGGTGTGTTATTCTAGCCATCGACGGACATGCTTTTTTGTGGACGGTCAACGCCTCCCGAGAGGCTGTTGCTCTCCCAGCCGGACTTAAACTGGGAACATTTGAAGAGCAGACCGCAACTGACATCAGAATGCTTGTAGAGTCCTCAGGCATCAGTCCGACAACGCCCAACTACTCGGCCGAATTGCGACGCATGATTAACAAGTCGCTGCCTCCTTCCGAGCAGCATGTTCTCGAAGAAGTCCTTGCACGCTATGTGGCAGTCTTTGATTTTGCTCAAGACGAGCGTTGTCTCACGTTGCCGAAATCCCGTATGCACCACCGAATCAACACGGGAGATGCTACGCCGATACGCCAGAAACCCTATCGCGTATCCCCTTCTGAAAGGAAAGTGATCGCCAAACAGGTCAACGACATGCTGCAGAAGGGCGTTATTCAGGAGCCATGCAGCCCCTGGGCAGCTACTGCTATACTCGTGAAAAAGAAAGAAACCTCGTGTGGGTTTTGTGTTGACTACCGCCGCCTTAACGCCGTCACAAAGAAAGATGTGTACCCTCTACCACGCATCGACGATGCTGTTGATTGCCTGCACTCCGCCGCATACTTTTCATCGGTCGACCTAAGGTCTGGGTACTGGCAGATACCAATGCATCCGTCTGACAGAGAGAAGACTGCTTTCGTTACACCCGATGGGTTATTTGAATTTAACGTTATGCCGTTCGGCTCATGTAATGCCTCAGCATTCCCTCGTGCCAGTTCTTCTTCTTCCTCCTTCTTTCAGCGCCGCGTTACAATATGTTTGAAATGTACAAAAACTAAGCTTTTCAATTATATATAAGTCAACTACATAAAACACGGAGAAAAGCCGCCACGTCAGCTGGAAAAATGACAAAAACGACGTGTTCGTGCCGCCGGAGAACATAAAAGATCACTAACCGGAGGCTCACCTTATAATCTATCTTTATATTGTCGAGAGTGTATATGCACGCCAAAATTCAATGAATGCGCAGTTCTGTACTGACATAGGAATGAAGAAACGCATCTGATGATTGAGGCATGACATATGGAGAATAGTGGTAGTGCATGCGTGAGCCAAGCGTCGATGAACTTGCATAAATTTGAAATGAAATGCCTTAACAGTTATTTTTCGCGTAGGCCCCCACGCCTGCCGGATTGATAGGTTCACCTATTGCATGGGCATGCGCAGATAAGTTTTGTTGCCTTCTTTCTTTTCCGCCGTTGTGCATGTATTCAGTTGTTAGTTGACGTTTGTGGTGTCCTGACTTCTTTCTTGTGTCTGTGTTTGCACGCCCTGTCTTTTTGGAATGAATACTAACCAACTAGCTCAGCTCTCTGTTATTCTAAACTCCCTTTGTGTTTAGTTTTCTGACAATGGGCGCTGCTACGGACGTCTTTCTACAACTATAGTACATGAAGGCAGCACTGATACCATCATACGACGGAACCTTTTCCGTAATTTTCACTTCGTAATAGCGCAGCAAAATAAAGGAGGCATCTAACGACACACAGCGCTAACGTCTAGCAAAAGGTTTATGTACATTCTCCACCAGCATTTATAGTCCTTTACATCGAATGAGGCGCGTACTACGTTGCACAGTAAAAAAAAACACAAACAACCACTTTACACTATGAACTAACCCAATTTCAAGTGGCGCAAAGAAAAGGAGTCCCTTTTCTGACAAGGCGATCGACGGGTTACTAACGCATGCGTTACCAGAGGCTGATATGCTACGCGCTACTATGATTAACCCTGTCATTTCACTTCTGTCCAAGGGTTGATTGCAATAAAAGGCGAGAAGTTGTTACAAACTTTCAGCTGTGCTACCCTCTTTCGTACAAAATCGGATGGCACTAGAGTCATCACCTAAGAGGGGGCCCCGTACACTGCAGGGAGCGCTGTGATGACCCCCCCTCCTGATGAGGCACCCTGCGCACGCATATGGCAGAGGATAATTGAAATCTGTAGCGTGTGCGGAAAATACCATTAAACCGTCATTATCGTGAGTTCCTACGAAGTCCAAAAAATATCCTCTGAATTTTTAGCTAGAAAAAGGCAATTGATTTCAAGAAAATTAAGTTTATCCAGTAAAAACAATGCAAAAGCCATATGTCCCTTTCAAATATAAATGACCCTCACTGACACATCTACTTTGTGCGTCTTTGCACAAAAGAACACTTCCAGAGAATCATTCTTGCTCTCTTTAATGCCTTTCAGGACACGTGCTAGATCAGGTTTTTACAGCTGGTCGAAATTTCCGGAGCCCTCCACTACGGCGTCTCTCATAATCATATCGTGGTTTTGGGACGTTAAACCCCAGATATTATTATTATTATTATTATTATTATTATTATTATTATTATATTATTATTATTATTATTATTATTATTATTATTATTATTATTATTATTATTATCAGGTTTTTACACTGCGCTAGCATCTGGGCCTTGGCCTCACGCAGACAAATGTCTTTTCTTTCATTAAAAACTCCAGCGATGGTGTTTATCGCCTTCTCATTGAACCATTTACGCTTAAATGAGAGTTTTTAGAATGACGGATGAATCGCTAATTCCGTAGACGTTCAAAATTTTTGTATTATGCTCTGCCACAGTCGGAACTACTAACTTTTGTCGCGAGCGATATTTATGGCTTTGATACAATCCGATTTCATAGGGAAGCAGTGTAACATTCGAAAGTTCTTTAGAACTTCATAGCTTTTATTTCCAATCAACTTTTATACGACACAATGAAAAATTATACCTACGGAAGAAAAGAAGTTTGTATAGGTTGGTACGCAGCACCTACATTGAGCAGTTTTTTTTAGGTAAGCTGGACACAGACCTGTAGAATGTTATGGTCGCGCTGCGACCCACCACTGTAAAGGCTCCCAAAGGCTGGACCTCGAGTACGACGACCTGGGAAAGTGCCTCAGAACCGAGCTGCATTAACGTGCAGAACACGCGAACCCCTGTGCACTGCTCTCTTCCTTGCAGACGCTCCTCTGAAAGACACTGGACGCGTTCCTCGGAGACGCCGGACGCGTCCGAACAGCAGAGCGGCGCCCTCCTTCTCTTAGCGTCTCAGTGCTCATAAAAGGCCGGCACATGTAGCGTCGGGAGCTTCTTGGTCCACATGCTTTGTTTGTGCTTTGTCCTCGTCACGTATTAAACATCTTTTTCGTTGGCTACCTTTTGCCTTGCCACTGCCTGTATCTCTCAGCTCAGTCCTTTGGCCCTCGTGTCATGCTACCCGTGAGAACCTGGTGCCTCTCGTAACAAGAGGAAACTTGAGGGGACTAAGGTCAAAGAAGTGTTTAGGTACGTCGATGATATTTTAGTATTTGTTCAATGTACACATGAGAGTTTTAACGAACACTGTGCTATAGCCTGCACTAACTTTCGCGGCTGTCTTAATTGACTAGACAGCAGGGAACACCAAGTGCCATTATGCCAGAACGCCGAGTATCTCAGTACCACGCTTTTTTGTGCATATTTTAATTTCACCAATTAAGTGCGGTATCCTGCTGGGTTGCGATGGAGGTAGAGTCCCGCGCGGGACCACCGAACACAGGAGTGACCGCGGGTGTTGCTTCCAGGAAGCGCAATAGCGACGAGAGCGACACTGACAGCGATGACATCATGCACTACTATGTCAGGAGTGAAGAATCTGGTGACGACACCTTCGAGCTGGTGAGGAGCCGCAAGGTAAAGGTTTCTGAGCACGTCATCCAATTCGAGTGTGTCCACCATTCGATCTTCATGGAATACCGAGGTATTAATCGTCCTCTTCGCACCAGTTCTCACAAGTGACAACGTGAGATGTCTGAACCGGCAAGCCGTGCCTGTACAGCTAGAGGCACTGGTGCCATACGATGTAAAGGAGGTCAAAGTGGATGCCCGCAAGAACATCCTGGCGATTGGCAATAATAACGTGACTGCGCTGAACACATTGCGCGAAGCTACGGATCCTGATGGGATGGAAGTCCGCTCTCATATACCGTTAAGCAAAGATGTGAGTACTGGGGTAACTTATGATGTTGACGAAGCCATTACCAATACCGACCCACCACTCCTGGTCAAGCCTGCATCAGGAGACACCGTTATTGAAAGTGTGTGTCGTTTGGGACGTCGCGATGAGTAAAGATTATGTTTAGGGCGAATCACTCCCATCACATGTAAAAGTGGGCCACTTCCGACACGCGGTTCGCCTTTTGTACCGACTGCTGGGGTGCTGGAAGTGCATGAATTTAGGTCACGTGAGTAGCGTGTGCACGAACGCTGCTGTTTGTTCCCAATGCACTCGGCCCCACGCCACGGACGCGCGGCAAGCCACGATACTGGCATGCTGAAATACCAACGGCCCTCATGATGCCTCTTTCAAGGGATGCCCTGTAATTAGAAGGAAGAGAGCATTATTGAAGAAAAGGGTTAGAGATCACTCACCACACCGAGAAGCGGCTGTACCCGTCGCCGGCGGTGCACCAAAGCCTCCAAAGCATCGTTGCCACGCCAACGACGTCCTAAATCCCCTCCATCTCTGCCACTTTGGCCAAACGCTGTCGGGTATAAGGACAAAGACGCTTCGACCAGCAGTGGAGCTGACGTTTCGTTTCTACCACCCACGCCACACGCAGCCGCGTCCAAGGAGAACGCTTTTACCAGCAAGGCAGTTGACGGCTGGCCTGAACTCCCTAAGCTACATGCACCTAATGAG
The DNA here is from genome assembly GCF_013339695.2 of Rhipicephalus sanguineus. Classification (NCBI taxonomy): domain Eukaryota; kingdom Metazoa; phylum Arthropoda; class Arachnida; order Ixodida; family Ixodidae; genus Rhipicephalus; species Rhipicephalus sanguineus. Next base: position 325,755,125 of record NC_051176.1, on the reverse strand, counting down.
CGATATAAGACTTCGACAGTAAGGGACACTTCGTGTGTACCTTATAAATTGGCGGACGAAGCTATATAAGTCGTCGGCATGGTCAGTACTCAGTGAGTGTTATCCGTGTGCTGTGAAAGCGTGTTGCAACTGCTGGACATCACTCCAGTTCTCGGAAGCGTCCACAAGTCCACTGCTTGAGAAAGCTAGCAGCACCACGATGGCTCCACCTTCGATAAGATTTTGGGTGTATTGGACCACGCATACAAGTTACATAGAAGTTGTATCAAGCAACCAATGCGCTGCTATAACTTCAGTCACAGTACTGACTCATCGTCTGTGTTGTCAAGCGCAGAACTGCCGTTCCGTCGACATCAACAGTGACTTTTCTCTCCTGGCGTCTAACTTTTATCCCCCTTACCCCCTTCCCCAGTGCAAGGTAGTCTACCAGGGCTCAGCCCTGGTTAACATCCCTGTCTTTCTTTTATCATTATTCTCTCTCTCTAAATCCACTAGCAGTGACATCAGAAATACCACGCGACAGGAGAATTACATTTCTCGACATTAACTTTGAGTGCAACGATAACAGGACCTGCAGATGTTACGAACCTAGAGCTAACGAACCGCTTTTACCGTATTATTCCGCGCGTGCTAAACTTGTGAAGAGGGGTAAAGCGAGAATGTACATTAGCGATGCGCCGAAGAAAGAATGCCAACACATGATGTACATAGTTTCGGTCGACAAGTATCGCGCTTAGAGGACGTTGTCCACGTGATCTTGTCTGTTGCAGAAGGGCTGCTTAAAAAAGAAAAATAGATGCCTCCAGGAAGTGGTTGGCCCAATCCTCAATAGCAGCACACATTTTGCAATGATCCCATATATTCATGGCCTCTGGCATAGATTGAAAAAACATTGCGCAGAAGAGCAACGTCGTTTTCAGCTCCTAATAAATTATTGAGCCTATGCAAGAAGACGAGGCCAGACACGACGATGTAAAGTGGAATAAAGATCTATTTGCGCAAAGCAGCCATACCTTCTGTGACTTTTTCATAGTCCAGCAACGTGTACTTCTATATGTGAAAAGAGGTATAGAGTTCATTAAATACACAACATCTGTGGTATACAGCCCCCCTCACATGGGGTATGGCCTGTATAGGGCAAAGCCTGACATGCGTTAATGACAGCTTACAGGGACACAAGGACTGTCGACGATGGCGGTTTCCTCGCCTCTCGTTGTGTAAAATGCAGCTGCCAGCCAGAACTTGACGAAACTGTTATCTTGGAGAGAAGCAGATGTGGAATGACACCGTCAATCATACCAGCACGTAGCACATCAACATCTGCAGAGACGCCTGCGTTAGTAACCCGTCGATCGCCCTGTCAGAAAAAAACGGCTCATTATCTTTGAAGCAGGTGAAGAATCTTTTTTTTTTTTGCCCAGTAGACTTGTTGCAGAGAAAAACGCTCATTTATGTTTTTCACAGCAGAGCTGTTTAAGCTCGGAGTAAGACCGGTGATGCAGAAAACTCGACGGGTATGCGCCATAGACAGGGGTATGTGCCAAGCAACTCCTATAGCACAGCATAGCCATGCGTAGTATGGTGTAGCAAGGGGTTGGGAAAGAATAGTGCGGGTGAGGCACACCTCGATCATGAATCACCAACTGGCCCAATCTTCCACTTTGCGGGCGAGGAGGTGAACGCGACGAGGACGGGAAAAGGGCATGGGAAAGGGAAAAAATCACAGCATATCCACGGAGTGAATGATGATGAGTGGGCGAAGCTGCGGAGGTTCATCGGTAAACTGTGAATCTTCCGTGAATTCTGCCCAGTACATCATCACCGACGTGAGATCGGGCGCGTTTATACTAAAGGTTCGATGAGTTATGACGACTTGCAGCTCACTTTAATTTTACATGTATGATGTGAATTTTCATTGTTTAGAAAACCATTGCTTTAGAAAACATCTGGCCTCTTTCGTTAAGCAGCTGGCGTGTTTTCGTTTTGCTTTAGAAACATCTGGCGTTCTTTCGTTTTGCTTTTACAAAACGTCTGGCGTCTTTCGTTGGTTTATTTAATCAATGAACGGCGTTTTGAACAAAATTTTTATTGTTTAATCACGCACAGGAGAAATCTCACCAGGCACTACCTTGGAGGTAAACAATGGCTGCTAATGGGAATGAGAGACAGAAGAAGCTAACACTTACACTTCTACTTCTACTAACGTTTCCTACTGGAACATGCCAATGGCTGCTAATGGGGAATGAGAGACAGAAGAATTCGGCTTTTAGTTAACGCGCACGCTGCGAATTTTTATTGTTCAACAACGCACAGGAAAAATCTCCCACCGGCACCACCTTGGAGGTCAAAGCGTAGGACTGGTTACGCACTACGACTACTACGACTACGACTGCGAGGGACGAACGGGTGCCGCATTAAGGAGCTTCGCCCCTTATAATACCTGTGGTTTAACGTCCCAAAACCTCGATATGATTATGAGAGACGCCGAAGTGGAGGGCTCTGGAAATTTCGACCTGCTGGGGTTCTTCAACGCGCACTTAAATCTAAGTACACGGGCCTCAAACATTTTCGCCTCCATCGAAAATGAAAGGGAAGTGAAGGTGAGGAAAAAGAGGAGGTGAGAGGGTACACCATGGCCTAGCGCGTGTACTCATCATCAACATCAGCCTGTCTACGCCCACTGCAGGGAAAAGGCCTCTCCCATGTTCCGCCAATCAACCCGGTCCTGTGCTTCATGCTGCCTTGTTATACCTACAAACTTCTTAATCTCGTGTACTACAGTATGGCATAGCAAAGGGTGGGATTACACTAGCGACTGCACTTGATAAACAAGCACCTGCGGCTATAGATTTGGCACCATAGCAGGCGACAGAGCCTTGCAGAAGGTATGGGGTTACTTTTACCTGCGACCCTGCATGTGCTGCAGCATTCCCATCATGAGAGCTCTACGAAACAAGTCAGTAAGACTGTAGAAAAGGAATAAACGCCGACCACAATGAAAACACTTTAAAAACAAAGAAGACGTTTCGGCTCCCGCACGGGAGCCTTGTTCACAAAGACGTGTAATGTCAGTTACGTTTCATTAGGAGCCGCAAGCATCCCGCATACACGCGAGGAAAGTTTCCGTCGTTGCGGTTGAGTGTGCGCTCCGTCGTCTGTGTTATCAAGGATTATAGGTAAAAACGCGGAGACAATTTTCTTTCTTTTTCAGTGATGCTGGCGCTGTCCAAATTGATTACGTGGCCAGTCGATTCTGCGTGTTCTGCCAATGCATTATATGCAGCGTTGTTTTCCTTGACGTCGTAGGGGTGTTTCACTCTCTGCTCGAAATTCTCCGTCTCGCCCACGTAAACATGATCGCATACGGCGCGAGGGATGGTGAATAACACTCCTGCATACTTTTCTTTTACCAATTTTTCTAACACATTCACCAGCCAGTGTTTTAGCGTGTTTGCTGGAACATGGGCGATTCGCACGTTGTATCTGCTGAATACCCAAGCCAAAGATTCCCTGATTCCGGGCCCATAAGGTAACCATGCTCGCTTTTTTGGAGGTGCGTCAACATGACGTGCAAAGCATGACAGTCTGTTTTCGACAGAGCGAATAAAAGAATCCGGATACCCACTAGAATTAAGGTCGCGATGCGCCTACGTCATTACGTCAGCCGAAGCATCTTTTTGGTTTGAGCAGATGCCGTTTGCTCGAAGCAGAAGTGAAGAAACAACCGACCGTTTGTGGGAGGCTGGAAGCACGGAAATAAAATTCAAATATTGGCCAGTGTGGGTGGCTTTTCCATACACGCAAAACGATGATGCATGATTGTTGCGCTTGACCAGTACGTGAAGGAAAGGAAGTTGGTCATGCTGTTCCTCCTCGACAGTTAACTTGATATATGGATTCATGTTATTCAGATAATTCGTGAAGGCTGGGAGAGTGTCCCTCTTAATTATGCTGAAGCAATCGTCAACGTCACGAAGAAAAACTCTTTGCTTCGGGGTAAAGGGATTCAGGGCACGTTTTTCAATCAATTCAATCGTTAAATTGGCGGCTGTAACTGATACAGCGATCCCCATCGCTGTTCCGTGCACCTGCCTGTAATATGAGCCCTTGAAGATGAAGTGCATATTGTCAAAATAAAACTTCAAAAGCCTTCGAAGGTCTGGTACACCAATAGGGCACCTCTCGGCAAGAGTTCCGTCCGCTTCTGGAGCCGCGGTGCATGCTTCCAAAGCTAAGTCCGTCGGGATACTTGTGTATAAGGCTTGGACGTCGAAGGAGAGTAACATTTCGTTGTCGTCCAGTGTGCAGTTCTGCACATTCTCGACGAAGTCTAAGGAGTCATGAACATGCGTAGAAGTTTTTCCCACGATGGGAGAGAGTGCTTTGTGCAGAAAACCGGGCAACTTGTGAATGGGTGACAATGGGGTGAATGTGTGTAGTCAACTATGGGGCGCATGGGCACGTTAGGTTAATGAGTTTTGGGCAGCCCGTACAAGGCAGGGGCAGATCCAGAGGCAGATCCATTATGACACAAGAACGCGTAGTATAACCCTTTGCTGTTTGGTGATACGAAACGGAAAACATCTGACAAAAGCTTTTGAAACTCACGTTGCAAATAGCATGTGGGGTCTTTTTTCAACATAACACAGGTGTGCGTGTCCGCTAGTAGGGACAACACTTTGCTTCTGTAGTCCGACCTGTCCGACTCCCGACCAGACGGGATTCCGTCAAACCCTGCATTTCATAAGTCACTAAGACGTAACTTCTTATTGAAACCGAGAAGTACGCTTTTTAAAAGCAAGACAACATTTTTTGAGCGGAAGTATTTGTTAGTTGCGGACGCCATTCGCTGCCGCGCTTCCATCACCTGATCGGGACCTCTCCTACCTCGCGAAGAAGATAAACTTGCAATAAATAAAGCTTGTCTTGTTTTTTTTTATTTCAAAAGTGATTCCTTTCTCAGTAGTGTTCGTCCTCTCACCAAGTTGCCGTTCAATCGCAACAAACGAGCCCTCCTTGTTGGCGTGTGGCACAGTTTCTGGTGGACCATTTTTCGTCCGTACTGCACGACCATGTGATTCGACCTTGGCTTCATCTTCACTATCTAATCGTGGCGTGTAACTTGACGTTGTTTCTAAACATGATACAACAGTAGTGGAAGATAAATAGGAACGCAACCATGCTCTTTTTCTGGTGCTGCTTAGTCACGGTCCTGCGCAAAGAGGTTAAAAAAATGGGAACATTCGTACCGACCTCGCAAAATTGGTGTTATGAATGTTGACAGCAGGCTCCCGGCGTTGATTGAAAGGTAGAACAGCGAGAAGAACTGCTCCAGCTGCCTCTCCTATAACGAAAAAGACAGCACGATATATGAATTACCGACCGCTTATTTACTCTAGCTGCTTTGCCAACAGTCTCCAATGAAGCAGAAAGCTGATTTCGTCTCATGCTTGCAAACTTGCTAATCTCGTCATACAATGACATTCTCTATCTCCCTCGACAGTGCTTCCATTCGATTGAGATAATGTTACTGTACAGACAAGGAGACATTGACATACAGGCTACGCGCTTCCTCTGGCACATACTCTGCCATTATAATAACTCGATTACGTGTCCTGTCCAGCTCCACATTTTACTACTAATGTGAAGCAGAATATCAGCAACCCCTGTTTGCTCTATAATCCTTGCTGCTGTGATTGAGTGAAAACACGTTTTATTATTGCTTTTGCACGTGTGCTATTGCGGTGACTGAAAGGTTGAAGAAAAGAACGACTTAACCGTACCTCCCTCCAAAGTTGGTGGCTTTACTGGTATTTTTAGGCTTCTGTCTGTAGCCCTGAAGCCGACTGGTGCAGCTGCTTGGTCTCGCAGGTTAACCGCGCCATCTCCAAAGTAGGTGGCTTTAACGGTAATTTTATGCTTATGTCTGTAGCAGGGGCGTAGCCAGAAATTTTCTTCGGGGCGGGGGCACCTCCTTGATCTGAAGAGGGGGTCGGGCAGGCAGATGTGATCGAATGTCATTTTGAGCTCTGTACGCCATGGCAAAAAGATTTGGGGGGGGGGGTCACGGGCCCGGTGTGCCCCCCCCCCTCCTGGCTACGCCACTGGTCTGTAGCACTGAAGCCGATTGGTACAGCTCCTAGGTGTTGCAGGTTAATCGTGCCTACCTGCAAAGTTGGTGGCTTCAATCGTATTTTTAGGCTTGTGTCTGCATCCCTGAAGCCGATTGCTGCAGCTCCTGGTTAGCCGTGCGTACCTCCAAAGTTGGCGGCTTTAATGGTAATTTTGGACTTGTGTCTTTAGCCCGAAGTTCATCGGTCTTGCAGGAAGTCGATGAGCGACCACCAGAGCTCCATCGAATAGTGTGGAGCACGTTCTATTCATGACTCTTAATGCAACGTCCTCTTTCTATCGCTCGTGGTGTGGCATTGATCTTGTTCCCAAGTTCTCTTTTCATATTCCGAGTTTCTGACCCATATGTGGTGTGGAGAAGGGTTGCGCTAGGCTTACCTACGAGCGCGACCGTGTAGGGACGCGACGTTCTCCACTGCCGCTGCGTGCGACGACGCTGCGGCCGGGTTCGTCGTTTTCTCCGACACGGCGCAGAAACCACGCACGAGGCAGGGTAACAGCAACAACGGGTTTATTAACCCAAGATGCAGCACAGTACGACACTCACGGGCTTGCAGGCCGTATAGGGAACTCCGCAAGACCGAGCAAGTACGCTTGCCTGCGGCGCTACGACTCTCACACAAAGGGCAGCCGTCGAGCACACGAACGAGAAGCCGCCTGCTCAGCAGCGCGTCAACCTCTCGTCAAGGCCTGAGAACATCTGCCGCCGCGAGCGAATCGTCGGGCGCATCTTAGCTCGTAGGAGAGGAGGATGTCACCAGCGGCCCAATGGGGAATGGCGCTGCGTTGTGACGTAGGCCCGCGCAGCACGCCAGCGTAGCGTGCCCGGACATGCCAGCGCGGGACGGAGCCGACGCTTGCCCAGACAAAGAGGCGCCCTGGCCGTCATCTTGGCGATTGCCGGTGCCTAAGTGCGCCCGGGCTACGCGGCCGGCACGCGCGCGTCAGCTGGGGAACGAGGCGCCAGGTAGGAGGACGCTCTCGATCCCCACATTCCCCCCTCCTAAGACCGAGGCCAGCCTGTGAAAGAGGCTGTCCGAGGCCAAGTGGCAAGGTCAGCTCAGCCGCAAGGGGGCTGGCCAACGGGGCAAAGTCCAACAGGGGGGGCGTCGTCTTCCCGAAGATACAAGTTCAAAAGTCGGCCATGATCGCACCAAACGGTCCACCAAAAGTTCCACTAGAGAGAGGCCACCGCCGGGAAGAAGGTCCACAGCCCAGGAGGAACGGGGGCAAGACTGCACAAGGGCGGGCAGCCAGCCCGCTTGAAGTTCGCCGGACTGGAGAGGTTGGCAGCCGGGAACGTACGAGGCGTGGCTGCCAGTTGCGTGCGGCAGCCCACTGCCGGAAGTCGCTGGGACGGGGGCCACAGAGGAACGGCAGGCCGGAACAGCAGGCAGCCAGGAACGGAAGCCGGAGCGACCACGCTCGGGCCTGGGTCAAAGCTTGAGTGGGCGGACCAGCCGCCGAGGGCGGCTGCCGAAGCTGCCAGGTGGGTAAGACAGGGTGGAGGTGGCTGCAGGGCAGAAGGTGGGTACCAGGTCAAAGCTGGAGGGACCAGAGAACAGCAGGCCACAGGCTCAGCGACAGGCTGGGCGGCCCAGTAGAGCCAGGCGCAGGGAGACGACTGGGCGACGCAGGAGTGGACAGGAGTGCCCCCGGCATAGGCGGCTCGCCAAAAAGGGTGCCTGCCTGACAGTGCTGCCCAACAAAGGGGGCGCTTGCCAGGGTATGGCTTGGACAACACGTCAGAGGGTATTTTCGGGCAAGAGGGCCTTCTACCACTTCCAGACGTGTGCCGCCGTACCTTAGCGGTTAATCTCCATTCACTGTCAGAGTATGGAATAAAGTCCAGCTACCTGTCAGTGGGAGAAAGGTTGCTTAGGTGCGTTTCCGCAGGTTGTACCGATGGCGTGGCTTGGAGCCAGCCTTCTCACGGCGTTCCTGCGGTTCGGTGACCGCCTCCCCCCCCTACCAAGTCGTTGCTGCGGGCAACGAAAGGTTTGAGGTCGGAGACGTTAACTGGACCGCCGACTTGCCTCCCTAGGGAGTCAGCCAGCTTGTACACCAGAGGCGACACTTTGGTCTGCACTCGGTATGGGCCCAACCACTTGGCCGACAGGGAGGCAGAGATGCCTTTGGCAGCGTCACTCAAGACGTGATTGCGCCTGAGGACGAGATCGCCGACATCGTAGTGCACTTCCCGATGCGACCGGTCCTATTGAGCCTTCTGTCCAGCTCGCGCTTTTGCCAGGTTGGAACGCGCCAGGTCGAGGGCTGCGTCCATCCGTGAGCGCAGTTCCACCGCGTAGCCAGACGGGCCGGCGTTCGTGGCGGATGCCCCGCTACCGCCCCGCAGAACACGGTCCATGGGGTTAGGCAGCTCTCTCCCGAAGTTGTGGAAAGCGGGCGTGTACCCGGTTGAAGGGTTCACCGTGGACCGCAAGGAGAAGCCTATCTCGTTAAGACAGGCATCCCAATCCCTGTGTTGCTGCGCAAAGGCGGTCAGCAAGGGCTTGAGGTTTCGGTTTATCCGCTCAGTCGGGTTGGCCTGTGGGTGATACGTGGTTGTTTTGCGGTGCTTAATGCCAAAGGCAGCACACGCATCCACAAACACCTTGGCCGTGAAGTAGGACGCATTGTCCGTGATCAACTCCGCCGGAAAGCCAAAGCGGGTAAAGACCTCGATCAACTTGTCCCAGATTGCGCGTGCCGTTAGCTTCCGAAGGGGAAACAGCTCGACCCACTTCGTGAAGTGATCTGTGACAGCCAGGAGAAAAACATGGCCTCTCCGGCTTCTTGGGAAAGGTCCCATAATGTCACAGGCCGCGACTTGCCAGGGTTGTTGGCTGTCGATCGGCTGCATGAGCCCGGGAGGCTTGCCCCCACGAGGCTTCACGCATTGGCACACGCGGCATGAGCGGGCATAGTGAAGGGCATCACGCTTCATGCCAGGCCCGGTAGCAGAGCGGCACAACTTTTGAAAAGTCTTAAGGCCACTCGCATGTCCGGCCAACCGCGAGTCGTGGGAATAGCCGAGGGTGGCTTTCCTTAGACTGCGGGGTATCACCACCTTGAAAGACTCCTGGGGAGCTTCTTCAGATGGGACATAGCGCAGGAGAACGCCATCAGCATCAAGCAGATACGAATCCAGCGTGCCCGCAGCAATACCAGTCTGCGTCCGGCACTCGGCGCCGACAGCAATACCAGCTGTCCGTTTGCGCCCGGCGGCTTGACCGCCCCGCTCCTCTTGGTAGCTCAGCTCTTTGAGCCCGTCAACAATTTGCTGACAAAACGCATCGTCCTGCTGTGCCTTGAGTAGGTCTTCTCTGCTGAAGACGATACCGGCGGACGTGACAGGGTCTACCAGGTATGCGTCCTCACCCGAGGCGGTCGACTCGAAAGTCACTGCGCCGTCGGGGTTCGCGCCTTTCAACCCATTGAAGCCAGGGGCCCCTGAGTCTACTCGGTGCGAGTGCTCTTGGGAGTGGCGGACACAAGTGTCAGACGCCCGAAGGGGGGCACGCGACAAGGCGTCGGCCACGACGTTCGAACTCCCTTTCCGGTAGCTCACAACAAAGTTGTACCGCTGCAAGGTCAACGCCCAGCGCGCGACGCGGCCCGAGGGCTCGCGCAAGCGCTTAAGCCAGGTGAGTGCCATGTGGTCCGTCTCCACCACGAATGGCACACCGTCAACGTAGCAGTCGAACTTCCGGAGAGCAACGACTATAGCGACACATTCCCGTTCAGTCACGCTGTAGTTGCGCTCGGCGGCGTTAAGTGACCGGCTCGCAAAGGCGACTGGCCAGAGGACGCCGTCGTGCTCCTGAAGCAGTACCGCTCCGAGACCCAGGTCGCTCGCGTCCGCTTGGACAACGAACTCCCTGTTGAGGTCGGGCAGCTTCAGATCGGCTGTGGCCACTAGAGCTTGAGATAGAGCCTTGAAGGCTCGATCTTGCTCTGGCCCCCAGCTCCATCGTGCCGACTTTTTCAACAGTGCGGTCAAGGGCGCTTGGAGGTCCGCGCAGTTTGGGATGAACTGTCGGTAGTAGTTCACCATGCCCAAAAAGCGCCTCAGGCCCTGAATGTTCGCCGGCGCCGGGTACTCCACAATGGCTCGTACCTTCTCCTCGCACGGCAGAACGCGACCACTCTCGATGGTAAAGCCCAATAGCGAAATGCGAGTCTCAGCTATTTGAGCCTTCTTCGGGTTCAAGGTCAACCCGGCGGCACGCAACCTCTCGAGGACGTCATCCAAGTGGCGGAGGTGCTCCTCGAACGTTCGAGAGAAGATGACGATGTCGTCGAGGTACGCCATGGCGTGTTGCCATTTAGCGTCCCCGAGAACGCGGTCTATCAGTCTCTGGAACGTAGCTGCAGCTCCAGAACAGCCAAACGGCATGCAGGTAAACTCGTACAAACCTCTGTGGGAGGTGAACGCAGTTTTCTCCGCGTCAGCTGGCTCCATCTGAACCTGCAGGTAACCGCGGCTAGCATCCAAGGTGCTGAAGTAGCAAGCACCGCCTAGCGCAGCCACGATTGAGTCAACGTTAGGCATAGGATAAGCGTCCTTCCTCGTGACCTCGTTCAGCCGGCGGTAGTCCACACAGAGCCGGTGAGAGCCGTCTCTTTTGGGGACCATTACCACCGGTGAACCCCAGGGACTGTTTGAGCGTTGGACAACTCCGGTCTCTATCAATTCATTCATTGCCTGGTCAATTGCCTTCCTCTTGGCCACACTGACGGGGCGAATATTGCACTTCCACGGTTGTGCGTCGCCTGTGTCAATCCGGTGCCTCACAAGAGAGGTGCAACCCGGGCGTTCAGTAAACATGTCACTGAAACGTGTCAACAGCGACGACAGGCGTGCCTTCTCATGTGTCGACAAGCTGTCCGGCAAAGGTGGCAGCGAGCGATCCGAGCTGCTGCTTACCGGGGTGGTCACCGGCGTAGCCGAGACCTCGTCCACCACGGTAGCGCTATGCTCGAGAGAAAGCGGTAGGCACGGACCGCTTTCCGCCGCGCCGGCCAAAGGGACAGTCTTGGCGTCGGAGCGAGAGACACGGACCGAGGGGGCCACACTTTGTCTCCTCTCCTCCTGCTCTCTCGTGGCGCCCGGCGACTTACGGGCAGCCGAGACCACGGGAGGTGTAGCGAATGGCCTTAGGGCGCCGGAAGGGCCGTCCCTGTAGCCTCCGCTCGCGACGTCTATCACGATACCCGTGTGCGCGAGAAAGTCGCGACCAAGAATCACGGGCACGGAAAGACCCGGGAGATGCACGAGGCGCTGTCGGCGCGCGCGATTCTCCCAGCGCACAACCAACCGCGCAGCGCCGCACGAGGTCGCGGTACCGCTGGCGAGATGGAAGGCAGTGTCGCAAGCTCGAATGCGGACAGAACGGTCGCGCAAATGAGCCATAACCTCTTCGCCGAACAGCAAGATCGAAGCCCCGCTATCCAGCAACGCCGCAAACTCTCGACCAGCGATCCTAAGGGCGATGAACGGCGCCGGCGTGGCTGGAAAGTCGTGTCCAGCGCGACACGCCATCGGTGCCAGAGGTTGGGTTACACCCCCATGCTCTCGTACTGCTGTAGGCGCCGGCGAGGGGGAGCTCACCGACGGATCACCCCGTTTCCCGACGGGCGAGCAGGCCCTTGCATCGGGTGGGGCGCGTTGCATGATCGCGCGGTGTGGCCACGCTCATGACAACGGTAGCAGACGACGCCTTTTCCCTCATCAGTGAGGGATTTTGGCGACCCTTGAGAGCTAGGAGGCCTCCGTTCGCTAGCCGCAGGGTGGGCTCCGCGATCGGATCTCCCCTCGTGCATTGGGGCACGGGGATACCGTTCTCGTTCGCCCTGCAGTGCAAAGGGGCACGCCCGGGCGTACGAGTACGGGTCGAGAGCGCGGTCCGAAACGTCCGGCGCGTCTCGTTGCTCTCTCACGGCCGAGGCCGCCTCGTGATTAGGGGGATTACGGGGTGACGAGTCACCACCAGCCCACGCACAACGAGGCTCGAGAGAAGCGGACGGCGGTGGCGGCGGGCGGTAGGCTCTCGCCGCCAGTATGTCGCCCTGAATACGCTTCGCATCGGAGGCCAGCTCGTTTAGGTTACGATAACGGGCGCTCCGAAGGTAAGCGGCGAAGGTTGGATGAGCCTGGCGAATGGCTCGCTCTACCTTCTCAGCGTCCGATGCCGTAGGGTCGGCAAGGAGGTAGAGCTCCTGCAAAGCCCGGACGTACTCGAGGAGAGATTCGTCGGGATGCTGTGTTCGGAGCTCTAGCTCACGACGCATGCGGCGCTCGTAGTCAGGAGGAAGGAATTCGCTACGGAAGAGCGCCCTCAACTCCTCCATCGAACGAGCTTGGTGGCCGACAAGTCGGTGCCACCGCGCCGCTTGGGCTGTCAGCGATACAGGCAATACCCTACCGAGCATAACGCTGTCGCTCAGCCCCATCGCCCGCTGATAGCGGTGCAGCGCCTCGAGGTACTCTGTGGCACTCATGCGGTCCGAATAACCGCTGTACTCAGGCAGAGGTACCCTTAGGCTACTCGGTTCGCCTGGCTGAGGGGACTCGAGGCCTCCCTTTACAGCACAAGGCTGCGAGCGCCCCGCTTCCAACAGGGCGTTTAGGAGCTGCGCCGCAGTTGCGTGCAGCGGCGATTGCTCCGACGCAGGCGCGGCCGTAACAGGGTCGCGCCCCTGTTCTCCGGCATGCACGTCAGACCTAAAAGGGCCAGTAAACGGCATGGAGGAGGGTAGGGTATCCGCTCCAACTGGTGCATGAGGCCTCACGCGACTGGCGAACGGGTCGACCGTGGAGCACGGTGGCTCACGTTTGTCGAAAGCGTCGCCACCGCGAGTCTGAGGCATGCGAGTGTCGGGCCACGCGGCGACGTTGTCGGCCAAGCGAGCTGGCTCGCGAACGACATCGTCAACCCTTTGCGCTCGCGACCACGGCGGGTCAGGAAGCGCGTTCCCGCCAACACCTGAGTGCCCCCGGTAGGAAGGATCGGGTGCGGCGATTTGAGCTGTCAACCGTGCTGCTGACGGGGAAAGGCCAGCGAGCGGAGACTGCGCCGGGGACGGGCCCGTAAGCGCGTGAGTCTCGAACAGCTGATACAGCCCCTTACTGGCTTGGCTAGGACTGTGGTCCTCGTTCAAGCGGCTCGCATCACTGTAGAGGGCCCCGAAAAAGGGATCTCTCCCGGTGAACGAAAGCAGAGGGTCGCCGAGAGGGCCGTACCCCGTGCTGTCGCAGCCGTCCGCCTCGAACGAGATCAAGTCCGTCGCCACAGGATCGAACAGGAACGAGCGCCTTGAGGGGGTCTGCTCTGAAGCCATGCCGGCCCCACGTTGGGCGCCAGTTATGTGGAGATAGGTTTGCACTAGGCTTACCTACGAGCGCGACCGTGTAGGGACGCGACGTTCTCCACTGCCGCTGCGTGCGACGACGCTGCGGCCGGGTTCGTCGTTTTCTCCGACACGGCGCAGAAACCACGCACGAGGCAGGGTAACAGCAACAACGGGTTTATTAACCCAAGATGCAGCACAGTACGACACTCACGGGCTTGCAGGCCGTATAGGGAACTCCGCAAGACCGAGCAAGTACGCTTGCCTGCGGCGCTACGACTCTCACACAAAGGGCAGCCGTCGAGCACACGAACGAGAAGCCGCCTGCTCAGCAGCGCGTCAACCTCTCGTCAAGGCCTGAGAGCATCTGCCGCCGCGAGCGAATCGTCGGGCGCATCTTAGCTCGTAGGAGAGGAGGATGTCACCAGCGGCCCAATGGGGAATGGCGCTGCGTTGTGACGTAGGCCCGCGCAGCACGCCAGCGTAGCGTGCCCGGACATGCCAGCGCGGGACGGAGCCGACGCTTGCCCAGACAAAGAGGCGCCCTGGCCGCCATCTTGGCGATTGCCGGTGCCTAAGTGCGCCCGGGCTACGCGGCCGGCACGCGCGCGGCAGCTGGGGAACGAGGCGCCAGGTAGGAGGACGCTCTCGATCCCCACAGTGGGTACCAGTTAAATGAATGCTTTCATACTTATCTCTTCAGGGATAACAGCAAGCTGCTTATCATGATTCAGTAACGCCCTGCCGTATGTACTCTAACTCTAGTGTTTTATGCCGGGGTCCACCACGGCTCCGCTGACGTATTTCCGTCACGGATATGACGTTGCAAAATATAAAAACTAACAGCTGGCAAAGAAAAAAAGCAGAAGAAAAAGTTCCGTTACAGGGAGTCACTGCGTACCACCCTCAGACCAACGGGCTTACAGAGCGGCTCAATCGAACTATTACAAAAATGCTCGCCATGTACGTTTCTTCCGACCACCGAGACTGGGACGCTGTTCTGGCATTCGTGACATTGGCCTATAATACGTCCCGGCATTATACTGCAGGTTTCTCTATATTTTTCCTTCTAGCCGTTGCCCACACAACGTCAGAATACGCCCGTGATGTAATCTCTAGAGCTCTAGAGGCATTTTAGATTGCCCGCCTGCGTCTTAGCGCTTCGCAAGAAGAGCAACGACTTGTCTACGATGCCCGCCACCGCGATGTTCATTTCAACCCTGGCGACACAGTCCTTCTCTGGACACCGTCACGGCGAGTTGGCCTGTGCGAAAAAGTGTGACCGATTTAAGCATGTTTTACGCTCCGCCCTTTCGTGACGTGCGTAGTCGAATCGTGTTCTGTAGGTGAGTGGATACAGTAAGCAAGGACACTCATTAACGTGCGCAATTCAGCCACGAGGCAATGCAACAGGGACATGTTCGGTGCGTTGAGCGGCCGTTGCAACGAGCTGCACTGCTGATTCTTCGCTGGTCTGAGAGTGGCAATTGTCGAGCCTGTTGCATCCGTTGTTACGTTGGCCGTAGACAGTAGTAAATGTGATCTGCAGGTATTCTCTGTTCAATACGTTCTTTGTTTGTGTATATATGTTTATGTCGCGTGTTTACCTGAATTCAAGCTCATGCTTACGCTACTCTACGAGATCGGTCGTGTCAGAAAAATAAATCGTGTCATGCTTTTATCAATTCATTGTTATTTCCAGTATTTGCTCTCCGTTTGACTTTACGAGATGGGTGTTTGGGCGTACATTATCAAACATCCGACTAAGATCATTTGTTATCACATCCGTTTATGTGAGAAGCGATGAAGGAAAGAAGTTTAACCTTTCTTGCTATCGCCGTCTTGGTACATTTAACACGCTCGATTAAGGCTGCAGTCACGGTGTGAAATACTCTAGACGGCATCAACAAAGTGCCCCAGATCAGCGCTGCCTAGACGAGCTCTGAGTGCGCAGTAACTCGCTCTTGTTCATGCTGTCTGGGCTGTTTGTGACGTCTTGGTCGCAGGTAGACGATATCTCGCGGCGTCTATACGCAAAGTGTCGGCTAATTCAACTTGCCTCAATCTCAGCTGCGGCAGTTTAAAGTGCACGGGTGAGGGTTTAAGGCGGTAATGCGGGCTAGCTGGGTGTAATCACTGGCATTCATTTCGGTAACACAAAGAAAGTGAAAGACACATTAACAACAACAACAACAAAAAACCCTCGCGGAGTGTTGTATCGCCCGCGCGCCGGTGCAACGGGTTTCTGTATGTTTCGTTACTGTAAAATCAGCTGATGTCAAGCGCCCGTCCTGTCTACGTGTCGTCTCTTGTGTCCGCGTCTAATTTTTTTGCGCTACCGAAATGAATGTCAGTGAGGGTTTAAGTAGACGAAAGACAATGAAATGGCGTTAAGAGTGCCTTTAGGTGTCTTAAAGGGAATCACAGCATCCTTCCGTGTGTGGCTGAATGTAAAAACTCGAGACACTGCGCCGATCAAAGTAAAATTTAATACACACACATAAAATTACTTTTATGACGTGAAAAAATGAATTCTTAAATCCAGTGCTTTGGCTTAGCACATTTCAGGGGACACGAAATCGACTGGGGGGAAGGCACGTGTTCGCGCTAGAGAAAAAAAATTGTTGTGGCTTAGCTCGGCTCTGGCAGGATACACGTAGCCTGAGCTAAGTTCCAGCTGATTATTCTATAACCCGCGCCACTCAGGCGCCGCCGCTAAAGTCAACGTTTCACGCATGGCACTACTTAGCGGCGTCAAGTCTTTCATGGGTCTTTCACACACGTCGCACACATATCCAAACAGATTGTTTACGAAGTCCCTCTCGAAGGTCCGAGTCGCACTACCGCTCGCGTTTCACCGTATAGTCATAGTGATGCAGAACTATCGGTAAATTTACTATCGATAACATGGATAGTTTTCTGCAAACTATCGATAGTCTAAACAAACTATCGATGGTGCTACTATCGACAAACTATCGATAGTACAATCGGTAGTACCATCGTTAATACTATTAGCGATATTTCTGCCATGCGTGTTTATTGCTTTGTTTTCATGTATTCGGGTTTCAACCACAAAGCAACGTTTGAGCGCGTCGTAACGTTTGAGAAGCTTCACGATTGTTGGCGACCATTCTGCTAACATTACGCGCCCGACACGAATAGTCAAGTTTATTCGAGAGCTTACGCGAGCACCAGCGATAACGCTGGAAGGTTGGATGACTGATGGATAAAAGACGACGCGTTCCATCGATTATCAGATTACTTGACGGCCAAGGACTGTTCTCGCCGCTTTCAATGTGTAGCGTGTATTGCTAGTACTTTGAGTTTTGATTTTCTGGGCAGGAAGGTCGCCCAAATAACGAGCTTAGTATTTCCCAGTCTTGTTGCAGCATTCATCACCGGCACAACCACGTGAATATACTATCGATAGTGGTGTGAATAATGATGCCGTTGCAAGCCGGCCATATTGCCAAAATATTGGGATAGCCAACTATCCGCTTCGCTTTACTCATCAGCAATTTTTGGCGAGAAAAATAACTATTTCCGCAGTGAACACGGCGGAATATATCCATCAATAAATTCATATCCGAAAGCAACTAGTGAGAACTTACCATTATCAAACTTAGTTCTTGATATTCTTTATATTGAAATCATAAAATGCAATAAAGTTTCAAGCCGCGATGTTCCACCACACGTAACGGCTTCCTTTCCGCTACAGCTGAACAGCTTGACTTTATGGTCATGTGTCAGCAAAGCACTCTGGTGAAGAACGCAAGCATGTAAACTTTCTTGCCCTTCAGCCTGCTCCTCTGGCTGCAGTATGTACCACGCGCGCAGGGAACCAAGCTTATTCTGCAATTAGTTCGGGCTGTTGATTTTATACTATTGATAGTCCCATCAAATTGTTTACTGTCGATATCGATAGCCTTTTTTACCATCTATAGTTGGATAGTTACTCAGCTATCGATAGTACCATCCATAGTTCTGCATCACTAATAGTCAGTCGATCGGCGAGCCTTGGCGTCATCGACGGCGTCTTGTTGTTGCTGCTGCAGAGACGTCGCTCAGCATCCTGGCGACGCCGCTGTGCCATACGTTCCTCCCTTTGCTCCAGTGTCTCCGCAGCACGTTTGGCCTTGTGCCGTTCGCTGTCAGGCAACTACTTCGGCATCCGATGAGTTAAGCTTCTCCGCGCTGGCGAGCAGCATTTGCGCTCGCCTTCTCCATGGCTATTGGCCTCGAGATCTCTGAGTGGCGCCCTCTCTCGTGTGACGTCAGAGAAGGGAATCTGGAGCCGCTCTTCGCACGCGCGCTCGCTGCGTGAAGGCTACTCGACCCTGCCGGCTAGTCTGTCCTGCCCGAGCTATTGAAGCATGAGTGGACAAGTTCATAGAACAATTTGTACTGAATGTTCGAGCAAAATGCCCAGCGAATTCCAGCGGAGCTGCTGTCAGGAGCACGTTCAGTGTCGATTGCTCCTGGTGTCGTCTGCTAGCCATCAATGTGTACATCTGCATGTATGGCGGCGATTTCTTTTCGCGACTATTTTATGGTCCGGCCGGTTTTCAGTCACTAATTTCAGCGTTCGGGTTTCGGCTACCGTGTCTGCCTTAAAGCGCAATATACGTATACCGCGTGCTGCACGTGTGCGGTTGCCAAGCCTGCTCCTTCGATTCCTTTGTTCGGAGTTTTAAACGCGTGACGAGCGACGTGTGATGTCCTTCAAATCAAATAAATGCTCGTTACAGGCAACAGCTTTTGATTAAATCCAAGTTTTCAGCAGCTGCCGTGTAAGTGTGTCGTAAGTAGTTGAAGTTTAAACAAGAAATAAAAAGGTTGAGAGCACGTGTCAAAATGGGATGCACGACGGTGATATGAAATATATCGTAGCACGGGCGTAGCCAGAAATTTTTTTAGGGGGGGGGGGGGGGTCAACCATACTTTATGTATGTTCGTGCGTGCTTTTGTATGTGTGCGTGTATATATACACAAGCAAAACTGAAAATTTCGGAGGGGGGTTTGAACCCCCCCAACTCTCCGCCCCCCCTTGGCTACGCCCCTGTATCGTAGGTTGTGCGGAGTTGTCTTTTCTTTATTTTTGCAGCATAATTTAATCCCTACCTTAATAATCCAACGCTTCAAGACTCGTTCCCGGCCGTCTGAAAGCATGCGGAACAGAATTAGTGTAATCATACTAACGTAGATAAATACAAAGCTTTCGCATCGAAAATCGTAGCAAGATGTATTTGCTATAAAATAGTGTAGTTCACTCTCAACGGTCGACTCCTGATAGAGCGTGATGCGGTCACTGTACTAAAAAGACTCGCAGGGTCCCTTATGCATTTGCCGAAGACGACTCGAAGGCGAAATCCATCTTCTTCTTTTTGTTCAGTCGATGCATTGTTCCTTCCCCGCCCCCTTCCGAATGCCTTTTGGACATAACGTGGTTTTGCATTTCCTGCAAAACCGACGATGTCATGCAAACCGACGATGTCATGTGATGACGTAACCATGTGACGTGACGTTATGACGTCACAAATTTTGGCGGTCTGTGATATCGTGAGGACGTCATAAGGTGACGTCATCGTGTGAAGATTTTTTGCATCACTCGTACTGACGCTGCCGACTAGGGTCGCCGACGGTACATTTTCGCGTTTGATCAGGAATCCAAAGCTTTCGTCGTAAACTATTTAACCTTGTTACAGTGCGATAAAGAATAGCAATAACCAGCCAAAAGGGCCAAAATAATGATGGGAAGGAGCTCTCTTGCTCCTCTTCCTAGACGTATTCGCCAATTTTTCCTACTGCAAGAGTGCGCTTAACTGGGCTCGTTGGTACATGATTAAGAAGAGAGCAAACAGCGCCAAACACGGGACGGAGAAGAAGAATGACCGACACAAGAGCTGAACTAACAACCACTGGCTTATTGCTTGGATATACAATATATACGGACGCACTGCGCAGAAGAAGAAAAAAACACGGTAACTGCGCAATGCGCAAAGAGGGGTGAGAAGTCATCATAATAGATGCGTCGGCAGAGCAGGCTGCCATGTTTTGGACAAGTGTTTCGGACAAGTTTTCCTACTGTTTATCAAGCTGCATTCTCGGTGGCAAATGAAACACAAATAGCGGAGCGCGTTCCCCAAGCATTAGGAACTGCACAATGGGCGCCTTTCTGACAGGCACGCACACCCGATTAGGCAGCAATGCGCAATCGAAAGTATGAATCTGCCTCACGAGCGGCAATCATAAGGGTGCGAACTGTTTAATTCGGGCGCGATAGTACGTGTAACAAGTTTTCGTGTGCATCCAACTCACCCAATCTACGCTTGTTGTCCGCAATAACCCGCTGGTCGATGAAGTTATCAATATAATTTTGTCGGCAAACGTTCTGTGT
Organism: Rhipicephalus sanguineus; assembly: GCF_013339695.2. NCBI lineage: Eukaryota > Metazoa > Arthropoda > Arachnida > Ixodida > Ixodidae > Rhipicephalus > Rhipicephalus sanguineus. The sequence continues at coordinate 325,735,243 of NC_051176.1, read as the reverse complement.
ACTAACGTCCAAGTCTGGGTCAGTTGGTACATGACGCTGAGGCAAAAACCAGTCAAAAAGACGCCGGACAAGGGGAAGAAGTGACACACAGAACGACTGGACTAGCAACTGTGCTTTATTAGCTGACAGCACCTCCCAGAAGAACCACGACGCATGCGCTCATCACGTAAAACCATGAAGCCAAAACCCAGAACATGAAAAAAGCAGAAGCAGAAATTCGCCTACACAACGGCCAAGAATCTACCGCCAGAGTGACAGGAACTCGCATTCCTTCTGTAGTAATGAAATGGACGTAGTGCTGACACAATCATCGCGGTGCATGTTTATATCTGGCAAATATCTGGCTTTGAATCGGTGCCTCGCACGCTCCTGCCTGTGGGTTGTCCGTTGACGCGTTCGTTGAACTGTTAACTATTTATCTTTCTTCCACGGCTGTGGAATTCCATGTCTCGCAGTTCTTACAGAAAAAAGGAATCTATATTGGGGCATGCGTAGCACCGATTCTTTGCCAGATATTTTTAGCCAAGTTTGACAACCTGCTTCAGGGCTCTCTTCATGATTCACGTGTTTGTCATATCTTTAGATATGTTGAAGATTTCTTGATCATTTTAAAGCTATCATCTAATGACACCGTCACACTGGCGGCTGAACAAGCTCTGAGTTACTTCCGAGGTTGCTCTAACGCCCTATCTTTTACTCATGAACTTCCGGTTGACAATGCCATTAGGTTTTTGGATCTCTTGCCTAATTTTAGGGATGACGGACATTTGTGCTGGTGCTTTTCTCCCAGAAGCAAGAAATCCTTGTTAAACTACTCGTCCGCGCACTCAAAAATTGTTAAGAGAGGGATCGCGAGTAACTGCTTCCGTAATGCACTGCAGAAGAGTTGCCACCAATGCGTTAAGTCGAGTTTTGACTGTCAGGTTGAGCGCTTGGAAGCAGCGGGTTTTCCCAAGCAGGTATTGACAGCTGTAGCAGAAACTCTTCTGCAAAAGGTTAAAAGGCCGGCGAATAGATGTCCAGAACCAATTGATTCCCAGCGGAAGAGTGTTCTAGTGATGCCTTACATACATAAGGTTTCCCACAATGTGAAAAAAGTCGCTTTGAGACAGGGCGTAGATGTTGTCTTTTCGGCGCCTTGCAAACTTTCTGCGCTGTGTGCACGTGTTGCTCGCGGAAACACTAGCACTCCGGTGTGTTCTATTCGGCATAAAACCAAGTACACTACCTGCGCGAAACATGTTGTGTATGCGATTCCGCTAACATGCGAAAAAGTATACATCGGCCAAACTGGCCGATGTTTGAATGAATGACTGGGTAGAGGTGGGGCAAGGAGGAGCGCGAAATCATTGAAGCTTATCATATAAACACGCACCGCGATGATTGTGTCAGCACGACGTCCATTTCATTACTACAGAAGGAATGCGAGTTCCTGTCACTCTGGCGGTAGATTCTTGGCCGTTATGTAGGACAATTTCTGCTTCTGCTTTTTTCATGTTCTGGGTTCTGGCTTCATGGTTTTACGTGATCAGCGCATGCGCCGTGGTTCTTCTGGGAGGTGCTGTCAGCTAATAAAGCACAGTTGCTAGTCCAGCCGTTGTGTGTGTCAGTTCTTCTCCTTGTCCGGCGTCTTTTTGACTGGTTTTTGCCTCAGCGTTCTGTGTACTTACTGTTGAATTTCTCGTGTTCAGCCTGCTGGAAGAAGACGACGAGCTTTGGGCCAGCGAGCTCGTGAGCTCGTTCTAATCAGGAATGAACTAGCCATCTTTACGTTCAGGGCTCATGCGGACGCTAATAAACGTCTGTTGGAGCTTCTACGTCCTCGTCGGCTGTTATGTGTGTCACATATTTTACATTGGGAGTGGAGTGTGAACTTTCGTTCACGTCTGTTTACGTAACGCTAACTTTTGCGATTAAGCCGTGAAATTGATCGCGCTTCGCTCCAAAGCAGCGTAGACTCTCTTTAACTCGATTGGCGGGACGTTCGCGCTTTCACGTAAGCTATTTCAACGCCATCCAGCCCAGTTAGTGACGCTACGAACTCGGTGGCGTGATCCTGACTGCGATGGCTCTGTGTATATAGAAGATACGTTAAATGTTAACGTTTCTTAACCTCCAGTAATGCTAGCAGCCATCTAAAGAACTATCATTGCTACAGCTGGTAGTCGAGGAACGCCGTGCGACGCGAGCGAACTATAACAAAACATGGCTGATCCCTCCGTCATAGGAATCGGTATAACACGAAAGTGAAACATGTCTTCACAGAAGTAGTGCTTATTGTGTAATGATATATGAGAGCTTGTACAGTGTCTATTCGTGTTTGGCAGCTATAGCACCGTTTGACGTGGATGCACCCATGTTGACAGCATGTCTCTATCGCAACGACTAACGCCCATGATCATGATTAAACCGTTGTGGTAGCTGACGGTGTGAACATATATTTGACACAGCGAATCGTGAATCCCGCGTAAGGATGATATCAACAAGCTCATAATCAACACTGGTACCCGGTATGCACTTCTTCAAAGCGTCGTCATTAAGGAGAGAAACGGCACCGTGTGCGCTTTCTAGTAATGGGTAGCCGACGCCTGTGCTCATGCATACATAACACACACTGCGCTTCAGCAACACGGAGGTAGAGGTTCGTAGCCTGAGCCGCAAACGCGTGCGTCCCGTCCCGCTGGCCTCTGTCTCGCAGGCGCTGCTCTCGCTCCACGAAGGCACGACATTCGCCCGTCCAAATCGCGTCCTTTCTGCAAGGCATATTGCAGCAGTTTTGTTAGTCGGTGCTCTCGCAATTGAAGCAGTTGGCGGCGGAAAAATCCCGTTGGTGCACGTGGAAGCTGCACTACTCCGATGAGCCGACGCACGCTAACACGAAGCCAAAGGCAAAGAACGTAACTGCGTCAAGGGTGCCTCGGCGACGCCAGCGCGGCCAGTCACCTCTCTGGTACCGAGACGCTTTAACCATGACCTCCGATATCGCGTGCAATCTCGGAGTAAGCGCTAGTAAGTGTCGATGGTGAAGCATTACTTCTTTTCACCTCTCACAGACGACGGCACCGCCCCGCTTCGGCTCCGCCCGCCGCGAAAGAGAATATGGGAAAGATATAAGGCGCGTTTGCGCCGTGCCTAGCATCTCCCGAGTTGGCTTAGTCGGTAGGGCGTCTGGCGCTTGCCGTCGCGGCCGCAACGTCGTGGGTCCGATTCCCAGCGGGGTATCTTTTTCTTGGTTTTTTTTTCTTTCTCAACCGTTGGCGTCCATTTTATCAACGTCATATCCGTGACGGATGTACTTGGTGGAACCCGGCATAAAACACTTTCGTGTTAAAAATGCTGCTGTTCTAGCCGCTGCCTAGCAGATGATATAAGCCGAATCCCCGTCTTTGCGTCACCGGAGCGCCGTTCGCAGCACCGCCATCGGTGGCTCACCAGCCCAATACCACACTGGCAAACACCAGCCAGAGGCGCAATCAAGCGGCTCCAGCGAGAAGGCGTGCGCACTCCCTCCGCGACGTCACAGACCTTGCCCGACGGAGAGGGACGCTATCGCCCGTGGCGCAGTTTGCGCGTTCATCGAGTGGCAGAAGTGGGCGCACTCGGTCAGTCGACGCTGCACACGCGACAGGGACGCAATGCTCCGGTGCGCCAGCTGTGTGACATCACTGCTCCTCGCGCATGCCCTGCACGTCTCTTGTACGCGCACGCGAAACCACTCCAGCTAGGTCAGTGTAGCTAACGCTACAAAATGACTGTCACAACGTTTTTATGTCGAGTCGCTCTTCATACCGACCTCTCCGCGCACTTTCAACACAAGCGATGGCGCTGCGCGTGTGATATATTCAAGCGTGTGATATATTCGGACACATGTTTTCATTTTACTTGTGGACGCGTCGGCTCCCACACGGGAGCCGACGCGTCCTTGTGTGTGTGCGTGCATGTCCGCGTGTAAGTGTATGTCTGCGTGTATGTGTGCGCGCTCATATGCCCGTGTGTGTGTATGTGTGTGCGCGTGCGTACGCGCGCGCGCGTGTGTGTGTGTGCGCCCTTCGCACGGCTCAGCGCCTCGGGTTTTCTAGCTTCAACATGTATCATCGGAACCAGGCGGGCTTCCGTCAGACTTTAAACTTCTGTGTCTTGATCTTACTTGAAACCCTACCACAAATATACGCTGTAGTCATCTTCGTTCCATACAGATCACAATGTAATGTACGGCATTCAAAATTCAGATTTCCTGAATTTATGCTCATTTTTACGCTACTGCAAGAGTTGGGTCATGTCAACAAAATAAATTATGTCATGCTTTTATGCGATATATTGTTCGGCAGTTTTGCTCTGCGTCGCTCCATTACGTCCAACTGCGTCGCTATCGAAACGGGGCAGCTGAGAATGATATGGTACGCAATGAGCGATACGCTGTGGTTTAACGATTTTTCAGATAGCATGAATGCCAGCAATCGTGGAAAGTAGGAGTCCAAAGGGGGACATGGTCTGTGTGGTTGGTATGTCTCTCGATGTTCTTAGTTCTTTGGCGATAAGAACTTGTTCTCTGGCACTAAGAGAAGCTTTTTTCTTTAGCTGCGAAGCATTTTATGAGCCAGCTTGATCCGGTGGCGTCCGCGCTCCACTGCGCATGCGCCTACTCTCTCTCCCCCTCTCCTCCCCCGCGCTGCAGCCGCGGCGCAGCCAAATACAGCCTGTAATCCACTCTCTCCTCTCCCTCCCCCATTTCATGTGTATATAAGCGCGTGCGCTCGGTCGGCTTCAGTCATTCTCTCTTCGCTCCCGTTCAGAGGAGTTGTAACGTCAACGTCGGCACCAGTTGCAGCAGCACTCCAACCTCTGCCGAGATCGTCGCGGAGCAGCAGCAGCGCAGGGCTCGCTACGTAATGATCACACAAAAACTAAATTCAAACGCACACTCTAACGGAAACGCCGAGTGAACGTTGTGGGGATCGAGAGCGTCCTCCTACCTGGCGCCTCGTTCCCCAGCTGCCGCGCGCGTGCCGGCCGCGTAGCCCGGGCGCACTTAGGCACCGGCAATCGCCAAGATGGCGGCCAGGGCGTCTCTTTGTCTGGGCGAGCCAAGCGTCGGCTCCGTCCCGCGCTGGCATGTCCGGGCACGCTACGCTGGCGCGCTGCGCGGGCCTACGTCACAACGCAGCGCCATTCCCCATTGGGCCGCTGGTGACATCGTCCTCTCCTACGAGCGAAGATGCGCCCGACGATTCGCTCGTGGCGGGAGATGCTCCCAGGCTAGCACGAGAGGTTTACGCGCTGCTCTAGCAGGCGGCTTCTCGTTCGTGTGCTCGGCTGCTGCCCTTTGTGTGGTAGTCGTAGCGCCGCTGGCAAGCGTACTCGATCGGTCTTGCGGAGTTCCCTTTACGGCCTGCAAGCCCGTGACTGTCGTACTGTGCTGCATCTTGGGTTAATAAACCCGTGTTGTTTGTTGACCTCCTGCCTCGAGTGCCTTTTCTGCGCCGTGCCGGAGAATCGACGAACCCGGCCGTAGCGTCTTTGTTCGCTGCGGCAGTGGAGAACGTCGCGTCCCTTGCCGTTCGCCTCGTGGGGTAAGCGTCTCGCAAACCTATCTCCACATAACTGGCGCCCAACTTGGTTTCGGCATGGCATCAGAGCAGTCCCCCTCGAGGCGCCCGTTCCTGCTTGATCCCGTGGCTACGGGCTTGATCTCGTTCGATGCGGACGGCGACGGCAGCACGAGGTATAAGCTCGCCTTAGCGGCCCTCGGCTTTCGGCCACCGGGAGACATCCCGTCTTTGGGGCCTCCTTTGGTGGTGACCGCTCAAATGTGGACGACAGTCCTAGCCTAGCCAGTTTCGGGTTTTCTCACCTGTCCGAGACACGCGGAGTACGTGCTTTCGGGCCCCTCCAGTGCGTCGTCTCCGCTCGCTGGCCTTCCTTTGTTAGCAGCGCAGCTGAGTGGCCAGACCGCCGCACCGGAACGTCCCTTCCTAGGCCACATGGTGCTGTCATTCACACGCTCGCTGGCCCATCGTTGTCACGAGCGTAAAGGGTTGACTGTCGTCCGCGAGCCGCTCGCATAGGCGACACCGTCGCCGCGTTTCCGACGATCATTTTCCTCATGCGCGCCTTGGCTACGCTTTCGTCAAATGTGAGCCACCATGCGCCGTTGTCGATTCGTTTGCCCGTCGCATGAGGCATCATGCATCCGTCGGTTGCGTCGGTGCGGAAACCCTACTCTTCTCCGTGCCGTTTATTGGCCCCTTTGGGTCTGGCGTGCATGGCGGAGAACAGGCGCGCGACCCTCCAACGACGGCGCCTGCCTCGGAGCTGCTGCACACAACTGCGGCGCGGCTCCGGGTAAAACATTGCCTTCCATCTCGCGAGGAGCACCGTTGTTTCGTGCGGTGCTTCGCGGTTGGTTGTGCGTTGGGAGAATCGCGCGCGCCGACAGCGCTTTCTGCATCTCCCTGGTCTTTCGCTGCCCGTGATTCTCGGTCGCGTCTTTCTCGCGCGCACGGGTATCGTGAATGACTTCCCAAGCGGTGGCTACGGGTTCGCCCTTTCGGCGCCCTACAACCACTTGCAACCCTCGTAGTGGCTACCGCTGCCTTTTAAGTTCGGGACGCCACTCGAGATTTCGCTCGCCGGAAGCTTGTCTGCTGTCGATGGAGTGCCATTGGTGGAGGAAACGAACCCCATGGCGCTAGTCTGGCTTAAGCGCTTGCGCGAGCCCTCGGGCCGCCTCGCGCGCTGGGCGTTGACTTTGCAGCGGTACAACTTCGTTGTGCGCCACCGGAAAGGGAGTTCAAACGTCGTGGCTCACGCCTTGCCGCGTGCCCCCGTTTCGGTGTGACACTTGTGTTTGCCACTCCCGAGAGCAATCGCATCGAGTAGACTCCGGGGCCTCTGGCTCCAATGGGTCGAAAGGAGCGAACCCCGACGGCGAATTGACTTTTGAGTCGATCGCCTCGGGTGAGCACGTCACTTCAGCCGGTATCCTGTTAAGCACAGAAGAGATACCAAAGGCACAGCAGTGCGATCCGTTTTGGCCTCCAAGAGCCGTGCTCTCAAGGAGCGGGCGCGTATTGACAGTCTGGTATTGCTGTCGGCGCCGTGTGCCGTTTACGCAGTCTGGTATTGCTGCGGGCACGTTGGATTCGCATCTGTTTGTCGCCGGCGGAGTTCTCCTGCGCTCCACATCCCACCGGAAGAAGCTCCCAAGGAGTATTTCAAGGTGGGGGTACCGAGCGCTTCAACCGAACTCTTGGCGATATGCTTTCTATGCATGTCGCCTCTAACCACACCAACTGGGACCTTATTCTTTCCTACGTAACGTACGCCTAAAATACGGACCCCAGGCGACGACAGGATTTTCTCCCTTCTTTTTACTCTATGACCGAGAACCATCGTCTCCGATCGACACCATTCTTACCTACCGACCCGACTTATCAAAGGGCACGCCAGTTTCCGAAGCTGCTCCATATGCAGAAGAATGTCGGCAACTAGCCCGCTCCCTTACAACTCAAGAACAGGGGCTACAGAAATTTCGACACGACGACGGATGGCCCCACAATCAGTTTTCACCCAACTCTTGTTTAGATCTGGTGCCTCCCACTTCTGCGCCAGGTAACTCCTCGAAGTTTGTCAGCAGGTACCATGGACCCTACCGCGTGCTACAGCAAACTTCTCCCGTTAACTACCTCATCGAATCCCTCACGGCCACTGCGGGCCTGCATCGCCGAGGCCGCGCAACTGTTCACGTGGATCGCCTCAAACCACACCATGAACACCTTGTTCTTACGACACCTTAGAACGCCTAATGAGCCCCGTCTGAGAGGGGAAATGTGATGAAGAAGTGCACCTTGAAGAGCTACACAGCCGTATCGTCAGCGCTACGCAGGAGCGGCACGTGCTGAACGTTGCTGCTGTTGGCGCTGGCTAGGCTTACGATCCTATACTCTCTCATATTACAGTTTCTTTCGTCGAGGCCATGTGTGAGTTCGTTATATATATATATATATATATATATATATATATATATATATATATATATATATATATATATATATATATATATAGTCCATGGCACCCACCAACGTGCAGCTGCAGTAAGCACGGCTTGAGGACGGCGTCCAGGCCTCCTCGACACCAACTCACCTGCCGCCAGTGCCACCACTGTTCAGGGACGGCGTCTAGGCCTCTTCGAGGGCTCCGTGCCGTTTAATTAACGCCGTGACACCTGTTCACGACCAGGGGCGCCGTCCACGCGTCCTTGACCATGGATCCGGGACCGGACCATAGATCCGGGATCCGTGAGAACCGGGACCGCCATGTACACCGTGAACACCGCCCATGGCTCGTCGGGCGCCTCAACCGACAACGGTGCGTTGAACTCCGGTTCCTTGCCTGCCGCTTCACAATTGTCGGCTGTTTGGGCAGTGCCGGTGTACCGCGGCTTCCAGAACGAAATCTTCCGATGGGTTGAGACCATCAACTCGCTCGGCACCACCACGCCTGGTCGGACCATCAAAAAAATCACAGCATATTCACGGAGTGAATGATGATGAGTGGGCGAAGCCAGGGGGGTGAAACTTCCTATACCATCCATGGAACGCGATATTCGCTGGCAGCGCCGGACGAACGCCTGGTGTTTGGGGGCGGTACTAATACATGGCGGCGCATTGCTGACACGCACTGGGGCACGCCGTCTTGATGAGGACTGAGGAGTGGTTGGGGGGGGGGGGGGGAGTCGATTTAGCACCAAATTCAATTGGGATGCACCAGCAAGCCAAATTGAGCGAGTGGAAGGTATTCAGATGGCGAGCGCGCGAGCTTCTTCCAGTTGCGATACCCGCCACATGATCAAAACGGCAAGCGTGTTGTTCTGATGGATGAAGGTTTACCCATCCACCTACTTTTGCACCACTTATTCTAAGTAAGACTGTTTTTGTTTACGTCTACACAAGAATTAGACAAGAATAATGAGCAGAGTTTGTTTGAATGTTTTATTGCCTAAACATACCATTCATACAGTAAAAGCACAACTTGAATATTTTACGCTACTGCTGCAACCGCATCCTGATATGCCGCGCAAGCGTAGAAAAACAGAGAGCAGCATGCAGATCGTACCTTTCGTACGCCGTGATCCTAAAGAATTTTATGCCGGTGTGGCGTGAAGAATTTTGACACCCTCAGCACAGCGCGATTTGTGATAACGGCGCGAATCCATTCATGCGTCTGTTTCGGTGAAACTTGCAAGGGTTTCGCCACTTTCCTTGAAACAAACCTTGCGGTGGTAAAAGTCGCCTTTGGGACACCGTAGGCCGTAGCACACATGGGCGCGCAACAAGAAACGCCCCTTTTTCGCCGTGAGAGATAGGACGGCGCAGTTCCCGTTTTACACTCCGGGTGGCGCTCGAATGTTCGCAACCTCGAACTGCAACCTTTAGATTCACTTGCGTATTAAAAACTCCGGAGTTAATAAGTAACCTGGTAATTACTATAAACTGGAACAACAACGTTCATTTATGTTCGTATGTAGTACAGCCCCCAAACATTAGGATCGCTGCGGTCACGCGGCAGAAAAACCGCGAAGTTTCATCCCCCTGGCGAAGCTGCGAAGGTTCATCGGTAAACCGTGAATCTTCCGTGAATTCCGCCCAGTACATCATCACCGACGTGAGATCGGGCGCGTTTATACTAAACGTTCGATGAGAGTTATGACGACTTGCAGCTCACTTTAATTTTACATGTACGCTATGAATTTTCATTGTTTAATCACGCACAGGAGAAATCGCACACACGCACTACCTTGGAGGTCAAAATCCAGTGCCTATATATACGGGGTGGTCAGTGAACGGTTGTGCAGCGCGAGCGGTCGGTTTTTTCAATCGGCGCCGCTGCGCCGCGAGGCAGGATAGGGGGGGGGGGGGACCGTAGGAGAGGAGAAAAATCTGGCGTCTTTCGTTAAGCAGCTGGCGTCTTTTCGTTTTGCTTTTAGAAAACATCTGGCGTCTTTCGTTGGTTTATTTCATCAATCAACGGCGTTTTGAACAAAATTTTTATTGTTTAATAACGCACAGGAGAAATCTCACCAGGCACTACCTTGGAGGTAAACAATGGCTGCTAATGGGAATGAGAGACAGAAGAAGTCGGCTTTTAGCTAACACTTACACTTCTACTCCTACTAACGTTTCCTACTGGAACATGCCAATGGCTGCTAATGGGGAATGAGAGACAGAAGAATTCGGCTTTTAGTTAACGCGCACGCTGCGAATATTTTATTGTTCAACAACGCACAGGAGAAATCTCCCAGCGGCACCACCTTGGAGGTCAAGATCTGGTACTAGCGTTAAGACTGGTTACGCACTACGACGGGGACGAACGGGTGCACCTTTAAGGAGCTTCGCCCCTAAAAATGGCTGATTGCCATCGACCGCCTTCGCGATGCCGCCAAGACATGGCATGCCTACGAAGGCGTCCGGCAGCGGTCTTGGTCGGAATGGTGCACTAAGTTAACCAGTCTCTTTCGCCCGCTTTCAAGTAACTGCTACCTTCTCCATGCCGACCGAGTTTGCATCGAGGATGGGAGTTGTGAGGCAGACAACCTCGACTGCGCAGCTCGGGTGTTCACGAACCTGTCCTCCCGTCGAGACGGACCTCGCGAGGCGCAGCAGCGCCATGGCGCAGCTGCGTCCGGTAGCTGTTCCACGGACAGCTTCGCGGAGTGCCCTGCGGCAGTCATCGATACTAGCCGCAAGGTGTACTTCCCCCTACAGATGTCAAACGTCGCGTCGGTGCCCGCCACAGGACCATCCTTGGCAGACACTAAGACCGCCTCCAAGCCACAGTAGCCGAGGAGCTGGCCTCCAAGCTGTCCAGCGCTAGAGTGCCTGGTGTGCCGACGTCAGCCTTATCGCAACCAACCGGTGACGAAACACTAACCAACACTCCCGGTTGGGACCTGTATGCAGGCTCTTTTTCTATTTACGACAGCTCTCTAAGACTTGAGCGTCGCAGATCTTTATCAAGGACAAAGCCGTTGGTTTAAACACACACACACACACACACACACACACACACACAACTTTATTACCCATTAAAGCGAAAAAAAATCTACATAACACTAAACACTGAACAAAAGGTTCACTGTACACGGTAAATACTTCTAACGACACCCAAAAATGCCAGTTCAAAGACCTGCACTATAGAGTCTAGTTCTGACGCAGCTGAGTGGCGGAGCGGGGAATAATACAAGTTCGGTCTCATCAACCAGCGGAGGCTTGACTGGCTGAGTTGGCGGGTATGGCTGGCGTTGACGAGGGAACGTTTGACGCTCGGCGACGCGTTGAGATGCCAGGGGCAACCTGGCTAGGGAGCTCGATGCACAGCTCGGGCCCGTAGCCCAACTGCTGCTGCTACGTTGCCTGCCGGCACTGGAGTCCGAAGGCCTTGGGGTGGAGTTCGCACACCATGGCTATGGTCTAGCATGGGAACTCGATGGCAGGGGGCCACGGCCGGTTGAAGTCTTGGTGGTTCGGGTCCGCAACCCGACGGTCCAACTTCAGCGCTCGGTCCAGTGACAACCTCCTTATCTCGTTACCCTCGAATTCCCTTCGGTTCTTCTGAGGCCAGGCTTTTTCTTCCCTCGGGCACACTTGTCCACTTCTCATTGGAGACTGCTGGACCCCGGTGTTGGCAAGAGGTTGGCCCCTGACATGATCCGTGTTGTTTTCTTATTGGGCCACTTGTACGTCGAATCCTTGCGCCTCGCGCCCTCGTGGAGGTATTCGTCGTCGTAGCCTCCCATTCGGCACTGTGCCCATCTCCGCGCGCGCACTCCTTGTCTCTCTTTGTGACGCACACTTTCCAAAGGCGTACAATTCAAACGCGTTCTCCACTCATCATATACGCCCTTTTTTCGAAAAGTTTTTCCGTTAGAAAAAATGCCGGGGAGTGCGCGGGGCATTTCAGCGATAGACGCTATACACCACACTAATTTTCTATTGACTTATTTCAGGTACAGTCCAGTCAGTGAGCATCAGTGACTGGACTGAACAACACAAAATTCTTCAGTTACTGTAACATACCTGAATAACGGTTATTATACTGTTAGTAAGCATTGTACAGTTTATAGTCATTGTAATTGACTCAAATAGCGCTAGCAAACACACTTTTGCCCACTAAACCCCATTTGTGCGCTCATAACAATTAGGTTCGTTCGGTCCTACAGACAGGTCATTACACGGTTACACGCACTATCCGGACCTAATGAACACACAAAATGTACAATGAATACTTGAAAACTAAGTCCGTTTAGTTCAACGAAAGCTTTAACTATACAACGACAAAAACCTTGCCAAAAGCTATGCTATATCACATTCAACCTCAAGTGAAAGTCCACAATAAATTCGGATATCTACAAACTATATGAATCGGTTGTCATAAGTCAAGAATCCAAAAACAGCGAGCGGTCATTGAACTCGACGCTAAAGTCATAGCGGCCCAAACCAGACGAGTGACATTATTCAGACGCTCTAGAAACAATCGTGGCAAGACGCTGTGAAGCTTGTTCGCTGGAATGCGCGTTTGTACCCCTGCATGAGACCGCACGGACGCTCAGTGGAGTTTCTAGCCTCAACGGAACGAAGATCGCAATCCAACTGGCGGTGTCACCTACACGCGCACCGCGTGGAAGCGTTCGAATGAACCCTTCCGGTGAGCCAACACTTGGTCTTGGCTTATATGCTGTCAATGCATCCGACATCTTGGAGAAAGTGCCTTCAGCACACCTGGATGTCACAGAAGACGCATGATCTTCCTCACTGCTCAAAACGTTACATTCTGGCAATTGACCACCACCTTCTAGCTCACCTTCTTAAGATTGAGCGCTGAATTCAACCCTACTGACCCTTCCACATTGGTCATCCGACTCGGCCAGATCGATAGATACTGGGGAAAGCACCTCCGACTCCAAACTGTCCGCTTGGACAAGTGCTTCTGTTCTCTCCCCATGCTCTCTCGGAGAGACCGCATCTGCAGAAACCTGATAAGGCGGACACTCTCTCTTTAAGAGCGAGTGATTCACATGGTCTTCGACCATGTACGTGGTGCCTGTTACCATCTCCAGTGGTACACAAGGATCGGCGGCCACCACCTCAAACTTTACTTCACGGCACTCACCGTGACCACCCAGATGACCTTTTAGTTCTCCTTCAGGAGAGCTGTTGAGAGGCAATCCTACCTCTTCCAGATATGTGCTTGTCCTCTCAGAGGTTCCAAAGCACCTGTCACTATGAATGGAACTGTCCCTGTTCCATGCTTGTGAAGCTGTCCACTGCTTCATCAAGCTCAGCAAGATTTCTGCTTTCTTGGCTGCCCATCTCTCTGCCAATCTCTGTCTGAGCTCCTGGCTCTAACGAAAGTCTATGGCGAGGTTCAAGGCTAACCTTACAGAAATTCAATTCGCTCCTGCAAAAACCGCTATCGGAGCGAACATCCACTGCTTGTTCACGTCCCTGTACTAAAGTTGCGTCTCTTTAGCCATCGCCACTTCGAGTCGCCGCTCAAGGGCTCGCCTCTGCACTTCGAGCTGTTCCTTTTTAGCCCTAAGCTCCGATTCGAGCTTTTCTGTCTTAGCCCTTACTTCTGCGGCCCGTTCCTCTCGCTCTCGCACCATCCGCTCGTCAGACCACGATTTAAACTCTACTCTCTCGAGACCCATACGTTCCGCCAATTCCGCTCCGCTCGCCATGGTCTCAGCAATGAAAACATCAAGTTGAAAAACAAACGGCTTTGTCCTGTCGCGGACGCCAATTTGTGATGCAGGATCTTTTTTTGTTTACGACAGCTCTCTAAGACTTGAGCGTCAGAGAGCTTTGTAGAGGACAAAGCCGTTGGTTTAAACACGCACTCACAAATACTTTTATTAAACCATTAGAAGGATAAAAATCTACATAACACTAAACACTGAACAAAATGTTCACTGCACACGGTAAATACTTCTAACGACACCCAAAAATGAAATTTCGAAGACCTATACTATAGACTCTAGTTCTGACTCAGCTGAGTGGAGAAGCGGGGAATATTACAAGTTCGGTGTCACCAACCAGCGGAGGCTTGACTGGCTGAGTAGGCGGGTGTGGCTGGCGTTTGCGAGGGAACGGTTGACGCTCGGCGACGCGCTGAGATGCCAGGGGCAACCTGTTTAGGCAGCTCGATGCACAGCTCGGGCCCGTAGCCCAACTGCTGCTGCTACGTTGCCTGCCGGCACCGGAGTGCGAAGGCATTGGGGTGGAGTTGGCGCACCACTGCTATGGTCTCGCACGGGAACTCGATGGCAGGAGGCCACGGCCGGTTGAAGTCTTGGTCGCTCGGGTCCGCGACCCGACGGCCCAACTTCAGCGCCCGGTCCGGTGACACCCTTCTCCTTGTCTCGTTCTCCTCAAATTCCCCTCGGCTCCTCTGAGGCCAGGCTTTTAGGAGCTTGCTCTTTATGCTCGCGCGTTGTCCGTTGTCGCCGGCGTGTACACTCTCCGGTGATTTCAAGAATGCTCACTAGATGGAGCGCCTTGTCCGTTGCCGCCGGCGTGTAGACTCTTCGGTGATTTAAAGAATGCTCACTAGATGGCGCGCCGCCGCTCAAGGCGGCGCACACCACGCTCGCGCATGCGCTAGTCAGATAGGTGACCGCTAGAGGGCCGCGCCTCTCGTTTGGCGCTCGCGCTCGCGTTTGGCGCGCTTCCTTTCTCTTAGCCGGGAGCTCACTAAGTGAACACTCTTCATTGCCGCTCCGCAGCATGAACACCCCAGCCAAGGCAGGGTGTTCATGGTGCTGCGCGGCGGGCTCACCGCCAAGATCCTGCGGTGAGAGCCCGAGAGGCCGAAGCGAAGAGGGCTAATGCATATATAACAACGTTGTCACGTCTATATATGATGCTAGAGGAATGTGTACGGAGGATTAGCGGGTTACCCGATCATCTCCGAGCAAGCTCCTCTAACATGATTCACTTCGTGGATATGGCGGGGATTTCTTTCTGCCCTCGGGCACACTTGTCCACTCCTCAATGGAGACTGCTGGACCTCAGTGTTCGCAAGTGATTGGCCCCTGACATGATCCGTGTTGCTTTCTTATTGGGTCACTTGCACGTCCAATCCTTGTGCCTCGCGCCCTCGTGAACGTATTCGTCGTCGTCGTCTTCCCTTCGGCACTGTGCCCATCTCCGAGCGCACACTGCTTGTCTCTCTGTGTGACGCGCACTTTACAAAGGCGCACAATTGAAACGCGCAGTCCACTCATCGCAGGACCCACAGTCAGGAGCAACATCATTCCCGACGATCACCGCAGTCATTGGCCAAGTGTGCGGACGCTCGCCACCATCCAAGCACCGTTTCCCTAAGCAAGCTGAGGTGCTTATACCAGCTGGGTTCGTTGATACCAAAGACTTGCCAGTTCAGGCCATGTCTCCAGCTAATGACACAGCTTCTGACCGTTACGGCTCAAATGTTTGCGACTACAGCCACCTCGAGCACCTTGGGGAACATGGCGGCAATACTACCACAAGAGCAATAGCTGCATCACAAATCAGCTCAGAAACTCGCCCGCCCTTCGTCACACATAGGTAGGAGAGCACAATGACACAGCTGGACACACCGCGAACAGCGCAGCCAACTCCACACGGTGTGGCATTCGAGCTGCGAATACGCAGCGTCTTGCCCGGTTCATAGAAATGCGGCGCGACAAGCGTCAACTGGCTCTGTGGCAAATCCGGAAACAATCGTGTCCGCCCACCAGAGACGTCGCCGACAAGTTTTCAGAAGACGTCGCACTATGGACGAGACCGACCACAGCGCAGAGCCAATTCCGCCCGCCCGAGAACACAGAGGCAAATCCCCGAACAAGGTCAAAGCGCGGCCGGGACCGACCACCGCGATGGAGCCAGTGTCGGTCACCGCAGACACTGTCGGCAGCTGCGGCCGCTCGCAGTCATGGCCGAGTGTAATGAAGAAGAACGGCACCGTTGCTTGGGCGCTTGCACGCGGCGAATCGGCTAGCGCGAAGTAGAGAAGGAACATGAGGCAGAATAAGAACAGCCGGCCCACGAACGGGCGTTTTTTCGTGTTTCTCTGCATTATAATATACATATATTGTGAGAATCGAGCGCGCCCTCCCCGTTGGCGCCTCGTTCCCCAGCGAGCTTGTACTGGCCCCGCGTGGCTCGAGCGCCGGTAACTGCCGTTAATCGGCGACATGGCTACCTTGGCTACGCCGTCAGGCCTTCTTCCTGGTGCTAGCCATGCGTCGGTCTTCCTTGCACGACGCCACGTGTCCGGACGTGTCCGGAGAATGCTCGCGGCACAGCGCGCTAGTCTACGTCACTGCGCTTCGCGGGTCCTCATTGGCCGCCAGTGACAACCCCCTCTCCCTGGAGCTCGCTTCTCTCTGGCGCTGGCTTGCCCGCGTCAGATGCTCTGAGGTCTGCACGAGAGGTTGGCGCGCTGATCTGGCAGGCAGCTTCCCGTCCATGTGCCCGACTGCTGTTCTTTGTGTGATAGTCGTAGCGCCGCTGGCAAGCGTACTCGATCGGTCTTGCGGAGTTACACACACACACACACACACACACACACACACACATATATATATATATATATATATATATATATATATATATATATATATATATATATATATATATGTATATATAGTGATGAGTAATGGGTCACTCAATGGGCCCAGCTCATCGACCACACACAGCATGAGCCAATCCACGCGACGAAACCCTTTATATGGACGAGGAAAACAATGACGCACGAAAGGTCACCTCAAGGACGCACAGTTGGGTGGATATAAGCAACGCGCAAAGTGCGTTAACGTTGGACGCAAGCTTAAAAGTCAGCGCACTTAACTACCGCGCCACCAAGTCTCGAAGAACACACTCACGCGCACCGTCGTTGCGAGACCGTGACAGCAGGCACGCTGAAGGACGGCCTCCTGCTTCCTCCAGCTATTTATGTACACCATTTACTGCTGGTAGCACGCACATCTGTGAGCTACTTCAGCGTGGCAGAGGCGTGTTTATTATCACATGACGCGAAGAGCCAAAAGGGCGCGCTATAAAACGCATCGCCTTTCGCCGGAGTGGGGCTGCGCGCACCGTACTTTGACTTACAGGGCGTGTCGGCTGCGCTCGCGCGCTTATCTCTTTCACCGCAGTGTTAGCGGTGAAGCTGTAAACCGCACGCAGGCCATTTCACTTGCTACAGCGGCAGTGTTTGCTAAAGGATTGAGCTGTTATCCTTTCTTCGTATGGCATTCCAATGTGAGGCTATCGCAATCATTGTTTCGCCCTTGCGGCAAAACTTTGCCATTTATTTCTGCTTCACAAATAACAAATATACGCCCAAGGGCTCGCAGGTGGTTCGATTATGTCCTTGGCGAAGACCGAGAATTTTGTGGAAACGTGCAAGGACGAGAAGGAAAGTCAATATTGTATCCAACGCAACTGAAAGGATGAAAGGCCTGGTGCACCAACCACGCATGCGTCTGGGTAATGAAGGAGCAACACATTTGGAAGGTGACAAACACAAATTTATTCACAGATATGAACACACGCCAGCAGTTCCGGAATAATTATGCCATAAAGGATTACCTAAACATCTGTACATACAATAGCCAACATCTAAAAGAATACCATAGCAACCGTATTCCTCAAGAAGAGCAGGAATATCCGGATTGAGAATGGGGTCAGGCGAAGAGTTACAATCCCCTCAATATTGTTCACGGCACATTCACTATAAATATTTAAAGACTAGAACGGCAAAATTTAGTAATAAAGATTGACGGAGAATATTTTAGCTACTTGCGTTTTGCGGACGATATCGCGCTTTTCAGCAATGATGGTGATGAATCACCAAAACAAATTCTGAAGATGTAAAGGAAAGGAGCGTTAAAGGAGGATTAAAGACGGACCCGAAGAAAACAAAGATAATGTTGGGCAACCCGGCAAAAAAGCAAAAAATAAGATTGGCAACCAGACTAGAAGAGCACGCGTACGTGGAGCTCATTACTAGCAGAGAAGAACCCTTACGTTTATCAAATTCACCAAAGAATAAGGTTGGCTTGGTTCGCAAATGTTCGGCAATACGACTGGCAATTAAATTAGCGTTGTCCGTTTAGCGGACATTACAATTTTTTTCAGTGATAACTTACGGGCCAAAGCATGAATAAACTGCTGCACGCGCCACAAAAAACATTGCGAGCGGTACCACAAGATCCCATCAACTCTACATCTAAACAAGGTAGACACGCACCCCTGATCTCAAGGTAAAATTGTAACGGAAAGGAATCATGAAGGAAAACCACTCACGTGTGCCCGTTGGATCGCTAAAAACACGAGCGAACAAAAAATGGAAGCGCACCGTAACAACAGAATACACAAAAAACGATACTCAGTAGCAAATGCGCGATAAAAAGAGAACGAAAATCTGATGAGACGTAACAGCAGTCAACACGTGGCCTTATATGAGGCGAGCGGTTCCAATATGGAAGCACGGGGCCACTGGTTGCTCCCTGCGGTCATCTATGCCGTAAACAGTGCCGGCGGCATCCTGCCACGTATCCGTCTCGCGCACGATTTTCACCTTCCGCCACTCTGCACACACCGCTACTTCTTGAAGAATTCGTGTCGCCGGAGCGAAAAACCTGCTCCAGTAACAACGATTATCCCTCCGTTGGGACGGCTACCTTACGCTGCCTGGTCAAGCGAGTTTTGTGACAATGACGCTGAACGAGGGGAAAGGGGGGGGGGGGAAGGAGGTAGTGGTTGAAGAGACGACAACAAATGCAAATTCTCCCTCCTTGAAAGCATGGCTCAGCCTCCAACAACGGAGTGCGTTCACCCCAGCATGTCGTTTATGGGCATGCCGTTTGAGAAATGAGTTCGTCGAATTTTCAATCCATCGTTTGTTGCAACGTGTCGCTACATGAAAACGTTGCGCACACCACGTTGGAGCCGCAGTTTAACACGAGAGTGTTTTATGCCGGGGTCCACCATGTACTTCCGTTACTGGATATGACGTTCAAAAATGGACGCCAACCGGTGAGAAAGAAAAAAAACCGAAGAAAAAGACCCGCCACTGGGAATCGAACCCACGACGTTGCGGGTACGAACACGAATAGACATTGTACAAGCTCTCATATATCACTACACGATAAGCACTACCTCTGTGTAGACACGCTTCACTTTCGTGTTATACCGAATCCTGTGACGGAGTGATCAGCTATGTTTTTTATCGTATTTCACGCGCAATATAAATTATTTGATGGATGCAGCGATGGCGTAGTGGTAGAGCATCAGCCTCGCATGCAAAAGGTCCGTGGTTCGAATCCCGGTGCCGGACAATTCCCAACCGGATTAAAAAAAATCCGCGTGATGATGGAATTGTGTAAAAAGACCTAGGGTGCAGCCTCACTGGCGACCACAGCCAGCAATGCACCCCCTCACCAGAGCAGGATTGGCCACCCTGGTGTAGTACTTGGCCACTACCTCCCACATGAATACACCAATTAACCCTCGGCCCTCAGTCCCCAGCGGCTGCGAAGCAACAGACCAAGGCGGCGGTCAGACCGGACAGCGTGCCATGGGAATCTGAACTTGGCTACGTATAACGCTAGAACTTTATCTAGTGAGGCGAGTCTAGCTGTACTATTCGAGGAATAAGAGGGTGTTAAATGGGATGTAATAGGGCTCAGTGAGGTTAGGATCGAGGCCACAGGAGGCTTATACAGTGCTGAAGAACGGACACGTCCTATGCTATCGTGGCTTAGCTGACAGAAGAAAACTAGGAGTGGGGTTTCTTATTCATAAAAATATAGCTGCAATATAGAAGAACACTATAGCATTAATGAGAGGGTGATATGTATCGTGATTAAGTTTAATAAGAGGTACAGGATGAAGGTGGTACAGGCCTACGTGCCTACATCCAGCCATGATGATCAACTGGTTGAACGCTTCTACGAAGCCGTAGAATCAGCAATGACTAAGGTAAAGACACAGTATACTGTACTGATGGGCGACTTTTTTAAAAAGTAGGCAAGAAGCAGGCTGGAGATCATGCAGTTGGGGAATATGGCGTCGGCTCTAGAAACGCCAGAGGGGAGTTACTAGTAGAGTTCGCAGAACGTAATAATTTACGGATCCTGAATACCTTCTACAGAAAACGGGCTACTCGTAAGTGGTGTGGAGGAGTCCTAATGGCGAAACTAAAATTGAAATAGACTTCGTAATGTGTGTCCACGCGGGCATTGTGCAGGATGTGGAAGTAGTTAACAAGATCCGATGCAGTGACCACAGAATGGTAAGATCTAGAGTTCAACTAGACTTGAGGAAGGAAAGGCAGAACCTGATACGCAAGAAGCCGATTAATGAACTAGCTCTGAGAGGGAAAGTACAAGAATTCAGTTTCGCTTCAGAATAGGTACGCGGCTTTGACCGAGGAAACCGACCTTAGCGTTCACGCAATCAATGATAATCTGACTAGTATCATTAAGGAGTGTACAGTGGAAGTCGGGGGTACAGTCGTTACACAGGAGACTGGTAAGCTATCCCAAGAGACGAAAAACCTCATTAAGAAACGTCAAGCCATGAAAGCCTCAAATGCAACAGACAAAATAAAGCTGGTGGAGCTTTCGAAATTATTCAATAGGCGTAAAGTAGCCGACATAAGAAAGTATAATATGGAGAGAATTGAACATGCTCTAAAGAATGGAAGAAGCCTGAAAGCTATGAAGACAAAACTGTGCATAGGCGAAAATCAGATGTATGCATTAAGCAACAAGGAAGGCAAGGTCACAACCAACATGGATAGAATAGTTGAGGTAGCGGAAGAGTTCTACAGAGATCTGTACACCAGCCGGGACAGTCAGGATGATAACGTAAGAAGTAGTAATAGCCCAGAGGAATCTGACATCCCACCAGTATTGACAGGAGAAGTAAAGAAAGCCCTAAAGGAATGCAAAGAGGCAAAGCCGCTGGTGAGGATCAGGTAACATCAGACCTGTTGAAAGATGGTGGAGAGATTATGTTAGAAAAACTGGCCACCCTGTATACGAAGTCTCTCGACGGGGAAGATACCAGAATTTTGGAACAAATGCCAACATCATTTTGATCGATAAAAAAGGGGACGTAAAGGACCTGAAAAATTACAGGCCCATCAGCTTACTGTCCGTTGTCTACAAGCTATTTACAAAAGTAATTGCTAACACAATTAATACGACATTAGAGTTCAATCAACGAAAGGACCAGCCAGGATTTCGTACAGGCTTCTGAACAATAGAACATATTCATACTATCAATCAGGTGATAGAAAAATGCGCGGAATACAACCAACCCCTATACATAGCCTTCATAGATTACGAGAAGGCATTTGATTCGGTGGAGACATCAGTAGTCATGCAGGCACTGCAGAATCAGGGCATCGACGAAGCCTATATAAACATAATAGAAGAAATCTACAGCGGATCCACAGCCACCATAGTCCTCCATAAAGAAAGCGACAGAATCCCAATAAAGAAGGGCGTACGACAGAGAGACACGATCTCTCCAATGCTATTCACCGCGTGTTTACAGGAGGTTTTCAGGGCCCTAGATTGGGAAGAATAAGGGATAAGAGTTAATGGAGAGTACCTCAGTAACCTGCGATTCGCTGATGACATTAAATTGATGAGTAACGCGGGAGACGAGTTGCAGCTCATGATTACTGAACTGGATACGGAAAGTAGAAGAGTAGGTCTGAAAATTAATATGCAGAAAACTAAAGTAATGTGGAACAATCTTGGCAGAGAACAGCGCTTTGCGATAGGGGGCGACACACTGGAAGTTGTAAAGGAGTACGGCTACTTAGGACAGGTAGTAACCGCGGAGCCGAACCATGAGAGTGAAATAACTAGAAGAATAAGGATGGGATGGGGCTCATTCGCCAAGCATTATCAAATCATGAATGGTAGTCTACCACTATCCCTCAAGAGGAAGGTATATAACAGCTGCATCTTACCGGTACTTACCTACAGAGCAGAAACCTGGAGACTTACAAAGAGGGTTCAACTTAAATTGAGGACGACGCAGCGAGCGATGGAAAGTAAAATGATAGGTGTAACCTTAAGAGAGAGGAAGAGAGCAGAGTGGGTCAGGGAACAAACGGGGGTTAAGGATATCATAGTTGAAATTAAGAAGAAGAAATGGATATGGGCCGGGCACGTAGCACGTCGGCAGGATAACCGGTGGTCATTAAGGGTAACTGACTGGATTCCAAGAGATGGCAAACGCGTGAGGGGGACACAGAAAATTAGGTGGGTAGATGAGATCAAGAAGTTTGTAGGTATAACGTGGCAGCAGAAAGCACAGGGCCGGGTTGATTGGCGGAACATGGGAGAGGCCTTTGCCCTGCAGTGGGCGTAGACAGGCTGATGATGATGATGATGTCTCGTATTTGTGCTGTTCTTGCGGTAGATTCATGCCAACTAGCCCACCTAACCACACTTCTGGAAAACTATACGTTTATTGCTGCAAAAAAAAAAAGGAAAAAACAACAACGAGGTGATATTCACAACATACTTCGCCCACGCACGTGTGCTCAGTTCGCTCGTATCGCACGTGCAATGTACCTTCGTCTGCCTTCTTTTGTCTGTCGCCGCACACCCCTCGCTATTTCGTGGTTGCCCAAGAGGGGTCTCAAACGCAGCAGCGACACACACGCACACAACCAAAGAGGACGTCCCGAGAATTCGGCCTTTTTTTCGTGAAGACATTCACCCCATCCGTAGAGGGTATTGCCGCGAACTATGCCTTCTCGTTTGTTACTTTTGTGTTTCGTGGCCAGCGTTTGGCCGCGCCCGATTGTGTTATCTGTGCTTGAAGCGAAGTGCATGTTTCCCTCTTTCTCTGGCTATCTGATTTGATAGGAGAGTGTTTCACCCTGTCGCCACTAGACCGTTGTTATCGGTTTAATCCGATGGTTGCGGAAAGGATAACGCCGCGGCAATTCGTTCTTCCGCCGACACTCGCTTTTTGTACGTAGCTCTCTTGGCTGTTACTTGGCCACTTGCCTTTTTCATTGAACTTAATGGGAAGCACAAGTTCGCTCTAATAAACCTCGTTTTACCTAAGAATCGTGCGTCGTTTCTGGCTACGTGACATTATTGGTGGATTTGCTGGGTATATGAACCCTATACTTCCGGCAAGTCGCCAGGCAAGTCAAACTCGCACCAGCCGCCGACAGCGAGGCCTTCAGGCGGAGTTTGGACTGCTTCCGGAGAAACTAAAGAACGAAAACGTCGTGGCGACCACCGTGAACAACGCTGCCACTATGAGCAACGCTAGCAACCCTCCTGTAGTCCTTCAGCAACCCAAGGAGCCGCCACCCTTTCACGGGTCCCCCTCAGAGGATCCCGAATACTCGTTGGGGCAAGTTGAACGTGTCAGGCTGTTTAACCGCTGGGACGACGAGAAGACAGTAGGGCACGTGTTCTTCTACCTTACTGATTCAGCTCGGACGTGGTTCGAAAATCATGAGAGCGCCCTTGAATCTTGGCAGGGATTTAGGAGGCACTTTTTAACGACCTTCACCACGGTTGTGCGGAAGGAACGGGCCGATGTTTGTTACAGACGCGCACGCAACACCCTAAAGAAGGTGTTGTTGTGTTTGTCGAAGAAATGAAGAGGCTCTTCAGGCGAGCTGACCCTGAAATGGCCGAAGAAAAAAAGTTACGGCTCTTAATGCGCAGCGTGAAGGAAGAACTGTTTTCTGGGCTTGAACGTAATCCGCCCAAAACCGTCGCCGAGTTCGTGGCCGAGGCTAGCACAATTGAGAAGGCCCTCGAAATGCGTGCTAAGCAATATAACCGCCAGTTTGTTGACACGGCGAATGCGAATTGTGTTGACGGGGCGCGTATTACAACGGATACATTACGCGAGACCATCCGCGCAGTAGTAAGGGAGGAGCTGCGGAAACTTCTCCCAGCGGCGCCGCAAACCGAAGTCTCTTCCCTAAGGGATGTGATCCGTGAAGAGGTCCAATAAGCACTGGGGACTTTTACGCTGTCGGAACCACCCCGTCAGCCTCAGGCAATGGCCTACGCCGCTGCCATTGGCCCTCATCGCCCGTCCGTGACTCGTCGCCAAGAGCCACCGTACCTCCGCTCTTCGTCGCCCGGCCGACAACCTATGTTGCAACACCCGACGCCAAGAAAGACCGACGTGTGGCGAACCCCCGACCATCGTCCGCTGTGTTACCACTGCGGAGAAGCCGGCCACATCTACCGCCGCTGCCCCTGCAGACAACTAGGCCTACGAGGTTTCTCTGTCGACGCTGCACGCCCCTTGCCCGGCCAACGGCCGAGCGAAATCTACGAGTACCTGTCTTACACTAGCCGTGGACCAGCTAGCGTCAGCCGTTCGCCGTCGCCCCACCCATACGGAGCAGCAAGTCACCGCAGCAACACTGACTTCTCACGCGGAAGGTCCCCCAGCCCAGGAAAAGGAAACTAAACGCAGCAGCTTCGGGAGGTGAAGTTGCACCACGGCGAAAAAATGAAAATCCTCCAGCGACGCACCGGCGCACCAATGACGAAGACTCACGACGCGCCCACAGCCCGACGCTCCGTTCCAACCCCGACATAATCACGCAACACGACGACAGCGACACGGCGGCACACCTACCCGACGTAGCCAGGCCCACGGTTAAAACGACGACAACGACGACACCTAGCCACCGACCATCAGCACGAACAAGCCGCGATACGACACCAGGACGAACCCGAACTCGAGAGCGACTACTTCTGACATACAGCTATCCATCGACGGCCTTGACGTAGTCGCACTAATCGACACGGGGGCCGACTATTCAGTGATGAGCGGACCATTTGCGTAGAAACTGAAAAAAGTTACTACAAGCTGGGACGGTCCGCACATACGCACAGCAGGAGGTCACCTCTTCCCGCCTAGTGGAACCTGTACGTCACGTGTCACCATAAACGGCACCGCTTACCCTGCTGCGTTCGTCATATTGCCTAGCTGCTCCCGCGATGTAATCCTAGGCATGGACTTTCTGACCGACCATGGTGCTATTAAATGCGAAGCATTTCTTAGCGAACTTCTGCGAGTTTGAGCGTATCTATCTATCTATCTATCTATCTATCTATCTATCTATCTATCTATCTATCTATCTATCTATCTATCTATCTATCTAGCCGCCTACGACTTTGTGCTCTCCTGGCCGTTTCGTTAATCGGATGTATACCAAAATTGGTAAAGAATAACATGATCGTATTAGGAACATAAATGACAGGTCATAACATGAAAATCATGATATGCATGTCATGAACAGCATGATTTACATTCCACGGCCTTGGGGCTCTTGCGGCCATTCTGTTAACTTCATATATACCAAAGCTGGTATGACGTGACAAGAGCTCATGGCGAACATAATGACGAGTCCTAACGTGCAAATCATGACATACATGTCATGAGCGGCATGATTTACATGACATGGTCTCGGGGCGCTCGCGGCCGTTTAAATGAATGGATATATACGAAAACTGGTACGACGAGACATTTCGACATGACGAACATAACTGACACGTGGTAACATGGAAATCATGACACGCGTGTCATGCACGTCATGATTTACATGCCACGCTCATGACGCACTCGCGGCCGTTTCGCTAGGTTGATATACACCAAAATTCGTATTGCGCGACGCGACTGTATGACGAACGTAAATTAGAGGCGGTAACATGAAAATCATGACATGCGTGTCATGCACGACATAATTTACATGCCACGCTCATGACGCACTCGCGGCCGTTTCGCTAGGTTGATATACACCAAAATTGGTATTGCGTGGTGTGACTGTATAAAGAACATGAATAACAGGTGGTAACATGAAAACCATGACATGCATGTCGTGTATGTCATGATTTACACGCCACGCTCATGGTGCATTCGCGGCCGTTTCGCGGGCTCGATATACACCAAAATTGGTATTGCGCGACGCGACTGTATGACGAACGTAAATTAGAGGTGGTAACATGGAAATCATGACACGCCTGTCATGTAGGACATGATTTACATGGCACGCTCATGGTGCGCTCGCGGCCGTTTTGCTAGATTTATATGATCCAAAATTGGTATTGCGCGATGTGACTGTATCAAGAACATGAATAACAGGTGGTAACATGAAAACCATGACATGCATGTCATGATTTACATGTCACGCTCATGGTGCATTCGCGGACGTTTCACTAGATGATATACGCCCAAATTGGTATTGCGCGACGCGCCTGTATGACGAACGTAAATGAGAGGTGGTAACATGAAAATCGTGACAGGCAAGTTATGTGCGACATGATTTACATGCCACGCTCATGATGCGCTCGCGGCCGTTTCGCTCGCTTGATATACAGCAAAATTGGTATTGCGCAACGTGACTGCATGACAAACATATATGACAGGTGGTAACTTGAAAATTATGATATGCATATCATTTACGGCATAATTTACATGCCACGCTCACTGTCCGATCGCGGCCGTTTCGTAGCTTGATATACACTAAAATTGGCATTGCGTGACACGAATGTATGCCGAACGTAAATGACAGGTAGTAACATGAAAACCATGACGTGCATGTCTTGTATGGCATGATTTACATGCCACGCTCATGGTGGACTCACGGCCATTTCGCTCGTTTGATATAAACGAAAATTGGTATTGTGCGATGTGACTGTATGACGAACATAAATGACAGGTCCTAACATGTGAATTATGTTATACATGTCATGTACGGTATGATTTACATGACACTGTTATGGTGCGCTTCCGGTCGTTTAGATAACTGGATATATACCAAAACTGGTATTGCATGACAGGAGTGCGCGATGAACATAAATCACCGGTCATGCAGTGTATATACCAGAATATACGTTTCATTTGCATGGTATATACCACATTGTGCATGCACGATTGCATCTGAAACATGCGATATATGGTGAACTAGATGCCATGGCATGAATGATTTCATTCGGCTCAAAAATAAACAAAGCGATGTATGCAGCTCTTTGCTGGCTGCTTCGCATTACATCGATTCCCACAGTGCGTGAAATCTGCCGGATTTTTTTATTGATTTGCGAATCACAAGTCAATCAGTTTCTCGGCTGATCGCACCGCGACAACGAAGCGAAGCGCCAAACGACAAACTGCTCTGAGGATTGCCGATGACCACATCACGCTGCCTCCCCGTCTAAGCCTGATGATCGCCGTCTACTCCTAGGATGCCACTCTGGACACCGACGCTATCGTGGAGAACGACCACAGCTAACTTTTGGACCGCGGTGTCTCTGTCGCAAGAAGTATTCTGCGGTTGAAGTACGGGAAGTCTCATGTCGTAATTATGAATTTCACCGAGGAACATCAGCATCTCAACAAGGGCGCTTCCATCGCGTTCCTCGAAGAAATTCAGGAAGTGACGTGATCGCTGTCGCCGACGTTGAAAACGAATCGGACGACATCAAGTCTGCTCACCTCTTCGACGTGAACCCGGCGCTGTCGCAAGAAAAACGATAAAAGCTAAGGGCTTTGCTGTGCCGCTACAGCGAGTGTTTCTCCTCGATTTCGAGGCTACGTCAGACGCCCCTTACAAAGCAACGGATAATCACCAAAGAGGGCACCCGACCAATGCGACAATCCCCTTACCGCGTATCTGCCCACGAGCGCGAAGCGATTCGGACACAAGTTGAAGACATGCTCGCCGACGATGTCATACAACCGTCTAAATGTCCTTGGGCTGCCCCAGTTGTGCTCGTGAAGAAAAAAGATGGCACACTAAGGTTCTGCGTCGACTATCGACGACTGAACAAAATCACAAAGAAAGACGTATACCCACTCCCGCGAATCGACGATGCTCTTGACCACCTTTGCCATGCCAAGTACTTCTCTTCAATGGATCTGACAACCGGGTACTGGCAAATTGAAGTGGACAAAAAGGACCGTGAGAAGACAGCGTTTATAACGCCGGACGGACTGTATGAGTTCAAGGTAATGCCTTTTGGGCTGTGCAGGGCACCAGCAACATTCCAAAGAGTCATGGACACCGTATTGGCCGGCCTAAAATGGCACACCTGCCTCGTCTACCTCGACGATGTCGTATTTTTTGCACGGAATTTCGACAAACACCTGGCGATGTTAGAGTCTGTGCTCGAAGCCATTCGTACGTCGGGGTTAACGTTGAAACCTAAGAAGTGCCATTTCGCGTACGAGCAACTGAAGTTTCTGGGCCACGTCGTCAACGCCCAGGCAGTCCTGCCTGACCCTGCGAAAACTTCAGCCATAGCAAACTTTCCGAGGCCGATAGACAAGAAAAGTGTGCGAAGATTCCTGGGACTGTGCGCGTAGTACGGGCGCTTCGTGGAAAACTTCGCGAAAATCGCCGAACCGCTCACATGGCTGACGAAAGACAGCGTTCAGTTTTGCTGGGAAGAAACACAGCAGAACGCGTTCTGCGAACTGCAAAATAGCCTACAGCGCCCGCCTGTGCTTGCACATTTCAGCGACTCTGCAGAGACAGAAATGCACACGGATGCAAGTGACGTAGGCTTGGGTGCTGTCCTCGTACAAAAGCAGAACGGCTGCGAAAAACTAATCGCCTACGCCAGCCGCGGCCTATCAAAAGTAGAAAAGAACTATTCAGCCTGTGAAAAAAGAGTGCCTTGTAATTATATGGGCCATTTCAAAGTTTCGCCCGTACGTCTACGGCGGGCCGTTTAAGGTGGTAACGGACCACCATGCGCTGAGTTGGCTCGCAAATTTGAAGGACCCCTCTGGCCGCCTGGGGCGATGGAATCTGCGCCTGCAGGAACACGACGTCACCATTGTTTACAAATCCGGCAGGAAACATTTGGACGCCGAATGCCTATCACGCGCTCTCATCGACCCACCACCACAGGACTCCGATGAAGACGCGCCGTTTTTCGGTATCGTGACGGAAAGTGACCTAGCCGCTAAGCAGCGTGCCGATCCCGAATTGCGCGTCATGATCGACCATCTCGAAGGACACAACGTCGCCGTGCCAAGGGCTTTTAAACGCAACTCCGCTGCATTCGGCCTGAAAAATTCGGTGCTCGTGAAAAACTTCGACCCCACAACGAGAACAAAGTACCTTCTCGTCATCCCTGCTGGGCTCCGCGACGAAATCTTGGCAGCGTGTCACGACGAACCATCATCAGGGCACCTTGGCACGGCACGCACGCTCGCAAAGATCAAGGCGAAGTATTACTGGCCCCGTCT
This sequence comes from Rhipicephalus sanguineus, assembly GCF_013339695.2. Taxonomy (NCBI): domain Eukaryota; kingdom Metazoa; phylum Arthropoda; class Arachnida; order Ixodida; family Ixodidae; genus Rhipicephalus; species Rhipicephalus sanguineus. The sequence goes on along the minus strand of NC_051176.1, from coordinate 325,705,925 downwards.
AACATCCAACGTCACCCACTACGTCAGGAGCTGCCGCGACTGCCAGCGCCGAAAAACGCCGCCGAGTAAACCCGCCGGACTTCTCCAGCCAACCGCCGTACCATCTAGGCCCTTCCAACCGATTGGCATGGACCTTCTTGGGCCGTTCCCCACGTCACGAGCCGGGAACAAGTAGATTGTAGTATCCACAGACTACATGACGCGCTACGCACAAACCGCCGCGCTCCCCAGGGAGACTGCTCAAGAAGTCGTCAAGTTTTTCATCCACCAAGTGGTGCTGCGACATGGAGCCCCTGAAGTCCTAATCGCGGACCGCGGAACGGCATTCACTCCTGAGCTTATGCAAGGAATCCTGCGCTACAGCAACACAGATCAGCGGAAGACCACGGCGTATCACCCCCAGACGAAAGGACTAACCGAACGCCTGAAGAAGATGATCGCGGATATGCTCTCTATGTACGTCGACGTCGAACATAAGTCGTGGGACGAAGTACTCCCATGTGTCACGTTCGCGTACAGCACAGCTACCCAAGAAACCACGCAGATGGCTCCATTCGAGCTTGTCTACGGACGCCAGCCGACGACGATGCTCGACGCCATGCTGCCACACGTAGAAGATGACGACCTCAACGCCGATGTTCAAGGCTACCTGCAACGTGCAGAAGAGGCCCGCCAGCTTGCTCGAGTACGTACAACGGAAAAGCACATCGTTGATGCCGGACGCTACAACCTGCGACGCCGAGACGCCAATCATTACCCAGGTGATCTTGTGTGGGTTTGGACCCCAATCCGACGTCGCGGACTCAGTGAAAAGCTTTTGCGACGGTACTTCGGACCCTACAAAATTCAACGACGTGTAGGCCAACTCATCTACGAGGTTGCCCCGACGGTGACTCTGGCACATCACGACGACGCACGCGGCCCGAAGTCGTCCACGTGGTTCGGCTCAAGCCTTACTACGCCAGATGACGGACTTCTTTCATTTGCACTATCAATTCATTATTAGCATCGGGCCGATGCCTTCTTAGAGGGGGGGCAATGCCGCGAACTATGCCTTCTCGTTTGTTACTTTTAAGTGTTTCGTGGCCAGCGTCTGGCCACGCCCGATTGTGTTATCTCTGCTTGAAGCGAAGTGCATGTTTCCCTCTTTCTCTGGCTATCCTATTTGACAGGGACAGTGTTTCACCCTGTCGCCACTAGACAAGTTGTTATCGGTTTAATCCGATGGTTGCGGAAAGGATAACGCCGCCGCATTTCGTTCTTCCGCCGACACTCGCTTTTTGTACGTAGCGCTGTTGGCTGTTACTTGGCCACTTGCCTTTTTCATTGAACTTAATGGGGAGCACATGTTCGCTCCAATAAACCTCGTTTTACCTAAGAACCGTGAGTCGTTTCTGGCTACGTGACAGTATTTTCAACAGAGGGAAGCGTGACTTTCTTTCAGAACTTTTCAACGGGAGTAGAAAAGCTGAGATTATTCTTGGCAGTGCATTTTGGGGGGTCACGAGTATTAAAAACAGCCCAGGTGCGATCGTGGCGCGCAGTAGCCATCATTGTGAACGTGCATACTCGTACTCCCCACCCCATCCCGTCAAAGAGAGGCAGAGGGGAGGCAAAAAGAAAAGACTTACATATGGTGGTGTGTGGTTTGAAGTCAGAAAAGACACTTTTCCTTGAGATAAAATGTTTTTGCACGCCACACTCGGAGAGATGGGGAAATTTCAAATTCAGCGCTTTCGTTTTGTCCGTCTAGGTGGCGTTAGAGGAAGATTTCGGTTGTAGGGATAGGAATAACCTAGATTTCGCAATATTGCTGCAGTGTTCGCGTGTGATTCGTGTGTTTATATCAGGAGACCGTAACTGCTATGTTTAAGCTACGGATACTACGACTTCAGTGCTGCTTGAAGATTACACCGGTTTTGTTGACGTTTGCAGCATGAAAAATTAAGACGGTTTAGGAGCTTCGTATCGCATTTCTGCTTGCTTTAATGAAAAACGCTACGTTGAGGAAATAGATCGGGGACTCTAGTTTCTCTACGTGCATATTCAGCCACAGCACTTCAGTAGATTTCCACGAAATTGGGCCAAGGGAAGTCCCTATATTGAGAATATTGCCAAATTTAGATGAATATAATTTAAAAAGTAGCAGGTGCACATCGATGAAATTGAGCATTCAGACGGAAACTCTAACCCTTTCAGTCACGAATTATGATGCACTGTCTGCAAATGCATAAAACTTCCATGGCATGATTTCAAGGCACTCAGTATTACATTTCAAGAAATAAAATGAAGAAATGTGTTGTTTTGTGTGAGTTACAGTAATTAATGCTAATTAGCGTGTAATTGAATATCTAATTATTCTGCAATCAGTCAGCTTCAATCCTTGCATAAAAGGAATCAGCTATTAGGCCCAAAATGCATGCACAGTTTCTTTTTTGGTTGTATGCTTTTCGAGCGAAGAAAAAAAATACTCTTGACGTTGGTCTTGGAACGTCGCACGTCGAACGATCGTCGAACATGGTAGTGTCTCTAGCAAAGTAAGAATCTGCAGCAATATACAGCATAATGAAGTTAAATAAGCACTAGCTGTCCACTCAGGATGCCTGCCCGAATATGCACACTAAGGTTCGGGTCACTTGAAGAAACGCGCGGTGCGTGATGCGACTTCGAAGTTGATGTGTACATATGTACACACCGTGACAGAAAGGGCTAATGCTCTACATACGCCCCGAAAATGAACTTTCTCTAGTGGATAGTTACTGGACAGTCAGCTGCGAAATTTACTAAATTTGGCTGTTTTCAAAAGCTAAGCAACAAAAAAGTAGAAGTCCAACATAAATTTTCTTTGTTGACGAAATAGGTAAATATGTCCTCAAAGTGCTGCACAAAGAAGAGTGCTGTAAATGTAGCAGATTTTTCAAAAAATAGTCACTGCTGATGCACAGTCAGCCAAAACCGTGTAACTTGCGCTACTTCTTTGCTATCCATCCCCAAATACTAATGGTTGACTTGTTTTTAATAAATATGTTTGAAATGTACAAAGGCTAAGCTTTTCAATTATATATAAGTCAACTACATAAAACACGGAGAACAGCCGCCACGTCAGCTGGAAAAGTGACAAAAACGACGTGTTCATGCCGCCGGAGAACATAAAAGATCACTAACCGGAGGCTCACCTTCTAATCTATCGTTATATTGTCGAGAGTGTAAATGCACGCCAAAATTCAATGAATGCGCAGTTCTGTACCGACATAGGAATAAAGAAACGCGTCTGATGATTGAGGCATTGCATATCGAGGCATACAGGCTTCTCAACGATAGACCATATTCATACTATCAATCAGGAGATAGAAAAATGCGCGGAATACAACCAACCCCTATACATAGCCTTCATAGATTACGAGAAGGTATTTGATTCGGTGTATACATCAGCAGTCATGCAGGCACTCAGAATCAGGGCATCGACGAAGCCTATATAAACATGATAGAAGAAATCTACAGCGGATCCACAGCCACCATAGTCCTTCATAAAGAAAGCGACAGAATCCCAATAAAGAAGGGCGTACGACAGGGAGACACGATCTCTCCAATGCTATTCACCGCGTGTTTACAGGATGTTTTCAGGGCCCTAGATTGGGAAGAATTAGGGATAAGAGTTATTGGAGAGTATCTCAGCAACCTGCGATTCGCTGATGACTTTGCATTGATGAGTAACGCGGGGGACGAATTACAACTCATGATTACTGAACTGCATACGGAAAGTAGAAGAGCAGGCCTGAAAATTAATATGCAGAAAACTAAAGTAATGTGGAACAATCTTGGCAGAGAACAGCGCTTTGCGATAGGGGTCGACACACTGGAAGTTGTAAAGGAGTACGTCAACTTAGGACAGGTAGTAACCGCGGAGCCGAACCATGAGAGTGAAATAACTAGAAGAATAAGGATTAGATGGGGCTCATTCGGCAAGCATTATCAAATCATGAATGGTAGTCTACCACTATCCCTCAAGAGGAAGGTATATAACAGCTGTATCTTACCGGTACTTACCTACGGAGCAGAAACCTGGATACTTACAAAGAGGGTTCAACTTAAATTGAGGACGACGCAGCGAGCGATGGAAAGGAAAATGATAGGTGTAACCTTAAGAGACAGGAAGAGAGCAGAGTGGGTCAGGGAACAAACGGGGGTTAAGAATATCATAGTTGAAATCAAAAAGAAGAAATGGATATGGGCCGGGCACGTAGCACGTCGGCAGGACAACCGGTGGTCATTAAGGGTAACTGACTGGATTCCAAGAGATGGCAAACGCGTGACGGGGACACAGAAAATTAGGTGGGTAGATGAGATTAAGAAGTTTGTAGGTATAACGTGGCAGCAGAAAGCACAGGACCGGGTTGATTGGCGGAACATGGGAGAGGCCTTTGCCCTGCAGTGGTCTGACAAAAATTTTTGTCAGACCACTGCAGGCACCAGTCCTGTCATTTCTTGTCCTTGTTCCTTTGTGCCTCCAAATTTTTGTCAGACCATGCACCAACTAGCACAAGAACGCGTTTTAGCCGGCAGTGGGCGTAGACAGGCTGATGATGATGATGATGATGATGATAAATTATTTTAATGCGACTGTTTCTAAAAGCACGTGGGAAGAAATAGTTGAACGAGATTTTTACTTGAGAAAGATAGGTATGGCACAGAAAGGACGGCGACGAAGTGAAAGATTGTCTAGAGCTGGTTGGTTTGGAAGCATTTTAAGGAAAAAAGGTGTCTTCAGTTACCCCGTTCTTTTTTGCACCATACCTATTTTACAGCGAAAGCTGTTATGAGATCACAACAAGGGCCGTTTTTGGCGCCGTAGTTGTCCGCCGCCGCCGCCGGTGTTCGTAACCACTATTGCTCGAAATAAGAAAAAAATTTCCAGAATGGAACGAGGTTCGAACCTGGGCCTTCTGCGTGGGAGCCCAGAATCCTACCTCAGAGCCATGCCGGTGCTCGAAACTGCTTTGCAAAAAGACCCAATACAGTCTTCATGTCGGGAAGGAACCACATTAACATATGTAATGTAGCGTCGTGGAAGAGTAAAATAACAACCAAGTGTCACACAATGCGAATTGCGCAACGAGTGAGTTGTTTAATGCTTCCAACCCATTACAAAGGGCTCTGCCATAATTCTTCATCGTCATTAGCCACAGTATCAACAAAGTGCACATAATGCCTTACAGGTGTTTAGCAGGTACCACGGTTCTGTGCAGAATGACGAAAAATTGCGTAGTGGCTGCTTCCTTCCTTCACAAATGTTATGATTTATAGCGTAGTGGGTTCCTCGCAAGTGCACTTCTATTGGTTGCCAAGGAAGCCCATGAGGCTCCCATGATTCATTCCCTCAGAGTCTCAATAAAGTTAATTCCGTCTCTCTATCTATTTCTCACGTTAGCGTTTGTTATAAAGCGTCGTGGGAGAATGAAATAACGACCGGACGAAACACAATGCGAATTACGTGACTAGTGGGTCATTTAAAGCTTCCACCCCATACAAAAGGCTAAGTCATAATTCTTCATCGTCATCAGCCGTCGCATCAAGAAACTGCACATAGCGCCTTAAAGATGGTACCTCGCTTCTCCGCAGAATAGCGAGTAATGTCGTGGTGGGTGCTTCCAACTTCACAAAAATTATCATTTGTGGCGTAGTGGGTACGTTTCTAGTGTACTTGTATTAGTAGCCACAAGAGAGTTTATGGCGGGCTCTAGAAATGCCACTCTTCGAGCTTTCGCTGTGACTGTGCTGCGCTTTCCGCGTAGGCCTGGCGTTTTTTTTTTCAAGTAATGAGCTGACTAGCTCAGCAACACGCCTTGTTGAGATTTTTACTACTTTCAGAAGGTGAAATTATGCGACATCACTGAAGCAAATGCGCTTGCTACGCTTGACCACAACATGCGCGTGAGTAAATACGTGTACACACGTAGATAGGAAACTCCGTGTAGTTTATGAGCACTCGCGCCACACAGTCAGCGGCTGAAAAGGTGTAAATGACATAGCGCTATAAATATGATGTCAGGTTTGATTTATGCACAGAGTTAGCATTCGCATAAAACTTCTGCTAAAAGCATTTGTGCAGTGATGTTTGGGTGAATTCTGACGCTGGATACTTTGGTGCAGTCAGCCCACCAGTGGCAAAAACATTTACGAAAGAGAAGTACTTTAAATTTGGCCAATGAAATTACTGCTATGTGTTATAGGTTTCAACATTTTGATAGCTTTGAACAACTGTTCAACGAAATGGCCATCTAATGTGAGTCAGTCATTCTTCTGAAGGCCACCCTTTTGGGCAGAAAAGTGACTGTGCTAGTGATGACTGTTAGTCATTGTCATAGAAGAAACTAACAAGCCAGCTATTTAGTCAGCGATACTTCGCGCCCCGAATCGTGCATGCGGCATTAGCACGATACGATACAGGCACTTTCTTATTTGTGCTAGTACACCGATCCATGTAGCGGCTTTCTGTAGCTTAGGCGACAAACATTCAAGTGCCTGATGCTTTATTGCATTCCAAGTTACTCGTGTCTTTAGGGAAAAATGCGATAGCAATAAATTGGAATGTAACGCGAAGAACGGAAAGCAGCTCAAAATTGCCAGCGCGTCGCTCGAGCCCAAAGGACACACGAAAAGAACGCACACAGGAAGAGCACGAACTATCATGCGTCACAGCTCGACACTGGAAGCGCACTGCTCAAACATAAAGCAGGACGCACGAAACGAATGAACATGTACACACAGGACGAGCGCGAACTAACTGTCCCGGTTGTTACTTATTTCTGTTTGAACAGCGCGCTCCTTTCGCAAACGCGGCCGCTGCAGCGAGCGAAGCGAGCTTCGTACGTTCTGTGACTTCAGCGCGGACATCGCGGGGCAAGCACAAGACATACAACCCCCCGCTCCCCCGCCAGCCGCCCCCTTCTTTCCTCGAGATAAGCGCACGAAGGCGACCACGCCCTGTAGGGCGAAGAGCAACGGCGTTCGCAGGAACGGGGCGACGATCTTTAAAGCGCGCCACGCGTGCACATCGCGCCATCTATGTGGTAACTAAGAAAGCATGCTGATATAAGTGGTGTGTATAATTAGCTCGCCGTTAGCCGGCTGAAAGACGGTGCTGTTGGTGGCCTAACCGTCTAACGCCGCGCGCTGGGAAGCGGGAGGTCGCCCGTTCGATTCCGCGCGTCGGAAAAGTTTTTTCTGAATTATTTTAACACAAAAGTGTTTTATGCCGGCGTCCACCACGGCTCCACTGACGTATTTCCGTCACGGAAATGACGTTGTAAATTATAAAGACTAACAGTGGGCAAAGAAAAAAAAAACAGAAGAAAAAGTTCCGTCATCGTTAATTGAACTTACGACCCGACCACGGGCGGTAAGTTCTTCACAATGCTAACGGCGAGCTATTTATATACACCATTTGCCGGTGGCGGTACTGAGAGATCGGCGTTACAGCGTGTTTTCGTTATCACTAGCGAGATGGCGCGAAGGGCTCGAAGAGCGTAAAGTCACTGGAACGGGAAAAGTACCGCGTTCGTTTTCTCTTCGCCGCCGCGCCCTTTCGGCGGCTTCGCCACATAAATGGTCCAACTCGCTCGCCTCGCTGGTGTCTCCCGGCCGCCGACGCACGGCGCTTTGAAGGGCGATTGTTTTCATAGCCTCAGAAGAGCGTGCAGGGACAATATGACATCCCGTATCGTTTTGACACTTCATCGCAAGCCTGTCGAGGCATCGAAGAAGGCCTGGGTGCTGCGCTTTTGGGTGCAGCAACCGGCGAGAAACGGGCAAAGCCCTCTTTGCTAGTCGCAGCGGCAAAAAGGATGCTAAGCGGCGGGCTGTGTGGCTGCGCAGAATACGGCGCGAAAAATTTTTTCCCACGACTGATACCCGCCTTTGTGAGGCAAGCGTTTCATTGAGATATACTTAATAAGAACTTGTTGTTGGGCGAGTTGGTGAGTACTTAACATCGTGGTTTAGCGCTAAAAAAAGACAGACACATGTGAGAGACAGGACAGGCGCTTCCTGCCAGTTAGCGCCTGTCCTGTCTCTCACATGTGTCTGTCTTTTTTAGCGCTAAACCACGATGTTAAGTTTATAACCACTAGACCACCGTGGCGGGGCGATGTTAAGTTTCATTGAGAATTCGGAAATGTTGTTTCGGGGAACGTTCGCGTCTCCACTGCACTAGTGCAGCTTGTTTTGCGTGGTTGCGGCAGAAGGTTCATGCACAATAACATTGCTGGGCAGCTCTTAATTATTTTTGGCGTAAAATTGACGCCTTTGGGCTCACATATAACGATCAGTGCGCAATGAAAACTGACTGCTAGAGATTGGTATGCGTGACGTGACTGTATGACGCACATAAACAACAGTGTGTACCATGAAAATAATGGCACGCATGTCATGTAAGGCATAATTTACATGCCATGCTCATGGTGCACTCGCGGCCGGTTCAATGGCTTGATATGCACCAAAATCGGTATTGCGTGACGTGACTGTATGACGAACATAAATACCAAGTGGTAACATGAAATAATGGCACGCATGTCATGTAAGGCATGATTTACATGTCATGCTCATGGTGCACCCGCGGGCGGTTCGCTAGCTTCATATGCACCAGGATTGGTAGCGCGTGACGTGACTGCATAGTTGTACCTTTTGTGTCAATCCGGTAGATCCCGCGCATTGTGGGAATCAATCTAATTCGAAGCAGCCAGCAAAGAGCTGCATATGTCGCCTTGTTCGTCTTTGATACAGATGAAGTCATTCATGTCATGACATCTAGTTCACTATATATTGCCACGTGCGTTTCTTATTACCACTTTTGCTGTATTCGGTTTTCGCCCACAAAGACTGTCAGCGTTGCTGACAGTCTTTGTGGGCAAAACCGCGCCTCATTGTTCGAGAAGCTACGCGATTGTTGTAGATCGTTTTGTTAAGATTGCGCGCAGGCCGCGAACAGCCTAGATTATTCAATAGCTTGCGCAACCACCAGTGATAAGACTGGAATATTCGACGTCACATGTATAAATGCCGACGCACTTCACCACTTGTCAGTTGATCGACAAGTGGTGAATACCACCACTTATCGAATATCATCACTTGTCAGCCGAGCCGCTCACTCACCTCACGAAGACCGACGTGCCATTCAAGTGGGAAACGGCGCAAATCGAAGCATTTGAAGAACTGAAACGACGCCTTCAGATGCCTCCGATACTAGCGCATTACGACGAATACGCCGATACTGAAATCCACACCGACGCAAGCAGCGTAGGACTCGGCGCCGTCCTTGTGCAGAAGACTGACAGGCAGGAAAGGGTCATCAGTTATGCTAGCCGGTCGCTATGAAAGGCAGAAACGAACTATTCCACAAGAGAAAAGGAGTGCCTAGCGATCATCTGGGCTACATCCAAGTTTCGCCCCTACCTCTACGGCAGGCCCTTCAAAGTTGTGAGCGACCACGACGCATTGTGTTGGCTAGCTAACTTAAAGGACCATTCAGGTCGTCTGGCACGGTTGAGCCTACGACTTCAAGAATTCGACATTACCGTCGTGTACAAGTCCGCACGAAAACACTCTGACGCCGACTGCCTGTCTCGTGCCCCCGTCGACGCGCCGCCGCAAGACGACGACGATGACTGCTTCCTCGGAACTATAAGTACCGACGACTTCGCCGAAAGGCAACGAGTCGACGCGGAACTGGGGGGCCTTATGGAGCACCTCGAGTGCAAGACCGCCGTTGTTCCGAAGGTATTCAAGCGAGGACTGCCGTCGTTTTTCTTACGGAACGGCGTTCTCCTGAAGAAGAACTTCTCGGCACTTCGAACCGACTACCTTCTTGTCGTGCCGTCATCATTGCGACCAGAAGTCCTCTAGGCCCTACACGACGACCCGACGGCTGGACACCTCGGTGTTTCCCGCATGCTCGCCAGAATACAGGAAAACTACTACTGGCCGCGCTTTGCTGCCGACGTCGCCCACTACGTTAAGACTTGCCGAGATTGCCAGCTACGGAAGACACCGCCGAACCGCCTCACCGGCCGTTCCAGCAAATTGGGGTGGACCTACTGGGGCCGTTACCGACGTCTACTTCCGGCAACAAATGGATCGTCGTGGCAACTGACTACCTCACCCACTACGCTGAGACAAAGGCTTTTTCCAAAGGCAGTGCCGCCGAGGTAGCCAAGTTCTTCGTGGAAAACATCAGCTTGAGTCATGGCGCCCCAGAGGTCCTCATCACAGACAGAGGTACCGCCTTTACTGCGGACGTAACTCAGGCGATCTTCAATTACACCAAGACAAGCCACCGCCGCACCACCGCCTACCACCCGCAGACTACACATTAAACAAATTCTGACACATAAGGGTGTAAAAAAGGGTGCGACACCCTACTGCACATCCTTCGAGCACCCTCTTTGGGCCGCCGCACCCTACCAGCGGAACTCAAAGGGTGCATACATCAGAAGGGTGTAAACTAGGGTGCAAGAAGGGTGCTACAACTAATGGGTGCTGAAGAGCACTCATAAGGGTGTACAGTCGCCGATAAAAGTTTGTGAGCAGCGTGGTCAACGAACACAGCCAACAGCTTTTAGAGGTTGCCTGGTTGGCCACCACGGTCGCATTAGAAGCCCTACTAAAGTAGCGGATATCTGAGTGGCGGCAGCGCCAGGCCGAACCTGAGTTGTACATTGGTTCTGGCACTCGTGCAGTCTCGGCCTCTTCGGCTCACAGTCGGCGCTGACCTGGCGTTGCGCTACAATCCCTACAAGCTGACTAGCCATTGTTTGTATACGTAACTTGTGGAGCTACAACAGGATTTTGACTTTCACCCGTAAAGCTGTCGGCCTCGTTTGCACCTGACGTGGCCGACAAAAGCTTGTCCACGACCACGGAGGAAGGAAAGAGCTGAGGGAGGGCCCTGACGTCACTCTCGGTGAAGCCGGAAGTCGGCTATATTGACTGGGCAGATCCTCCTCTCTTGTTTACGTGCGAACAACGCAGTGGAAGGCACGTCGCTCTCTCCGGCTCGAAAGGCACGTGGGCTGCGTGGCGATCCGAAACCAACTGAACGGAATACAACACGCTGGGCCAGCGCGATACCGCAAGTGAAATCATTTCGTGCATTGCAGTTGCGCACGAGCCTACAGCGAACGCGCTTGCCAGCTCGTCTGTCTGCCCTTGAATGTCCTTCCTCAGCGTTCGAGGTGAAAACACAAGGAGCGCGCGCATCTGCTAGCAGAGGAGCGCGCGAGCGTCTGTTGGTGGTTGAGGCAATTTAGGGGCCTGGCGTTTTTCGCGTCGACTGCGGCGATGACTTCCGTAACTGACGAAACGACTGTAGTGAGTGCACGCAGTACGGAACGTTCGACCAGCCATATCGTTCGGTTGGCAAACTGTGCTTCGACTTCGAGAGTAAACAAGCAGAACCAAGTAAACAAGCTTTCGCTTCCATAACCGAACCTATATATAGCCGAGCTAAGCCGCAGCCATTATTTTAAACACTTTAGTCAGCTTTAGTTTCATGCTGCTGCTTTGTTTTCCTCTGTTCAGGCTATGAGCCACAATTCCAGCTTGACGCGGCGATAGTGTACGAATAAAATCCGCACCATCTCACGGCACTTAATGCTAGACGATGATCGACAGAGCTCGTATACTTCACGTACGTGCGTACATTCCGGCATACAGACCCATGGCTAAACGAACGAAAGTTTACGAGCCCAAACATGCATTTTTGTCATGGCTTGAGGAATCGTTTTAACTTACTGAACAAGGCGGCCACACACTGACCCGGGAAATATGGCGGGCAACAGCACACCGACAAAGAGGCAAGCAACCTCAGCTTCTAAGTCTCTTAGTAAACGTGCAAGCCAATCCCACAAAAATCTATATATGTCACTACTATTTTGTATACAGAATTTGTGGCGCCATCTACGCTTAGTTTTTATAGTATATTTTTATACATTTTACGTAATACTCTTTCAATGCGTAATTTTTTTGTCCAATAGGTGGCAGAAATGCTTGCAAATACTAGTACTTTAAGTTGTAGCATTTGTTCTACTGTAGTCACAAGTATCGCGACTCCGTTGTTCTGCCTCGGTCAGATGGTGTGCTTTCCCGCTCGGCGCTGCTCCTAGGCTACACTTTGAAAACCCCAGTGGTCCTGTGTATGCATGTTTGCGTTTGATGCCTAGTGAGTGTACCGCACATTTGTGCGGCAAGGACATACGTCCTCGAAGATGGCACCCTCAGCGCGCTTAATCAGCGCCAGCCCAGTTCTCGGCGGCGAGGTCGACCTGACATCGACTTCGTTTCAGGCAAGTGGACATATTCCTTTGTTCGTTTGTTAACCCGATAAAGTAGCGTTATGCGAAAGTACTGCATACTTGAAAAAGGCACTTCGTTAAATGCTCGAGTATGAGCGGTGTTTATTTTGCTAAAGGCTGTTTCATATTACGAGAAACAGAGTGATCTTCGGAAAGTTGCTGGCACCGAAAAAACGACCGATCGCTCCCGTCGCAACTGTAAGCGACGAGCAACCAACATGCTGAAATATAAGCACTACATTTCAGCTTACCACGTCTGGTGTTGGTAACACCCATGTTGCTGTTGGCATCGTTACACCACTGTAAACAACTGGCTATATAATACATATGCGACTCTTGAACATATGACTGTGCGTATACCACTTCCACATTTCTCTAGCGTCATTCCGTAACGTTTCCCTCAATGTGCAAAAGTACGCCACAGTCACCATCCCGCGCATTCTTCGCATAACATCGATTCCGACGGTACGTGGCATCTGCCGAATTTTTTGTATTTATGTTTTCATTGCCATGGAGGGGAAAAAAGGCCCGTGGCAACCGCAGCTCAACCGTAGTCGCTTCGTCGCTTGCAACGATCGAGTAAGATTTGTTGCTTCAAATTATGTGTAATTTGTTATAAAGGGCGTCGCCACCTCGGCGTGACTTAATTTGCACGCCATATCGTCAAATATTAAAGACGATAGTCTTTCTTGGGGAACAAACGCAGATACTTTGGTGTCCGTCTGTCTGTCACCCGATTAAGCCACCCGGCCAAAGTTTAACTACTTTCTGAATGCCCAGCCATCTTTAACTGGTGGCGGGGTTCATACTTGTGAACATTCTCGATCACAAAGCAAATATTACGCATATCTGAGGCGCAACATCAATACGTAAGTATTAGATGGTGCGTTCCTTTAGTAGAAAATACATAGACACGTAATTCTAAAGAACGTAGTGTTTCTGAGGCTGCGCTGAAAATGCTAGTGTTTTTTGTGCTGTGCTGAAAATTCGACGCTGAGCCAGATGCGGCGATTCAACATAGAGGACGAGGAGGACTCACGTAGTACGGCCTGCACAAGATGTCGTCTTTCGACGACATTTGCAGCGAAGCACGCAGATATGCGGCCATTTTTTTATAAAAGAAAATACATTTACCTAAAATTTACTTCCTTTAATACTTCCAGAAAAAAATTATTAAGCGCTCCATGAGCTTGGATCCTCGGGACATAGCGTGCAGGACATATCGCCAGTCGCGTACGATTTTAACTTGTTTCGGGCTTTATTTGCGAAATTACAGGGGAGGCGGATTCGCCGCCTTTGTTCCCTTGCTCCGCGCCAATAAAAATGATTTAAAGCATAATGCTAATCCCCGACATTGATTGCAGCTTCCAATAAACACCCGTGGTGGTCATACTGGCAGTTTGCGGGTTTTCTCGGGCGCGGCGCGCTTTCTGCGCTGTAAGAAATGACCGGGAATTTTTGAAAGCGATATATAGGCTTGGCTGCTGTAATTATAAGTACTTGAAAGGCGTAGTGAATTACGTACACTACATTTCCTGTTGAAAATTCGACCTATTGCGCGCATGATGGCCCTCAAAGACACTTTGGCAGCGGCGGCAGGCTGTGCGCACACGCGTACTCAAGCTCATTGCATCGATTTTTTCAGCCTATTCATCGACTTATCGAAGTGGTGACGCCCGTACCAGCAGTTCCTGCTGCTATCACCGACTGTTCCTGGCGTGCCATCTGCCTACTTCGGCGTGACGTACAGTGACGTTTTCCCGTGGCTTCCTTCCTGGCTTTTGGCGGGCGTTTCTCACACTTTGGCAGCGGCGGCAGGCTGTGCGCACACGCGTACTCAAGCTCATTGCATCGATTTTTTCAGGTACTGCAGTGGCCTGCCAAGACGTGCTTTCTTGACCCTGGTCCCCTGTGGAAACCGGGCTGACTCAACGTTGTGTTACCACCTTTACCAAGCCTGTCTGCTTCTTCCACCTGCTGCAGCCTATTCATCGACTTATCGAAGTGGTGACGCCCGTACCAGCAGTTCCTGCTGCTATCACCGACTGTTCCTGGCGTGCCATCTGCCTACTTCGGCGTGACGTACAGTGACGTTTTCCCGTGGCTTCCTTCCTGGCTTTTGGCGGGCGTTTCTCACACTTTGGCAGCGGCGGCAGGCTGTGCGCACACGCGTACTCAAGCTCATTGCATCGATTTTTTCAGGTACTGCAGTGGCCTGCCAAGACGTGCTTTCTTGACCCTGGTCCCCTGTGGAAACCGGGCTGACTCAACGTTTGTGTTACCACCTTTACCAAGCCTGTCTGCTTCTTCCACCTGCTGCAGCCTATTCATCGACTTATCGAAGTGGTGACGCCCGTACCAGCAGTTCCTGCTGCTATCACCGACTGTTCCTGGCGTGCCATCTGCCTACTTCGGCGTGACGTACAGTGACGTTTTCCCGTGGCTTCCTTCCTGGCTTTTGGCGGGCGTTTCTCACACTTTGGCAGCGGCGGCAGGCTGTGCGCACACGCGTACTCAAGCTCATTGCATCGATTTTTTCAGGTTAGTGTGCATTTCCTTATGCAATAATAACGGTGAATACGTCCTCTTTCTGCTGCCGCTGCCAAGGCTGTGTGTATTGCTGATATTGCCGCATGTGTATTACCAGTTCATGTGGCCCTTGTGACCTTCGGTGACGCTAGTAGACGTTTCACGTAGATATGTCCGATCTGGATGCTGACACTTGTCCATGCTGCAAATGCCTGTGCTCAGATGAAGAAGGTTTGATGTGTGAAGGGTGTAGCTGTCGCTATCACTTTGGAAAGTGTTCCATTGCTTTAAGCACATACAAGTCAAAAAGCGAAGCGTGGCGTAGGTCGTGGAGATGTCCAGCATGCAGATCAAAAAAGTCTACATGTGTTCAGGGCTCCAAATCTAACAGCAACGAGGCAGACTTTGCAAGCTTGTTCTTGAGTGTGAATGAAAAACTTGATGGATTGTTGGGACTGAAGGACACGGTGAAAAGCATTGAGGAATCGGTAAAAATGATGTCTGGTCAATATGATGAAATTCTGAACCACATCCGTCGCCAGGACAAAGAAATTGCTGATATAAAGAACAGAGTGCAGAAACTGGAAAACCACGAGGCAATTTCTGCATCAAAAAATGTCACACAGGAACTCAATGAACTCGAGTGGCACAGTAGACAGCTAAATCTTGAGTTCCACGGGATTCCGGTTTCAAAAAATGAAAACGCATTGCAGAAAGTCAATGATATAGCTCGAACAATGGGTCTGCCTCAGCTCACCGACAGCGACATCGTGTCGATACACCGACTACGTGCTGTTCGTGACAAAGCACCCGGAATTATAGTTCACTTCGCAAAGCAGTCAGTGAGGGAAGAATTTCTGAGCAAGCGACATGTGCTGAAAGAAACCAAGGAACAGTGCTACATTCTGGAGAATCTGACGAAAGCTAACAGAATTCTGCTAGGACAGACAAAAGCCTGGGCCAAGGACCATGGCTACAGGTATGCGTGGCACAAGAATGGCAAAATTTTTATCAGAAAGAAGGATGGCGACAGAGCAGTCATTGTGCGTCATGCTGCTGATTTAGAGAGAGTAGAATAAGACGCCTTGTATTCCAATTGTTTAGTACTACTTTGATTTGAATTTCGATCATGGCAACTCGTGACTTTATTGAACCAGAAGAATTTCGACAGCTTTGTAGACACGAGCAGGCTAGTTCTATCAAAATGTTTCATCTGAATGTACAGTCCGCTGTAAACAAGGGAACGCAGTTGGAGGTGCTATTCAACCAGCTAGAAAACGCATTTGATATAATCATGCTTACGGAAACGTGGTATGCCGAAAAAAGCAATATTTTCAGTATCCCTGGGTATCAAAACTTTCTGCTAAATAGAACTGCTAGCAGAGGGGGCGGTGTATACATGATGGTGAAGGGCCATATTATTTGCGATATGTTACCGGAGTTCTGTCGCATGAACACTGACTATGAATGTCTGTCTGTGATCTCCAACCGATCCTTAGTGGCTGTTGTTTATCGACCCCCAAGCGGCAATTTTCAAAATTTTATGCGTTTCCTCGAATCCCTTCTTTCCTACGTAGGTGATTATAACTATGATATCATACTAGGAGGAGATTTTAATGTAAACATGTTAGCTGACACCGCTAACAAAAGAACGCTAGAACAAACAATTTGTTCATTTGGCTGTAGTAATGTTATTACCGTGCCTACAAGACTCACCATTACCTCTTCTTCGTTACTTGATCTATTCATAACAAATATACATCCCTGTCGACGAAAGGCGGGAGTCATGAGTACAGACATTAGCGATCACAACAGCATATATTTATGTGTGTATACAAATACGCTTAAGATAAATAACGAACAAAAAATGGCCTTTCAAGAAATAACACCTCGAACATTGGAGACTTTCCGAGAGAAAGTAGAAAGTTTTGATTGGAGCGAAATATTCAAAGAAAGCGATCCTGACTGCGCGTATAGTAAATTTGTGAATAATTTTTTGTCTCTATACAATCAGTCATTTCCACACAAGCTTTTACGAACATCGAAAAAAATTCGTAAGCCATGGATTACGCCTGAATTACTAAGCAAGATTCAGGTTAAGGACAGAATGTTTAAAAAATTTCTTAAAACTCGCGATGTTGAGCTACTCAGAACTTACAAAACATATCGTAATAGTCTAACGAAAGCAATTAGAAAGGCTAAGGATAACTATTTCTGTGACCTTTTTTCTATGTCTGAGTCAAGAGCAGACATAACGTGGAAAAATCTAAACGCTTTATTAAATCGATCGAGGCATTCAGGAATTTTAACACAAATAAGACAGAATGACGACGAATTTAGTGGAAAACGACTAGCAGATTTGTTCAATGATTATTTCGTCAATATTGATACCGGAGAAATTAATGACAATGCCCTGCATTACTTAGAACGTACTTGCGACAAAACGTTTTTTCTTAACCCTGTTACAACCACAGAGGTGATCTCTACTTTTGTAGGGCTCAACAACAGTGCTAGTAGCGATGCTGATGGTATTAAAATAAAACCTGTCAAACACGTGATAGACCTTATAGCACCTAGCCTAACACATGTTTTTAATCTTTGCTTAGCAGAAGGGGTTTTCCCAAAACGAATGCAAATAGCCAAAGTAACTGTTCTGCACAAAAAGGGAGACAAAAATAGTATAGCTAACTACAGGCCAGTATCCCTCTTGCCCATATTTTCTAAAGGCCTCGAAAAAGTTTGTTTGTCAAGACTGATCAGCTTTTGCGATAAACATGAGATAATACATACGGCGCAATTCGGCTTCAGGAAAAAGCGCTCAACAGAACTCGCTCTGTTAGAACAGAAGGAGTTCATTTTGAATGCTTTTGAACATCGACACTTGGCTCTGGGCATCTACGTAGATTTCACGAAGGCTTTTGATTATCTTAATCATAGCCTGTTACTAAAAAAACTCGAAAAGTATGGATTTCGCGGTAAGGTATTGGCCCTTCTCCGCTCTTATTTAGGTTGCAGGCAGCAATTTGTAAATATAAACGGCCATTCTTCCGACATCAAACCAATTTTGTCCGGTGTTCCACAAGGAAGTATCTTGGGTCCATTTCTATTTAACTTGTACATTAATGATATTGTCAATATTGATAAAACCACAAAATTTGTAATTTACGCCGATGACACGACTTTACTTTTCTCCGGTACGGTATTGTCGGATATAATGGATAGAGCAAACAATACATTAACGCAGCTAGGTAAGTGGACCGATTACAATGCATTAAAGATTAATACTACCAAAACAAAAGCTGTAGTTTTCCGGCCAAAAAACAGGGACGTGGTCACCGATGCAGTTTTAGTGTATAACGGCGCACTTATAGACAGAGTTAAAACATTTAAGATACTAGGTGTAATATTTTCGGAAACAATGTCTTGGGACGACCATGTTAGTTATGTAGCACAAAAATTATCTAGCATTGTAGGGATAACGTATCTAAACAGACGAACTCTCCCCACGTACGTTAAACTTCTTATCTATAACTCGCTATTTTATTCACATGTAATCTACTGTCATCTTGTATGGGGATCAACGACATTCACGAATTTACGAATACTGTACTCCCTTCAGAAAAAAATGTTAAGGTATATATATAATGTGGCTTTTGATCATCCTTCAGCGTCGCTTTTCCATAGGCATCATACTCTACGTATTCCATCTCTCTATTCTTACCGCCTGTCCATAGCATACAAATCCGAAATTAAAGATAACGGCCATTTCCTAGCTCGATTAGCCTGTTTAGAAAGGAGGATGCAGCCATATTCAGTGCGCCATCCAGAGACTTGGAAAGTACCGTTATGTCGAACAAATTACGGGACACAAATGCTAAAACACAAGCTTCCGGAGTTACTAAACTTGTTTAGCAACCAAAACATTGCACCGGAGAGATCATCTACAAAAAAACTGCGTACTTTTTTTTTTTTCAAATGTTGAAGTTTAATTGTATTCATAGTTTTGCAGTGGTTCTCCCCTCATATTTCTAATGCTTGTTTTGAAACAATTTTTATGTTCTGTAAGCACCATTGTCATTTTATAAATCTAACCCATACGTTGTCTCGTTTGCCCATGATGAATTTCAACACTGGTTTCTCTAGGCACGAATATTTTCTCAAAAATGTTTTCTAGTTACGAATGTTTTGTGATAACAAATGTTGTGTGATTACATGATATTTTCAATGAAAATGAATTGTATTATTTCCAAATGTTTTCTCTCTTCCATGTCTTAATTTTTTTTCTTGATGTTTCTTTGCCCTGTTTATGTACACTGTTTAATAACCTGTCACTTTGCGTTCTCATTGTCATTCTGGTTATTCAATATGTTCAGCACAGTCTGCTGTAAACGCGCCGAAGTGTACATTTTGGGGGGCCGGAGCTAGTCAAGCTGCTCGTCAGCTTTTTCTCCCTGCCTCCCTCATCTTATGCTTGATGAAAAATAAAGGACCTATTATTATTATATCCTTGATTCATAAGTACCGAAAACCAGAAGTTCGCAAATAAAGCCCGAAACAAGTTAAAATCGTACGCGACTGGCGATATGTCCTGCACGTTATGTCCCGAGGACGTCCGATGGAGAAGAACAAACGGACTTAAAAATTTAATCCGACATTGGTATGCATCGGATGTCCCCTCTACAATTGCTTGAGCGTATCTAGCTATCTATCTATCGATCCATCTATCGATCTATCTATCTATCTAGCCGCCTACGACTTCGTGCTCTCCTGGCCGTTTCGTAAATGGGATGTATACCAAAACTGGTATAGTCCCAATGGGCATTGAAGCTCCCTTGGACATCCGAATAAAATCCGAACGTCCACGTCCTAAGCAATTGTCCAGGGGACATCCGATGGATACCAATGTCGGAGTAAATTTTTAAGTCCGTTTGTTTTTCTCCATCGGACGTCCTCGGGATATAACGTGCAGGACATTTCGCCAGTCGCGTACGATTTTAACTTGTTTCGGGCTTTATTTGCGAACTTCTGGTTTTCGGTACTTATGAATCAAGGATATGTCTTTGAGGGCCATCATGCGCGCAATAGGTCTAATTTTCAACAGGAAATGTAGTGTACGTAATTAACTACGCCTTTCAAGTACTTATAATTACAGCAGCCAAGCCTATATATCGCTTTCAAAAACTCCTCGATCATTTCTTACAACGCAGAAAGCGCGCCACGCCCGAGAAAACCCGCAAACTGCCAGTATGACCACCACGGGTGTTTATTAGAAGCTGCAATCAATGTCGGGGATTAGCATTATGCTTTAAATCATTTTTATTGGCGCGGAGCAAGGGAACAAAGGCGGCGAATCCGCCTCCCCTGTAATTTCGCAAATAAAGCCCGAAACAAGTTAAAATCGTACGCGACTGGCGATATGTCCTGCACGCTATGTCCCGAGGATCCAAGCTCATGGAGCGCTTAATAATATTTTTTCTGGAAGTATTAAAGGAAGTAAATTTTAGGTAAATGTATTTTCTTTTATAAAAAAATGGCCGCATATCTGCGTGCTTCGCTGCAAATGTCGTCGAAAGACGACATCTTGTGCAGGCCGTACTACGTGAGTCCTCCTCGTCCTCTATGTTGAATCGCCGCATCTGGCTCAGCGTCGAATTTTCAGCACAGCACAAAAAACACTAGCATTTTCAGCGCAGCCTCAGAAACACTACGTTCTTGGGAATTACGTGTCTATGTATTTTCTACTAAAGGAACGCACCATCTAATACTTACGTATTGATGTTGCGCCTCAGATATGCGTAATATTTGCTTTGTGATCGAGAATGTTCACAAGTATGAACCCCGCCACCAGTTAAAGATGGCTGGGCATTCAGAAAGTAGTTAAACTTTCGCCGGGTGGCTTAATCGGGTGACAGACAGACGGACACCAAAGTATCTGCGTTTGTTCCCCAAGAAAGACTATCGTCTTTAATATTTGACGATATGGCGTGCAAATTAAGTCACGCCGAGGTGGCGACGCCCTTTATAACAAATTACACATAATTTGAAGCAACAAATCTTACTCGATCGTTGCAAGCGACGAAGCGACTACGGTTGAGCTGCGGTTGCCACGGGCCTTTTTTCCCCTCCATGGCAATGAAAACATAAATACAAAAGATTTGGCAGATCCCACGTACCGTCGGAATCGATGTTATGCGAAGCATGCGCGGGATGGTGACTGTGGCGTACTTTTGCACATTGAGGGAAACGTTACGGAATGACGCTAGAGAAATGTGGAAGTGGTATACGCACAGTCATATGTTCAAGAGTCGCATATGTATTATATAACCAGTTGTTTACAGTTGCGTAACGATGCCAACAGCAACATGGGTGTTACCAACACCAGACGTGGTAAGCTGATATGTAGCGCTTATATTCTTCAATACTGGATAGCGCGAATCTGAACAGCACAAAGAAGGAACACAGATGTGCAGGATAGGCGTTACTCGCAACTAAGCTTCGTTCAGTAAAGTTTCCCTAGATACATGGTACGCAGCCGAGTGGCACGCGCAGGCTCACTGCACGTACAATACAGTCACAGTTGCTTTATTGTGCTTATACTTGTCCGTTATTACGGAGAACGCACACACGGAGAACGAACGCACGCATGCATGCACGAACCCGTGTACATGTGTGGAAGTGGTCCTTGACAGTTCTTGAACAAGGTCATCATCACCGTGATCAGGGAGCCCCAGCAGCTGGAACGGACATGTTATTCGTATCCGTTCGTGATCGCGGCTACGAGGGGCCTACGTGTCGTGAAGTGCGAGATACAGTACAGCTGGTGGAAATCATGGATGCCTCTTACGGTGAAATGATCGTTGATGCCTCCTGTCTTGGACGTGGCAGCGAGGTATTTTGATGCCCTGTCCACAAGCAAGCCGTATTTCATGCAGTATAAGGACCAGGCGTTGTTGTGTCTTGATAAATCAATGTTGAAGTCACCGGTAATGATGAGAGGCCTGGTTCTCTCGGCAGATGTATTGTAGGAAACATTGATCCCGGCTTTTGCGTAATCCACGTGGATGAGTGGATGGTAGTTGAGCGTCATCCAGGGGTGTTATGTCATCAGCTTCCTTACTTTCCTTGCGTACGCCGTTTTGGTGTGGCGGTTACGGTGCTCGGCTGCTGAACCGAATGTCGCAGGTTCGATCCCGGCCGCGGCGGTCGAATTTTGATGGATGATCAATGCTAGATGCCCGTGGACAGTGCGACCTCGGTTACACGTTAAATACCACATGGTGAAAATTTCCGGAGCTCTTCGCTACGGCGTCTTTCATAATTATATCGTTGGACATAAAACCCCAACAATTATTATTATTAATATCACTTTCCTTGCGCGTCAATGTTTTTGTGCGCGGTTACTGTGTTGGTTAAGACTCTGTAGGTACATACCCCCATAACATGAACCCTGGTATGCGGGTATGTGCCACACGTGACAGAGACAAAGGGTTTCTTGACGTACGCGACCGGTATTTTGCGTTATTGGAGTCATGACCAGTGGATCGTGTTTGTCATACACTGATATCCTGCTATGCCAATTTTGGTATATTACAAGTTATGGAGGTGACCTGGAGAGGGCCCAGACGTAGGCGGCTAGATAGATAGATAGATAGATAGATAGATAGATAGATAGATAGATAGATAGATAGATAGATAGATAGATAGATAGATAGATAGATAGATAGATAGATAGATAGATAGATAGATAGATAGATAGATAGATAGATAGATAGATAGATAGAAACGGCCAAAGTGCCCGAGGTTCGCTAAGAAATGCTTCGCATTTAATAAAAAAGAGCTCTGTTGAACATCCGCATATCCGCCGTGGACATCCGCAGGACACCTGCTGTATTGCCAATTGGTATGCGCCTTACAGTCCTGCGGATGTCCGCTGTACGTCTGTCGGCTATTTGCGGATGACCACTGGACGACCAAGACATCCCGAGGTGGATATTCAATGGACGCCCATCGGAGTTTAAATGCCCAATGGGGTGTAACATGACTGTGAGACGAACATAAATGACAGGTCATTGCATGAAAATCATGACATGTCATGAACGGCATTATTTACATGCTATGGTGTTGGTGCCATTGCGGCCGTTTCGTCAACTTAATATAGAGCAGAATTGGTGTGACATGACATGGCTGTATGACAAACACAAGAACAGGTCATAACGTGCTAATCATGACACGCATGTCATGTACAGCATGATTACGTGTCATGGCCACGGGGTGTTTGGGGCCACTGAATTAAATGAATACATACCTAAATTGACATGACGAGATATTTCTATATGACGAACATGAATGTCAGGTGCTCACATAAAAACCATGACATGAGTGCCTTGTGCGTCATGACTTATATACCGCGCTCATGGTGCGCGACGTGATTGTATGATGAACGTAAATGACAGGTGTTAACATGATAATCATGACGCGTGTCATGTACGGCATGATTTACATGACACTGTCTTGATGAGCTTCTGACCGTTTCGCTAACTGGACATATATACCGAAATCGGTATGGCGTTACGTGAGCGTATGCTGAGCATAAATGTCAGGTCAACTACGTGTCATGTACGACATGCTTAACATCACGGACACTTGGTGCGTTCGCAGCCGTTTGGTTCAATTCATTTGAGTCGAAATTGGTGTGGCGTGACATGAATGTGCGACGAACATTAATGCCAGGTCGTCACATGAAAACAGTGACATGCGTATCATGTTCATCATGATTGATGAACATGATACCATACGTAAGTGCCATACGTAATGTAAAGGGATCTTGTCGAGCCCCCCTGCACTCAAAAGTGTTATGTGTGTCATGGCTTTTAGGAGCGCTTCATTCAGTGTTCTGGTTCGTTGCAGCATTCGGTATAGGATTGCTCGCCAAGCAAATGCTTGTTAGTCACTTTGCTCGCATAACAGCACATCCAGGGTGACATTACTATACTGATTTCTAATCTGAAGGCACGCCTCCGTTTGTGCATTCTTACAATGCTTTGTGGCCCTAGGTAACAGAGCCACTTTACAGCCTTGTCATTCATAGTTTCCTCATGTCTCTTCACAAAATAAAATACAGGTGTGCTTCACCATTCACAGATACTTGACAAGACGTTCGATGAGTATGTAGATATCTCTCCTGAAGACACTATGCCCGACTTGTCGAAAATTCAACTGCGCCCACAAGTGGACAGTGAGAAGCAGAGTGCATCAACTTCTCCAGAGGTATTTCGATTGGGTTGTCGCATATTCAGTGAAGTCCCAGCTCGTCTACAAATTCATGTATGGGCCTCTTTTTTAACACGAATGTGTTTTATGCCGAGGTCCATCAGTACATCCGTTACGGATATGACGTTGATAAAATGGACGCCAACGGGTGAGAAAGAAAAAAACCAAGAAAAAGACACCCCGCTGGGAATCGAACCCACGACGTTGCGGCCGCGACGGCAAGCGCCCGACGCCCTACCGACTAAGCTAACTCAGGAGATGCTAGACACGGTGCGAACGCGCCTTATATCTTTCATACATTCTCTTTCGCGGCGGGCGGAGCGGGGCGGTGCCGCCGTCTGTGAGATGTGAAAAGAAGTAATGCTGCACGATCGACACTTACTAGCGCTTACTCCGAGATTGCACGCAATATCGGAGCTAGGTCATGGTTAAAACGTCTCGATACCAGAGAGGTAGACTGGCCGCGGTGGCGTCGCCGAGGCACCCTTGGCGCAGTTACGTCCTTTGCCTTTGGCTTCGTGTTAGCGTGCGTCGGCTCATCGGAGTAGTGCAGCTTCCACGTGCACCAACGGGATTTCTCCGCCGCCGACTGCGTCATCTGCGAGAGCACCGACTAACAAAACTGCTGCAATATGCGTTGCAGAAAGGACGCGATTTCGACGGGCGAATGTCGTGCCTTGGTGGAGCGAGAGCAGCGCCTGCGAGACAGAGGCCAGCGGGACGCACGCGTTTGCGGCTCAGGCTACGAACCTCTACCTCCCGTGTTGCTGAAGCGCTGTGTGTGTTATGTATGAATGAGCACAGGCGTCGGCTACCCATTACTAGAAAGCGCACACCGTGCCATTTCTCTCCTTAATTGACGACGCTTTGAAGAAGTGCATACCGGGTACCAGTGTTGATTATGATCTTGTTGATATCCTTACGCGGGATTCACGATTCGCTGTGTCCAAATATATGTTCACACCGTCAGCTACTACAACGGTTTAATCATGATCATGGGCGTTAGTCGACGCGATAGAGACATGCTGTCAACATGGGTGCATCCACGTCAAACGGTGCAATAGCTGCCAAACACGAATAGACATTGTACAAGCTCTCATATATCACTACACAATAAGCACTACTTCTGTGAAGACACCTTCCACTTTCGTGTTTTACCGATTCCTATGACGGAGGGATCAGCCATATTTTTTTTTCTTTTGCAGCACACTACAGCAAACAGTATGGTGGCCTGTGGCATCCAAAACCACGAAAAAACATTATCGTTTCCTTCGATCTGTAAGTGCATTTGAATGGCAGAGTAGACATTTAGTTAGTCTCGGAGGGTCACCAACAGTATTGGTTTTGCCGTTATAGGGACCCTTAAACGATCTTACTGCAGTCTTGCTCTGCATAGGGCAGATGTTTTTGTGCTGCAATCACTTATCTTGGTGTTGCTTGAACTTGCTTCCCCCAGACCGGTGCCGTCTCTAAGACAGTTGGCGAGGATGAAACAAGCTTCGCAATGCATACATAGTGGCTCATCTGTGAGTCCCGCAAGAGTTCTCCCGATGAAGATCAAATAGATAAAAGGGTGGCTTTTACGTGTCGCCAAAGACTCTGACGTCACAACAGCTAGTGTTCGTGAGGCAAATATGAAGTACCCGTACATGATGGACTTTGAGAGGGTAAGTTAGTTACTACTACTACTACGAACAATACACAGCATGTTAGCTTGCTTGGCTGAGGAGGCAGCTGAATTTTAAAAGTATAGCTTTTGTAACTTGTTGAGAAGCCCATCTTTAATGCGCAAACTGCCTTTTCCTTTACGAAACATATGAAATCCCAAAAATATACTGCTTTCAAAATATCGTTCTGATGAAAAACTTGGGGCTCAAATGTATTTGGGCAGAAGACTCATTAGCCATGCCATTAAGTCTGTTCTTATGTCATTTAGATTAAACTGTCAGAACAATTACTTTTTGTGTGTTTGTGACTCAATCTTCACTTTCGTGCACATCTCGAGAAAAACGTTGCACTTAGCATTTTTTCAGGTCAGACGCTTCAATTGAATTGTTTACAACCCTTGCCCAATTGTCAACCTAAGTGATGTGCTTGCAGATGTCATGGTCAAGAAAGATCATTGCTATGTGTATGCTGGGTTCTTGTTGCATAGCACTTTGGATGCATTTTCTTTTTGAAGTTTTGCAGTGACTTTGCAAGACTCACTAAGATTTACCTATTGCGTTGCATCGCTCAAGGGATCAACAAAATTGTGAAAATGGCAGAACAGCGACAGATTCCTTGCCAAACAGCTATAATGGCATTGCTTGAAAAGGCGCAGCAAATGTCTCCTGAGAGCCTGCGAACACACCGTGAATAGTGTTACAAAGGCTTCATGGCACCTTTTAGACCCGCACTTCATGACAAATGTTTTTTGTTGGGTTTCGTCTTATGGTCATACCATTAGAGCACATCTGTACTTAAAGGCTTAGTTCCTTAAATGGTAGCTTCTAGAGTATATCTGTGTATAAATGCTTGGTTCTTTAAAAATATCTCGAGGTTTTCAACTCATGTCTGGTGCTCAACTGAAATTCGTTGATGGCATGTTGTTTGATGTGTTGAATAAAATTAAACTGGTGTAGTGTTGCATAGTTTCATGCGTAGATAAAGAATGTTCTGTAAAATCAGTGAATACTTAAAAAAATTAACCCTTCTCACATTTAGGGAACCTTAGGAAATGACTAAAAAAGTGCATTCAAGTGTTCACTATCAATTCTATTACTTTGCAGACATTCTGACAGTGGCATCTCTTCGGATTCTGTCTTTCAATGTCAAAGAACTCGGCCGTCTGTCATCATTGTTTGGGCAACAGGGGGTAAGTTTCTTGCGAGTTTGTCCTCATACAATGCATCTTAAATACTAGTTTCGCTCAAAAGAGTGCTCAGAAATGTGCTTTGCTTTATGGTGATAGTCCTACGTCCAACAAAGAAAGCTTAATATTCATACAGGTACTTTACATGGAACAGATATCTGAGCTAATCCGAAAAGAAATGAACGAATTTGAAATTGGCAACCTGAATGTGTATGAAAACAAGTATTCATTGTGGACAAAAGCCAGGAGATCACGCTAATGTGGAGTGAGGCCCGCGTGCTTTTCGAAAAAAAAATTAATTTTTATGCACATAATTGCACATGATAGCTTGCAAAATTTTTTTGCTGTACGACAAACCACACGCGTTACAACACTGCACCGGCGAATTAGGTTTCACGAGCTACGACACATTGAACCCAACAACCATACACGGTTTGTGCATATAGTGAACTTGATGCGAATAATGTGTATACGATATACGTATGCATGAGTGTAGTGTGCAAAATACAAACTGCGTGTTTGTCCCGTTCTGTTGTGTCAGGTCCTACTGCAAAATTTCACCGAATTGAATTCATACAACTTGCCAAGCTCTCAGCGCTCCTACTCACATATGTAACTTGGAGCAAATGAAATGCAACAAATTTATTATGAAATAAAGCTGCCGCCTCAAGGATCGTGGGCACTGCTGGCTGTGGTCTCAAAATGTACGTCGGGTACAAACCCAGAATTGCGTGCATTATGTCGGATTTGCTATTCGTATCGTTCATACTTCTTACATTACATTAAAGGGACACTAAAGATAAACAATGGATCGGTTTAGATCGATAAACTGTGCTCTGAGAACTCTAATGTCGTTAATTTAGCCATCGCAGGTTTATTATTAGAGAAATAAAGTTCAAGGTTTCATTTTTAAATTTCGCGCTGAAATCTCCCCGCGTGATGTCATGAATTTGAAAGTGTATTTACCGTACTTTGGCACGATTGGCTCAACAAAATTACCCCAAACTTGGTATGTTAAGTCTATGGTCCCCTTAAAGGACAATGTACTTAATTTTTACCCATTAGGAACTACGTAGTCTGTAGTAGGCGCTGTCAAAACATGTGACGTCACGGCGAATGGTGCGGGAGCTTCTAGGTGGCGTCGGCACCCACATTTTATTTTGCGCCTTTTCTCGCTTACTAAGCGTCTTCTCGCCGCAAGCGTGGTGTTTTTGGTATCGCGATAGAGTACTTTACTAATATGAGAAAAAATCGTTTTGCTTTTTAGTGTCCCTTTAATGTAATGTATAACCTGCAGAAAGCTTCATGAAGGGTGACATGTGCGAAGAGAGAAAAATAAATTTCTTATTGCCTGTTGGTGATGGCGCAATATTTTTCTTGCCTCTATAGAATTTGTGCAATCCTGCGACACCTTGCCTCGTGTTTTTTGGAGGAAAGAACATTGAGGAGGCAGACTTCCTTCACATCAGAGTAGACCGGGAGAAGCTCTTCACAGTTCAGAATGCGGAGGAGGGTCTGGCAGCTGTTATGTCTGCCTACTCTGGCTTTTCAATTGTCAGTACGAACGCAAGCTCTTCAATACTCTTGTAGTGTTGGAGCGTCTTTTTCTTAAACTTACCTTGAGTGCTCCTAGAGTAGTTGCCGTGAGGCTTTTGAACAAAGTTGGCAAAGCTGTGGCATGTTGAACGTGAGTTAGCTGTAATTTACAGACATGTCTTTTGTTTTGTCTAACCAGTTCTGTAATACATATGAAGGAAGCCAGCAGTCAATGAGACTATCGAAAGCATATGGAAGTGCTATTGGTCTCTTACGTTTTAGATATTATAAGTCAGAACAAAACAAAATGTGTATTCACAAGAAAAAATTAAGACAACAGAAGTTTGATTCTGACTCAAAAAACTGATCTCACCGTTGCAATAGGTGCTGTAGATCACAGCCCATATTTACTATTACAAACCTTCTTCAGCTGTATGCTGTGTACCATAAAATAGTTCTCGTGACTGTATTTGCATCGTGTTAATTATTTCATTTTTCATAAATTTTCCTTGGGGCCTAAATAATCCGCGCTCTCATATGCATAAAAGCCCCTCTCTGCCACGCATGTTTCAAATAAGCTCATGTGGTCAGGTGCTGTATATGGTGCATATTCTCTGCTTGTATTTTAAATGGTCACCAGTATTCGTACCTAATGAATCTTTAATTTGCAGGCATGCATGTCTGGATGGTGACCAAGCATCCATACCTTGGGCATGCATGTGTGCAGGAAGGGGCCTTGGATTGATGCCGTGCAATGTGGCCCAAAAATGGGTAGCTATAGCCTATTTACGCAGTTTGTGATGAAGTGCGTGGATATGGAAACACACATGTATTTTTTTTACAGTATAGCTTGTTTTAAAAGGTGTATATATTCACTATTGTCCATTTCCACCTTGCACACTGTACCGTGCATGCACCGGCACTCCGCAGAGTGCTTCCCGAGAACGCTTGGGTAACTAGCGCGCAAACGTAGTGAGAGCTGTAAGTGGGACCTTCGCTGCACCACCTGCTATATTAGAACCACCAAATCACGCTTCCTTTGCGGTGACGCTAACTTCGCTCTTGCTATAGCGCACGCTTATCGAAAATCTGACAGGGTTCTCAAGAAGTGCAGCAAGTGCGGCTCGGTCTATCCAGTTCGGCAACGAGAGGAAACATGAGGAGGGAAACCTGGACAAAAGAAGGCGCAGTAGCTGCACTTCTCGAGAACCGTGCCGGATTCTCGATTTGCGTACACATAGCAAGAGTAAGGTTTTGGCAGAGCCGTGGCGCTTTAGAAGACGATGCTGCGGAGGCCCCACCTACAGCTGTCACTGTGCTTCTGCGCATGTTTTCTAAGCGCCTGCGAGAGTGCGCGTGGACTGCCGGCCGCACGGTGCCCTGATGTTCAAGGTAGAATGGACGACATTGTACATCTGTTCAAGTATTAGCTGATATGTGGCCTGTCACGCGACATCGTCTACATTCGTGCCGATCTCTGGCATCAATCCTAGGTTTTTGCTCCACTGGTACATCTGTGTGGAGCACCCTTCCAGCTCCCATTTTAAAGGGTGTTATGGCACGATAGCACCCTTTATAAAGGGTGCAACCATTACACCCTTTAACATTTTATGCTGTGCACCCTTTTTTAAGGGTGTTGAGGTCTGCACCCTTTCTAAGTACCCTTTTTCGAACACCCAATAGGTGGCAAAGGGTGTTCGTCTGGCGACAAGCCGATTTACACCCTTATGGGTCAGAATTTGTTTAGTGTGTAATGGCCTCACCGAGCGTCTAAATAAGACCATCGCCGACATGCTGTCCATGTACGTCGACGTTGAGCACAAGACGTGTGACGCCGTCCTCCCGAACGTGACCTTCGCTTACAACACGGCCGTCCAAGAAATGACGCAGATGACACCGTACAAGTTTGTCTACGGAAGAAGCCCGGCAACGACGCTCGACGCCATGCTACCGAACGTCACCGACGAAGACAATCTCGACGTTGCTGCTTATTTGCAACGCGCCGAAGAAGCTCGACAGCTAGCCCGCCTGCGCATCAAGAACCAGCAGAGGGTCGACAGCCTTCACTATAACCTTCGACGACGCCACATGGAATACCAACCCGGTGACCGTGTATGAGTCTGAACGCCAATACGCCGACGGGGACTTAGTGAGAGCTTCTTCGACGATACTTCGGACCGTGCAGGGTACTTCGACGCCTCGGTGCACTCGACTACGAGGTTGTCCCTGACGGCATTACGAACTCCCAGCGGCGCCGTGCGCTACCTGAAGTCGTCCATGTGGTGCGCCTCAAGCCATATTACGCGCGTTAGTGAATCAAGACTGTACTTTTTGTTTATTATTGTGCTTTCTTACTTGTGCTTATTGTTTATTGTACTTTCTTGCTTACTGTTATGTATTGTTGCATACATTGGCCACCCCCCCTCCTCCCGTGTTCTGTTTTAAGCATCGGGACGATGCTTTTTCAGAGGGGGGCATTGCCACGTGCGTTTCTTATTATCACTTTTGCTGTATTTGGTTTTCGCCCACAAAGACTGTCAGCAACGCTTAGCGCAAACCGCGCCTCATTGTTCGAGAAGCTACGCGATTGCTGTAGATCGTTTTGTTAAGATTGCGTGCAGGCCGCGAACAGCCTAGATTACTCCAGAGCTTGCGCGACCACCAGTGATAAGACTGCAATATTCGACGTCACATGTATAAATGCCGATGCACTTCACCACTTGTCAGTTGATCGACGGTCGACGCTCTGTTCGCCGCTATCAGTGTATTGCTGTAGTTTGACTTTGCTTCCCGGCCACAAGTTCGGCCAAATAAAATTTCATCTCTGACGTGCTGACTGCCGCCTTCTTCGACATCACGACCACGTGACAATATCGCATGTTTGTCATGCATGCATGCATGTACTATGTGGTATATACAATTTATGTTCGTCGCGCACCCATGTCCTGCCATACCAAATTTGGTATACATCCAGTTAACAAAACGGCCGGAAGCACACAAAGACAGTGTAATGCAGAGTATGCCGTACATGTCATGCATGTCATAAATTTCACGTTACCAGCTGTCATTCATGTTCTTCATACAGTCACCTCGCGCTATACCAATTTCTGTATATCATTCTACCGAACCGGCCGCGAGCGCACCATGAGCGTCGCAAGTAAGTGATGCTGCACATGACATTCAAGTCATGATTTTCATGTTACCACCTGTCACTAACGTTCGTCATAGAGAAGTATCTCGTCATATCAATTTTGGTACATATGCATTTCATTAAACGACCGCGACCGCCCCGAGACCATGTCATGAAAATCATGTTTTAGATGCCATGCCTGCCATGATTTGCACGTTATGACCAGTAACTTTTGTTCGTCATACACTCTTGTCAGGCCATATCAATTTTGGTGTGTATCAAGCTAGCGAAGCGGCCGCGAGCGCACCATGAGCGTGGCGTGTAAATCATACCGTACAAGGCGTACATGTAATTATTTTCATGTTGCCACCTGTAGTTTGTATTCGTCAGACAGTCAGTTATGCCATACCAAATTTGGTATACATCCCATTAACGAAACGACCAGGAGAGCACACAATCGTGAACGGATAGATAGATAGATAGATAGATAGATAGATAGATAGATAGATAGATAGATAGATAGATAGATAGATAGATAGATAGATAGATAGATAGATAGATAGATAGATAGATAGATAGATACTACGTTCAAACTCGCGGAAGTTCGCTGAGAAATGCTTCGCATTTAATAAATGCCGACAGCCGAGCGCGTAAATGCCGCGCAGTTCGCATTTCTTTGTCGTGTTAGTACGCATGCGTGCGCGTGTAGGCAACTGAAAGCTGCCGCCATTTCTTTCGTAAATATTTAGAGAACAACGGTATGCTTCATTCGGGGCTGCAAAAGCACACGCAATTTGTAAAAATTGCGTTACTCCGCGTAAAATCAACACCGAGCCACCGCAGCTTCGGCCGCGCTGGACCAAATATGACGGCGAGCAGGACGGTCGCGGTACTTTTCCCGCTCCAGTGACTTTAGAATAGCGTAGAAGAGCGGGCTTGAAAGGTCGTCGCCGTTGCGACGAGCGCCCGCGTCTACAGGGCGTGGTCGCTCCTGCGTGCGCTTATCTCGTGATCGCGGTGGTTTGTACGTCTCGCGTTGAGAGCACGAAAGTCACTTGGCTCACTGCAGCGGCCGCCTTTGCGAAAGGAGCGCAGTGCTCACGCAGAAATAAGTTACAAATGTGACAGTTCGCTCTCATCCTGTGTATGTTCGTTCCGTGCGTCCTTTCTGCTTGAGCAGCGCGTTGCAAGTTTCGAGCTGCTTGCCGTTCTTCGCGTGACATTACAATTTGTTGGTGTAGCATTCATTCCTTCGCCCTTGGGGCGAAAGAATGCGCAACAAACGCTCAACTACGTCTGTGAAGACACGTTTCACTCTTGTGTTATACCGGTTCCTATTACAGAGGGATCAGACATGTTTTTTCTTTGTGGCTTTGATATATATATAGACATATACATGTACGGTGCATGACGGCGGCGACGGCGATGGCAAAAATCAGCCGAGACTGTCCATATAATTGCTATCGCAATAAAAAGAGCACATGAGCAAAACTATTCAGAAGCGCGCACGCGTGATGTTCCGTCAATGAAACGTGTACGTAGCACGCTCGACGTTTGATTGATACATAAATGAATATAATTTCTGTAATGCGTATCTCGATCGGATCGTGATTATCAAGTCGAGCGGAAACGGGCCGCAAAAAATGCGGTCGACTATTAGCGGCAAAAGATTGTCACTGACTTCTACACTGTCTGAAGCACGGCAAAATGGGCCCATTATTAGCCGCTGAAAGCGAACGGCTCAGCGAACGTGGGCTGAATAACGGCAAAATAGGCCCAACATTAGCCGCTGAAAGCGAACGGCTCAGCCGACATGGGCTGAAGAACGACAAAACTGGGCCTATATTTGCTGATGAAAGCCATTAGCTCAGCCGATATTTGTGGGACTGCGCTAAACCAGGCCCAATATTGTCGGTGAAAACCCAATATTCGATGAAGGGCGGCAAAACCGGCCCAGCATTGCCGGCTATATTCAAGGCAATAATTCCCTAGTACCGGCAACATTGGGCCCATATTGGACCTCGCATAGCCGTCGTAAAACCAATATCGGCCTTACGTTGTGTGCTGCCTGGGATGTGGCCTACCCCACGGCAATTGAAGCATATTGGCCTGTGCCGTTGAACGAGGGGACGATGGCCGACGATAGCGACATTGGCAAGAGATGTGACCTACAACATTGCAATTGAAGAATATTAGCCTGTGCCGTTGAACGAGGTGATGATGTCGAGAGAGAGCGGCAATGGCGAGAGATGTGACCTACTCCATTCCAATTGAAGCATATTGTCCTGTGCCGTTGAACAAACCGACGATGTCCGATGATAGCGACAACAGGGAGAGATGTGGCCTGCGCTATTCCAATTGAAGCATATTGGCCTGTGCTGTTGAACGAGGGGACGATGGCTGACGATAGCGATAATGGCGAGAGATGTGGCCTTCCAAATTGCAATTGAAGCATATTGGCCTGTGCCGTTGAACGAGGTGACGATG
Source organism: Rhipicephalus sanguineus (assembly GCF_013339695.2). Taxonomy (NCBI): domain Eukaryota; kingdom Metazoa; phylum Arthropoda; class Arachnida; order Ixodida; family Ixodidae; genus Rhipicephalus; species Rhipicephalus sanguineus. Next base: position 325,671,772 of record NC_051176.1, on the reverse strand, counting down.
GCGAAAGAGAGCGACAATGGCAAGAGATGTGACCTGCCCTATTGCAACAGAAGCATATTGGCCTGTGCCGTTGAACGAGGTGACGATGGCGAAAGAGAGCGACAGTGGCGAGAGATGTAGCCTACTCCATTGCAACTGAAGCATATTGACCTGTGCCGTTGAGCGAGGTAATGATGGCGTGAGAGGTGCCCTGCCCTATTGCGATTGAAGCATATTGGCCTGTGCCGTTGAACGAGGGGACGATGGCCGACGATAGCGACAATGGCAAGAGATGTGACCTGCCCTATTGCAACAGAAGCATATTGGCCTGTGCGGTTGAACGAGGTGACGATGGCGAAAGAGAGCGACAGTGGCGAGAGATGTAGCCTACTCCATTGCAACTGAAGCATATTCACCTGTGCCGTTGAGCGAGGTAATGATGGCGTGAGAGGTGCCCTGCCCTATTGCAATTGAAGCATATTGGCCTGTGCCGTTGAACGAGGGGACGATGGCCGACGATAGCGACAATGGCGAGAGATGTGACCTGCCCTATTGCAACAGAAGCATATTGGCCTGTGCCGTTGGACGAAATGACGACGGTGACAATAACGATAGATGTAGCCTACCCGACTGCAATTGAAGCATATTGGCCTGTGCCGGCGAACGAAATGACGATGGCGGACAATATGCGACAATGGCGAGAAATGCGGCCTACCCCATTGCAGTTGAAGCACATTGGCCTGTACCGTTGAAGAAACTGACGACGGCCGACGATAGCGACTATGGCGAGATATGTACCGGACCCTATTGCAATTGAACCATATTGGTCAGCGCCGTCGAACGAAATGGACGTAGCCGGCCATAGCGACAATGGTGAGAGTGGTGGCCTACCGCATTGCAAGTGAAGCATATTGGCCGACGATAGCGACAACGGCGAGTTGTGGCCTAGCCCACTGCAATTCAATCATATTGGCCTGTACCGTTAAACGAGGAGACGATGGCAGATGATGGTTATAATGACGGGAGATGTGGCCTACCCCATTGCAGTTCATATTGGCCCGTCGTCACGTGTGCGCCACTGGTTCGGATCACGGTATCTTGGGTGGGTGACTGTCGGCGGTAGGATCGAACACTTCTGAACGTAGAAAGACTGATGGCATAGACGGACTGGATCCTGCGTTCGCTGTTCTTAACGTACGACGGCTTGGATTAGCAACACTGTCGCGTCGGGCTCATCGTAACGGGCCTGTGGAGCTGATGGAGATGCGGCCTCGGTCTCACACCTCACAAGGCACAGAAATCTTTTGCTCTTTGGCGGCGGCTACATCATGACGCTCTCACACGACAACGCGGACGCAGTGTTAGGGAGCCCGACAACTTGTTATGTGATGCGAAAGCTTTTCGCTTTTTCAAAGCGTTCACACTCTCTTATGCATTAGTCAACGGTGAAACAGTCTCTGTACACAAGTAAAGGCGACATCAGCATTGCGAATAAGAATGTTGTTGACTTTGTCAGCTTCGCAAACCTTATCGTCAACTCCACGCTACAACGCTAGTACCTCCTGGATAAGCAGGCGTACGGTGTCATCTATGTATATGCACGGAACGCACCGTACGCCATATATATAGGTCCATGCACATGCGGCACCGTACGTCCATATAAGTGCGTACCACTTCAGGGGCCCGGCTTGCCACATGGAATCCGTAGATTCCATGTGGCGTGATCATGTGGCCTATACAGGCCTAAAACAGGGCTAGCAACGCTGAAAACCTAGTTAAAATAAATGAACAAGGTCTAAAATAATATAAAAAAGCCTCTAAAAACGCTTCGGAAACGTGCGGCGGACACTCGCGCCGCGAAAGACAGGGCGCCAACCTAGTGCTGCTGCTCCTCGCAATCTGAAAAATGGTCTAGCACACGGTGTTAGAAGTACAGGTGGAACGACGCAGCACCGGCGCCGTGCGCTCGCTGCGTCGAACTTTGGTTCCTCGGCGCCGTCACGCCGCGAGGTGGCAGGAGCAGTCAAGAGGCTCACAGCGGCGCGCGCCGGCCTCTCTTCCGACCAAGCCACGGTGACGAAGCAGTTGTGGCCACATTGCTTCCTCGTTTAATTCTTGTTGTGCGATGGCAGGTCATGCTATTCGAGTGAGAAAGCCGTGAAATGGGCAAAAAGTGTTTTGTGCCGCGGTGCAACTCTGTGTACAAGACCTGCACTGAAAAGTCGATTTTTCTGCACCCTGAGATGCGGAACGCCTGAATGTTTGGCGCCATGCGATTCCGCGCAAGGACCGCGTGCTGCAGTCGACTGATTACGTGTGCGAGAAGCACTTCGAGCCGAGGTACATAACGAAGACGTGGGAAGCAGTGTACAAAGGGCACGTTCTTGTGAGCACATCACGAAAGGCGGCTCTGGCTAATGACGCCGTGCCGACGAAGTATTGAGTTCGTTTTGAGTTCATCGTCTTGAGTTCATCCACGCCGTGAGTTGGCCCGTTTTTTTTAACACCTACGTGCGTTTGCAGTCTTTCTCTCTCTGTGCGAAAGCTACGCTTGTTAACAATGAGAATATATGGGGTTTTACGTGCTGAAACCACGTTATGATTATGAGGGACGCCGTAGCAGAGCTCCACAAATTTCGGCAATGTGGTGTTATTTAACATGCACTGACATCGTAGAGTACACGGGTCTCTAGCACGCCGCCTCCATCAAAATGCGACCGCCGCGGCTGGGATCGAACTAGGGAACTTCGGTCAGCAGCCGAGTACCGTAACCGGTGTACCATCGCGGTTGACAGGCTACGCTCGTAAAGACTCCGCACACCGCGATCGACGTGTTCCTTGAAAGACGAAGTAGTAACGCTGTCTTCGGGTGACTATGCGAGACATAAACAGTGAAATATATTCCTCAGTTGGCAAGAGAGAAGAATCGGAAACATATATCCACCATTCATAATGTCTCCCCTTCTCGCAGTGCCAAACCAGGATGCTTTTTCATATCCTTCGTCGGTGCCTCAAACTTAGCTGCTGGCATTCGCTAAAATTCAGTATTTTATGCACGACCAGCTAAACAGTCGTATTCGTGACACATTTTTTTATCCGCGATCAACGACCGCAAATTACTTCGAATGTTCGCGACAGCAAAGACACTGTGCATTTTCTGTTGTAATACTACGGCTAATGCGGTATTTTTTCTAACTATCTAAACTATACTTCTACAAATAGAACTAATTTTTGTCATATTTCAGCGTGACGTCACTGTCATATCTTTAATTGTCCGAATGAGGAAAGCATATGTTGAATTTGCCACCGCCAACCTTCGCGGTGGCAAATTCAACATATTCAACAGGTAGCGGCTGTATCGTCCAAATTTCGATTTATTCGAAGCTATTATTTATTTATTTATTTTTGCGCTCGTTATAGCGCGAACGCACAGTTTTTTTATTCATTTCGAGGGGCGGTCGCGGCTCCGAAGCGACCACGCCTGATACCGCTCTTGAGCCACCAGTAGTGTAGCGCCATCTAGGGCCCTGTGAACAAGACGCCACAAACCGCGGACAAAAGTTCGCCGCTTCCGGAGGCGCCGTCGGTCCACCTATAATACTTCTAACACCGTGGTCTAGCACAACAACCCGTCATTTTGTCGGATTCTAAGTCGGCAATGCAACAATTCTCTTGTGCGACACCTTCAAAAATGCGCTGGCCAGTCATCGCTGAAAGAATTTGCCAAAAAGAATGATAATAATAGTCGGGTGATTACCTTCGCATGTTGCTGTCAGCGTCAACGAAGGAGCCCTTGTCAAAAAAACACTGTCAAAAAAACTGACAGTAATATTTCCTGAGAACGAGTAACATCCAATACAAACAATTGGAGGCCATATTCGCTCTTTATGGAACTCACCACGTCAGCCCTGAGTCATAGGGAACTCAACAGCGCCGAGTCTACTCTACAGAGTGAAAACTGGATCGGCCTGTACTCCTTCTGGAAATTTAATGTAAGTAGTGCCGCTTCTTCATTGTGCACTGAATAAACGGAATGGGTGATATAGGCCATTACATGGGTCCTACAAGCGCTTTTGCCCTGCAGGACCCATGGAGAAAAAAAGAGGGTCTCCCTACGAGTTCACTGAACAGACTGCGTTTCCGGGAGGTGCGCGGATAGTTCGCAAGGAAGTGCCTGTTATTCTTCTATCTTATCTGCGAGAGACTGGCACTCGTGCAATACACTACGTGGAAAGAGGCGCTCGGTCGGACCAATTATTGGCAACGTGTTCCGGGCTTTCCTCGCCTTACCAACGCCATCATTTTTTTAAACCTTATTACTTTACATTCAATAGCAATGAACGCTTTATACATTTGCGTAAACCGCTCTATAGGCGGTGCTTCATATTTCGATTCAAACCTCCTTTCTGCAGGCGCCTTTATGGTGCAGCATTTTTCCGCGTCTCCAGAAATACGCTTGGCCATCGCAGCATCGGCTTAATTAGAAAGACAGAAGGCATCAAGCACTTGCCTCTTGTGAACGGGAACGGACACTCTTCGTAGTCATGCCAGTGTTGTTAACGCACAGACCCTAGTGCATACCGTTATGGCGTGGAGACGACTCACCTGCCCTGGCATAAACTGGTCGCCTCCAAAGGCAGACACGCATGGCTTGATGCCACCTGTTCCAAAAGCGATGACTGCTAGGCCAATCATGGGAATCCAACTGAAAAAAAGCACATCAGGGTCTCTATTCACAAGAACGTCCTATAGTAGAAATGTTCGTAAGAGAAATTTTCAGCCATTCGTAAAACTGGGCATATAATAACGAATCTGCTGGCCAATGGCCAAGAACACTTGCGAACGAAAAGAGTTCCGAGTTCCGCCCCAGAAAACAATGCTACTAGCGAATACCCCAAACATTTTAAGGCGGAAATAACTTTTACTTTCAAAAATTTCATAAGAAAGCACTTGAAAAGGGCAAACGCCATCATGATCTAGCATATTTCTAAATACGACCACAGCCAGAACACAGGATCGTATGCTCAGCCAATAATAGGCTAAGGCGACCCAAATAAGACAGAAGTTCTTGGGAAGTTCAAAGCATAAAGCGGTCGTTGAATGTCGCTTGGGCCGACATGAATAATAAGCTTATGGAATTCATCTTGTCGAAACGTTGGCTCCAGCGGCATTCTTTGTTGAATGATTTCTCATGAATTCTATAAGAATATTCCATAGCCGGTGCGCCCAATACTTTAGACAATTTATCTATGTCTTGCAGCAGTTGTAACCGTTTTCATAGCCGGACTGAACTTGATTACTCTTTGGGACATCTTCAATTAATCTCATCATACGCCCACAGAAGGCCAATATAAAGAAAGCATGAAGGGTTTTTCATTACACGCCAATTTAGAATACTTATTAATAACAAGTAACACTTTTGCTCAAAGGGCAAGCACTATAACAAATGAAACAGCTGTACTAGGGATATAGCTTCACCGGGCACCTCTGGCGTTGCAGCAAACATACTCGTAAGGTTAAATTAACGAGTGTGTTGTAACCTGCGCACAGTCAAATACAAATAAATCTCACATGATGACTGCGAAAACTGGCTTTCACAGTGTTGCCGGGATCACAATGATTACGAACAAAATTATTCACACGTAAGTCAAGGCGAAAAGAGCTCAGGACAGCAAAGACCATTAAAACCCACAACCCGGATATCCAAGCAAAGCAGAAGTCCAGGGGACGATAGAGGCCTGAAAAGAGATGACTTTATTTAGGCTTGAAGACAGGAAAAATCCTTGAACAGGGAGTCTCGCTGGGGCAGTTGCTCCCTTGACAAGCGTCCCCATTTAATAATTGACTTAGGTATGCGTACAGGCGCCGAAGTTTAGTTCCCAATCGTTGGCCCACTATTTCGCGATACTGTTGAGCACTGTTGCAGTCTTGAGTATATTCATATTTATCTCTACATTCTGATGATTAGGTGGGTTTTGTGGCGCAAGGGCCATGGGTGGCCAAAGAGTACCATGTCTTTTGTATGCTGTTAGTGATAACCAATGATTATGATGACAGGGTGTATTATGGCTGTATAGAGCCCTAAAATCACACGCTATAAATTAGCGTAAAAGGTGTGTATAGAGTAGAAAATTATGGCATTGATACGTGATGTGATCGAGGGGAGCGGAATGAATTAAAAGTGAGCATGATATCTACAAGGGAGAGATGGGAAAATAGCACGAATGCCTCCTCAAGGCCTTTCAAGCCAAAGGCAGGGAGGCAGGTACTTCTCTAATGTAGCTACCCCAGCAACAACCTCTTTTCAGGGGTCGTGCTATGGATTTCCTGGGCATATGACTTGAAAGCTATGAACGTCTTTCAAAAACGCAAACAATGACTCATATTTAAAAACCGGTTCCCTGCCTACGAACAATGATGGATGACGTGGTAATTGCTCTCAGTATGGTAATGGGAAGTGCTTTTTTCTTATGGGATTTAATCCACTGCATTAAATGAGTATGTGCAGGACAGTGAATGCTTCACCAGATTTATCACACAAAGGTGGATCGCCACTGGAAAAGGTATGTGTGTGTACTGTGTGTATGTCCTGTTCTTTACCTGGTAAGTGTAACTTGTGTGCGGTATGACTTCGATACTGGAGGCCAGTTCCCGAGATGTGGCTTGATGAGCTGCAGTTTAGTCTGTGTATGTCTATCCCATAACCGCTGCAAATAATCCCTGAGCTTTTGTTTAAGGAAGGGTTTTAGGTCAAGCGCAGGGACAGCTACGGATGTATTGGCGGCAGCGTTTACGTGGGCGGAAGCAGCCAGCTGGACCGCCAACACGTTTCCTTGGATTTTGCGGGGCTCTGACGCCCATCACGCTGCGACATGGCGTTTGAGTGTGTATACCGAGCATAAAAGTGTGTAAACTGAGACAAGGTGTCTTCGTAACTTTGGTTGGAGAATAAATATCAGTTATCTCAACACCAGGGTTCTTGTACTTTTTAACAGTTCGCAGAGCTGTCACCACGCTTAGGGAATCAGTGTATATCACTGCATTTTGTAGTTTTAATTCATTGATACGTTTGGTGGCCGCAAATATCGCGTATGCCTCTGCTGTGAAGATGGTTGTATTGGGGTGCAGAACGCCTTCATCTGAAAAGGATGGACCAACCACACAGTGTAGGACACAGAAGTATGAGACTTTGAGGCATCAGTGTACAATTCTGGAAAAGTGTATTTCTGCTGTAGTTCGAAGAAGTGTGCAGAGATATTGCAGTAGGCAAGTGCTTAGTAACTTCCAGGAAGAATACATCGCAACCTATGAGTTGCCACTGCCACGGCGGGGGAGATGCAGCAGGAGCCACGAAACGGTATTGAAGTGACACACCCATTTCCCCAGCTAGGACCCTCACACGAAGTGAATAGCGCTGTCTCAACGAAGGACGACTGTAAAACAGGGCAGAACTGCACATATCATTAATTGTAGAGTGTGAACGGTGTTCGTTCTCCGCGTTCACTAAGAGAAAATGCAGAAAAGCCATGTAAGATCTCGGCAGGTGGAGCCACCGCTCGTTCGATTCAACGTAGAGGCTTTCTACGGGGCTGGTGCGCAAAGCGCCCGTAGAAAGGTGAATACCTATATTGTGGGCAGGGTCAAGCATATTTAAGGCGCTTGGTGTTCGATACTGATAGATTTTCGCCCCACAATCTTAGCGCGTGCGTATGAGGCTTTTATACAGATTCATCAGACACTTCTTGTCACTAGCCCACGTAGCCCTTGACAACACGTTTAAAATATTCATAGTTTTTATGCACTTGATCTTTATATACTTGATGTGTGATATGAAGGTAAGTTTCGTGTCAATAATTAGGCCTAGAAATTTATGCAATGTTTTTACAGTCAGACGTTCACCCTGTGCACAGGTCAATGTCAGGATCGGGATGAAGGCCTCTCTTTCTGTAAAATGATGTGCACGTGCTTTTTGCAGATTCACTCTGAACCCATTCTCATCTGCCCATTTAGAAACCTTGTTCAATCCAAGCTAAACCGGCCGCTCACACATTGCAAGATTACAAGACTTATAGGCAACCTGCACATCATCCACATAAGTGGAATAGAACGTGTTGCGCGGGACAGAGAGTCGCAAGGAGTTCATTTTGGTAATAAAAAGTTTACAACTCAGGAAACCATCTTGGGGCACTCCAGTTTCCTGGAGAAACGTTCTGAACAAAACATTGCGTACTCGGACAGTGCAAGCAGCGATACATGGCGTCTCAGAAACGCGCATTTAAACGATAGTGAGTGATAAACAGGCAACAAAGTCAAAACGCACTTCTATCAGGCAATCAAATAATGCGCCATCGAGATCCTTGCTGGATTCTTCGCATAACAAGTACGCTTAAGAGGCACCCAGCGTCGTCTTTCCCATTAGAAACATTTGGGTATCAATCAAATAATGCACCATCGAGATCTTTGCTAGATTCTTCGCATAACAAGTATGCCTAAGTGGTACCCAGTGTCGTCTGTCCCATTAGGAACATTCGGGTATCAATCAAATAATGCACCATCGACATCCTTGCTGGATTCTTCGCATAACAAGTACGCTTAAGTGGTACCCAGCGTCGTCTGTCCCATTACAAACATTCGGGTATCAATCAAATAATGCACTAACAAGCTCCTTGCTGAATTCTCAACCTAACAAGCACGCCTATTGGGTGCACAGTGACGTCTGTCCGCCAAGAACCATTTAGCTCTCAATCAAATAAATAACCATACCTCTCCTTGCTGGATTCCTCACATAACAAGTATGCATAATTTGTACGCAGTGGCGTCTGTCCGCCTAGTAACATTTAGCCCTAAATTCAAAAATGCACCATAGAGCTCCTTGCTGAATTATTCGCATAACAAGTACACCTAGCTGGTACACAGCGACGTCTCACCGCCTAGTAAAATTTGCCTCTCACTGAAATCATGCACCGTCGAGCTCCTTGGTAGATTTTTCGCAGAAGTAAGGTCATTGTTAATCGCCTAATGGACAACCTAACAAGATTTAACCAGAGAACATCTACCACTTTAGAGAACGGAAACTGTACCTTTGGCTGTAGTACGGAAATAAGGGTAGCGGCGGCGCACTGAACTGCAATAGAGCGAGGCGAGATGGCGCTGCAAGTACCATCATCATCATTAGACAAACGCGTTTTTGCGGTTGGTTCGCCCTGGTCGCGCTACAGCGCTTTTTGCTCCCTGTGGTATTTTTCTTTGTCGCTGCTACATCGCTGCTCGCATGTGTAATATTTATCGCCAGGTGACCAAACTGGCCTCGACTGGCAAAAACAACGTCAATCAAGTAAGGTTTGCATCGTTTATTGTGAGTGCCCAAGCTGGTACAAGCAATGTATACAGTCAGGTCCAAGCAAAACAAGTCACTCATACACGTCGAAAGCTTTCAACCCGTACGTGTGTAATCAGTCTGAAAGCTGACAAATATGTGCATATAACCGAACACCGAGATCGCTGAAAGAACGTTGCTCTCGTTGTGTAGCAGCGTCCGAGTTTTAACAGCATAGCTTTAGGACAAGGGTCTTATCCTTCCGTTAGTTATGCGGCGCTTGCCAGGTTGTGTTGATCTTTGAGTGCATGGTGTGGAGTCGGAAACGAAACGTGCGCTACGCCGACAGATAGTTGGCGCAGTGAGAGCAATGTAGTTTTGATCAATCTTTTACGTAAACAACCGCGGATGCGCACAGTTCTGCATCTTTCTCGCTCTGCGATGTCACCTTGAATGCGTTACAAATAAGGAATATAGCGTTGTGTCTACAGGGCAGGCACGAATTTCTCGGCTAAATTCTCGGCCGTGAAGCCACACCATAGGTATTACGTATTCATGTAATAGGTGGAAGAAAATATTTCAGGCTCGTTTTGTTCCTCGATATAGTTCAGTTACACAGATTTTACACCTAGAATTTCTTGGCGCTAGTAGTAATCGGACTGCTGAGTATGCAGCGTAGCTGAATGCTAAAGAAACAGAGATATAAGGCGAGTGCTTACGGATTCTAGAAGCACTATTCTAAGAAAATAAGCTTTAGGCATGCAGTATACATCTTTGTTGGTGTTCGCACAGAACACTAAACAACTGCTCAGCCGTAAGCACAATCTCTGTATCACATAGACATGTCGATAGAACTTGAGCACTCTATTGCAAGCAAACACTCACGAAATCAAACTGTGGGGCATGATGTGAACCTGTGTCAATGCTGGATAAATAAAGGTCATATATATATTGTATACTTGTTATTGTATTATTTACTTTTTCAATATATTTGGGCTTGGGAGCTCAAGTATGTATTCTCCCTGCTACTTTTACAAGCTCCGGCTTGAAATACTGCCACATGTGCTTCTTCTTTCTATGTTTTAGGTTATTGGCCAATTGCACGTGTAGTTAATGCGTTGCGCAAACCGTGCCAGAATGTCTGGGAACATTCCAGATTATTTTAGGATCTTCTGTTAGGCTGGAGCGTGCAATTGCAAACAGCTCAGTTTATTGTCGAACTAACGCAGCCACCAGTGATAATGCTGGAATGTTCGATGCCGCAGGTATAAATGCCGACGCGCCTTGCCACAGATCAGTTTATCAACGGCCGACGCCTGTTCGCCGCTATCAGTGTGCAGTGTGTATTGCTGTAGTTTGACTTTTCGTTTCCCGGCCACAAGTTCGGCCAAATAAAATGTTTCATCTTGGACACACCGACTGCTGCTTTCGTCGACGTCACGACCCCGTGACAATACGTAAAATCTTGTAGTGTGGCTGTGGATAAGTCCAAGTTCGTGTATGTTTTAAATAACCTCTTCGATTTCCTAGGTTTTTTTCGTGACAGTTCACAGACTTTCACTTCATAGTGGTAGGTGCTACAACTGTGACATGTTAATTTAATCAAACAGCAGAAGTAGGTGTGTTCAAACAAATTTGGGACGTTTCTCTGCTATGTAAAAAAGAAAACACTACCATACTCACTGAACACAATCTCACAAATCACGACAACGTAAACGTGCTTGGTGAAGCTGTGCTGGAAGAAGTGCTCGTCACTCTTATAATTTGTTTATTAGCTGTAAATAATTTGAAGGAGCCCATTGAACATATGTGCAAAGGCTAATGTAATTGAGCACAGCCTTGTAAAGCTTTGTTGTATCTTTTTGTAAACTTCTATGATCTAAACACAGTTAATTAAGGCAAAACAGTTTTGAGCATAGTTTGTAAACTGTCTCAAAAGGCACAACTAAATGTTGCATTTACGTTGCGCAGCAGCTGTATTTTCGATGGAGGCGAAAATGCTTAGGTGGCCGAAATTTCCGGAGCCCTCCACTACGGCGTATCGTGATTTTGGGACGTTAAACCCCAGATATTATTAGATGTTGGAAAGACTGTTAATTCCCCTCACTGCCGTGATGTTCGTTTTGTAATGTGATTTATAATTTAAAACAAAAACTGACCGTACGTTTCGAGACCCGTTTGGTCTCTTAGTTTTTTTTAAATTAAGACTAATGATTAAATGTGGCTGGAGAGTCTTTTTTTTTCTTATAATCTTGCCCAGCCAGACAGACTTCTATATATTTACCCTTAAATTTATAATTTCTGATGATTCACATGAAAACCATGATATGATTATGAGTCATACAGTAGTGGGCAACTCTAGATTGATTCTAACTGACTGGAGTTAAACAAACGCAGTTGTAGCCTTGAAGAAGACAAGACTGTTTGTCGAAACGTTTGCTCCAGCGACACCTCTTGTTCACATATTTTTCGTCTCTTCAAGCTTCCGTCTTTCCCTGAACTTCAGACGCAGATCTAAGCACACGAGTGTCTTTGCATTTCGCCCCCAATGAAATGTGGCCACCGTGGCTGGGTATAAAACATGCGTCGTTGAGCTCAGCAGTGCCAGGTAATGTAACTAATGCACGGAGCTAGTGCTCAAATTCAACGCTATTGCGGTGTAGATTGCATGACAGTGTAGACAGCTAATACTTGTGGACGATTGTAGGCACACCTCCATGAGATGCCTGGTAAACCATTCACAAATACAGCATTGCAAGCGTGAGGTTCAAGATGACCTGTTGTAGCAGACGTTCACATGTTTCGCCGCACTTGCAGAGTGGACATTCGGGGTTAGTCACCCTGTCGTTGCCTGGCAATCCCGGAAAAACAAGTAATGACATCACCAGATATTGATAAGCATAATCAATGAAATATTAACTTTTGCAAAAGTAAACATATAAACATAGTGAAAAAAACAGCGGTTTATTATACATATATGTAAACGTACCTTATAATGCATGTTGTATCACTCGGGCTAGCTTCTTTAAAAGGCGTGTCATGTAACCAGAGTGTCGGAACGGAACGAAAACCGAAAACGAAAAACGAAAAAAAAACGATATTTTTGACCGAAACGAAAACATAACCGAAACGTTATTTATTATTTCGTTCCGGTGTGAAACCGAAATTTGTTCAATCGTTTTTAGGTTCACGAGAAAATTTCGCAATCCGGAACAACTCAGCTCATGCAGTGTGAGCATATCTCAGGGTATAGTATTAGCGCGTACCTCAGACAGGAAATCCAAAGCAAAGATATGTTGAAATTGTGCGAAAAACGAGAACAGTGGCAGCCAGAGATGTTTATATTAACGCAAGTGGACTTTTGCGCGCCTGTCAAGCAGGCCAAAGTGGAGAGGGCATTGTCGGCGCTGAAGTTTGTTACAGCGAAAGCTGTTATGAGATCACAACAGCCGATTTTGGCTCCATAGTTGTCCGCAGCCGCCGGTGTACGTGACCGCTATCGCGTTGTATAAGAAAAAATTAAAGGAGAAACAAATTTCTAGGATCCGCGCCCTCTGCGTGGCAGTCGGGTCTTCCACCACAGTGTCACGCTGGTGCTTATAAATCCATCGCAAAAATACTCTACACAGGCGTCATGCCGCGCAAGGAATCGCGTTGACATATGTAATATAGCGTGGCAGAAGAGTAAAATAACAACCAGTCATCACACAATGCTAACAGCGCAAAGGCTGTGTGGTTTAACGCTTTCCACCAGTGTTGCGGAGTTACCACTCCGGAATTGGAATGACTCCGGAATCTTCAACATATTCGCGACCCTGCAATGGAATGGGGACAACGCTCGGAAGAATGGAATGGGAATGGAATTACGTCTTTTTCCGAAAATAGGGGACGTTTTCGTGTACGTGGTGTTTTTCAAGCTTCAAACGTTAGTAAGTCAGAGCCTCGCAAGTTAACACTAAAGCAGTATTTTTAAAGTGGCTTAGCTGATTAAAACACGGTACATTTATAAGCAACGCGCCTACTACAAACGGAGGCATAAGTTAGTGTACAAACAAATGCATTGTCCCAGCAGATACCGAAGGGCGAAACAAATTACCCCTGCGCGTTGGTTTCCATTGATACCCTCACACGAAAGTGGCGAATACTCTATGCACAGCCTGATCTTTATCTCACGAGCAGTTTATTACCTGACACACGTAAATAACCATTGCGACAAGGAAGACATTGCATGCCTGCGCACAGGCGAACACAGAAAGTTCTCCTCGCCCCATCCATGCTTGCGAGGCGCGCTTGACAAGCGTGAGTGCTGACGGGCAGTGCGGCCCAGTGTTCCGTATTCGATGCAAAGGCGCTTTTGTCAGCATAAAAATACGCTATGTCGTCATTTTAGCATTAACAGATTTAAGCTTAAACGATACTGAAACACCACCATTCGTTCAAAATTGCTGACCACGCAAATACTATCGGTAGCGGGAGAACTGCCCCTATGGGAATTAGTAGGGTGGTTGTACTACACGAGATATGTCACCAAGCTACTATTCCTCGACCTTGGCAACGTGTTTTGCGTACTTTTGCAGTTCCTAACGCATTCGATGACATCAGCTTTATGGGGCGTTCATTCTCAACTCGATAAAACTGTCAAAATGTCTTTCCTACGTTGAGGAATTACAGGAATGCATGGAATCGGACTGCCACGCCATTCCCTTAGTGCCAATGGGCTAAGTTTTTTTTCATTCCGAGGAATTGAAAGGAATGGAATTGCGGCAAGTTCTAATTCCCCGGAATGGAATTGGAATCGAATGGAGGCGCCCATTCCGCAACACTCCTTCCCACCCACTGCAAAGTGCTCAGCCATAATTCTTCATTATCAGCCACAGCACAAGGTGCAGATAATGCCTTACAGATGTGTAACGGGTCCCGCGATTTTCCGAAGAATGAAGAAAAATGGCATAGTGGGAACTTCGCTACTTCAGAAAACTTGCGACGATTTATAACGTAGTGGGTACGTTGCATGTTTACTTGTATTAGTTGCCCCAAGAGATAACAACAGGCTCTACAAAGTCCGCTCTTCTAGCTTTTGCTGTGACTTGCTACGTGTTTCACGCCGGCCTGGCGGTCTTTGTTATCAGAACAGCGATCTCGCACATCAGAGAGTACACTCAATGACGTGCTACTTCTGCGATCGTGCTCACTCCCTTGACACAAAGAATTAAGCCAACTAAAAAAAATTCGTATTTGTCTTGTGAGAAAATAAATACTATGACTTTGAAATGAATACTGGTTTGTGCTAGTTGGTAGGAATACGTGGTACAGTTACTTCCGCTCCTCTGAAGAACGTGTTTTACCCTTGTCCCACTTTCATAAGAGGAGGGCAAGTAACTACATCACAAATCCAATGTTTTTTTTAATGATTGCCTTACCTTTTTCATACTTTCTTTTTTATACAAAGAAAAAAAAACGGTTACGAACCGTTACGGAACGTTTTTTTTCGTTCCGGAACAGAAACGAAACGGGACTTTTTGCGGTGAAACGAAACTAAAACCGAAACGAAAAACGTTTCGTTCCGACACCTTGCATGTAGCAGGTGCCTTGCTCATTGCACACTGCTGTTTCCTTGTCAGGCCAGGAGGCTACAGCAGAAAAAAAATATTTCTGATTATAGTGACGGCTTTTTATCACACTAAAGTGAAAGCGCACTCATAATTATGTGAAGCTCTTGTTACACTAAATGTGTAGTAAACGTAACCTAAACTGACAGCAGGAGAAATGAGACCTGTAAACCTGGCTTCTGAAATGCGATCCGGCAAACTATAACTCATATGTTTTTTTGCACTGATATACGGGCTAGTTACGAAGATACGTGCGAGGCGTTGGTGATACAATTGCCTCCCTTTATTTATTGCAGTGGCCTGGTTAATGTTAACCGAACGATAAACTCAGCAACCCGCTCCCACGTGAAGCCACGCCGCAAGGAACGCACGTTTTCTCAACGACAGAGTATGACGTTGAAAAATTGAATATTGCAGTGCGTCGCTTCCGTGTGACACCCACACAAAGCCATTGGTTAAAAAAAAACTGAAGCAATGGGTTATTACTCACCGGTCCGTATATTCTCGGGCTTGAAACGAGTGTCATCCGGTGAAAGCTTCAACGGTCCCTTCGTTCCCCTGAAGTCAGCTGAATGCACTTCGCGAAAGGATTTTAACGAGTCAAAACGAACAGAACAAAAGCGAGTGTGTCGGCCGGCAGTGGCTCGAAACATTTACAGCGAAACGAAACAGCGCGAGACCCATCCCAATGCACCGCGAACCTTTACCTGTCGTTGCGCCGCCGTATATTTTGAAATGAAGATAATGATGCCGATAGGCTGCTGACAACTACGAGTCTGCTGGAGCGAAAACTATTACAAAAGATTGATGACGTGGTACCTGGCAAGGCAAGGCCACTTCGTATAAACAGCAATTTGTTTATTGAACTGTAACAGTAAGCAAACAAGTAAACTTCCTTATTTCAAAAATATTTTAATTTGAAGTTTGGGCCCGACGACGGCGCCCCTACATAAAAAGTCAAATAGCGCGAATGGCGGCCACCACAACGTCGCCATGTTTTCCTAACGCAGAGATTAGTAGATTCACTTCCTGTGTTTGAAGCTGGAACTCGCCGTGGTCGAATTTTTCATCCTCTGCGGCGATCGCTGGAACTTGAGACTTTCCGGGGCCTGATTTAACCTTTTGTCACCTAAGCAGTTTGGTTTCCGTGCTAAATTATCTAGCGAATTAGGACTGATAAAATTGACAGATAACATAAAACAGTTTATCGATAATGGGCCATGGGCAGGGTCGGTATATATTAATTCAACTAAAGCTTTTGACACTACTAAGCACTCTATTTTGTGCGGTAAACTTGAATCCGTGGCAATTTGTGGGCCTACTTTAGCCCTTTTATAAAGCTACCTCACCAACAGAACTCAGGTTGTCAACTATGGCCGTGTTTTATCCTCTCCAATAACAACCAACCAAGGAGTTCCACAAGGCACAATTTTGGGACTGCTCTTGTTTCTTGTCTACATTAACGACTTACCATCATCACTTAATTCTTCTGACTGCATCCTTCATGCTGACGATACCACGATATTCTCTGGCGACCACGATCTTAACAATCTACTCCAAAATTAGACACTCATGTCGCAAATCTTATATCATGGTGCAAAAATAACTTATTGAAAATCAACCCTGTTAAAGCAGCTTTTACGTTAGTTCGTAGAAAAAAAAGACGCTTCAAAAACGCCTGAAATATAAATCGACAACTGCGTCATTACCCCATCAAAGTTCTTTACTTTTGTAGGTGTCACAATAGACCCTTAACTTAAATATAACATTCACGCAAATTATATCACTAAGAAGACTGTTTTTGGCATCCGCGTATTCATTTGCACAAGACACTGCTTTGAGCAGCACATTCTAAAATTGCTTTACTAGGCTTCCATTAACAGTCACCTTACTTTCAACCTGGGCTAACACCTAGACTACACACCTGACATCCCTCACTCACATTCAGAAAAGACCAGTCGCTATTATCACACATGCTTCCTACACACACCTTTTAGCACTGCGCAAGTTCCACCATTCATTCGCACCTTTCAACTCAAACTTCGTATTTTATTATTCACAAGTTAAATCGTTGACATTCCCACTGACATACTTTCTCTAACACATCTTCACAATAATAATAACACACGATTTTCTGAAAATAGTAACCTTCAGCTTCCAAAAGTAAACACTGACTACGGCAAAATGACAACCAAGTTTTCACCAATTTCATCCTCGAATTCACGGCCGTCAGTTATTAATTCAAGCCCTTCATTACATTCGTTCTGGCAGCATTTAAAACATTTCTTACTAACCCAATGCGCCACCCGAATATATATGCGTGCATGTATATGTGTATCTGTTTAAATATAATTGAAATATAAATTTATGTATTTAGGTGTATGCGCATATGTACATATGTATATATGTATACACTGCATATACAAGTTATCACGTGACGCAATGTTGTGATATTGTGACGCAATGGTTAACGCGACCTTTATTAGGCCCCGAAGGCACGGCGAAGCGACCACACCCGAGGCAAAGCCGTGTTCCCACCACCGATGAAGACGACGAACACCCATGAGGATGAACATGTATGAAGAGGGCAGATGTGTAATGAACGCCCGCTCTAACTTCCCCCACACGCGAGAGCGGTCATCCTGACCGCCGTTTTAAAGCGAAGAACGCCTTGTGAGGCCTCATGCGTGATACGCGGACTATCTCTGCGGCCCGGCAGCGGCGGCACGCTGGGAGAACAACAGGTGCCACATGATAGTTGACGGGAGACGTTTGCGCCAAGACCGTGTAGGGGCCATTAAAGCGTAACTGAAATTTGTCGCCAGGAGTGCGAATGGGTGTAAGAAGCAGCACTTGATCGCCACGGCTCAAGGACACGGCGCGATGAGATGCATCATAGTCAAGCTTGCGGTCCTCTTGCCTCGCTTCAGTGTTGACGCGGGCCAGCTGGCGGCAGTGAAGCAGCCGGGACACGTATTCTTCACTGGAGGATGGAGATGGTTTAAGAAGCGCAGAGAAGAAGGAAACGTCGAGGAAAGATGAGGGGAAACGACCATGGACGAGGTAGAATGGCGAGTAACCGGTTGTGCGCTGTACGTAGGTGTTGTACGCAAAAGTCATGAATGGCAAAATGGCGTCCCAGTTTCTGTGGTCCCGTTAGATATACATGTCTATCATGTCTGACAGCGTACGATGAAAGCGTTCAGTCAGCCCGTTCGTTTGACGATGGTAACTGGAGCTTGTTTTGTGGGTGGTGCCGGATGCCTTGAGCACTTCATCAGCGAGTTGTGAAAGAAATGACTTTTTACGGTCGCTCAGGATGACACGAGGAGCACCGTGACGAAGGATTAGGGCTCGGAGTGTAAAATCAGCAACTTCGGAAGCTGATACAGAAGGCACGGAAGCTGTTTCAGCGTAGCGTGTTAGATGGTCGACAGCTGTAACTATCCATCGATTCCCGGTGACTGTCATAGGAAGCGGACCGTGCAGATCAGTGCCAACTACCACAAATGGTTCCAGGGGACACGGGAGTGGTTGTAGTTGTCCGCTTTGAGCTGATGTGGGGACAGTAGGATTGGGCGTGTTGGTACAACGTGATAAAGAGCGCTTAACAGCGCAAACGGCAGGAGGGGATCCTCTCTTCTAACCCCTCCTGTCGCTTGCGCTGGTAAGCACTCTTTATCATGATGTGGAGAGCTTTCCACGCTGACAAAGCGCTCACGAAGCAACATACTTCGCTACACTAGTGGAGAAGCCCGGCCAGTAGTAGTGACATCTGATCCGATCGTACGTTTTCTGAAAGTTAGGCGTAGTTCTTAAGCTTCGCCTAAGAACTACGCCTAACTGGTACGCAGGGACGTCTGTCCGCCTACTAACACTTGGCTCTAAATTAAATAATGCATCATACGGCTTCTTGCTGGATCCTTTGCCTAAAAGTATTCCTAACTGGTAGGCAGTGACGTCTGTCCACCTAGGCAGATTTGGCTCTAAATCTGATAATGCATCATCGAGCTCCTGGCTGGAAGCTTCGCCTAAGAACTACGCCTAACTGATAAGCAGGGACGTCTGTCCGACTACTAACACTTGGCTCTAAATTAAATAATGCATCATACGGCTTCTTGCTGGATCCTTCGCCTAAAAGTATTCCTAACTGGAACACAGAGATTTGGCTCTAAATCTGATAATGCACCATAGAGCTCCTGGCTGGAAGCTTCGCCTAAGAACTACGCCTAACTGGTACGCAGGGACGTCTGTCCGCCTACTAACACTTGGCTCTAATTTAAATAATTCATCATACGGCTTCTTGCTGGATCCTTCGCCTAAAAGTATTCCTAACTGGAACACAGTGACGTCTGTCCACCTAGGCAGATTTGGCTCTAAATCTGATAATGCACCATCGAGCTCCTTCCTGGAGTCCTCCCATAACAAGCATGCCTAATTGGTACGCAGCGACGTCTGCCCGCCTAGTAACACTTGGCTCTAAATAAAATAATTCATCATACAGATTCATGCTGGATCCTTGGCCTAAAAGTAATCCTAACTGATACGCTGTCACGTCTCTCCGCCTATTGAGATTTGGATCTAAATCTAATAATGCATCATGAGCTCCTGGCTGGAAGCTTCGCCTAAGAACTACGCCTAACTGGTACGCAGCGACGTCTGTCCACCTAGTTACACTTGGCTCTAAATTAAATAAGGCATCATACATCTTCTTGCTGGATCCTTCGCCTAAAAGTATGCCTAACTTGTACGCAGTCACGTCTGCCCACCTAGTGATATTTCGCTCTAAATCTAATAATGAACCATCGAGCTTCTTGCTGAAATATTCCCATAACAAGTATGCCTAATTGGTACGCAGCCACGTCTGCCCGCCTAGTAACACTTGGCTCTTAAATAAATAATGCATCATACAGCTTCTTGCTGGACCTTTCGCCTAAAAGTATTCCTAACTGGTACGCAGTGACGTCTGTCCACCTAGTGAGATTTGGCTCTCAATCAAATAATGCTCCATCGAGCTCGTTGCTGCAATCTTCTGATAACAATTACGCATAATTAGTACGCAGGGACGTCTGTCCGCCTAATTACACCTGGCTCTAAATTAAATAATGCATCATACAGCTTCTTGATTGATGCTTCGCCTAAAAGTATTCCTAACTGGTGCGCAGTGACGTCTGTCCACCTAGTGAGATTTGGCTCTCAATCAAATATTGCTCCATCAAGCTCGTTGCTGTAATCTTCTGATAACAATTACGCCTAATTAGTACGCAGGGACGTCTGTCCGCCTAATTACACCTGGCTCTAAGTTAAATGCATCATACAGCTTGTTGCTTGATGCTTCGCCTAAAAGTATGCCTAACTGGTACGCAGTGACTTCTGTCCACCTAGTGAGATTTGGCTCTCAATCAAATAATGCTCCATCGAGCTCGTTGCTGCAATCTTCGGGTAACAATTACGCCTAATTAGTACGCAGGGACGTCTGTCCGCCTAATTACACCTGGCTCTAAATTAAATAATGCATCATACAGCTTCTTGATTGACGCTTCGCCTAAAAGTATTCCTAACTGGTACGCAGTGACGTCTCTCCACCTAGTGAGATTTGGCTCTCAATCAAATAATGCGCCATCAAGCTCGTTGCTGCAATCTTCTGATAACAATTACGCCTAATTAGTACGCAGGGACGTCCGTCCGCCTAATTACACCTGGCTCTAAATTAAATAATGCATCATACAGCTTCTTGCTTGATGCTTCGCCTAAAAGTATTCCTAACTGGTACGCAGTGACGTCTGCCCACCTAGTGAGATTTGGCTCTCAATCAAATATTGCTCCATCAAGCTCGTTGCTGCAATCTTCTGATAACAATTACGCTTAATTAGTACGCAGGGACATCTGTCCGCCTAATTACACCTGGCTCTAAATTAAATAATGCATCATACAGCTTCTTGCTTGATGCGTCGCCTAAAAGTATTCCGAACTGGTACGCAGTGACGTCTGTCCACCTAGTGAGATTTGGCTCTCAATCAAATAATGCTCCATCGAGCTCGTTGCTGCAATCTTCCGGTAACAATTACGCCTAATTAGTACGCAGGGACGTCTGTCCGCCTAATTACACCTGGCTCTAAATTAAATAATGCATCATACAGCTTCTTGATTGACGCTTCGCCTAAAAGTATTCCTAACTGGTACGCAGTGA
This sequence comes from Rhipicephalus sanguineus, assembly GCF_013339695.2. Taxonomy (NCBI): domain Eukaryota; kingdom Metazoa; phylum Arthropoda; class Arachnida; order Ixodida; family Ixodidae; genus Rhipicephalus; species Rhipicephalus sanguineus. The sequence goes on along the minus strand of NC_051176.1, from coordinate 325,650,678 downwards.
CGTCTCTCCACCTAGTGAGATTTGGCTCTCAATCAAATAATGCTCCATCAAGCTCGTTGCTGCAATCTTCTGATAACAATTACGCATAATTAGTACGCAGGGACGTCTGTCCGCCTAATTACACCTGGCTCTAAATTAAATAATGCATCATACAGCTTCTTGCTTGATGCTTCGCCTAAAAGTATTCCTAACTGGTACGCAGTGACGTCTGCCCACCTAGTGAGATTTGGCTCTCAATCATTAATTGCTCCATCAAGCTCGTTGCTGCAATCTTCTGATAACAATTACGCCTAATTAGTACGCAGGGACATCTGTCCGCCTAATTACACCTGGCTCTAAATTAAATAATGCATCATACAGCTTCTTGCTTGATGCGTCGCCTAAAAGTATTCCGAACTGGTACGCAGTGACGTCTGTCCACCTAGTGAGATTTGGCTCTCATTCAAACAATGCTCCATCAAGCTCGTTGCTGCAATCTTCTGATAACAATTACGCATAATTAGTACGCAGGGACGTCTGTCCGCCTAATTACACCTGGCTCTAAATTAAATAATGCATCATACAGCTTCTTGATTGATGCTTCGCCTAAAAGTATTCTCAACTGCTACGCAGTGACGTCTGTCCACCTAGTGAGATTTGGCTCTCAATCAAATAATGCTCCATCGAGCTCGTTGCTGCAATCTTCCGGTAACAATTACGCCTAATTAGTACGCAGGGACGTCTGTCCGCCTAATTACACCTGGCTCTAAATTAAATAATGCATCATACAGCTTCTTGATTGACGCTTCGCCTAAAAGTATTCCTAACTGGTACGCAGTGACGTCTCTCCACCTAGTGAGATTTGGCTCTCAATCAAATAATGCTCCATCAAGCTCGTTGCTGCAATCTTCTGATAACAATTACGCCTAATTAGTACGCAGGGACGTCCGTCCGCCTAATTACACCTGGCTCTAAATTAAATAATGCATCATACAGCTTCTTGCTTGATGCTTCGCCTAAAAGTATTCCGAACTGGTACGCAGTGACGTCTCTCCACCTAGTGAGATTTGGCTCTCAATCAAATAATGCTCCATCAAGCTCGTTGCTGCAATCTTCTGATAACAATTACGCATAATTAGTACGCAGGGACATCTGTCCGCCTAATTACACCTGGCTCTAAATTAAATAATGCATCATACAGCTTCTTGATTGATGCTTCGCCTAAAAGTATTCCTAACTGGTACGCAGTGACGTCTGTCCACCTAGTGAGATTTGGCTCTCAATCAAATAATGCTCCATCGAGCTCGTTGCTGCAATCTTCCGGTAACAATTACGCCTAATTAGTACGCAGGGACGTCTGTCCGCCTAATTACACCTGGCTCTAAATTAAATAATGCATCATACAGCTTCTTGATTGACGCTTCGCCTAAAAGTATTCCTAACTGGTACGCAGTGACGTCTCTCCACCTAGTGAGATTTGGCTCTCAATCAAATAATGCTCCATCAAGCTCGTTGCTGCAATCTTCTGATAACAATTACGCCTAATTAGTACGCAGGGACGTCCGTCCGCCTAATTACACCTGGCTCTAAATTAAATAATGCATCATACAGCTTCTTGCTTGATGCTTCGCCTAAAAGTATTCCTAACTGGTACGCAGTGACGTCTGTCCACCTAGTGAGATTTGGCTCTCAATCAAATAATGCTCCATCGAGCTCGTTGCTGCAATCTTCCGGTAACAATTACGCCTAATTAGTACGCAGGGACGTCTGTCCGCCTAATTACACCTGGCTCTAAATTAAATAATGCATCATACAGCTTCTTGCTTGATGCGTCGCCTAAAAGTATTCCGAACTGGTACGCAGTGACGTCTGTCCACCTAGTGAGATTTGGCTCTCAATCAAATAATGCTCCATCAAGCTCGTTGCTGCAATCTTCTGATAACAATTACGCATAATTAGTACGCAGGGACGTCTGTCCGCCTAATTACACCTGGCTCTAAATTAAATAATGCATCATACAGCTTCTTGATTGATGCTTCTCCTAAAAGTATTCTCAACTGCTACGCAGTGACGTCTGTCCACCTAGTGAGATTTGGCTCTCAATCAAATAATGCTCCATCGAGCTCGTTGCTGCAATCTTCCGGTAACAATTACGCCTAATTAGTACGCAGGGACGTCTGTCCGCCTAATTACACCTGGCTCTAAATTAAATAATGCATCATACAGCTTCTTGATTGACGCTTCGCCTAAATGTATTCCTAACTGGTACGCAGTGACGTCTCTCCACCTAGTGAGATTTGGCTCTCAATCAAATAATGCTCCATCAAGCTCGTTGCTGCAATCTTCTGATAACAATTACGCCTAATTAGTACGCAGGGACGTCCGTCCGCCTAATTACACCTGGCTCTAAATTAAATAATGCATCATACAGCTTCTTGCTTGATGCTTCGCCTAAAAGTATTCCGAACTGGTACGCAGTGACGTCTGTCCACCTAGTGAGATTTGGCTCTCAATCAAATAATGCTCCATCGAGCTCGTTGCTGCAATCTTCCGGTAACAATTACGCCTAATTAGTACGCAGGGACGTCTGTCCGCCTAATTACACCTGGCTCTAAATTAAATAATGCATCATACAGCTTCTTGATTGACGCTTCGCCTAAAAGTATTCCTAACTGGTACGCAGTGACGTCTCTCCACCTAGTGAGATTTGGCTCTCAATCAAATTAATGCTCCATCAAGCTCGTTGCTGCAATCTTCTGATAACAATTACGCCTAATTAGTACGCAGGGACGTCCGTCCGCCTAATTACACCTGGCTCTAAATTAAATAATGCATCATACAGCTTCTTGCTTGATGCTTCGCCTAAAAGTATTCCGAACTGGTACGCAGTGACGTCTGTCCACCTAGTGAGATTTGGCTCTCAATCAAATAATGCTCCATCCGAGCTCGTTGCTGCAATCTTCCGGTAACAATTACGCCTAATTAGTACGCAGGGACGTCTGTCCGCCTAATTACACCTGGCTCTAAATTAAATAATGCATCATACAGCTTCTTGATTGACGCTTCGCCTAAAAGTATTCCTAACTGGTACGCAGTGACGTCTCTCCACCTAGTGAGATTTGGCTCTCAATCAAATAATGCTCCATCAAGCTCGTTGCTGCAATCTTCTGATAACAATTACGCCTAATTAGTACGCAGGGACGTCCGTCCGCCTAATTACACCTGGCTCTAAATTAAATAATGCATCATACAGCTTCTTGCTTGATGCTTCGCCTAAAAGTATTCCGAACTGGTACGCAGTGACGTCTGTCCACCTAGTGAGATTTGGCTCTCAATCAAATAATGCTCCATCGAGCTCGTTGCTGCAATCTTCCGGTACAATTACGCCTAATTAGTACGCAGGGACGTCTGTCCGCCTAATTACACCTGGCTCTAAATTAAATAATGCATCATACAGCTTCTTGATTGACGCTTCGCCTAAAAGTATTCCTAACTGGTACGCAGTGACGTCTCTCCACCTAGTGAGATTTGGCTCTCAATCAAATAATGCTCCATCAAGCTCGTTGCTGCAATCTTCTGATAACAATTACGCCTAATTAGTACGCAGGGACGTCCGTCCGCCTAATTACACCTGGCTCTAAATTAAATAATGCATCATACAGCTTCTTGCTTGATGCTTCGCCTAAAAGTATTCCTAACTGGTACGCAGTGACGTCTGTCCACCTAGTGAGATTGGCTCTCAATCAAATAATGCTCCATCGAGCTCGTTGCTGCAATCTTCCGGTAACAATTACGCCTAATTAGTACGCAGGGACGTCTGTCCGCCTAATTACACCTGGCTCTAAATTAAATAATGCATCATACAGCTTCTTGATTGACGCTTCGCCTAAAAGTATTCCTAACTGGTACGCAGTGACGTCTCTCCACCTAGTGAGATTTGGCTCTCAATCAAATAATGCTCCATCAAGCTCGTTGCTGCAATCTTCTGATAACAATTACGCCTAATTAGTACGCAGGGACGTCCGTCCGCCTAATTACACCTGGCTCTAAATTAAATAATGCATCATACAGCTTCTTGCTTGATGCTTCGCCTAAAAGTATTCCTAACTGGTACGCAGTGACGTCTGCCCACCTAGTGAGATCTGGCTCTCAATCAAATATTGCTCCATCAAGCTCGTTGCTGCAATCTTCCGGTAACAATTACGCCTAATTAGTACGCAGGGACGTCTGTCCGCCTAATTACACCTGGCTCTAAATTAAATAATGCATCATACAGCTTCTTGATTGACGCTTCGCCTAAAAGTATTCCTAACTGGTACGCAGTGACGTCTCTCCACCTAGTGAGATTTGGCTCTCAATCAAATAATGCTCCATCAAGCTCGTTGCTGCAATCTTCTGATAACAATTACGCCTAATTAGTACGCAGGGACGTCCGTCCGCCTAATTACACCTGGCTCTAAATTAAATAATGCATCATACAGCTTCTTGATTGATGCTTCGCCTAAAAGTATTCCTAACTGGTACGCAGTGACGTCTGTCCACCTAGTGAGATTTGGCTCTCAATCAAATAATGCTCCATCGAAGCTCGTTGCTGCAATCTTCCTGATAACAATTACGCCTAATTAGTACGCAGGGACGTCTGTCCGCCTAATTACACCTGGCTCTAAATTAAATAATGCATCATACAGCTTCTTGATTGATGCTTCGCCTAAAGTATTCCTAACTGGTACGCAGTGACGTCTGTCCACCTAGTGAGATTTGGCTCTCAATCAAATAATGCTCCATCGAGCTCGTTGCTGCAATCTTCCTGATAACAATTACGCCTAATTAGTACGCAGGGACGTCTGTCCGCCTAATTACACCTGGCTCTAAATTAAATAATGCATCATACAGCTTCTTGCTTGATGCTTCGCCTAAAAGTATTCCTAACTGGTACGCAGTGACGTCTGTCCACCTAGTGAGATTTGGCTCTCAATCAAATAATGCTCCATCGAGCTCGTTGCTGCAATCTTCCGGTAACAATTACGCCTAATTAGTACGCAGGGACGTCTGTCCGCCTAATTACACCTGGCTCTAAATTAAATAATGCATCATACAGCTTCTTGATTGACGCTTCGCCTAAAGTATTCCTAACTGGTACGCAGTGACGTCTCTCCACCTAGTGAGATTTGGCTCTCAATCAAATAATGCTCCATCAGCTCGTTGCTGCAATCTTCTGATAACAATTACGCCTAATTAGTACGCAGGGACGTCCGTCCGCCTAATTACACCTGGCTCTAAATTAAATAATGCATCATACAGCTTCTTGCTTGATGCTTCGCCTAAAAGTATTCCGAACTGGTACGCAGTGACGTCTGTCCACCTAGTGAGATTTGGCTCTCAATCAAATAATGCTCCATCGAGCTCGTTGCTGCAATCTTCCGGTAACAATTACGCCTAATTAGTACGCAGGGACGTCTGTCCGCCTAATTACACCTGGCTCTAAATTAAATAATGCATCATACAGCTTCTTGATTGACGCTTCGCCTAAAAGTATTCCTAACTGGTACGCAGTGACGTCTCTCCACCTAGTGAGATTTGGCTCTCAATCAAATAATGCTCCATCAAGCTCGTTGCTGCAATCTTCTGATAACAATTACGCCTAATTAGTACGCAGGGACGTCCGTCCGCCTAATTACACCTGGCTCTAAATTAAATAATGCATCATACAGCTTCTTGCTTGATGCTTCGCCTAAAAGTATTCCGAACTGGTACGCAGTGACGTCTGTCCACCTAGTGAGATTTGGCTCTCAATCAAATAATGCTCCATCGAGCTCGTTGCTGCAATCTTCCGGTAACAATTACGCCTAATTAGTACGCAGGGACGTCTGTCCGCCTAATTACACCTGGCTCTAAATTAAATAATGCATCATACAGCTTCTTGATTGACGCTTCGCCTAAAAGTATTCCTAACTGGTACGCAGTGACGTCTCTCCACCTAGTGAGATTTGGCTCTCAATCAAATAATGCTCCATCAAGCTCGTTGCTGCAATCTTCTGATAACAATTACGCCTAATTAGTACGCAGGGACGTCCGTCCGCCTAATTACACCTGGCTCTAAATTAAATAATGCATCATACAGCTTCTTGCTTGATGCTTCGCCTAAAAGTATTCCTAACTGGTACGCAGTGACGTCTGTCCACCTAGTGAGATTTGGCTCTCAATCAAATAATGCTCCATCGAGCTCGTTGCTGCAATCTTCCGGTAACAATTACGCCTAATTAGTACGCAGGGACGTCTGTCCGCCTAATTACACCTGGCTCTAAATTAAATAATGCATCATACAGCTTCTTGATTGACGCTTCGCCTAAAAGTATTCCTAACTGGTACGCAGTGACGTCTCTCCACCTAGTGAGATTTGGCTCTCAATCAAATAATGCTCCATCAAGCTCGTTGCTGCAATCTTCTGATAACAATTACGCCTAATTAGTACGCAGGGACGTCCGTCCGCCTAATTACACCTGGCTCTAAATTAAATAATGCATCATACAGCTTCTTGCTTGATGCTTCGCCTAAAAGTATTCCTAACTGGTACGCAGTGACGTCTGTCCACCTAGTGAGATTTGGCTCTCAATCAAATAATGCTCCATCGAGCTCGTTGCTGCAATCTTCCGGTAACAATTACGCCTAATTAGTACGCAGGGACGTCTGTCCGCCTAATTACACCTGGCTCTAAATTAAATAATGCATCATACAGCTTCTTGATTGACTGCTTCGCCTAAAAGTATTCCTAACTGGTACGCAGTGACGTCTCTCCACCTAGTGAGATTTGGCTCTCAATCAAATAATGCTCCATCAAGCTCGTTGCTGCAATCTTCTGATAACAATTACGCCTAATTAGTACGCAGGGACGTCCGTCCGCCTAATTACACCTGGCTCTAAATTAAATAATGCATCATACAGCTTCTTGCTTGATGCTTCGCCTAAAAGTATTCCTAACTGGTACGCAGTGACGTCTGTCCACCTAGTGAGATTTGGCTCTCAATCAAATAATGCTCCATCGAGCTCGTTGCTGCAATCTTCCGGTAACAATTACGCCTAATTAGTACGCAGGGACGTCTGTCCGCCTAATTACACCTGGCTCTAAATTAAATAATGCATCATACAGCTTCTTGATTGACGCTTCGCCTAAAGTATTCCTAACTGGTACGCAGTGACGTCTCTCCACCTAGTGAGATTTGGCTCTCAATCAAATAATGCTCCATCAAGCTCGTTGCTGCAATCTTCTGATAACAATTACGCCTAATTAGTACGCAGGGACGTCCGTCCGCCTAATTACACCTGGCTCTAAATTAAATAATGCATCATACAGCTTCTTGCTTGATGCTTCGCCTAAAAGTATTCCGAACTGGTACGCAGTGACGTCTGTCCACCTAGTGAGATTTGGCTCTCAATCAAATAATGCTCCATCGAGCTCGTTGCTGCAATCTTCCGGTAACAATTACGCCTAATTAGTACGCAGGGACGTCTGTCCGCCTAATTACACCTGGCTCTAAATTAAATAATGCATCATACAGCTTCTTGATTGACGCTTCGCCTAAAAGTATTCCTAACTGGTACGCAGTGACGTCTCTCCACCTAGTGAGATTTGGCTCTCAATCAAATAATGCTCCATCAAGCTCGTTGCTGCAATCTTCTGATAACAATTACGCCTAATTAGTACGCAGGGACGTCCGTCCGCCTAATTACACCTGGCTCTAAATTAAATAATGCATCATACAGCTTCTTGCTTGATGCTTCGCCTAAAAGTATTCCGAACTGGTACGCAGTGACGTCTGTCCACCTAGTGAGATTTGGCTCTCAATCAAATAATGCTCCATCGAGCTCGTTGCTGCAATCTTCCGGTAACAATTACGCCTAATTAGTACGCAGGGACGTCTGTCCGCCTAATTACACCTGGCTCTAAATTAAATAATGCATCATACAGCTTCTTGATTGACGCTTCGCCTAAAAGTATTCCTAACTGGTACGCAGTGACGTCTCTCCACCTAGTGAGATTTGGCTCTCAATCAAATAATGCTCCATCAAGCTCGTTGCTGCAATCTTCTGATAACAATTACGCCTAATTAGTACGCAGGGACGTCCGTCCGCCTAATTACACCTGGCTCTAAATTAAATAATGCATCATACAGCTTCTTGATTGATGCTTCGCCTAAAAGTATTCCTAACTGGCTACGCAGTGACGTCTGTCCACCTAGTGAGATTTGGCTCTCAATCAAATAATGCTCCATCGAGCTCGTTGCTGCAATCTTCCGGTAACAATTACGCCTAATTAGTACGCAGGGACGTCTGTCCGCCTAATTACACCTGGCTCTAAATTAAATAATGCATCATACAGCTTCTTGATTGATGCTTCGCCTAAAAGTATTCCTAACTGGTACGCAGTGACGTCTCTCCACCTAGTGAGATTTGGCTCTCAATCAATAATGCTCCATCAAGCTCGTTGCTGCAATCTTCCTGATAACAATTACGCCTAATTAGTACGCAGGGACGTCCTGTCCGCCTAATTACACCTGGCTCTAAATTAAATAATGCATCATACAGCTTCTTGATTGATGCTTCGCCTAAAAGTATTCCTAACTGGTACGCAGTGACGTCTGTCCACCTAGTGAGATTTGGCTCTCAATCAAATAATGCTCCATCGAGCTCGTTGCTGCAATCTTCCGGTAACAATTACGCCTAATTAGTACGCAGGGACGTCCTGTCCGCCTAATTACACCTGGCTCTAAATTAAATAATGCATCATACAGCTTCTTGATTGATGCTTCGCCTAAAAGTATTCAACTGCTACGCAGTGACGTCTGTCCACCTAGTGAGATTTGGCTCTCAATCAAATAATGCTCCATCGAGCTCGTTGCTGCAATCTTCCGGTAACAATTACGCCTAATTAGTACGCAGGGACGTCTGTCCGCCTAATTACACCTGGCTCTAAATTAAATAATGCATCATACAGCTTCTTGATTGACGCTTCGCCTAAAAGTATTCCTAACTGGTACGCAGTGACGTCTCTCCACCTAGTGAGATTTGGCTCTCAATCAAATAATGCTCCATCAAGCTCGTTGCTGCAATCTTCTGATAACAATTACGCCTAATTAGTACGCAGGGACGTCCGTCCGCCTAATTACACCTGGCTCTAAATTAAATAATGCATCATACAGCTTCTTGCTTGATGCTTCGCCTAAAAGTATTCCGAACTGGTACGCAGTGACGTCTGTCCACCTAGTGAGATTTGGCTCTCAATCAAATAATGCTCCATCGAGCTCGTTGCTGCAATCTTCCGGTAACAATTACGCCTAATTAGTACGCAGGGACGTCTGTCCGCCTAATTACACCTGGCTCTAAATTAAATAATGCATCATACAGCTTCTTGATTGACGCTTCGCCTAAAAGTATTCCTAACTGGTACGCAGTGACGTCTCTCCACCTAGTGAGATTTGGCTCTCAATCAAATAATGCTCCATCAAGCTCGTTGCTGCAATCTTCTGATAACAATTACGCCTAATTAGTACGCAGGGACGTCCGTCCGCCTAATTACACCTGGCTCTAAATTAAATAATGCATCATACAGCTTCTTTCTTGATGCTTCGCCTAAATGTATTCCTAACTGGTACGCAGTGACGTCTCTCCACCTAGTGAGATTTGGCTCTCAATCAAATAATGCTCCATCAAGCTCGTTGCTGCAATCTTCTGATAACAATTACGCCTAATTAGTACGCAGGGACGTCCGTCCGCCTAATTACACCTGGCTCTAAATTAAATAATGCATCATACAGCTTCTTGCTTGATGCTTCGCCTAAAAGTATTCCGAACTGGTACGCAGTGACGTCTGTCCACCTAGTGAGATTTGGCTCTCAATCAAATAATGCTCCATCGAGCTCGTTGCTGCAATCTTCCGGTAACAATTACGCCTAATTAGTACGCAGGGACGTCTGTCCGCCTAATTACACCTGGCTCTAAATTAAATAATGCATCATACAGCTTCTTGATTGACGCTTCGCCTAAAAGTATTCCTAACTGGTACGCAGTGACGTCTCTCCACCTAGTGAGATTTGGCTCTCAATCAATAATGCTCCATCAAGCTCGTTGCTGCAATCTTCTGATAACAATTACGCCTAATTAGTACGCAGGGACGTCCGTCCGCCTAATTACACCTGGCTCTAAATTAAATAATGCATCATACAGCTTCTTGCTTGATGCTTCGCCTAAAAGTATTCCGAACTGGTACGCAGTGACGTCTGTCCACCTAGTGAGATTTGGCTCTCAATCAAATAATGCTCCACCGAGCTCGTTGCTGCAATCTTCCGGTACCAATTACGCCTAATTAGTACGCAGGGACGTCTGTCCGCCTAATTACACCTGGCTCTAAATTAAATAATGCATCATACAGCTTCTTGATTGACGCTTCGCCTAAAAGTATTCCTAACTGGTACGCAGTGACGTCTCTCCACCTAGTGAGATTTGGCTCTCAATCAAATAATGCTCCATCAAGCTCGTTGCTGCAATCTTCTGATAACAATTACGCCTAATTAGTACGCAGGGACGTCCGTCCGCCTAATTACACCTGGCTCTAAATTAAATAATGCATCATACAGCTTCTTGCTTGATGCTTCGCCTAAAAGTATTCCTAACTGGTACGCAGTGACGTCTGTCCACCTAGTGAGATTTGGCTCTCAATCAAATAATGCTCCATCGAGCTCGTTGCTGCAATCTTCCGGTAACAATTACGCCTAATTAGTACGCAGGGACGTCTGTCCGCCTAATTACACCTGGCTCTAAATTAAATAATGCATCATACAGCTTCTTGATTGACGCTTCGCCTAAAAGTATTCCTAACTGGTACGCAGTGACGTCTCTCCACCTAGTGAGATTTGGCTCTCAATCAAATAATGCTCCATCAAGCTCGTTGCTGCAATCTTCTGATAACAATTACGCCTAATTAGTACGCAGGGACGTCCGTCCGCCTAATTACACCTGGCTCTAAATTAAATAATGCATCATACAGCTTCTTGCTTGATGCTTCGCCTAAAAGTATTCCTAACTGGTACGCAGTGACGTCTGCCCACCTAGTGAGATCTGGCTCTCAATCAAATATTGCTCCATCAAGCTCGTTGCTGCAATCTTCCGGTAACAATTACGCCTAATTAGTACGCAGGGACGTCTGTCCGCCTAATTACACCTGGCTCTAAATTAAATAATGCATCATACAGCTTCTTGATTGACGCTTCGCCTAAACGTATTCCTAACTGGTACGCAGTGACGTCTCTCCACCTAGTGAGATTTGGCTCTCAATCAAATAATGCTCCATCAAGCTCGTTGCTGCAATCTTCTGATAACAATTACGCCTAATTAGTACGCAGGGACGTCTGTCCGCCTAATTACACCTGGCTCTAAATTAAATAATGCATCATACAGCTTCTTGATTGATGCTTCTCCTAAAAGTATTCTCAACTGCTACGCAGTGACGTCTGTCCACCTAGTGAGATTTGGCTCTCAATCAAATAATGCTCCATCGAGCTCGTTGCTGCAATCTTCCGGTAACAATTACGCCTAATTAGTACGCAGGGACGTCTGTCCGCCTAATTACACCTGGCTCTAAATTAAATAATGCATCATACAGCTTCTTGATTGATGCTTCGCCTAAAGGTATTCCTAACTGGTACGCAGTGACGTCTGTCCACCTAGTGAGATTTGGCTCTCAATCAAATAATGCTCCATCGAGCTCGTTGCTGCAATCTTCCGGTAACAATTACGCCTAATTAGTACGCAGGGACGTCTGTCCGCCTAATTACACCTGGCTCTAAATTAAATAATGCATCATACAGCTTCTTGCTTGATGCTTCGCCTAAAAGTATTCCGAACTGGTACGCAGTGACGTCTGTCCACCTAGTGAGATTTGGCTCTCAATCAAATAATGCTCCATCGAGCTCGTTGCTGCAATCTTCCGGTAACAATTACGCCTAATTAGTACGCAGGGACGTCTGTCCGCCTAATTACACCTGGCTCTAAATTAAATAATGCATCATACAGCTTCTTGATTGACGCTTCGCCTAAAAGTATTCCTAACTGGTACGCAGTGACGTCTCTCCACCTAGTGAGATTTGGCTCTCAATCAATAATGCTCCATCAAGCTCGTTGCTGCAATCTTCTGATAACAATTACGCCTAATTAGTACGCAGGGACGTCCGTCCGCCTAATTACACCTGGCTCTAAATTAAATAATGCATCATACAGCTTCTTGCTTGATGCTTCGCCTAAAAGTATTCCGAACTGGTACGCAGTGACGTCTGTCCACCTAGTGAGATTTGGCTCTCAATCAAATAATGCTCCACCGAGCTCGTTGCTGCAATCTTCCGGTACCAATTACGCCTAATTAGTACGCAGGGACGTCTGTCCGCCTAATTACACCTGGCTCTAAATTAAATAATGCATCATACAGCTTCTTGATTGACGCTTCGCCTAAAAGTATTCCTAACTGGTACGCAGTGACGTCTCTCCACCTAGTGAGATTTGGCTCTCAATCAAATAATGCTCCATCAAGCTCGTTGCTGCAATCTTCTGACAACAATTACGCCTAATTAGTACGCAGGGACGTCCGTCCGCCTAATTACACTTGGCTCTAAATTAAATAATGCATCATACAGCTTCTTGCTTGATGCTTCGCCTAAAAGTATTCCTAACTGGTACGCAGTGACGTCTGTCCACCTAGTGAGATTTGGCTCTCAATCAAATAATGCTCCATCGAGCTCGTTGCTGCAATCTTCCGGTAACAATTACGCCTAATTAGTACGCAGGGACGTCTGTCCGCCTAATTACACCTGGCTCTAAATTAAATAATGCATCATACAGCTTCTTGATTGACGCTTCGCCTAAAAGTATTCCTAACTGGTACGCAGTGACGTCTCTCCACCTAGTGAGATTTGGCTCTCAATCAAATAATGCTCCATCAAGCTCGTTGCTGCAATCTTCTGATAACAATTACGCCTAATTAGTACGCAGGGACGTCCGTCCGCCTAATTACACCTGGCTCTAAATTAAATAATGCATCATACAGCTTCTTGATTGATGCTTCGCCTAAAAGTATTCCTAACTGGTACGCAGTGACGTCTGTCCACCTAGTGAGATTTGGCTCTCAATCAAATAATGCTCCATCGAGCTCGTTGCTGCAATCTTCCGGTAACAATTACGCCTAATTAGTACGCAGGGACCTCTGTCCGCCTAATTACACCTGGCTATAAATTAAATAATGCATCATACAGCTTCTTGATTGACGCTTCGCCTAAAAGTATTCCTAACTGGTACGCAGTGACGTCTCTCCACCTAGTGAGATTTGGCTCTCAATCAAATAATTATCCATCAAGCTCGTTGCTGCAATCTTCTGATAACAATTACGCCTAATTAGTACGCAGGGACGTCCGTCCGCCTAATTACACCTGGCTCTAAATTAAATAATACATCATACAGCTTCTTGCTTGATGCTTCGCCTAAAAGTATTCCTAACTGGTACGCAGTGACGTCTGTCCACCTAGTGAGATTTGGCTCTCAATCAAATAATGCTCCATCGAGCTCGTTGCTGCAATCTTCCGGTAACAATTACGCCTAATTAGTACGCAGGGACGTCCGTCCGCCTAATTACACCTGGCTCTAAATTAAATAATACATCATACAGCTTCTTGCTTGATGCTTCGCCTAAAAGTATTCCTAACTGGTACGCAGTGACGTCTCTCCACCTAGTGAGATTTGGCTCTCAATCAAATAATGCTCCATCAAGCTCGTTGCTGCAATCTTCTGATAACAATTACGCCTAATTAGTACGCAGGGACGTCCGTCCGCCTAATTACACCTGGCTCTAAATTAAATAATGCATCATACAGCTTCTTGCTTGATGCTTCGCCTAAAAGTATTCCGAACTGGTACGCAGTGACGTCTGTCCACCTAGTGAGATTTGGCTCTCAATCAAATAATGCTCCATCGAGCTCGTTGCTGCAATCTTCCGGTAACAATTACGCCTAATTAGTACGCAGGGACGTCTGTCCGCCTAATTACACCTGGCTCTAAATTAAATAATGCATCATACAGCTTCTTGATTGACGCTTCGCCTAAATGTATTCCTAACTGGTACGCAGTGACGTCTCTCCACCTAGTGAGATTTGGCTCTCAATCAAATAATGCTCCATCAAGCTCGTTGCTGCAATCTTCTGATAACAATTACGCCTAATTAGTACGCAGGGACGTCCGTCCGCCTAATTACACCTGGCTCTAAATTAAATAATGCATCATACAGCTTCTTGCTTGATGCTTCGCCTAAAAGTATTCCGAACTGGTACGCAGTGACGTCTGTCCACCTAGTGAGATTTGGCTCTCAATCAAATAATGCTCCATCGAGCTCGTTGCTGCAATCTTCCGGTAACAATTACGCCTAATTAGTACGCAGGGACGTCTGTCCGCCTAATTACACCTGGCTCTAAATTAAATAATGCATCATACAGCTTCTTGATTGACGCTTCGCCTAAAAGTATTCCTAACTGGTACGCAGTGACGTCTCTCCACCTAGTGAGATTTGGCTCTCAATCAATTAATGCTCCATCAAGCTCGTTGCTGCAATCTTCTGATAACAATTACGCCTAATTAGTACGCAGGGACGTCCGTCCGCCTAATTACACCTGGCTCTAAATTAAATAATGCATCATACAGCTTCTTGCTTGATGCTTCGCCTAAAAGTATTCCGAACTGGTACGCAGTGACGTCTGTCCACCTAGTGAGATTTGGCTCTCAATCAAATAATGCTCCACCGAGCTCGTTGCTGCAATCTTCCGGTACCAATTACGCCTAATTAGTACGCAGGGACGTCTGTCCGCCTAATTACACCTGGCTCTAAATTAAATAATGCATCATACAGCTTCTTGATTGACGCTTCGCCTAAAAGTATTCCTAACTGGTACGCAGTGACGTCTCTCCACCTAGTGAGATTTGGCTCTCAATCAAATAATGCTCCATCAAGCTCGTTGCTGCAATCTTCTGATAACAATTACGCCTAATTAGTACGCAGGGACGTCCGTCCGCCTAATTACACCTGGCTCTAAATTAAATAATGCATCATACAGCTTCTTGCTTGATGCTTCGCCTAAAAGTATTCCTAACTGGTACGCAGTGACGTCTGTCCACCTAGTGAGATTTGGCTCTCAATCAAATAATGCTCCATCGAGCTCGTTGCTGCAATCTTCTGATAACAATTACGCCTAATTAGTACGCAGGGACATCTGTCCGCCTAATTACACCTGGCTCTAAATTAAATAATGCATCATACAGCTTCTTGCTTGATGCGTCGCCTAAAAGTATTCCGAACTGGTACGCAGTGACGTCTGTCCACCTAGTGAGATTTGGCTCTCAATCAAATAATGCTCCATCAAGCTCGTTGCTGCAATCTTCTGATAACAATTACGCATAATTAGTACGCAGGGACGTCTGTCCGCCTAATTACACCTGGCTCTAAATTAAATAATGCATCATACAGCTTCTTGATTGATGCTTCGCCTAAAAGTATTCTCAACTGCTACGCAGTGACGTCTGTCCACCTAGTGAGATTTGGCTCTCAATCAAATAATGCTCCATCGAGCTCGTTGCTGCAATCTTCCGGTAACAATTACGCCTAATTAGTACGCAGGGACGTCTGTCCGCCTAATTACACCTGGCTCTAAATTAAATAATGCATCATACAGCTTCTTGATTGATGCTTCGCCTAAAAGTATTCCTAACTGGTACGCAGTGACGTCTGTCCACCTAGTGAGATTTGGCTCTCAATCAAATAATGCTCCATCGAGCTCGTTGCTGCAATCTTCCGGTAACAATTACGCCTAATTAGTACGCAGGGACGTCTGTCCGCCTAATTACACCTGGCTCTAAATTAAATAATGCATCATACAGCTTCTTGATTGACGCTTCGCCTAAAAGTATTCCTAACTGGTACGCAGTGACGTCTCTCCACCTAGTGAGATTTGGCTCTCAATCAAATAATGCTCCATCAAGCTCGTTGCTGCAATCTTCTGATAACAATTACGCCTAATTAGTACGCAGGGACGTCCGTCCGCCTAATTACACCTGGCTCTAAATTAAATAATGCATCATACAGCTTCTTGCTTGATGCTTCGCCTAAAAGTATTCCGAACTGGTACGCAGTGACGTCTGTCCACCTAGTGAGATTTGGCTCTCAATCAAATAATGCTCCATCGAGCTCGTTGCTGCAATCTTCCGGTAACAATTACGCCTAATTAGTACGCAGGGACGTCTGTCCGCCTAATTACACCTGGCTCTAAATTAAATAATGCATCATACAGCTTCTTGATTGACGCTTCGCCTAAAAGTATTCCTAACTGGTACGCAGTGACGTCTCTCCACCTAGTGAGATTTGGCTCTCAATCAAATAATGCTCCATCAAGCTCGTTGCTGCAATCTTCTGATAACAATTACGCCTAATTAGTACGCAGGGACGTCCGTCCGCCTAATTACACCTGGCTCTAAATTAAATAATGCATCATACAGCTTCTTTCTTGATGCTTCGCCTAAAAGTATTCCGAACTGGTACGCAGTGACGTCTCTCCACCTAGTGAGATTTGGCTCTCAATCAAATAATGCTCCATCAAGCTCGTTGCTGCAATCTTCTGATAACAATTACGCATAATTAGTACGCAGGGACGTCTGTCCGCCTAATTACACCTGGCTCTAAATTAAATAATGCATCATACAGCTTCTTGATTGATGCTTCGCCTAAAAGTATTCCTAACTGGTACGCAGTGACGTCTGTCCACCTAGTGAGATTTGGCTCTCAATCAAATAATGCTCCATCGAGCTCGTTGCTGCAATCTTCCGGTAACAATTACGCCTAATTAGTACGCAGGGACGTCTGTCCGCCTAATTACACCTGGCTATAAATTAAATAATGCATCATACAGCTTCTTGATTGACGCTTCGCCTAAAAGTATTCCTAACTGGTACGCAGTGACGTCTCTCCACCTAGTGAGATTTGGCTCTCAATCAAATAATGCTCCATCAAGCTCGTTGCTGCAATCTTCTGATAACAATTACGCCTAATTAGTACGCAGGGACGTCCGTCCGCCTAATTACACCTGGCTCTAAATTAAATAATACATCATACAGCTTCTTGCTTGATGCTTCGCCTAAAAGTATTCCTAACTGGTACGCAGTGACGTCTGTCCACCTAGTGAGATTTGGCTCTCAATCAAATAATGCTCCATCGAGCTCGTTGCTGCAATCTTCCGGTAACAATTACGCCTAATTAGTACGCAGGGACGTCTGTCCGCCTAATTACACCTGGCTCTAAATTAAATAATGCATCATACAGCTTCTTGATTGACGCTTCGCCTAAAAGTATTCCTAACTGGTACGCAGTGACGTCTCTCCACCTAGTGAGATTTTGCTCTCAATCAAATAATGCTCCATCGAGCTCGTTGCTGCAATCTTCCGGTAACAATTACGCCTAATTAGTACGCAGGGACGTCTGTCCGCCTAATTACACCTGACTCTAAATTAAATAATGCATCATACAGCTTCTTGCTTGATGCTTCGCCTAAAAGTATTCCTAACTGGTACGCAGTGACGTGTTTCGCGTCATTTCTTTCGCGCCAATTCAACAAAAACATAAGGTATGGCCCCCGAGATTGAATCCCACGAGATGGCGCTACAAATAACTATGTTGACTGTGAATTTTTTTTTTTTTACTTCTCATTTTGCGTTACTTTTTGCAGCAATACGTAGCAACTGAAGCTAGTTTTAAGAAAGTAAGGGAAACCAATACAACTATGAAGGTAGACACTACGAATAAAAACCCATCCTGTACAACTGCGATTCGAACCCGGGCCTTTTGAGTGGGCAGCGGGGATCGTACCACTGCACCACTTTCGCGGAGCCGCGCGCAACTCTTTAAACAACGACACATTGCAGACTACCGATCGCAGCGCTACAAGCGGATTGACCCTCTTTGGGCTTCACTTTTTGAAGCTCGTTCCGGGCACTCCCCTGTTCTAGTACACTCTAGGCCGTATTCTCAAACGATCGCGAACTGCGATAGTATCACGTTTGGTGACGTAGGATCTGATGCGTTCAATGCCTGAAGCAAGACTTGTCTGTTGCGTCATTGTTGCACTGGCCGTTGGTGTTACGAATTTATTCATTTATTCACAAAACCCCCACAGGCTCCAGCAGGAGTACTGTGTGAGGGGGGGATTATACAGTGTATAAGATCACATGAGTGGAAGCATTAAAACGGCACATGCTATGCTACATAAAGCTATGAAACAACGTCATATAATTGTTAGCGAGAGCAAGCGTGACATACAACTAATAAACAAAATGCAGAGATACTCATTTGTAAGGATACATCACTTGACAACAACAAATTATACAATAGTTAGTGAAGAGCATGTATATGATTTAATGGAAGGTAGAAGCCACTAGTCATGAAAAAATGGTGGTTACTTCGTGACGAAACAATATAGGGTCATGAATGTTGACAACGTTATCGGGAAGATCATTCCATAATTCAAGTGCTAATGGCAATGCTGATGAGTTGAATGCGTTAGTGCGTCCGAAAATGCGTTTGAAGGAACGGTTATTGTGCAAACGGCGGGACGTTCGTATCGGCTGGGAAAGAGGGAGGGTGGTTACGTGTTTACCGGATGCTATTTTATGAAATAAGCAGGTCAAAGCGATCTTTCGGCGGGAATCTAAGGAAGGCAATGACAGCGAAGATTTAATGTGAGTGATGCTGGCATGTCGGCTGTAATTTTTAGCAATGAAGCGCGCGGCGAGGTTTTGTACACGTTCAAGGACGTCGATTAGGTAGGCCTGATGAGGTGACCAAATTGATGAGGCAAATTCAAGTTGAGGACGAACGAATGCTAGATATGCGAGTGATTTGGTCGATGTTGGAGCGTCGTTAAGGCTACGTTTAAGGTAGCCGAGAGTGCGAGATGCCTGTGCTGAAATTTCATCTATATGCGTGATCCATGATAGTGTCGGTAATAGATGCACGCCAAGGTACTTGTAAGATGATGTGCGTGTTACATGACAGTTATTAAGGGTATAGTTAAAGAGGGAAAACGATTTCTTGCGAGTGAAAGTCATTAGCTTACACTTATCGGTATTAAGTGACATTTGCCAGCGTGAGCACCAATTAGTTATGAGATCTAGGTCTTCTTGGAGAGCGAGATGATCTGATGATGAAGTTATCTTACGATAGATTACGCAATCGTCTGCGAAGAGTCGTATATTAGAGGAGATATGAGATGGTAGATCATTAATGTAAATTAAAAATAACAAGGGACCCAAAACGCTACCCTGGGGGACACCCCAGGTTACATCAGTTAGAGGAGATGAGAAAGAATTAGTAACGGTATACTGCTTACGGAATGAAAGAAAGTTTCTGAGCCAGGATAGTGTTAAGGAATCTAGATTTAATGAGGACAGTTTAGATATTAGACGACAATGCGGAAGACGATCAAAAGCTTTAGAGAAATTGATGAATATGCAGTCAATGTCAAGGTACTTATCCATGTCCACGAACAAATCATTGGTGAATTCTATTAGTTGAGTGTCACATGAAAATTCTTTTCTGAACCCGTGTTGGTTCTGATAAAAGAAATTGTTAGCTTCTAAGTGCTGAGCGATGTTAGAGGCAATGACATGTTCAAGTAATTTACATGGAACACTTGTTAGAGATACGGGGCGATAATTACTAACGTTAGATTTGATTCCCGATTTGAATACAGGTATGATTTTGGCGATTTTCCATTCATTCGGTATTTCGCCTGTTGATAATGATTGTTTGAAGATATGGGTAAGTATCATACTAGAAAATGTAATGGTCTGTTTAAGAAATTTAGTATTAATACCGTCGGCTCCTGCGCATGTGGATATTTTTAGATTTTTAATGAGTGCTGAAATTCCGGCAGTAGTAATGACTATGGGATCCATGTACCTATAATCAACTTCTTCCAAACATGGAATGTTGGAATGGTCTTCCTTAGTAAAAACACTGGTAAAATAATTATTCAATAAGGTAGCACAATCGTTAGGGTTAACGTTTATCCAATCATCATCCACCTGTGAAATGTCGTCAACGGTGTTAGTAGGAGAGATTGATTTCCAGAATTTTCTAGGGTTATTTTTAATAAGCGATTGAAAGTCACAAGACATAAATTTGCATTTAGCGTTACGAAGGGCGCGACAGTAGGCTTTTTCGCAGCCTGATGTTTGGCCCGAGACTGAGCTTAGCAGAATTAAAGAGCCGCTTTTTTTGTTTTTCATTGTGTGTAACGATCTGTGAAACCATGGAGAGGTAACTCTAAGCGAGATACGTGGTATGTGCGCATGAACCAACTCGGTTAGTTTATGTTGAAAAAGAGATCAATTTTCCGTGACGGAGCGAGAGGCGAACGACCGAAGGAAAGTGTTAGAAAAGTTTTCAAGGCCGTGGTTAATAGCTTCAATGTTGGCTTTGTTGTAGTTCAAAATGTGTTTCTGCACTATGTTACGCGAGGAGACAAGTATCTCGAACGCAGCGGACAGAAGCATGTGGTCACTAAGCCGAGAGTTATAAGATAGAGTCGTTATGTTATCAGAAGCAGATGTAAATATCAGATCCAGAATGTTCTGCTGACGTGTGGCTTGATTAACAAGCTGCGTAAGTGAGAAGTCGAGGGTCAGGTCAATGAAATAGCGAGCGCTACTTGAGCATGACGTTAGGTCAGTCCAGTCAGCTTCGGGAAAGTTGAAGTCACCGAAAAAATTTATTATAGCATTAGGGAACTTTTGTCGGATAGAGGCAAGGCTGGTATTAAGATCGGAGACAAAGGAATCAGAAGTGTCTGGCGGCCTGTAGCACACCCCGAAGAGCGACTTAGAAATAGAGGATGCAATGCAGATCCATAGAATTTCCAACGGACTACTGACGTCAACAAGGAAACTGGAAATGTGCTTTTTGACAGCGAGGAGCACGCCACCGCCTCTTCTTATGTCGCGGTCTCACAACACAGGAGTGAGCGTACTGTACGAGCGCAGACCAACCCGAGTGGGGCGTTTTCTAGCGTATGCTGCTACGCAGTGGCCCGGCTTGACTGTAGCTACTTGAAATATGTTGAAAGTGCTTTCAACGTTTCTTGTGCAATTGTTTAATGCACAATATAATACTACCAAATTGAGCTTTGTGTGGAATGTATTTTGGTTATAGTTTAACATGGTGTACTCCGAGAGTTTTGCTGCAGTGTGCCGCCGCAGCGACATCGTCTCAACATCTCAACATGTTGCCGGCGCGCGAAAAATCATGCGAGCAACGCACGGTTCGTGTTCCTGGAACGTTGAAACCATGAAAAAAACACGCGCTGGCAAATAAACAACGAGTACTGAAAACACCCCAAGGTAATGCTCGCTGAAAGTTTCAGCGTAAAAAAAATGCTGCACACATCCACCGAGGATTGAATACTAGAAGCTACCGCCTGCGTCGCTGAAATGCTAGACTTCACCACCAACCGATGGTCATAAGGTGTGTTCGTTTATTCTAGGCATGTCAGGAGCACCGTCAT
The DNA here is from genome assembly GCF_013339695.2 of Rhipicephalus sanguineus. Taxonomy (NCBI): domain Eukaryota; kingdom Metazoa; phylum Arthropoda; class Arachnida; order Ixodida; family Ixodidae; genus Rhipicephalus; species Rhipicephalus sanguineus. The sequence goes on along the minus strand of NC_051176.1, from coordinate 325,629,067 downwards.
GTCGACGGAAGTCTTACATGGCGCCCTCAATTTCTGGTTTTGCTCAATAGCCAAGCAGCGCCCACAAAAGGCCATACTTTTGCGATCGTCGCTTTTTGCGATCGTTTGAGAATGCGGCCCCTGCTGCGCTGAAGGCTGTCATAACAGGATCGTCTGTCGCGAGTCGCGACACACGTCGCATACGTTTCCTAGAGATGACAACCGGCGTAGACGCGCTGCTCAGCCATCACGCCAAACCTGGACACATTTAAAAATTGACTTCATTTGCTAGCTCGGAACACCATGGGACGGCGGCGCCATCTAGCTGTAATGCAGGCAAACGAGGCTTGCTTTCGAATATTCCGTGCTCTCCATCGTGACGAAGCCAACCGATTTCGATTAGTTCAACCTGCAATTGTCGTGCGGTACCGTGGATGTGACAGTAGCTGCCGTATGCACAGAGCTATGAAACGGCTTAGAAATTGCACACAATCCGTGCGTCGTCGCGCAGAAACGAACTGCGCAGCGGCCGAATGCCGACCGCATGGGTAAAGCGACGAACTATACGATGCCCATATTGAGCCGTTGCCTTTCTGCCTCGAAGAAGCTGATGAAACAACGCATTTTACATCCCCCGCAGCATTATCTACTGCTTCCGCTGCACGTTGGTCCATGTTGCTGGCCCGGAGTGCCTGACTGGCACCGCGGCACGTCCGCGGCCTCCTTCGTCCCTTGGCACAGGAGGCTCGTAATCGTATTCTCATATAAAACTTAGAGAACTTGCGGTGTGTGTTTCTCTGCTTCGTCCAGCGTCGTTAATTTGCGCTCGAAGTTTTTTATGAAAACGACATACGGACTAGCTCACCTTCGTATACTTTTACTATTAGTAACCGTAATTTATTGACAAGTCGAAATGGTGTGCATCATCTGAGCTGAATTAATCGCTGGTAGAGGGACGACCACATGAATGCATACTGTGCAGCTATGTGACAGCGTGCGCGCTTTGAAAGACGGCAGCCGGCCGGCCGGCTGTCGAATGAGGGAGTCATGGCGCCACGGCTTGCGACTCGCGTTGTCCCGAGTGGCTTAGCGTACGCTCACAAAAACCTAGAAAATAAGACCATCCACAAAAAACTTCCATTAAGTGACGACTTCTTTCGATGTAATCGCACACTGAGAATTGATTTTTATGGCTTTCGCAAAATTTTTAGATTGTGCTTTAGTATTCCCCTAACGACTGTCTTAGTCACCGATAGCCTCTTCAATCGACCTCTGTGCGCGGAGCAGTCTTTGACATTTCGTTCAACTTACATTTGTGGGCACTAAAGGTGCCGCGCGTTGGGCGGCAGTCACGTTGTATTTTTAAAAAAATTCGCGTTCTTTAAAGAAAGGCTCGAAAAAAGTTTGTCAGGGGAGTTATCGCAGCATGGATTAAAAAAATCCGATGTTTCTGGGCAAGCGCTACAACTTCTGTATTGAAGATTTTTCGCTGCAGTTACTATTTAAGAAGTTCATTACGCAATCCTTGTTACACACTGAGCTTGGCGGGTTGGAAAAAATATCCTGATGTGCTTTATATGGCTCAGAACAATACCGCGCCAATTTGAAACGCGTAGCACCTGTGTTTTTTAATACTTGGTACTCGTTACCTTAAACATCCTCTATCATGTATTACATAGTAATAGTGAAATGTATTACATACGCCGATTTATAACCTTGCTTCTTACTGCTCAAAATTATAAAAACTTCAATAATGACGCGTATCAGGTACTGACAAAGTTAGTCTCATGTGCATGCATTAATTCTTTGAAATTAAACATTTAAAAAACAAAATCTCTATATTTCAGGCCTAAAAATCTGCCATGTGTCATTAAAACTTGGCAGTTCAGAACTCGAGATAGAACCGCGTATTAAATGTCTGGGTACGATGTTCGACGAGGCCATTTGGTGGAACGTGCGTATTGAAAAGCTGTATGCCAAGAATTTCGGGCGACTCATCTCTAAATTCTTGTCTGTATATCACGTTCACTAGTGTGAGCTGGTTTGGAACACAGCAACATTATTCGCAAAATGATATCGAGAGTGCAAAACTCGTCTGGTCGGAACTGAAAAAGGAAGAGGCCGGCAAAATACAACAGAAGACTCCCGTGCCTTGTCCACGATGGAAAAACAAGGGGGACTAAAGCACCCTCCGTTCTTCCATTGTGAACAACGCGGGAGTCTTTTATTTTAAGGTTCTTTTGCACTAACAGCGAGGCTGTTCAGAAAATCGTCCGGCGAACCGAAAAACTATCATCATCATGTGCCACAGAAATTGGGCAAACCCACTACTCACCACTGGCCCACTAAAAATGAAGGAGGCAGCAGTTAACCCAACAAATGGCTGCAAAGCGACGTCGCCAAGCCCAAGACCCCCAGTGCGTACAACCAGCGAATACTATAGGAACGGGAAAGGCAACGGCGGCTGCGAGAAGACCCCGAAGCGATGGAAGGCCTACGCCAACGACGACTTGCCCGTAGATACCATGAGAGGTGCGAACGCTTGGTTTCTGCGCGACGTTCTGACTCTGCAGTTTGGACATCCGTGTCGTGTCTGTGACTGTCTGTGGTTTAACTCGAACACCTCTGCGCTGAGAATCAACGTAGACACAACCTAGAATACCCTAGTTAAAGCCTAGCAACCACCCAGAAACAACCTGCATCCCCTAGCCAAGGCCTAAAAATAGAACCAACCAGATTAGAATCGTCCAGTTTCGAGCCTTGCGCGGCATCCTTTTACTTTTGACATCCGTAAATTGCACGTCATACAGAGAAGGGCGCTTCGTTGCAAATGTTCCTTATGGCAGTCCCCGCTACTTCACGAAATGAATCTGCTAACTCTACTAGAATACTACCGCGCAATGCTCATGAAACACTATCAGGCAGGACTAAAAAGCGACATCTTTTTAGGACCATTGCCAAACCAAACCACCGCAACGTTCTTTATAACACCCGTTTCATACACACGTCGTTTGTTCCACACTAACCACGGTAACAGAATGCCGTGCTTTCCCTTGCCGTTTCATCTGCCCTGAGAGTGAAACTAAAAAAACACATTATTCTTTTATTGCGGTAGCAATTATATAGATACTCTCGGCGCATTTTATAAATAAATGATAAAACTCGCAGGATCCCTTATGCATTCGCCTAAGAGGACTTTCGTCTTTCGTGCTGCTTGCAATTGTCGCACCAATTTGCCCAGACAAAAGCACATCTTATTATTTTTATACTGCCTGACTATATGCATTGTTTTGTTGCTCAACATATAGCTGTCATTTATTTACGGATTTATGTTAACATGAAAGTGTTTTATAGCGGGGTCCACAAACACTTCACTGACGTATTTCTGTCACGGAAGTCATCTCATCCGTATTTCCCTGCCGTATTTCCATGACGGAATTATGTCCGTGAACTACAGAGAACAAAAGAAAAGTTTCGTAGATTTGGATGATCTGGGACTCGAACCAACGACCTCTTGGTCTGCGACGACAGGTGCCGGACGCTCGACCCACAGCGCTACTGACGCTTATCCATGAGGCTTCACAAACGCGCCTTGCACCGTCTCCCTTTTACAGGTTGGCGTGGGGCGGTGTCGCCATCTGGGATTGTGGAAGTACTGCATCATGACACTAACGAGCGCGGACATTAAGCGCTTCCGGTGCAGAAAGATGCACGCCAGCGGGAAGCGGAACGCCTCAAGCCCAAACCGCGAACTCGGCCTCTCGCATGCCTGAAGCGCTGCGGGTATATGAATGAGCACAGGCGTAGGTTACACTATTACTGGAGAGCGCACACATTGGCGCTTCTCTCCTCAAATGACGAAGCTTTGAATGAGTACGTATTGAGTACCCGTATTATGTGATTGTTGATGCCACCTTGGCGGGATTCAGCATATGCTGTGACCAGGTGTATTTTAACTTCTTCAGCTACCACAAGAGTTCAAGCATGATCTTTGGCGTTAGTCGTTGGGATGGAGATGGGCGTCAGCGTGGGTGCATCCACGTGAAACAGCGCGACAGCTGCCAAACACCAATAGATATTGTGCAAGATCTCATACATCGATGCACAATAAACAATCGACTATACTCCTGTGAAGATCACTTTCGTGTTATACCACTTCCTATGACGGAGGGATCAACCATGTTTTTTTTTCTCGGGTGTTTTTTTTTTCTTTCATATTTGGTTGCGCGTGTATATGCATACAGGTACATGCAAAGTATGGGTTTAGTACTAATCTTGTATTTCTTGCATTGTTGTACACTTTCAAGGCCTTGTTTCGTTTGTGTGCAAGGGCGTCAGTAAGATCACTTCATTCTCCAAGTTTAAACCTTTTAATTCATTATTTTTAAATCTTTATGCTTTATTAGATTTGTGTTAAAGATGTCACTAAGATTGTTTGCTAAATTTGAACATTTTTATTGTAGTAAACATTCTCTCTATGTAAGGGGTCGCCGTCCCAATCAAGCCCATTAGCTTTTTCACCACAGCCCTCAGGGTCTCCAATGTTGCAGTAAATAAATTGCACCATTGGTGCACACTAAAGAGTCGAATATGGTGTAAGCTTACATTAAACTCGAATTTCGTGCTTCGCTTTCCAAATAGTGAAAGTACTTACGTGTGGGCAACGAGAGCAGGCACTGCAGACACGGCAAGAGTGATGTTCCCGACGGCATACACGATGGATATGTAGAAGATTGTTCTGGAAAAGCACGTTTACAAGCTCGCACGTCAACAAGCGCAGACCCTGCACCGTCTTACCTGAATTTTCCGAGATAAGAGTCAGCAATCATTGCCCCGAGCACCGGAGAAAAATAGCAGGCCATGACAAAGCCGTGGTACACAGACTTCGCAGTGTGCTCTTCGAACATCAACACGTTGATCAAGAATAAAGTAAGTATGGCTGAAAAGAAAGGAAGAACCTTGGTATAACAGAACATTCATACTGCACAAAATAGGGCGAGCTTCAACCATGCCCTGACAGAAACAGTAGTTTATTAACGCGACAGCGTTACAGAGCTTGAAATTAAGGCGTCGGCGTCATTGGTTCCGAGAGGAAATTGGCGCTGTCCGTGAGCGAAAATTTTAGATGATAATACATAAATATTAAAAATCTTCAGTACGAGTGGGGGTCGAACCCTGGACTTCAGCATGGCAGGCAGGTGTCCTACCACAAAGCTATCCAGTGCTTGAAGCTTTTAAAAACTGATGGGAAAGGGAATGTCATGTAGTGCATGTGATATTTGGTGGCAAATATTTTATGTTCGGAATTCCTATAAGCATTCTTCTGGCTCAAGAAACTCCGGGAAAGGCTTTGCAGGCTTACAGTAGTTTCCATAAACAGTTGATTAAAAATCACATTTGTAATGAGTTTTTCTTTCGTTTTTCAGTCTGCAGTGAAAAGTTCCTATCGGGTGTCATTCCAGTGACACTTTATTGTATTGGAATTTATTCAAGCATAGCTATCTTTCTGAGCCCATGTTTGCTGAGACACGAAAACTAGTCATTGAACGCTTGGCCAGTTGCACTAGAATTTTTAAACTTGCTTTTTTAATGAGTCATATTCGTACTTAGTGAAAAAACACATCTTGCGGAAATCGGACACTCCTATGAACGAAACCTTGCAGTCGTGCACAGCAGGGAGAAGTTGTTCGGGTGACATCCTCGTTTGATACAGCTTTCTGCAGAGCAGCCGGAGCTTGCTGTTTGAGCTCGCACAGCAGATTATGTGCTGGCACATAAACTGGCATTTGGATCGGCTGCGCGAGCACCACACTCTGTGAAAGCACCTAAAGCGTCCTGACGGATTCGAGAACGTTTTGCTGCGATCGATTTGCGAGGCAATTAACTCCGAGGTCATTTGATAATTACTTGGAAAAATGATTCTGGACGAACAAAACAGGGCAGCATGAGGAGGTCAACTCACCCGACGCTTTGTGTCTGACCTAAATGCGTTTCGTGCACCGCTCCTTTGTTTTTCAGGTAGCATTTGAGAACGAATTAATGTTTGGACGTAGGATTGACGAAAATAGGCAAAAATTGTAAAAGCCCCTTTAGATCGTACCAAAAATATTGAAACTTCCTGAGTCATCTCATCTGGCTTGAGACGTGGGGCTTGCAACGCATGCTCTGCTTGCTGCGGTCAGTTGACTCCGGCTATCTCAAAGCTTCGAGACTAAACCCGAGCGGCGACCAGCAGAAATTTCAGAGGTGCAATAAGCCAGAAAATTAGTCAGATTTTTAGTTTAAAACAAAAGTGTTTTTCGCTTTAAAACATTGCACTTTGCATATTGGGACGTTTTTTTAGGACCCCCCAAGTGGTTTGGGGGGAAAGAAGGCACCTCATCTGCGGCAGCGAGGCCATCGAAACGAATGGAGAGATGGGCACAAACAGGGTTAAAAATTGATGCATCTTGAGCGCACACTTCAGAGACGGAAAACAAGCGCTCACTTTCAAGCGAATATCTCAGGCACACATTTATAATGGTAACCGCCTGCCTGCACCACTCCGCTTCCACAAGTCACGACACTCTAAAGCGATAACTAGTGAGCTTACAAGAAGTTTGCGCTAAAGAAACATCAATGGATTACCAACTAGCCCAAACATGCATATTGGTAGGATTAGGGAGTTTGTTCAATGCATTGCGCACTTAAATAGAGCGCGCATACAGGCTTAAAGGCCAACTCCGGCGATTTTTCGGCCATGTCAAAGTAATGGTGCTTTTATATTCCTGAGACGCTCCTGTCACGGGTCCGATAGCAGAAACACTTGGCAAATTGGAGAATAATTTTAAATAAGCAAAAAAGCGCAACACCGAAACCGAAACCCAACCGAGCATACTATCTTCGCGTGACGTATAAGTGGTTACAAAACCGGAAATCATGCAAGGCATGCCGGTCCCGCCAGCGCGTAGTATGAAAGCTGCGAAAGTGGCGAAGAGCAGACGCTCATTTGAAAAGTGACTCCGTCGGAAATCTTGTGTGTGACTGACCGTGTCACGTGCACAAGCTGAGCTGTCGGAAAATGACAGCTGCGATTCCGACGCATTTGGAGGCCAACTGCAATGGCCATTCCTCTTCGATGAAGTGGAATTCACCTGTTTAGCTCTTTGCTTGCCTGGTTACACATTCCACCGCCAGATGGCACCACCTGTCCAGGGAGCTCAAGTTTGTGGGACCGTGATCGGGTAAAATACTATCGCTGAGAAGTTCGCGGACTAACTAAAGCTTTTTAATATTGCTGTGGGAAGAGTGTATAAGTTTCGCAATAGCGGCGTTCGACATCGCGTTGGTACGGCCGAAGGAATGTAATATAAGCCAAGTATGAGCCACCTTTCGCACCATTATGTTACGTTGTTTCGCACGATGCGAGCTCACCGTATACCGATATAGGCCCGGTCACGGTGCACCCTGTATATGCTACGGGAAGTGTTTCCGTGGTGTTCACGCATGTGCATTCTTTAGCCGGTACGGTATTACCGTACTTTCCGTGCGGTAAACCGGCATTGCTAGCTAAAACACTAATATAGAGACGCAGGGTAATAGTTAGGTGCAAGTGTTTCGTGACTGCCAACGGGGAATCGTGAGCAGCCCACAACGCGACACCACTTGCCACCCATCGCACGCATTACCACAAGGAACTGAAATTCACACGCCCAGCTAACGAAGCACTAGCCAAACACTCGCGATTGTTGCCTTGCGGATAGCAGACACTCTAGGGGCCCCTCGGCTCCGTCACTTCCGCTTAACAAAAATGACGTCACGCACCAAATGTTGCCAATAATTTTGGGAAGCGAGGTGGGGAGAGTCGGGGCAATCAATAAAATTCATTTGCAATGAATCTGCGTATGTCTCCAGCTTGTAATTTGGCATATATACCGGGAACGTGAAAAGGAACGTACCCAGCGAATTTTATTGAGATCCATGGACCTCGAAAAATCGCCGGTGTTGGCCTTTACAGGAGCACTGTCATCAAATTTACGCCTGTCAAGATTTTTGCATCACCGAGTAGTTTCGCCCCCTAGTAGCGATTCGCGACCCAAAATGCCACTCATTGACGAATAACTACCTGTTTTATCGATTTAGATCACCGGTATCTAGGACGATTCAAAATGGCCGGGAAGCCCGCCATTTTTAGCGCCGGCAGCGCCACCTCCAGACCGCGCTATGGCTTACCTCTTGCCTAGAGAAAGAAGTGACGTGAGGCTCAGCTGCTCAGCTAACATTTCGTCTGCTAGGCGCACACGTTCAGTCATGCCTTGTCACCAGCATCGCCGTCAAAAATGTCGACTAGGGTTGAAGACGACATTGTGGAACTTGGAATCGCCGCGATTCGCGACAAATGATTCGCGACCTTGTGAATCATTTTCGCTTCGACGCTTTGCAAAACAGCGATTCAAAAATCGACGCCGTTCCTAGCAGCAACGAGGAGGCGCCGGGGACGCACGCCTGGGCCAAGCTCGCTGGTGTGTTTCAATTAGCTATATTAGAGAATTTTAGCGTGCACGGCATTCCGGTATGAGCAAAGGGGTCTAGGAATATCGGTATAGCGAATGCACACCAGCGGAGAAATGGAATACGTTAGGTTTCTACAATAGCAATTGTGCTTGCAAAGTTCTTCTTTGCGCCGCCAGATGGCCCCACCTATCCGGCTTCTCATGGTTACGGCTGCAGTAACGCGGTATTACGATAGCGCAATGAATTCTACGGACGAACTAAAATTCACTATTAACGCTACCTGTGTGTTACTTCTTAGCGATGATATTCATCTATACGCTACTTCACTTTGATAGCTTGTCGTCGTGTCGGCGTGTACCTCACGTGAAATGAAACGACACGCTCATTCCGCTTTTTCCGCGCTTCTTCGCCCGACATGCTGACAGACGAACACCCGTCGAATCATGCTCTTTCCTTTCGCCTGTCTTTTCTTGCTCGTTTGCGTCTTGTAATTTCATGAAATCATTCAAAGCGGCGCGACGAAGATCAGGCATGAAGAGTGACAGCGTTTCCAGGCGTCGGCGCCACAATAAGTACACTCGAAATGTCGACGTCATCGCCACTAGTGCATCGTCACTCGGGATGGTATGCGCCACACCGAACACGTCACAGTAGTGTCGATGTCGCAAGATGATGAAAGCCCCTTTGAGCTTTCGTACGCTCTTTGCCCTCGAAATAAAATAGCTTGACCGTGCGCGAGATCTAACGCGCCGCGGTGGCATGGACGCTTTATGGGGTCAGGGTGAAATTCAGCATAACGATCCGCTCCTTACGTTTCATGAAATCACCTCTCACTATCGGCTTAGTAGAAGGGCCAATCCTCTTCCTCACCCGAAGTTAGATAGGTCTCAGTCAATTACACTTCGAATGCTCCAGACGGGCTCGTTCCCCTCTAATAATAATATCTGGTGTTTAACGTCCCACAACCACGATATGATTATGAGAGACGCCGTAGTGGAGGGCTCCGGAAATTTCGACCACCTGGGGTTCTTTAACGTGCACCTAAATCTAAGTACACGGGCCTCAAACATTTTCGCCTCCGTTGAAAATGCAGCCGCCGCGGCCGGGATTCGATCCCGCGACCTTCGGGTCAGCAGCCGAGCGCCATAACCACTAGACCACCGTGGGGGGCGGGCTCGTTCCCCTCGCGCGGCTTTCTCAGTCGTATCTCCACAGACGTTGACTCAAGCTGTCCGGACTGTAATGAGAGTTATTATTCCTTAGCGCACATGCTTTGGCAATGCCCCGCGTTACCTAACGGCCCTCTATCCAGCGAAGCCGACTGGGAAGAAGCACTCCGGAGACCATCGCTCCAGGCACAAATCCAGGCAATCCAGAGGGCCCAAGAAAGGGCGGAACATCACGGTGTCTGTCTGTCTCTGTCCAGGTGACGGACGCCATTCAAACTTAGTCAAAAATACTTATGCATACCGAACAATCGAATGAAGGACACATCACAAGCTTGAAATTTTATGTCAGTGCCCCTTTAAGCTTGGCCAATAATATGAAAGTGTTTCGAATGTGCCACTTGTGTTTTTAGGCATCAACGTTTCCCTGTATCATTATTTCGAGGAGTAAGCACTATATGAATGAAAGCCCCAATTAAAACATATGTCGCTCATATTCCTTTGACCGCCGAGTATATTTGCAATGCTTAGAAAAAAAAACCAGTGTCTGGCATTGTCACCCAACAATGTGGAAATAAATGCAAGAGAATAAAATTGTTTCATAAGGGGAAGCGCTGTGCTAACGTCCCCATCTACTGTGCACGCGGTCTGCTATCTTTGAACGCGCGGTAGGGCAGAGTAAGGTTGACCGTCCATGTGTGCAGCACAGGGCTTCGTTGTATTCACGTTCTCCAAACATCCGAAGGGGACGGGCAAAAGCGTTCAAATATATCCGTACCAACAAGCCTCACTTTTATGCCACAATACCTACAGTCAAGTACAAAAAAAACATGAAATAAAAAAGACGTACATAAGCTAGAGACGCTAGCATGGCAATTCTAAAAAGAGTAGCCAAGTGCACGATCGAATTTCTTAATGCAATGTAGTGGGTCTAACACATCAATATAAGCACATTTACAAGTATGTACAAAAAGTCACGCAGACATCACGATATACCTTTATTTTTTAGAAAATTGGTCATGTTTTGTTGTTCTGGCAGTTGGTTCCAATGATTAAAGGTGAAAACAGGCGAAAAAATGTTCTAATTTGACTTGGTGGTCTAGTTGATAAGGGCCAATAATGGACAACAGTTATGATAGATATTGGAACAGAAGTAACTGCAGAGAAGGCAACTTTAGGCAGAGAAGCAAAAGCTGTACTTGGTCGTCTCTCCCGATGTCATTCTCAATCAGCGCGCAAGCGTGGCATGCAGGATGTCGCGCCGCGTGGTCCGCTGCGGAGATGTATCGCTCCCTTGGCACCACGAGAGTATGCGAAGATGACGTCACCACGGCCACCGTGACGTCACCTGTCCAATTAGGTAATGCCACAGACGCTCTAGAGTGGGCGAACAATTGTCTCCTAGCCGGTGAACGCATTGCCGGCTCTTCCGCCTCGCACGGAGCGAAGGAAAAAGCGAAACGAGCAAGGAGTGCGTTTCGATTATACTGGCGTTCGCTGTACACACGTGTACAACTGCAATGCCACAAATAAATTTCGACCTCTGGGTGGTTTACCGCCAGATTTCCAATAAAGCTTTTAATTTTAATAAAATTTTATTTGAACATTGTGTGCAAAAATAACCACAATAAACCTCGTGACAACTAGGTTTACGAGTGTTAAACCTCAGCCATTTTTTATTGAATGCTAAATGTCTGAAAGTAAATCTATGTTACGAAACCAGTACTTTTGTTCTCAAGAGATTCGAGTTTATTTATGCCTGGTGAGGGTTCCAGATCTGTGAAACATAATCAAGCTCAGGGCGGGCATGTGTAGTGTAAGCTAGAAGTTTAGTAGCAGAATTGGTAACGTGCAAGTTACGCTTAATGGATCCGAGCGTCTAAGATGTGCCGCTAATTATGTGAATGTGTAACTTCCATGATACATCAGACGCTAAGTGAACACCTACATACTTAGAGATGAATACATTTTCAACTGGCTTGTTATTGAATGTGTAGAGGTAGGCTACTGGGTTTAATGTTGTAGTGAATGAAAAAGCCTTTGTTTTGTGTCGTGTATTTCCATCTGCAGTTTCGGCACCATTTACTTAAGCTGCCTAAATCAATCTGCATGTTATTAGCATCTTGAGGGGCAGCCACGATTTAGCCTATTACGCAGTGACGCGCGAGTAACCTTACCGCAGGAGTCATGAAATTGCCCATATCAATAATGTAAATTCCAGCACAGATCACACAGATCCCCGAGCACAGATCCCCGTGGCACTCCTGATTTGACGTCCGCTAATGAGGACACGCTCTCGTTGGCTACAACGCATCGGTAGCGGTTATCTTTGTTATTCATTTGAAAACGAAAGGCTGGCAAGTTATTTAACCGCCAAGCAGTTTAAGCTGTCGGTAACTTCCTAAAAACCTAACATCATCATGAACCGGCACGAGCTCTCTTCATTCGCTTCTCAGTGAAGCTGCTTATTCTGAACTTGTGCTCCGTCGTTGAAAACTCCTCAGGTCGGCATGCACTACAAAAGACCCTCCTCACGCAAGCTGGCGCTCACCAAAGAAGTAATAAAAAATAAAATCTGAATAAAGATATTTCCGGTACTGGGATTTCAACCCGGGTCCTCCCGGTCCGAAAGCGAATGTCTTGATCACTAGGCCACGAGCCCATGCCTGTCCAATGTGAACTAAACTGAAGCACACTGCTACGAAGCTATGGGTTTACTTACAGGCGAGGCGAAATGACATGGAAGCAGCGCAACTGCGGGTTCGCCCAACCGCACAGTCCAACTGCGCTTCCTCTTTTCCAGCACATTTTCCCTTACATTTTCCTCGGGGGCAAAGGAAAGATGCCTAATATGGTACCGCTTGAGGCAAGCCACACGAACTTGTTTAACGCGCGAACACCGGTTATTAGCCGTCACTTGGGCCGCACTGTCGCTTATATGAGTGACCATCGCAAATGGTCCAGTACAGTTGGCCACAACCTTCCGGCACAGTCATTTTTACGAACAAAAGTGCACAGCTAAACGTCGTCGCCAGGAGAAAAATTTACAGGAATATGCCTGGCATCGTAGCGACTTTTGCTTTCTTCTTGCGAGGACAATGTTCTAAGGTGTGCAAGTCGACGTGCTTCTTCGGCATGACACAAAGCCTGAGCGGTTGAAAGATCTTCCTGATGCGAGAAAGGTGATAGAGTGTCTAGAAAACTTTGAAAGTTTCGAACGTAAAGCAGGAAGAAAGGCGCATACCCAATACCTTCATGTGGAAGTATTGTGTGCGTAAGTTATGAAAGCTAAGACGGCGCCACAGTTCCTGTGGTCCGCATCAACATACATCGATAGCAAATTCGTGAGAGTTCGATTTGTCATCTCGGTGAGAGCGTTAGTTTGCGGACGGTAAAGAGTGGAATGGCGAGAAGAAACACAAAGGCGTAAAAGTTGTTCAACAACGTCGGCGGTATTTGTCGTGCACAACCCGTGGAGCGCCGGCATGCAACATGGCCCGTTGTAGCAGAGACAGCGGCCGAGCAGAGGTCCTCAAGTTATCAGCAGTTGAAATGCAGCCTCACATTTATCATCCCACAAGTACGCTGCTTCTTTATAGAGAAGGAACGTCAGTGGAGAAGCAAGTTGTGCAAACTTCTTAATAAATAGGTGCAAATATAAGCCCAGAAAACTTCACAGGTCTTTCACTGTTCACAACTGCTGAAAGTTACTAACCGCTGCTGTTTTTTGTGGGTCCAGGCGTATGACCAGTGGCGTACCAACTCGTTCACGAGGGGGGGGGGGGGGGGGCTGGCGTCGCTCACTCTGTCCGCCGCAGTGGCGTAGCCAGGGGGGGGGGGCACACCGGGCCGTGCCCCTTCCCGACATTTTTTTTTTTGCTATGGCATACAGAGCCCAAAATGACACGACCCCAAACAGACAGTTCTGAAAGCAAGTCATCTGATCTGCTATGAATATAATAAATCACCTGAAATCAAATATATATATATATATATATATATATATATATATATATATATATATATATTGTAACGAAGACGAAGTACTCCGGCGCAGAAGCAGCAGCATCGAGGGTGCAGCAGAGCCTCGCGCTAGCGGACTGTGCTCGGTGCCTTACGCGACCAACGATAAGCTCGACGCCCAATAAATCTCCTTTATATTTGGTGGAGCCGTGCTGGGTAACGTTTTCTCTACCATCCTGCATCTTCGTTCTCGGAGGCTACCTTCTGCTATGCCGGACGCCAACCAGCAGACGCTTCCATCAACACCTGCCACCTGCCCTGGCGCAGCGTGAGCCTCCAATCTTCAGCGGAACAGACGACAACGACGTTGAAGATTGACTCTCGACTTGCGAACGGGTGAGCGCTCTAAACAAATGGACCGACGCGGACAAGTTAACGCGCGTATCGTTCTACCCCGCGGGTGTTGCCAGTCTTTGGTTCAGGAACCAAGATGGAAATGTCCAAACGTGGCCGCAGTTCAAAACGTGCATGACGGCAGTATTCGACCGACCCGCCGTCCGAAAACTGCGAGCCGAGCAGCGTTTGCGCGCACGCGCACAAGACACGGGTGAAACGTTCACCAGTTATATAGAAGACGTTGTCGACCTGTGCAGAAGCGTGGACGCTGCCATGACGGAAAGTGAGAAAATCAAGCACATCATGAAAGGAATTGATGATGACGCTTTCCAAATGCTCCTGGCGGAGAACCCGACCACAGTGAATGCCGTTATTAGCTTGTGCCAGAGCTATGATGAATTGCGGAAGCAGAGAGCTCTGACGAGACGACCTCCCGCACACGACCTGGCATCACTGTCCAGCCTGACCAACGGCCACGACCAAGCGTCGCTGATAGCCGAAATTAAAGCCTTCGTCCGCGAAGAAGTCGCCCGACAGCTCTCCCTGGTGCCCTTCACACAGCAAGCTACCACAACTCTGCCATCGGCCCTCCGCGGCGTCATTCAAGGAGAGGTCGCTGAAGCGCTGCCAGCTGCCCGCAAGCAAAGTCTTGTGGCTGCTCCACTTACATACGCTGCGGTCGCTGCCATGCCCTCTCGCAAAGCACCCGTACCTCCTTTCCAGCATCCTGCGAGCTATCCTCCACCTCCGGTCCGCTGAGCCAGCAATGCCACAGACAACCCGTGGCGCACGCCCGACAATCGCCCGATACGCTTCGCATGTCGATACCACGGACACGTCGCCAGGTATTGCCGCCGCCGGGTGCAAGGCAACGATGACAGCCCTCGAGAGCCGTACTGCCCGCCAGACTCAAACGCGCATTACGCTCCCTCTGCTCCAGCGCCAGCTCGCTACCAGTCTGATCGCCGCCCTAGGTTGGAACATCTTCGCTCGCCATCTCCGCGCCGCCGCTCGCTTTCCCCTATGCGTCGACGGTCCGCACCTAATGAAGAGGGAAACTAGACGACGCAGTTCCTGAGGCAAGAACTGCGCAAGTTTCGGTTTGCTCAAGTCCTCATTCGTCACCTGCTAATGTTATTGATGTGTTCGTCGACGATGTCGCTACAGTCGCTCTTATAGATACCGGTGCTGCTGTTTCTGTTATCGATGCTGGATTTTGCCGCTCACTTTGTAAAGTAACGACGCCTCTCTCCGGATTGTCGCTTCGTACAGCCAGTGCTCAGCCCATTCAACCGGCCGCAGTTTGTACATCGCGTGTGACCATTCAGGACGTTCTCTACGCGATAGAGCTCATCGTACTTTCATCGTGCTCCCATGCGATTATCTTAGGATGGGACTTTCTGTCGCGTCACAACGCCGTGATCGATTGTGCTCCTGCTGAAGTCGAATTCTGCTCACTCTATGACCCACCCTCCGTCGACCACCAATCTTCCGCTAAACGTGTCGTCAACGACGACACCTGCATCCCTCCGTACTCTTCGGCAGCCGTACCAGTCTCGTGCAGCGCCATATCCGACGGGACGGTCTTCTTCACGCCCTCTCAGATCTTCGTTACCCGAAGAGCCCTTCCGTTGCACTTTGCTGCTCTTGACCTTGTCGCAGGTTTCGCCGCAATGCCCATTTACAACCATCATTCATCGCCGCTATCATTGCTTTATCACGAGTGCCTTGGCCATGTCGAGACGGTCAACACCACACGAATCATCTCCGTCCCAGATGAGGTGCTTTCGACGGCCGTCTGTGAAATGGGTGTCCTCTCCACGCCTGACCCAGCATCTACAGATGTATTCCGACCGTTCATCGCCGACGATTTGACGCCTGCGCAGCAATCTGAGCTCCTTGCCATTCTTCAGCACTACAGCCCTTCTTTCCACGTTGTACAAACATCGCTATGTCGTGCCTTAGCAGTCGAACACCACATCGACACTGGTTCTCACTCACCGCTGCGGCAACGTCCATATCGCGTGTTCGCTACAGAACGCCGTGTCATCGCCGACCAGATGGACGACATGCTCCGCCGAGGTGTCATTCGACCTTCACAGAGCCCATGGGCGTCTTCAGTGGTACTTGTTACAAAGAAAGACGGTTCCATCCGCTTCTGTGTCGATTTCTGGCGATTGAACAAGATCACGCTGAAGGATGTCTATCCACTGCCGCGCATTGACGATGCTATGGACTCTTTACAGGGTGCCGAGTTCTTTTCCTCGCTAGACTTGCGGTCAGGCTACTGGCAGGTGCCGATGGCGGAGGCCGATCGCCCCAAAACCGCTTTTGTCACGCCAGACGGCTTGTATGAATTCACCGTCATGCCTTTCGGACTTTGCAACGCACCTGCTACGTTCGAAAGAATGATGGACAACGTTCTGCGTGGCCTTAAATGGAAGATCTGCCTATGCTACCTCGATGGCATCGTGGTCTTCGCCCCTGACTTCGCAACACACTTGCGCCGCCTTCAGCACGTCCTTAGTTGCTTGACCAACGCGGGTTTGCAATTAAACCTTAAAAAATGTCGATTTGCCATGCGTCAACTGACCATTCTAGGCCACGTTGTGTCCAAGGACGGCATCCTCCCCGATCCCGAGGAATTGCGCGCTGTTACTGCGTTTCCTAAACCTACTAGCATCAAAGAGCTTCGCAGTTTCATTGGCCTATGTTCTTATTTCCGGCGATTTGTTCGAAACTGCGTCAATCATATCACCTCTCACACAACTCCTTGGCGACACTAAAGGTCTTTCATCGTGGTCTCCTGCCTGCGACGAGGCTTTCACCACCTTGCGAAGGCTTCTCACGACGCCACCCATTCTTCGCCGACGCCAGCGGTGTAGGCCTGGGTGCTGTGCTTGCACAGCGTCAACCTGGCCACACAGAATACGTCGTGGCATACGCAAGTCGCACGCTCACCAAGGCTGAGAGTAACTACAGCGTCACAGAAAAGGAGTGTTTGGCCATTGTGTGGGCGCTGGGCAAGTTTCGCCCATATTTATATGGCCGTTCTTTTGACGTCGTGACTGACCACCACGCGCTGTGCTGGCTTTCGACGTTAAAAGACCCATCCGGCCGCCTTGCTCGCTGGGCGTTGAAAATTCAAGATTACGATACACGCGTGGTTTATCGCTCAGGACGGAAGCACGCTGACGCGCTTTCCCGTTCCGCCCTCTCTCTGGAAGCCACTGCTGGGTGTGTCCAGATAAGATCGAACACGAGGTCCCGGTCACCATTCCCGATTGTGATGAAATTTACTGTAGGCCTAGGCAATAAACCCAGAACAATGGTTTCGCAGTTAGTTTTGCGAAAAAAAAATTTTGTTCGCCTGAAAAAAATATACAAATTTTGGCCACAAAAAACTCTTTTCCGCCAATTTCTCGATTTCTGAATTTTGAGCGCACCTAGGGAAAAAACGGTGCACTCCTTCGTCACAGTATTTATTCCCCCTAAAGAACAAGTGAAATACAATCTTATTAGTCTGTTATTTTCCTCGCTTGTCGAAGCACTATTGAAGAAAGAAATCACAAACTTGGCAAATCTCACAAAATACCTGTATTTCAGGAATTTATTGCTGCAAGCAAGTTAAAGTGAGGATAATAAAAATCGGTACATAATACCTTTGATACTTTCGCTCTCTTTTAAAATAATTTTTGTGGTTTTATCGCGCTCCGTTTTACTTGATAATTGGGCTGAAACGTAAGTGATTTACCAAAAACGCCGAAATTTGAAAATGATTTTCTCGAAAAGACCATTTTTCATTTTTTTAAATTCCCTCTGATTGAAGTCAAGGACGTCATCTACCATTTTGCAGAAAACAACGTTGCATTATTTTGGTTGCTAACAAGTTATAGTGCGTCAAATGTGACCATGCCAGCCTAGCGGCCGCGTCGTTTGTTATGGGCTGAAACTCGGATATAATTTGCTAAAAATACTTGTACATGACATAATCACAAACCAGCAGCTCCACACGAACAAATGCGCAGCCCGGTGTCATGGTTCAGCAAGCTTTGTCTTGGGATCAGCCGCTTGACAAACCCGCAGCAGCGGCCGCTCGATGCTGCGGGCACTCACATTACACGAGTGCCGCTTCGACTGCGGATGACCTCCGCTTGCGCGTGAAAACTACGCTCAGAGGACGAACGAGAGAAGGAATGCGTCACTGTGAAAGTTAAAGGCCATTAAGTGCCAACAAATGTCATAGTATGCAACAAAAGCTCTGCCGTCAATTTTCCAGTTAGCGCCTCCAGTAGTGCGCTGATGTGTTGGTTTCTCTCTTCTGATGGTCTAAAGATAATTAGGTTCATTCTATCAGCAACATATGACACAAAAGAAAGCCATTGACATCTAAAGAAAGCTGTCATACGCGCTTCCGATGGTTGAGCAACTCGAACTGCAGTTGTTCATCTCGTGCCAGAACACTTGTGTCAGCCGGTTGTGAAAAGAAGTGTGTCCAAGTCCTTTACTTCATTAAAGAACCGCTTTTACAATACTGTATTGTTGTGCCTCCGCAGATAGAATATTCAACGCAAGTCGAGCGTTTATAACGATATTATGCGGCTTCGGACATAACAGCAGGGGAAAAAAATACGTCCGCGGTGTATTGAAGGCGTTCACTGGAAAATTGACGGCAGAGTTTTCGTTGCATATTATGTCATTTGTTGGCACTTAACGGCCTTTAACTTTCACAGTGATGCATTCATTCTCTCGTTTGTCCTCTGAGCAAAGTTTGGCGCTCAAGCGGAGCTCATCCGCAGTCGAAGCGGCACTCGTGTAATATGAGTGCCCGCAGCATCGAGCGGCCGCTGCTGCGGGTTTGTCAAGCGGCTGATCCCAAGACAAAGCTAGCTGAACCATGACACCGGGCTACGAATTTGTTGGTGTGAAGCTGCTGATTTGTGATTATGACACGTACAAGTATTTTTAACAACTTATACCCGAGTTTCAGCCCATAAAGAACGACGCGGCCGCTAGGCTGGCATGGTCATATTTGACGCACTATAACTTGTTAGCAACAAAAATAATGCAACGTTTTTTTCTGCATTTTGGTAGACGACGTCATTGACTTCAATCAGAGGGATTTTTTAAAAAATTAAAAATGGCATTTTTGAGAAAAACATTTTCAAAGTTCGGCGTTTTTGGTAAATTACTTAACTTTCAGCCCAATTATCAAGTAAAACGGAGCGCGATAAAACCACAAAAATTATTTTAAAAGAGAGCGAAAGTATCAAAGCTAATATGGAGCGATTTTTATTATCCTCACTTTAATTTGCTTGCAGCAATGAATTCCTGAAATACAGGTATTTTGTGCGATTTGCCAAGTTTGTGATTTTTTTCTTCAAAAGTGCTTCGACAAGCAAGGGAAATCATAGACTAATAAGATTGTATTTCACTTGTTCTTTAGGGGGCATAAATACTGTGACGAAGGAGTGCACCGTTTTTTCCCTAGGTGCGCTCAAAATTCAGAAATCGCGAAATTGGCGGAAAAGCGTTTTTTGAGGCCGAAATTTATATATTTTTTTTTTTCAGGCGAACAAAATTTTTTTTCGCAAAACTAACTGCGAAACCATTGTTCTGGGTTTAATGCCTAGGCCTACAGTAAATTTCATCACAATCGGGAATGGTGACCGGGACCTCGTGTTCGATCTTATCTGGACACACCCTGCTGATTCCACGTGTGAGAGCACATTATTATCTCTCGTCTTTGACAGCATTGCTGCCGAACAGCGCAATGACCCGTGGACTGCGTCTCTGCTAGACCTCCTTTCCGATCCTTCTCAAGTCCCAGCGTCGCGAATGCTCCGGCGCCATTCGTGACAAGCTCCGCTATCGACGCAACTATGCACCAGAGGGACGCACGTGGTTGCTCGTCGTACCGCGAGCCCTGAGGTCGGAGACCTGTTCCTCTTTCCACGCTGACCCACAGTGTGGCCACGCAGGAGTTTTCAAAACGTACGAAAGACACCGTTAGTACTGGCGTGGCATGTATACTTTCGTCCGCAACTTCGTCCGCTCTTGCCGTGAATGTCAGCGCCGAAGATTTCCACCGCACATCTCCGCCGGTGAACTACTACCTTTGCCATGCCCTTCCAGACCCTTCGATAGGGTCGGTATAGATCTCTATGGGCCACTTTCATTGACTCCTACCGGCAACAGGTGGATAACAGTTGCAGTCGACCACCTAACACGCTATACCGAGACTGCTGCTCTTGAAACTGCCACAGCACAAGAGGTCGCCTCTTTCATACTGCACCGTTTTGTGCTGCGTCATGGAGGTCCTCAAGAACTTCTCAGCGACCGTGGCCGCGTCTTCTTATCAGAGGTCGTTGAAAACTTGCTCGCTGAATGTGCTATTGTATCTTAGAATAACAGAGAGCTGAACTAGTTGATAAGTATTCATTCTAAAAAGACAGGGCGTGCAAACACGGACACAAGAAAGAAGTCAGGACACCAGAAACGCCGACTAACAACTGAAGAGACGCACTACGGCTGAAAAGAAAGAAGGCACGAAAACTTATCTGCGCATGCCCATGCAACAGGCGAACCTATCAATCCGGCACGCGTGGCGGTCTACGTGGAAGATAACTGTTAAGGCATTTGATTTCGTCTTTATGCAAGTTAATCGACGGTTGGCTCACGCATGCGCTACCACTATTCTCGATATGCCATGCTTCAATCATCGGGCGCGTTTCTTCATTTCTATGCCGGTACAACGCTGCGCATTCATCAAAATTTGATGAATGCGCAGTGTTGTACCGCGCGTTTTATTCATTCAAGATACAACTGGTTTCTCCCCTTTTTACCTCGTTTATGGCCGTCACCCTTCCCACACCATTGACAGCATTCTGCCCAATCGACCGGACGCGTCCGAGTGCCCTCCGATCTTGGAATCCGCCAGACACGCAGAACAATGTCGCCAGCTGGCCCGCCACTTTACCTCCGATGACCAGAACCGCCAAAAAGCCATCCACGATGCCCAGAGCGCGACTCCCGTTTTTCTCCCGGGTGCCCTTGTGTGGCTGTCAGTGCCGCATCGCACACCAGGGCTCTCTTCTAAATTTCTTCCCAAGTAAGATGGGTCATACCGCGTTCTCGAACAGACTTCTCCAGTCAACTACCTTATTGAACCTCTCACGCCACCGTCTGACCTGCGGCGTCGTAACCGCGAGGTTGTACACGTCCAGAGGCTCAAACTCTCTCATGATTCTACGGTCCCTGCAGACGACTAAGTCGCCAGGATGGCTCCTTTTATCCCCGGAGCCTTTGTAACGAAGACGAAGTACTCCGGCGCACAAGCAGCAGCATCGAGGGTGCAGCAGAGCCTCGCGCTAGCGGACTGTGCATTACGCGACCAACGATAAGCTCGACGCCCAATAAATCTCCTTTATATATATATATATATATATATATATATATATATATATATATATATATATATATATATATATATATATATATTATATATATATATATAAGTATGAGAGGTGGCACTTCAAGAAAACTTCATTTATTATGTCGACGTTTCGGTCAGAGCCTGACCTTTCTCAAGACGAAATGTTCGTGTACATTTCTGTGTTTATATGGACACCAAATGCGAGGGGAAGGAGGTGAGAGAGAGAGAGGAGTGGGAGGGGGAAAAGTTTGCTTAGGGCCCATCAGGAGCGAGGAGTAACACGCCGCCGCCGACAGCGGAGTGCTTCGCGACAGAGCTTCTACTTATTCGTCGGCTATTACTCATTGTTAAAAGTCGTCGCTCTATTCTGTCCCGGAGACGAAGAGCCGGCTGAAGTTGAAAACAGCCGGTGTGCGATTCAAACCGGCTGATTGGAGAAAAAAAAAAGGGGGGGGGGGTTAAAGTGGGCGTCGGTAAGCACTGTTGACGCGGCGTATTGTCCTTTTTGGGCCACGCCGAAAGAGTCTTGTCTACCGTCTTACTTGCCGAGCCTGCTCGTTTGTCTGATAAACAACGCCTGCTTCCAAAGCGAGAACGAACACGTTGAGTTACATTAGCGACTTCCGGTCAAGGACCCACTGAAGGAGAAAAAGAAAGAAAAAAGAGGTAGGGGCAAGAAGGAAGGAAGAGGGAGGGCGGCGCTTCCGCTTAGAGTGATCGATTGCTGCTCTCTCCAAGAGCTGCACAATACAAAGCAGGGGAAGGTAAAAGACGGCACACATAAAAGGGTGAAAACAACTGCAGGTACGATCACCGAAGGCATTGGCTTACACATGCATCTTTGCTGCGTATTTTGTTCGGTTTATATTAGTTTCATTTAAAGTACTATTTGCGCTTTAAGGCACGTAAGACAG
This sequence comes from Rhipicephalus sanguineus, assembly GCF_013339695.2. NCBI lineage: Eukaryota > Metazoa > Arthropoda > Arachnida > Ixodida > Ixodidae > Rhipicephalus > Rhipicephalus sanguineus. Next base: position 325,606,721 of record NC_051176.1, on the reverse strand, counting down.
GAAGAGCACCCGGATGTTCATTTATTCCATGTTCAACGGTGTTGAATTTGTGTATTAAGTACGCTTCACGGCTGTTCACGTTCTCTCTGAGAGCGGAAAGTTCCTTGGAGTAGTGTTACTTTAATGGAATCGAAACTATGACCTTCTGACTTAATATGTTTGGAAAGGGGAAGGTTCGGTAGTGTGTTCACATGCGAGCGGTGGTTGTTGAATCTGATTCGAAAAGGTGTATCAGTTTGTCCAACGTATTGTTTAGCGCAGATTCCATATTGCAATAGGTAGACAACGTTTGGGGAGTCGCAGTTAAGGTCACCATGTATGGTGTGTGTAAAATTACCATGCGTACTTTCAGCTATCGTGGTTGTTTGCATCTGCTTGCACACCTGACATCTAGTTTTCCCGCAGGGATGACAGCCAACTTATCCTGTTCTTTTGGTTTTAGAGTGTACTACATAGTCCCTAACATTTTTCGGGCGTCTGTATACCACCCGCGGCGGGATAGTGAAGAGCTTTTTGAGGCGGTCGCTTTGTTCAATAATACTGAAATGCTTTTTTAGAATTTTGTTAACATTCGGCGCGTTACTAGTGAATGTAAGAATTACGTTGCTCCGTTCCCCTTTACATTCTTTTTTCTGATTGTGTAGGAGTTGGTGGCGGTTCACATTCGCTGCTTTTTGTATTGCGCCGTCGATGATTGGAGGTGGATAATGTTGCTTTATAAGGACGTTACGTAGGCGGTCCGTGTTCTCTTTGAGGTCCCTTGTTTCAGAGCACATTCTCCTAAAGCGGTGTGCCTGGGAGTATGGGATGCTGGTTTTGCAATGCCGCGGATGACAGCTCTGGAAGTGGTGGTATCGTTGCGCGTCTGTAGGCTTCCTGTAAACACTAGTTATCAGTTTATCCCCCTCCACCCTTACGTTAACATCAAGAAAATTAATTTCAGTTCTAGAATAAGTATGCGTGAAAGAAATGTTTTTATGGACATTGTTAAATGCATCGATAAATTTAATTTGTTCTTCAGTGGCCGTCCAAATAAGAAAGATGTCATCCAGGTACCGCTTATAGAAGGCGGGGCTCGTGGGACATGTTGACAGAAAACTGGATTCGATCTCGTGCATAAATATATTGGCATAGTTCGGCGCCATTCTTGTTCCCATCGCCGTTCCATTTGTTTGAAGAAAATACAGTGAAACCTCGGTGATACGAATCTCACGTGACCACCAAAAATATTCGTATCATCCGAAATTCGTATCACCAGGAAGCATGAAAAACTAGCATGCGACAAAAGAAAGCCGGCGTACATTTTCATTTATTGTTTGTCAGGGCTGCGGCAACGTCAGGAGGAATCCTGAATGATTGTCAGTTAAATTTCTAGATGTCGGTAATCATACCAGCACTCATAAATATACGCCCCGTACGCGCGCACTTAATTAATGAACCAGGTGCGTTGTGACCCGCGACACTCGGAGGCCGTGACGCGTCTCTGAATGTTTATGCTGACCGTAAGAAAAGTGTTTTTCTTACACCGTAATTCTGACGATTTCGCGGTGTGGCATGCATGCCCACGCTTGCGTTCCCGCGCTTGCACGTGCTTGGCGCGTCTTCCGTGACAGCGCGGACAGCACCACTTCGAACCTGGGTGGTATCGAACGTTCGTATCAAACGTCGCTGGGTGAAAATCGGTTCGTAACAACCGTACTCCATTACGTTGAGGCCAATGGGCTTTGGCCGGGACCAACGAAAATTTCGTATCACCCCGAAATTCGTATGAGCTGTGATCGTATCACCGAGGTTCCACTTATTGGTTGTCGAATTCGAAGCTGTTTAGTTCGAGGACGACCTTAGCTAGAGTTTCAAGGACAATCGTGTGTGGAGAAGAGGCTGGTGCATTTTCCCTGTAGGATTTCACAAGAGCCTGAATGCCATCATCATGTGGTGTGTTTGTGTATAGTGATGTGACGTCTAGTGTGACGAGAAAAGCACCTTCCGTTATTGTAAGATTTTCAATTTCTCTCAAGAAGTGGTTTGTGTCAAGCAGGTACGATGGATGCCGAGGCGGAAAGTCCCTAATGAAGAAATCAATGTAGCTAGATATTGGTTCAGTAAGTGTCCCCGTTCCTGATATTATAGGTCTTCCAGGGTTGCCTTTTTTGTGTATTTTTGGTAGCATGTAGAAACGTCCAGGTGTGGCGCGAGTGGGAATGAGTGATTGGCAGAGCTTGATGTCTATTGCACCCTGTATTGCGAGGTCCTGGAGGGTCGCAGTAATCAATTCTTTGTGCTGTTTTGTTGGGTCAAAATCAAGGGGTTTATAAAATTTCCTGTCCTGCAATTGCCGTACGCCTTCTTTGATGTAGTCCTCTTTGTTGAGAACGACTGTTCCACCGCCCTTATCAGCTGGCTTTATAACAATGTCCTCAACACTGCTTAGCGCTAAAAGTGATTCTTGCTCCTTTCTTGATAAGTTAGAGGTGCCGGGTTTACTAGCCTTATAAGCTTCTATAATATCCCTTTGTACCGCTTCAATATATATATATCTAAGTGTTTGTCTCTCTGAGCGTCCGGAGTCCACTGTCTCCCTGTGGCGTGATGGAATTCTGGTTTTCTATTCTGCGATTGGTTGGAGAAGAATTCTGCTAACGTAAATTTCGTGCAAAATTATCAAGATCCCTTAATAGCGCAAATTCTGCGTATCTTCCTTTATTTCGGCCGAATGTGAGTCCGCGAGACAATACTGAGCGCTCGTCCGTGGTGAGCTCGGTGTCGGATAAGTTGATGTTTTCGCCCGCATTATTATGATCTTTTCGATGTCTGCGCAGGCTTGTTGAGTTTGGTTTTTTATCGTGGCAGCCTAATGCTGGTACAGGTGGCGTGTCTGTGTGAGTTGATGCCCTGCGTGACGTAATGCCATCGCGATTTAGTTTTCTAGATTTCATAGCGGCTATATTATCAGTTAGATTTCTTTCGAAAATAACTAGTTCAGTGGCCTGTGATGCGGAAAGGGTACCCATATCCCTAGCCCGACGTTCCTCGACTCTCAGCGACAACAGCGCTTTCTCACAATGTTCAGCTAATAATTTGGTTAGACCCAGTGAGGCCGAATTCAGAATGTTTTTCCATGTTATGATTTCAGTCGGGGATAGATCATGCATAGCTGGAGTCAGCGATACGCGCCTCTCGGTGGAACACCAGCTTCTACATATGTTTTTAGCGTCTTGACATGAAGGTCATGCCGTACGCGCTTATCTACCAATTTTCTAATTTTGAGAAAGCTTAACGTATTTTCATGTGAAGCAATCGCTGTCTGAGGGCGAGGGTATCGGGTGGATTGCACGGCCATTATCTCAATCCGCGGGAACGCGACGAGCAGAGCCACAATGCCTCCGGAGATCATACCTCTTAGTAATTGGAGTTGTGCAGACGGTAATCTCTGGTCCCTGCATCGATGAGGTGCAGACATTGGTCTTGCGTCCCTGCACCGATGGTGTGGTTTCGAGGTGTTGTGTGGACGGCCGGTAGCATTCAGCTCCGCAGTGTACACCGGTATTTGGATGTTGGTTCCTCGGCCAATGGTTGAGGTCCTCCCGGAGAGGCCTCACTGCTTCCCTCATTGCGGTGATGGGAGCAGGCGCTGCTGGGAGTCGATTTGTTGCCCTAGGGTGGCGTTCCGCATTGCTATGTGTCGCCGATAGGTCGCCGAGAGTTGCGCTGGTGGAATCCGACTGTGACTCAGTGGAGTGTGTCGTAGGCGGCTTTGCGGGAGGTGCTGCTGCAGTCCCTGCTCGGATTTTAGGCCTTGCGCCAGTCGACCGGTAGGCTTCGGTGCCGTTGCCCTGGGGTCGCCCCTACCTCTTTTTACTTTCTTTTTCTCCTTCAGTGGTTCCTTGACCGGAAGTCGCTAATGTAACTCAACGTGTTCGTTCTCGCTTTGGAAGCGGGCGTTGTTTATCAGACAAACGAGCAGGCTCGGCAAGTAAGACGGTAGACAAGACTCTTTCGGCGTGGCCCAAAAAGGACAATACGCCGCGTCAACAGTGCTTACCGACGCCCACTTTAACCCCCCCCCCCTTTTTTTTTTCTCCAATCAGCCGGTTTGAATCGCACACCGGCTGTTTTCAACTTCAGCCGGCTCTTCGTCTCCGGGACAGAATAGAGCGACGACTTTTAACAATGAGTAATAGCCGACGAATAAGTAGAAGCTCTGTCGCGAAGCACTCCGCTGTCGGCGGCGGCGTGTTACTCCTCGCTCCTGATGGGCCCTAAGCAAACTTTTCCCCCTCCCACTCCTCTCTCTCTCTCACCTCCTTCCCCTCGCATTTGGTGTCCATATAAACACGGAAATATGGACGTTCGTCTTGAGAAAGGTCAGGCTCTGACCGAAACGTCGACGTAATAAATGAAGTTTTCTGGAAGTGCCACCTCTCATACTTATACGGCAACCAAAGGCAACCACTCCTTCAACTATATATATATATATATATATATATATATATATATATTTGATTGAAAGAGCGCAAGTGTATGTATATATATAAAATATGTATATATATTTATTTATATATTTCTTTATTTATTTCAGGTCATTTTTGATATTCATAGAGCTGATCAGATGACTTGCTTTCAAAACTGTTTTTTTTATATCAAGGAAGAACCTTCTGCACAAACAGATTTGCACGCTGGGCCGCCCTATACCGCGACAACACAGCAGTGTTTATTAACATTTCGGCAATGTTAACGTGAAGTTTAAAAAGTACACCCAAATTTAACCTGATCATCTGAACATTACATCAGCAAGCTCCCCAATCTTAGTTTGGCGTTGTAGATACGAGGAGTATGAAGAACCTGCTATGACTCTAGCACCTTAAATTCTCACTTATTAAACAAAACATGTGGCTGACAAAGCAAGGTACTTCGCAGAAGTCTGCAGGATAAGCCAAGTGCCACTTTCCTTACTGTTAGAGCCCTCTAATATGAAGTCTTTCTTCGGAAGAAGACCAAGTTCAGTCGATTAATACTTAATCAAACCACACTGATCTGGTTGTGTATAGTTATAAGATTATAAATGACTACGAATTTATATACTAGGTGTCGTTCGTTGCCCTCCTACTTTTCCCAGCTTGGGTCGGGGGTGGACGAAAAAGCGGGGAAGTGGCCCTGTACTCCTCCCCTCTGGTTCCTCCAAGTAAATAGCCTACGTAAACTGTGTAAGCTCAAATTTTCCTTGAAAAAATGTGGGCGATTATAACGTTAAACTACCCCGCATTCTTTCCTTCCGTATAGGTCGTTAGCTGTTAATCATTGGTCGAAATTTTCTGGGTAATGCTCACAAATGACGCGTAAGTGATCCATCGCGTAATTACCATGTACGCATGGCTGCGTAAAAAATAATAATAATGAACTATTTTCAATACGGCGTATTGTTTGTCATTGGTTCTTCGCTATTCGTCCAAAATTTGCAATGTGCCATAAAATCGCCTTTTTGTTGTGCGACGTCACAAGTCTGCGAAAACTCGCGGCGTTAAAATGAAGTGTGTACAATAAGCAGCACATTAAAGTGCTAAACCAATAACTCATTTTTTTCCGAATAGCCAGACAGCGTCTCTTTCTGAACGTAATTTAAGAAGGCTGCCCGCCAATCATATTGGCAGCGGCTGCTTATAGCAGCGGGTGAGATGGATTCATATGCTTATAATAGGTACTTTCAGTTGTGTTATCATGACGTTGAGCTGTTTTTGCGCGTGTACAGCTCTCTCTGAACTCATCGTTGCTGACAAAGAGGTAGAGAAAGAAATAAACATTATTAGGAACAGACACAATCCTTTGCATGTGGGCAGCCATGTGGGCAGCCAGCATTGAGAAGCTGAGCTTCTCAATGTGCTCGAGTCCACTGCCTTGCACCACGATCGCTGCAGGCTACCATGTGATAAGCCAAGTGAAGCAGGCTAATCTGATACTAAAGTGGGAACCTATTTTAGCTGTCCTGGCTAGGCACAACTAAAATACTGGACACTTCTGCACACTCATCAACTCACAGCAGCTTGAATATGGAGCAGTGGCGATGCTATTCGTTTTCAAACAAAGAAACTGAATTTCCCGAAAAGGAGAGCGTTTGATCGGGCTATGAAACGTTGACTGGTTCCCGCCTATATTTGCGTCGCGGATTACTTAAATTTCGTGCCACGCAGAACAAAATAAAATCATGACAGATTGCTGTAATGTTATAGAGCCCCTGCTGAGCGATAGCCTCCTCTGCAATGCTCGAGCGCAAGACGCACAAGCCTGGAATAGACAGTGCGTGGTCATGACACACGGAGGGAGTCGTCACAGCCGAATCGTAGGAGAAATTTTATTATAAAATTGCGTTATTGCTGCGCTCAAGTAAAACTTTGCCTGACTTGTTAGTTTCTCAATCTGCAGCTGACAATAACCACTCTCGAAAGTGGGGTGGCTCCGCCCCCCCAACATTTCTTAGTGGGGAGGCTAGCGCCCCCCTTGCGCCCCCCCGGTAGATACGCCTATGCGTATGACTTCTCTGTCGACGACAAAGTCTAGTAGGAGGGCTTCACGTTCGCCAAAATGACACTTTTTGGAGTTTAAACAAGGCCAACTTTCCGTATGCAATCAAGCCCAAGCGACAAGCGATGGTTGTGTTCTTCAATAGTACTTCCAGAAATTATAACCTCATCTAAATAACGCATGCAAATTTCCCGCTTTTGTCCACGGAGTGCAGTATCTATAATTTTCTCGAATGTTGCTGGAGCATTGCACGAGCCGAAGGACATAACGTTGAACTGAAAAACACCGTCAGGTGTTACGTAGGCTGTCTTCTCCTTGTCTCACGGGTGCATAGCAATTCGCCAATACCCCGAACGAAATCAACATAAGAAAAATAGGAGGCAGAGTGCAGACAGTCGACGGCGTCATCTATAGGTGGCAGATGGTAGGCGTCGTGTTTCGTCACCGCCTTTAGGCGGCGATAGTCCACACATAATCTCCATGAATTGTCCTTCTTTTGGACAAGAATGACAGGAGCCGCCCAGTGACTGCACGATTCTTGTATGACTGCGTTCTTCGACATGTCTACAACCTGCTTGGCGATGACTTTCCTCTCATAAGGCGGTACGCGGTAATGCTTCTGGCGATATGCGATGTCCTGTGCGAGATGGTGGCGGTCTACCGGTAGATGTTACGCAAAGTCAAACACTGGAGAGTAGCCCGCGAGCACCTCCTCCAGTAGACACCGTTCAGTAAAAACAATCGGCTTGTTGATGTTGGCAGAATAGTCAGGGTAGGGTGTGATTTCTTTACGGCCGTCGATAGTTCAATTGACCGGATGGTAACAGTAGTTCGCTCATGAAAGCTTCATAAGTTAGGTCCTGCAGGCAGTGTTATGGGCTGCGCTGAAACGTTGAGGGTCCACAAGTCGCTACAACCGTCGACGGCGAGCACGAGGCAGCGAGGCACGATAACGTTTTTCTTGAATGCGTTATTAAAATCCGCCTCGGCTAAACCGTAGGAAGAACCTGTACGAGGACCTTAAGAGTGTACGCGCACAAACATTCATGTCTGCGGGGCCAAACAGACATCTTGCGACACTGAAAACACGTCCGAGCTATCAGTACACGTATATTTCGCCAGTAAAGAGGGCAAGACGCTGCGAAGAAAAATCGCGCCACTACCACAATCCAGAGTGGCAAAGAAATCAATACCTAGAATGACGTCATGAGTCGCACATGCAAGCATAGTTAATTCAGCTTAAAACTTTTGATTTCCTCCGGCAATTGAAACAAAGCAAGCACCAACCGGGTGCAACGTTTCTCCCCAAACACCACGGAAGGTAACGTTGCGATTCAAAGTAAACTTTTGTCCTAAGACGATTTTTAAAAGACAAGCTCCGGTATCAACCAGAGCAACAGTACTCACATTGTCTGCAGAAATACACACTGTGTTCTTTACCACTACAACACAAGGGGGTCTTGAGGAAGGTGATTCTGCGGCCCATCGGTCGCTCCAGTTAGTTTCGCAGCGGCGGTGGTGACACCGAGCGACGACGGGGATCGCCGTTGTCGTGCGGGCGGTGGTGGAAAGCTGCGACCGAGGGGCGTGTGCACACGGGCCGTGTACACGTTAATATTGCAGAGCTCGCTGCTGGCGGTGGTAGCGGTACCTAGTGATGTGTCCAGGCAGCCCGCAGTTGTAGCAAGTACGGGTGTAGTGGCTTGTTGTCCCCGGCGAGAAAGAACTCGCTGGTTGGTAGAAGCCGGGAGATGGCGGATTAGGAGAAAATCTCCGCGATGCAACTTGCCTACGTTCCTAGTTTTCGGGCTCGCTCCTTTTTCAAACCACAAGGTGGAAGTTGAGCGAGGCTCACAGTAGCTCTGACGCGACCGAGATACCGGTGGTGCATTGGGGTGTTGGTCCGCCGATGGCAGCTCTGTCAACAACTTGTCGCTGGGCAAGCTGTTCTTTTAACCACTCGTCTTATAACCGAGGGCATGTCCTCATGGATGGGATGGTGACACTAGCATTGTGGCAAAATTATCAAGACGCCCAACTTTCTTGACAATTCTACTCTTCAGCACTTCAAACGCACGAAAATGTTTCCTTAGATCGCAGGGATATTTAGGCCTTCTTTCGTGATAAGAAAGTTATGCACATCTTCCGCGATTTCTTTGAGTAGATGGCCTACCTTAGCTTCGTCAGACATGGTCGCACTCGCGATTCCACTAAGTTTTCAAAACAGCCTGTGCTACATGAACAGTGCTACATGATTCACCAGGTAACTGAGCTCTGCGCGAAAGCGTCTGGTCAGCTTGCTTAATCTTAGCTGTCGTGTCCCGAAAACACTTGATCAGTTCGTCAACAAAAATTTCCCATGTCGTCAATGTGCTCTCATGGTTGTCGAACAAGAGAAGCGCTGTCCTGCGCGAAAAGACACCACGTTTTAAAGCTCCTTAACAGCGTTCCAGCGGTTGCAGCGACTCAGTCTTTGGTATTTGACATTTTGGCCGCACAAAAAAGACGAGGACACAGGGAGGTACGACGACACAGGCGTCGCAAATACCGCCCGTGTCGTCGTTCCTCCCTCTGTCCTCGTCTTTTTTGTGCGGCCAAAATGTCAAACAGTAAGCACCAACTAGGCCAAACGCAAGTTCTCCTAAAGCACAGTCTTTGGTAGTGCTTAAGCCAGTCTTCATCCGACTTCCGCGAAGAGGTCTTTGGCTGACGCTTCGATATCGTGTAACCCGTAGGGTGAGACTGTTGCTCACCATCGCCGAGATTGTTATTGCCTGCTCATCCATGTCTGGTAGCTGCGGTGGCAAGCCAGCAAAGCGTCTGCTCCGTCGCAAATTCGGTAACGCTAGGTTGTCCTGAGCGATGTACCCAAAACCTTCCGTAGAAGCTGCTACGAAGGAGTGGGTTTATTTAAAGATGAGATGAAACGATACGGAAGCAGGACCAGCACAATTGCGGGTCAAGACCAACCCTTCCTCTCCTTCGCGCATTTCCCGTACAATACAAATGCGTTCTGCCGACAATGCAAAAAACGATTGGTAAGCAGCATACTAGCTGTGCCGGCTTCATTGAAATATTTCCTGTCGGCGTACAAAAAGCAATCTGGAGAACGTGTAACGTCGATATCAGGACTTACACATTAAAGAAAAATTCCGACTTGGATCAAATGTAATTCCTAACCCGTGTTTCTATGATCACGTGATGGTCCTTTCGTTGGGCCGTTCTAGATGCTGACGAACGCTGCAAGGAACATGAAAGACGCCATGCCGATCCAGCCCGAAAACAGCTTTCCGGGGACGGTCGCTGCCTTTGAGAAAACTGAACGCTTGCTGCGTCAGGAGGGAGCATTGCGCAATGCGACAGAAAGAAAGAAAAGCTTCAAGAAGGGCTCCTGAATTTTCGCGATTTCTTCCTCAATTTTATTACCCAGAATTTCAAGTCACTTCGTGGAGCAATGTATATGGCAAAGAGTGAAGGAACGTCGCACTAGAGAGGTGGTGTATTCACTGGGTGCGCAAAATGCCGGTGCACCGACCAAGTAGAGAAGCACGGCTAAAGGGATGTGCTTTGTACAAGAAACGGTTGAGACGCGGTGTGTCCATTTGCTACGCGGTCTTCCAAAGAACGGAGTTAGCACACTACTTCAAATGGGGCTACGCGTAAACTTGAGCAGTGTGCTTGATTGGGCTGCTTGTTGCATAGTAGATGAAGAGTGAAACATATGGGACGGCATGAGGACGCAGACACGGAGCTGAACAAAGAACGAAGGTTTATTGCGAAACCATTGCCATAAACAGGAAGCCGGTTGCTGTGCAGCACAAGGATACATAAGCAGAAATGCACGTACATGTGCTATAGGCCATACAACAAAGATAACCAGCTCAAACACGTTATCATGAAGCTGTCGCACTAGTACGCTAGTACCGCCTAGATACCTACTTTCACCGCAGTGAAGGGAAACACAGGGAACATCGTGCTATTGGATGTAGAAGGCTTCACCTATCTCTCGTGCGTGCTGCTCGTTGTAGCGCCCAATGACCACGAACTTATCAAAAATTGGCTGACACAGGCAATTTTTTCAATGGTCAGCCAAATGGCTGGGAACCGAGCCTTTCAGAGGGTAGGCGTGCCCCCTCAGCCGATCATTTATGCATTGGCCTGTTGCAAGGTGCCGGAACGAAATGTTTTGTGTTTCGGTTTCAGTTTCGTTCTACCGCAAAAAGTTCCGTTCCATTTCTGTTCCGGAACGAAAAGAAATGTTCCGTAACGGCTTCTTTTGTGTGTGCAAAAATTTGAAGTTAAGGTAATCATAAAAAACATTGGATTTGTGATGTATAGTTACTTGCCCTAAACACGTTCTTCTCACGTTCTTCAGAGGAGCGGAAGTAACTGTACCACGAATTCCTACCATTTAGCACAAACCAGTATACCCTTTGCTTCAAAGTCATAGTATTTATTTTCTCAAAAGTCAATTACGATTTTTTTTTGTTTAGCGAGCTCAATGCTTTGTGTCAAGGGAGTGAGCACAATCTCAGAAGCAGCACGTCATTGAGTGTACTCTCTGATGTGCGAGACCACTGTTCTGATAAAAAAATATCGCCAGGCCTGCGCGGAACACGCATCGCAGTCACAGCTAAAGCTGGAAAAGGGCCCTTTCTAGAGCCCGTTGTAGACTCTCTTGGGGCAACTAATACAAGTACACAGGCAAGGTACCCGCTACGTCATAAATCATCGTAATTTTTCTGAAGTAGCGAAGCACCCACTCTACCATTTTTGGTAATTGTTCAAAGAATCGTGGTAGCCGCTAGACATCTGTAAGGCATTATGTGCACTTTGTGCTGTGGCTGATGATGATGAAGAATTATGGCTGAGCCCTTTGTAACGGGTTGGAAACAATCAACGACCGACTCGTTGCGCAATTCGCAGTGTGTGACCTCCGGTTGGTATTTTCCCTTCTGCCACGCTATGTTACATGTGTTCACACCATTCCTTGCCCGAAGTGACGCCTGTACATAGTATTTTTTTCGAAGGAGGCACCAGTGTGGCACAATGGTGGAATACTCGGCTGCCACGCAGATGGCGCGGGTTAAAATTTCATCCTCTCCTTGAAATTTGTTTTCCCACTAGGCTATAAATCATCGTAAGGTACTCATTTTGTTTCTCATTTCGTTTTTACTTAATTCACGCGATAGCGCTTATGGACACCGGCGGCGGCGAACAACTTTGGCGCCAAAATCGGCTGTTTTGATCTCATAACACCTTTCGCTGTAAGAAACTTCAGCGCCGGCAATGCTCTCTCAACGCTGACCTGCGTGACAGGCTCGCAAAGTCCACTTCCGTTAATACAGGCATCTCTGGTTGCCACTGTTTTCGTTTCTCGCACAATTTCAACATTCCTTTGCTTTGGAATTCCTTCCTGAGGTGCGCGCTACTACTGTATCGTGAGATATGCATAATTGCTCACGTTGCATGACCTCAATTGTTCCGGATTGCCAAGTGTTCTCGTGAAGCGAAACATGATTTAAAACATTTTGGTTCCGCTCCGGAACGAAATAATAGATAACGTTTCGGTTACGTTTTCGTTCCGGCCAAGAATATCGTTTTTTTTCGTTTTTCGTTTTCGTTCCGTTCCGACACACTGGCCCATTGAAATAGCGGCCACAAGTAAATGGTATCTTGTACACTATCGCATATACAGGTTCAGCATAGCGCTCAGCAAGTTTCTTAGCACATGCTGGTTTTTTAGCTCCTTCATTGTTGACCCTGTGGCAGAGCGCGGCAAGCTTGCCACGTACGCAGAACACCACTTAACACCTATTTTGCCAGCCAGCTTTTTTAGCCTTTTCCTAGACCTTCAAATGCATTTTAAGTCTGACAATGTCGGTTGGCGGTACCAGCCACGGTCAAGGAAAAGTATTCTTCCTTTCAAGTCCGCGCATTCCAAGTTAGTTAAGCGAAGCATCGCCCATTCCTGTCTAAAGGCAGCTTTAACTCGCTCATGCTATCGCCAGGTAGAAAGCAGTTTTAGGCACCAAGTGCATCGTCTCCGACACCTAGGCTTCTCTAAGCCCTTGCTTACTTGCTCGCTCGTTGCGCTCGCGGGGCTGCCGGCCACGCGGCGCTACGTTGATTCAAACGTTTTGCATACTAGTGACTAATTGCTGCTGCACTGTCTTCCCGCGTTATTGTCGATGTACTTACATAATGCGTGTATTTGTTTTTCTGTTTTGTTGTAGCTGCTGTGGTAGCTTGACGAATGGTGGCGAGCGGCCAGCTTTCGGTGCTCGCTCGAGGAGCAAAAAGCGTAAAATTTTTCTTCACGTGACATTTGGCTTTAATTCTGGAGAGCAACTCCCCAGAATTAAAGCCAAACTCGTATTCCAGCCTAATCTGTAAAAACATGTTGCGCTATTCCTGTGAGGTCGGAGTTACAGAGCCACCACAGTGGTCAAATCGACGTTAACGCACAAACGCTTAAATGAGCGAGCATGTAGATATTGCCACGTGCGTTTCTTTATCACTTTTGCTGTATTCGGTTTTCGGCCACAAAGACTGTCGGCAACGCTCAGCGCGAACCGCGCCTCATTGTTCGAGACCCTTCGCGATCATTGTAGATCGTTTTGTTAAGATTGCGCGCAAGACGCGCACACTCGACCTTATTCTAGAATTTGTAGGACAGCCAGCGATAACGCTGGAATATTCGACGGCACATGTTTAAATGCCGACGCGCTTCACCGCTTGTCAGTTGATCGACGGACGACGCCCTGTTCGCCGCTATCTTTGTACAGTGTGTATTGCTGTAGTTCGAGTTCTCATTTTCCGGCCACAAGTTCGGCCAAATAAACAGTTTCATCCTGCAAACGCTGACTGCTGTCTTCGTCGACGTCACGACCACGTGACATCTGGTGGAGGTGCTGCTTCTTCCATGATCCGGACGCCCCCGCGAAGCGCTGACCCAAGCCCAAGCCGCGAGGAGGACGACAGCAAAGAAAACCCGGATCGTCGAACAAGCCGCAGGCAGAAGGGACTGCAGCCAGAGCACGGGCTCCTTCCCGAACAAACCAGGCAGCCCAAGGTCCCAACACCCACCGCAGCGACGATGACCGACCCCGTGCAGCCTGCGCCGATCCTACTCCGGCAGCCCAAGGAGCCGCCAACCTTCCGCGGGTCGTCATTCGAAGACTCGGACACCTGGCTCGAGACTTTCGAAAGGGTCTCAAAATTTAACAACTGGGACTCCGAGGACAAGCTGCGGCACGTTTACTTTTACCTTGAAGACGCAGCAAGGACCTGGTTCGAGAACCGGGAGTCCACTCTTCGAACTTGGGACGCCTTTCGGAGCGCTTTCCTGCAGACGTTTGCAAGCGTCGTCAGAAAAGAAAGGGCCGCAGCCTTGCTGGAGACACGGGTGCAACTACCAAACGAAAGCGTGGCCATCTTCGCAGAGGAAATGACCCGACTGTTTCGCCACGCTGACGCTGCCATGCCCGAGGACAAGAAAGTCCGCTTCCTCATGCGAGGGGTAAGGCAAGAGCTCTTCGCTGGGCTGATACGGAACCCACCCTCGACGGTCCAAGAATTCGTCTCAGAGGCAACCACGATTGAGAAGACGCTGGAAATGCGTAACCGCCAATATAATCGCCGATTGATTCAAGACAGCCCAGCTGTTCATGCCCTCGGCTCCGACGACCTGCGTGAAACGATCAGAGCGATCGTGCGGGAGGAGCTTCGCAAGCTCTTACCTTCGGCGCAGCCTCAAGTGGACTTGATCGCAGATGTCGTTCGATCAGAAATCCAGCAGTCCCTGGGCAACCTTGAACCGCCACTGCCTCAGCCGCAAGCCATGAGCTATGCTGCTGCAGCCCGACGCAACGCCGCCCCTCCTCGCCCGCGTCAAGACGCCGCGCCGCCGCAGCAGTTCCGACGTCAGGCACCGCCGCCACCACCACCGACGCCATACCGCCCGCCGACAGGACAACCATGCGCCCCTCGAAAGACCGACGTTTGGCGTGCCCCTGACAACCGACCGCTCTGCTATCATTGCGGGGAAGCCGACCACACATACCGCCGCTGCCAGTACCGACAGATGGGGCTTCGAGGATTCGCCGTCAACGCGCCGCGCCCGCAGCCAGGCGAACGGCCTCGGGACATCGACGACTACCTCACCGGAACACACTGGCAAGAACGACGACCTTCCCGCTCGCCGTCGCCCGGCCGCTACATGTCTCCGCACCGCCGGCAGTGCACTGGCCCAAACCGGGGCCGGTCACCTAGCCCGTATCCGGAAAACTAAGGGCAGCAACCGATGGAGGTGCGGTTGCTGTACGACGAACTACCGAAGATCCTCCGCCGCCGACGACGACGCCGCAACGAAATCTAAAGAACACGCCGCAAGACGAACGAAGCCCTGACGTCGAAACTTCACGGCCTGAGGAAGAACTGACGACGCCACGTCGAAGCAGCGGAACAAACCGACGCAGCCGTGACCCGACGCCGCGACCCAATTGCAACGCAAGACGACGAACTAGCGACCTCGACGTTCTCATTGACGGCCACAACGTCACCGCTCTCGTCGACACTGGAGCCGACTATTGCGTCATCAGTGGGCCTTTCGCCACGAAGTTGAAGAAAGTTAAGACTGCTTGGGAAGGCCCCGAAATCCGTACCGCTGGAGGCCATCTAATAACGCCGTCTGGAGTCTGCACAGCAAGAGTTACAATCAATAATCGCACGTATCCTGCGAGTTTCGTAATCGTGCAACACTGCTCCAGGGGCGTCATACTTGGCATGGATTTCTTAAACCATCATGGCGCCGTCATTGACTTAAGAACCAAGTCGATAACCCTATCGTCGGACAAAACGACACCGCCGGATACGAATCTATGTCACCATGCCCTGAACGTGCTCGAGGATCAAGTTACCATCCCGCCTCGCTCCAGCATCATAATTCCCGTCAGCACCGAAAAAGCTGAAGACATCGAAGGTGTCATCGAGAGCGATCAGCGTTTGCTACTAGACCGCGACATTTGCGTTGCAAGGGGCATTGCTCGGTTGCATGAAGGAAAAGGAAGCGTGATGCTAACGAACTTCAGCCAAGAATACAGACACCTGAGCAGGGGCACGACGATTGCATACATCGAAGAAATCTTGGCCGTCAGCGATGCGTTTGCCTTTTCAGATCATGACGAAGCTACGACGACTACCCCAACACCTGAGCCATCCTTCGACGTAAACCCAAGTCTTCCCGCTCGCCAACAGCAACAGCTTCGATGCCTTCTGCAGAAAAACAAGGACTGTTTCTCGTCGTCATCGCGGGTCCGACAAACGCCCCTTACTAAGCACCGCATTATAACAGAAGAAAATGCTCGACCACTCCGTCAGAGTCCCTACCGGGTTTCGACACGGGAACGGGAGGCCGTGAAGAAACAGGTGGACGAAATGCTACGCGACGACATCATCCAGCCATCGAAGAGTCCGTGGGCATCCCCCGTGGTGCTAGTGAAGAAGAAGGATGGGACTCTCCGTTTTTGCGTCGATTATCGTCGCCTGAACAAAGTCACGAAGAAGGACGTGTATCCCCTTCCCCGGATAGACGACACCCTGGATCTATTACACAACGCGAAGTACTTTTCGTCGATGGACCTCAAGACCGGTTACTGGCAAATAGAAGTCGACGAGAGAGACCGAGAAAAGACTGCCTTTATAACGCCAGACGGCCTGTTTGAGTTCAAGGTCATGCCTTTTGGTCTTTGCTCGGCACCTGCGACTTTTCAACGGGTTATGGATACAGTACTGGCCGGCTTGAAGTGGCAGACATGTATCGTGTACTTGGACGACGTCGTTGTGTTTTCCTCAAACTTCGACGAACACCTTCGGCGCCTTGAAGCTGTACTTCAAGCAATCAAGACCTCCGGACTCACTTTGAAGCCTGAAAAGTGCCGCTTCGCGTACGAGGAGCTCTTGTTCTTGGGTCATGTGATCAGCAAGGATGGTGTTCGCCCGGACCCGCGGAAAACAGCTGCCATCGCTGACTTCCCGACGCCCACCGACAAGAAGGCCGTACGCCGTTTTCTCGGCTTGTGCGCCTATTACAGACGTTTCGTCAAGGAACTTTCACGGATCGCCGAGCCACTGACGCAACTCACGAAGGCCGACGTCGAATTCAGGTGGGAAACGTCGCAAGTCCAGGCATTTCAAGAATTGAAACGACGCCTGCAGACGCCTCCGATACTTGCGCATTTCGACGAGCACGCCGATACGGAAATCCACACCGACGCAAGCAGCGTAGGACTCGGCGCCGTCCTTGTGCAGAAGACCGACGGATTGGAAAGGGTCATCAGTTATGCTAGCCGGTCGCTATCAAAGGCAGAAATCAACTATTCCACAACAGAAAAGGAGTGCCTGGCCATCATCTGGGCTACATCGAAGTTTCGCCCCTACATCTACGGCCGACCCTTCAAAGTTGTGAGCGACCACCACGCCTTGTGTTGGCTAGCCAACTTGAAGGACCCTTCAGGTCGCCTCGCGCGGTGGAACCTAAGACTTCAAGAATTCGACATTACCGTCTTTTACAAGTCCGGAAGAAAACGCTCCGACGCCGACTACTTGTCTCGTGCCCCCGTCGACGCACCGCCGCAGGACGACCACGATGGTGACTGCTTCTTGGGAACCATAAGTGCCGACGACTTCGCTGAACGACAGCAAGCCGACCCGGAACTCAGGGGCCTTGTGGAATACCTCAAGGGCAGGACCGCCGTTATTCCAAAAGTATTCAGGCGGGGATTGGCGTCATTTCTCTTGAAAAACGACGTCCTCGTAAAGAAGAACTTCTCTCCGGCCCGGGCCGACTACCTCATCGTTGTTCCTTCGGCACTGCGACCAGAGGTTCTGCAGGCCCTGCACGACGACCCGACGGCTGGCCACCTCGGCTTTTCCCGCACGCTCGCGAGGATACAGGAAAAATACTACTGGCCACGCCTTGCTGCCGACGTCGCCCACTACGTTAAGACTTGCCGAGATTGCCAGCGACGGAAGACACCGCCGACTAGGCCAGCGGGACTTCTGCAGCCAATCGAACCACCTCACCGGCCGTTCCAGCAAATCGGGATGGACCTACTGGGGCCGTTCCCGACGTCGACTTCCGGCAACAAGTGGATCGTCGTAGCAACTGACTACCTCACCCGTTACGCCGAGACAAAGGCCTTGCCCAAAGGCAGTGCCGCCGAGGTAGCCAAGTTCTTCGTGGAGCACATCGTCTTGCGTCATGGCGCCCCAGAGGTCCTCATAACAGACAGAGGTACCGCCTTTACTGCGGAACTAACTCAGGCGATCTTCAAGTACAGCGAGACGAGCCACCGCCGCACCACCGCCTACCACCCACAGACCAATGGCCTCACAGAGCGTCTAAATAAGACCATCGCCGACATGCTGGCCATGTACGTCGACGTTGAGCACAAGACGTGGGACGCCGTCCTTCCGTACGTGACCTTCGCTTACAACACGGCCGTCGAAGAAACGACGCAGATGACGCCGTACAAGTTGGTCTACGGAAGAAGCCCGGCGACGTCGCTCGACGCCATGCTACCCAACGTCACCGACGAAGACAATCTCGACGCCGCCGCTTACTTACAGCGCGCCGAAGAAGCACGACAGCTCGCCCGCCTACGGATCAAGAACCAGCAGACGAGTGACAGCCGCCGCTACAACCTTCGACGACGCCACATGGAATACCAACCCGGTGACCGTGTATGGGTATGGACGCCAATACGCCGACGGGGACTCAGTGAGAAGCTTGTTCGACGATACTTCGGACCGTACAGGATACTTCGACGCCTCGGCGCACTCGACTACGAGGTTGTCCCTGACGGCACTACGAACTCTCAGCAGCGCCGTGCACGACCTGAAGTCGTCCATGTCGTGCGCCTCAAACCATATTACGCACGTTAGCGAATCTGAGGACTGTCATTTTGCTTTATTATTGTGCTTTCTTTCTTGTGCTTCTTGTTTATATTACTTTGTTGCTTTATTCTTGTTATTTATTGTTGCATGCATTGGCCTGTTCTGTTTAAAGCATCGGGACGATGCTTTTTCAGAGGGGGGCATTGCCACGTGCGTTTCTTTATCACTTTTGCTGTATTCGGTTTTCGGCCACAAAGACTGTCGGCAACGCTCAGCGCGAAACGCGCCTCATTGTTCGAGACCCTTCGCGATCATTGTAGATCGTTTTGTTAAGATTGCGCGCAAGACGCGCACACTCGAGCTTATTCTAGAATTTGCAGGACAGCCAGCGATAACGCTGGAATATTCGACGGCACATGTTTAAATGCCGACGCGCTTCACCGCTTGTCAGTTGATCGACGGACGACGCCCTGTTCGCCGCTATCTTTGTACAGCGTGTATTGCTGTAGTTCGAGTTCTCATTTTCCGGCCACAAGTACGGCCAAATAAACAGTTTCATCCTGCAAACGCTGACTGCTGTCTTCGTCGACGTCACGACCACGTGACAATATATAGCTGCCAATGTCATGACTTCTAGGTCTTAGCTATGTTGTCTAGTGTTCACGAAACAAGGAATTCTTACCCGCAGGTCGCGGGATCGAATTCCGGCCGCGGCGGCCGCATTTTCGATAGAGGTGAAAATGCTCGAGGCCCGTGCACTTAGATTTAGGTGGACCTTAAAAAACCCCAGGTGATCTAAATTTCCGGAGCCCTCCCCTAGGGCGTCTCTCATAAATATATCGTGGTTTTGGTACGTTAAACTCGGACAACTATTACTGAAACAACATACTGATAGAAAAGTCACAGCTTCACCGCAAGGGCGAAGCAATGAATGCGATAGCAAGAAACTAATGCTATACGAAGTGAGGCTCGCCAACGGATACTCTCAGTTTGAACAGCGCTCCCGTTGCAAAGGCGGCCGAAGCAGCGATGGAACCTAGCGTGCTTCAAGTGTCGAGCTGTGACATTTGATAGTTCGCGCTCATCTTTTGTTTGTTCGTTTAGCGGCGTCCCTTGAGCTCGAGTGACTTTCGTGCGCTCCGTAACATAAGCGCGGACATCACGGTGAATGCTTGAATTATCCCTCTTCCCCTCACCACGAGAAAACCGCGCGAGCAGATAGCGGAATGGCAAGGTTCTCCCTGCGCAAATATAAGAAGCGAGCGAGCTTGCCGACGACTTTTAAATGCACCCGTCGCGCCCCTAGCGCCACCTCGCTGGTAATGAAGAAACGCTTATAAGCGCCTGCCGCTCTGAGTCCGTCCAGCGGTAAAGGGTGTGTATATAACGCTCGCCGTTAGCTAAGTGGAGGATCTGCGTTTCGTGGCGTAGTGGTTAGCGCCGCTCGCTGCGGAGCAAGAGGTCCCTGGTTCGATTCCGCGCTTCGGAAGCATTTTTTTAAATTGTTTTTCTTTGGGGCTTTTATATATATATACATACTTATACATATACGGTGCATGACGGCGACGGCAAAATTCAGCCGAGACTGTCCGTATAATTGCTATCGCAATAAAACTCGACGAGTTGCTTTAAAGTGCAAATTTGTACGTATGCATGTCTGTACTCGTCGTAGTATTGTTCCTGGCGAAGGAAATTATCGGAAGAAGTTTGTCTAGATTTGCACTCCAGTCGGGTTTTCGCATAGAACAGTATGCTCAGCCCTAATGCACATAGGATGCGAGACAGGCATGGAAGGAAGAGTGCGTCCACGCAGAACGTGTCCCGGAGACAGCATCCACGATCTCCGCCTTCTTGCGCCTAGCGTAGAACGTCCGCCAGTGACATTCCACCTTCACTGCCCTCTTCAGAGGACAAATTTCTGTCAATAAATGAATAATTTTAGCTCTTCAGCAGCGTCTTGCTCAGGAACAAAATTTTTGACAGACCAAGACGCATGTGTACATTTTACGGCGATTTATTTGAAAAGGCTGAAGCAGTATTGAAGACGGAGAGAGCGTCTTGTGGCATAAGGCTCGTGAACAAGCCGTTATCCAAATCTTCCATACTCCGAAAGTTCCACTTATAGCTCATCTTTTTCTTGTCCTTGTTCAGATAGCGCTCTCTTTAAAGGGGTGGTGCCATCAAATTCCGAGGCTATAAGAAGCCTGTTGTGGGTTTCCTCTGTATGCAAGGACATTGCACACGAAGGGTCGGACACAGCAAACGTTTAGAATATCTTTTAATTCACTTCCAAAGTGTACCTAAATGCCCATTCTCCCGATCGAAACCCATCGCTAGCGCACCAACACTGACGTAGATCTGTAGGATGGGCAACGAAAGTTTTAGTGACGTCACACCAAATCTGCTGTAGTAACGTGAGTGACCTCCGGACCTCCGCCACTTCCGCAACGTACGTACCGGCTGTAGTGAACTAGAATATATTCTAGTTCACTATAGTACCGGCAAAGCATCGGTTGCTACATCACTCGCCGAGTTTCGATCGCTTCCTGGCTAAGTGCGTCACAGCCTTGTGTGGTCACGTGACCACACTTCCTACACTTCTACGTCACTGCCCAACCTCGGCGCCCAGAAACCGAAACCGAAAGTTGTCCACATCAAAAGGCGATATTAAATTATTTAGCGAGAATACATGAATCTTGGTGCGTGCATCATGCTTCCTGAAGCTATAGGAAATGCTTACAGCAAAGAACGCGCAAGCCACAAATTTGGTGGCACCACCCCTTTAAGGTGTGCAGCACAGCCGCACATCTCGGGAAAGTGCGAGAGCAGCGCCGCAGTCCCACGCTGGCGCCGTCCTGTGCGCCATCGTCGCTGCGCAAAGCACGTGCGTCCCAGCCCAAGTTTCGTCAGTCGCCTCGCAGCGCTTTTGTTTAAATTACACAAGCTTTGTGTTGTAGACGTGTCTGTATTGTTTTTACATCTGCATACGCTGATTATCTCGCAAACAATGCCCGCTATACAGGAAGGGAAATCTGGGCTAGTTGGTAATAGTTCATTTCCGATCAGGTTACAGAGCAAGACAAGACGAAGACGCAGACCAAGGATGTCACGACACGAGCGCTGACTCGCAACTAAAGTTTATTGGAAGTTAGGGCACGAATAAATACATACAGAGGCCAACCGCCCTACTGAAACGTTCCGTATGCCATTCCAATAATTCCATACGTTCCCATACGGAATCCATATGTTTCCGTATATTTTCCATATATTTTTTATATATATCCGTTAGATTCTTACGGAAACATACGGAATTATTGGAATGGCATACGGAACGTTTCAGTAGAGCGGCTATCGACCGAGCAACAGCGCAAGTCCATCAGTGTCATCCAGGTGATGACAAGATTACTCAGGGCACGTGGAACACCTACGTACGTCGAAAAACAAGCATACAAAAGAAGATCCACTTACAAACACACCTGTGACGCCACCTAATCCGGCGCCAGTCAAGACAAGTTTCGATTAAGAAACTACACCTCCTTTTCGCTAAGAGCAACCGACGGATGGCTTATACACCTTTCACCTTCTCTGCCGATGAACAAGGCCTCCATAACATCCCTCGTGTTCTGATGCTTATGGCGGAACAAACATTCTGTTTTCCCCGCCATCGGTTCGCAACCACATCCTCGGCAGTGTGAAGGCAGGTGCAAACCGCCTGCAGCCCTTAACGATGACAAATGCTCTCTCAATCTGATATTTACACATCGTCCGGTTTGGCCAATATAAACACGCCCGCACGACAACCGCAAACTGTATACAACACCTGACTTACATCTAATGTATCTATCTTTCGCTTCTTGGACCATGAATTACAAGCCTTACCAACCCCCGATAGTTTCTTATGCAAACGTGAACAGATAGTCGCAAGTTTACAAGGGATTGGACAAGGCCACGCGCACCCCATATCTGTTTCCTACATTCTTCAGGCAGTGCGAAAACTTATGTACGTAAGGTACAACCACCAGCCTATTTTCCTTGCTCAACAGCTCTGTAGTCTTTTTTGCCTTATTGGCAGGCTTAACCCACTTGATCAGATTATGGCAGGCTCTCATGATTTCCGTTTCCGGATAGCCAGCCATCTGCAATTTTTCTACCTGGCTCAGCCCTACATAAAAAACCTATATGGTTTCATACAGGATCCATATGGTTTGATACAGGACTTACAGGACTCAATATAGGAATTGTATAGGACCGTGTGGTGTGGGGGTATATAGGATCCAAACAGGATCCAAATGGG
This sequence comes from Rhipicephalus sanguineus, assembly GCF_013339695.2. NCBI lineage: Eukaryota > Metazoa > Arthropoda > Arachnida > Ixodida > Ixodidae > Rhipicephalus > Rhipicephalus sanguineus. The sequence goes on along the minus strand of NC_051176.1, from coordinate 325,584,013 downwards.
ACCTAAACAGGACCCATATGGCGGTATATAGGACGCAAGTAGGACCTACAGAGGACCCATATGGCGGTATATACGACTCAAATAGGACCTCCAGAGGACCCATATGGCGGTTATAGGATACAAATAGGGCCTCCCAGGACCTATATGGCGGCATATAGGATCAACACAGGAGTTGTTTTCTTTCATCCGCTCTCATTCAAACCTCTCACAATCTCTTCCTGATCAATAGTTCGCCTTTTTATCTTTATAAGGGGCAGGACAGCACTTAATTTTCAATGTTATCTTTCAAATTCCCTTTCATCTCAATCTAGCTCTCGAACCAGCTGGCTTTTTTTTTATCTTGACAAGTGGCAGTGCAGCACATAATCATCCGCTTTCATCTACACCTCTTACAACATCTTTTTGCATGCGCACCCCTTACAAAAATGCACTTTGCGTGTCAATTGACCCCGAACCGAGGCCTTTTTGACTCAATAGCTGGTCAGTTAAACGGCAGCTTCCGAGTGCCCTCAATAAACATTGAATTGACATTAGGTTTAAAATATTCACTTGACCCTCACTCATTTTATTTTTAATTGACATACATTAAGAAAGTTTTAATTGACCCACGGTCACTACACATTTAATTGACCTAGTATTGAGCGCTCTCAATGAGGGATGTTGACACCTACATTAGCTTCTGGGGTAGAATTCACAAAACTTATTGTCTGTGTGTGTGTGTGTGTGTGTGTGTGTGTGTGTGTGTGTGTGTGTGTGTGTGTGTGTGTGTGTATGTGTGTGTGTCATATGGCCAGCAACACTATTGGCTGCAATTTTCTCTTACGCATATTTTTCCATTTTTCTGTAAGACACGTTCGTTAATAAGGGTCCTGAATTAGGCATAAACCAAACTTGAGGATACAGTTACAGCACTCAGTGGAGCAGCATTGTATTACATAAAACTGCATGCAAGGATATGCTTTCAGGCACTGACTGTACGGCGCACGTGTTTCTGAACTGTGTAGACGGATCGTGTCGCGGTCAAGTGCGACACGTCATTTGCTTCAATGATGCGCTAAAACGTTGCCTTCCAAAATTAGCAAAAATACCCTTGATTTAACGTTTATCGGAATGTGTATTCAATGCTTTGATAGGCAGTGTCTTTATTATTATTATTTTACTATTTATTCATGAGAAGTACGATAAAAATGGGGATAAAACACGTCATGGTAGCCGGCTTACGCGAAAAGAATGCGGATTCGACGAACGCGTCTTTCAGCGGTCGTGCATTTTTAAGCTGCTCTCCCCCGTGGGGGGAAAAGGCGCGACCTATTGTTCCGAAACTCGCCTGTCTGGTAAGTCGCGGGCGGCAGTCTTTGCACGTGGCGAGACCATGAGGGGGGAAGAATTCTGAGAACGCATGTCGCAAACTTTCGCTGCACAGGTGCAAGGAGGCCCGTCTACTGTTGCGATCAAGAAAATAACGCGAGGAAAGATCAATTTGTATTTTATAGGGTGCTAATATTGCGCCATGAAAACTTGATAGTTCACAAATAAGCTTCGCAGAATTTATTGGCAGTTACACCAGTGTAAATTTCTGACGGTCACTTTAGTTCTTGTTGTGTATCCCTCCGCGCCGCACTTTCTTCAGAATTGCTCACCAGCGTCACGAGTGCGGATCGTGTTCGTCACTTGCGATCTCTCTCGCTCTGATTTCGTGGACATCGAGTACCGCGATGTGCACAGGCTATCAGCGAAAGAGTGAAGAACATACTTCGCTCATGTGCTGCAATTGTGGCCGTACATGGAAGTTTGTTTCGGCGGAACGGTTGTTCACCAGACCCAGCATCGCAACTTTCCTGCGGAAAAATGGACACCTCAGCGTACATGCAAGACTCCATCGCAGCTTCCCTTCTGCAAAGCTGCAGAGCCAGATACCGTCACCATGTTGTGCCATCAACATTTTCTGTATTTGCTGGATCTCCAAACCACGCGCCTCTGTTGATTATCTTTGAAGGTAAGTTTATCATTTTCACTGCCTTCGTACGTTCTACTCGAAAGTCATGAAAACTGAAAAAAAGTATTGTGCGTTGGATGTTGTATCAGTATGCAACTACGTAACTATTGTGGTTTACATTATTAAACCGTCCTCTTCTAGCTATTTTATTTTTTATGACAAGATTTTCTCTCTTTTTTTTGTATTTCTTACAGGCAGGCCTTGCCCTGGTTATTCGGAAGCAGGCGCTGCGCCAAGTAAATGATGGCATTCGTCCCTATTGGAGTTTTCGTAAAAATAAATATAGATGTTAACAGATCTGTGTTTTCCATTTTGACTTGAACACTTTACAGAACACCGAAGGTCCGCTGCAGCTTACACAATGAAGAAATCACAGCATCTGCATCACTGTGCATGTGCGTGTATGGTGCCATTCATGTGAATAGTGTGCCCGTGTACTAATTTGCGACTTCTCTCCCAGTTTTTACCTTGTTCGTTTTTACCATACATGTGAACTTATGAGTGCTTAAAATTCCTTCACATTCCTGCTCATTATTCCACAGATGCCTTCAAGAAGTATGTGGCCGAGAATCCCAACGAAGTGCCGGGAGCTGAACGTTTGAAAAAGATGAACCGTTTTATTGCGGAGATGCTTAAAGATTTAAATAAATAATCAGTTACCAAATATTGTTGCCTGATCGTTTTTCTTCAATTATATATGTAAGTGCAACAGTGAATTCTTACATTCTTATAATTAGACTGCTGCGAGATATCATTACAGCTTGAATTGCTGTATATATTTGCTTTTATTACACGCTTCATAAACTGGCATGTCTTTATCAATATGTTCCTTTGCTGCACGTCATTTGTGTCCCAAATCGCTGATTCGGCCCATATTACCCACATCACCTGTAACACCCATATAATCAACCTACCTGTATCACCTATACGACCTATATCACCTATACAACCTATATCACCTATAAACCTGTATCACCTATAAACCTGTATCACCTATAAAGCTGTATCTCCTATACGACCTGTATCCAATAACATCATATGTATGGGTCCTGTATATATAGGAATTTTCAGTAGGGGAAGCTCTCCTTTAGGGAATGATTACACGTTTTTTGGGACACGGCGCGCAGCACCGCGTACACGATACCGGATTTCACCGTCTTGGAATGGCCCGAGAAAAGTTCAAAATCGCCTTTAGAGAGCGTGGCTTATATAACCAGCACAAGCGGTCCTTAAATCTGAGTTTAATTTCCAGGGATTGGAGTTCTGCGTCAGCGGGTAACTCACACTTCAGTCCCATACCGCACGCCGTAAAAATGCTTAGAATATTATCTATTCTGTTATGCTGACTGTGGCGTTCAGTGATGACCAAAAAATTGTCAGCATATCGGAAGACCCGTACGGCCAAACCACCTAAGCTGTGGGCGATCGCTTTATCAACGCGGCTAAGGAAAATGTGGTTCAGAATCGGGGCCACGCTCGACGAAATACAGATTCCTGATTTATGAGCAAAAAAGTTCCCTCTCCATTCAATAAACATTGACCGCAAATAAAACAACAGCGTTTCCAAAAAACTTTCCACAGAAGTACCCCATTTGTCAATAAAGATAAGCTCGTCATTATCGTCAACAATACCAGACTTAAACCCCGTATGATTTCACTGTGAGGTATCGAATAAAACATATTTTCACGTGGTCGTGACGGTGAAGAAGACTCCAGGGGAACTTGGAAATGCGTAACTCTTTATTTGGCCGAACTTGTGGTCGGGAAACAGAAAGTGAAACTGCAAGCAAGGCACGCTGTATACTGATGGCGACGAACAGAGCGTCTGCAGTCGATAATCTGACAAGCGGTGAAGCGCGTCGGCATTTATGCATGTGCCGTCGAATATTCCAGCGTTATCGCTGCTTGTCGCGCAAGCTCCAGAATAAGCTCGAGTGTTCGCGTCTTTGGCGCAATCTTAACAAATCGATCTACAATAATCGCGAAGCTTCTCGAACAATGAGGCGCGGTTTGCGCTGAGCGTTGCTGACAGTCTTTGTGAGCGAAAACCGAATACAGCAAAAGAGATAATAAGAAACGCACGTGGCAATGCCCCTCTCTGAAAAAGCATCGTCCCGCTGCTTAACCCTGTAAAACCCAGTGTATCATATATGATACATTAAAAATAATGCCTCAAAAGAGGTAATAAGCCCGTCAAAGCTTCATGGAAAAGCCATTATTGCATATTTAACATGTTATAATGAAGTTACACTGAGTTATTCATTTAATCAAATTAATTAATTATTTTAATTAAGCGTAATTAAGTTATGATCGATACAAAATTTCACCCTTTTTTTCTTAAAATGAACTCTACACGAAGAGTAAATATAATGAGTGTTTTTTCACAATTTTTCTGAAGGCAGAACGCGTTTTGGGCATTACAGGGTTAAAACAGAAAACAGCGGGGGGATGCATGCAAGAATAAATAACAACAATGAAGCAAGCAAGTACAATAATAATGCAAAAGTATAGTCCACAGATTCTGTTGGCTGAAGTATGCTTGTGGTCTGGCAAGTGGGTGTAACGAATGCGTGAATAAAACGTTGTTGCTCCGTTCCCGCCCGTCCCGGAATAATTACTGCATTCCTGGTGCAATAATAAGCCGTCATGGAGTGTCAACATCAGTGGCGACGACGACGGGATCCCGGGGATCACCGCTGAACTGTAAGGTACGCGAACGAACCTACGAGGATCGTGACAGCGACCAGCGGCACATATCACCCGTTGTCAAAAATGGCGGCACCCGCATTCACCTCGCCTCCATCGCAGTTCGACACTGCTGCGGAAGCTTGGATAGACTACACGGAAAGGCTGGAAGCGTACTTCGACGCCAGCGGCATATCAGAACCGAACCACAACATCATGTTAAGTAAGCTTCATGACTATGGCTTTCGAGGCAAAATTCACCAGCTTCTTAAATGCTACCTATCCGACCGACAGCAACGAGTAGTGATGAATGGTGTCGAGTCCTCTACTCAATCAATAGTCTCTGGGGTACCACAAGGCTCAGTTATTGGACCCACTCTTTTTTCCCTGTACGTTAACGATTTCCCCTCCATCCTACTATATTCAGAAGCTTTAATGTACGCAGACGATAAGGCACTAATCTTTGTTGGTGACAGCTTAAGTGATATCGAAGGTGAAATTAACGAAGAGTTACAGAGAGTACAAGTATGGTTTAAACGAAACCACCTAAATATCAACACAGAGAAAACTAAATATATGGTCTTTCACTCTAGGAAGAAACAACTCAACTTTGCTGGATTCAACTTGGTTTTAGATACGGCACTGCTACAGCCAGTAGCCTCGTTTAAGTACTTAGGGGTAATGTTTGACTCGGACATGAATTGGAAATCGCATATAAAAAAGACTTGCTCCAAGCTAGCATATAGTTGTCACACGCTACTAAAAGCCCGTGAATGTTTTGGCGCATCGATTCTACGCATCCTATATTTTGCATTCGTGCACAGTCACTTGAGCTACTGTATAGCATCGTGGGGCAGTACATATAAAACCCATTTGAAATGTATTAGCCGCCTGCAAAAGAGGGCAGTCCGGATCATCACATACTCAAACAGGACGGATACTGCAAAACAACTGTTTCAACTGATGCGTGTACTTCCACTGGACTCTGTGCACGTGTCCAGTGTTGCTGAAATAGTGCATCGAATAATAAAACTTGATGACCCACTCCCATTAAGCACCTTTACGTTACCCGCGCGCTGTACAAGAGCTGCAGCGAATCACTGCTTTAATTTACCGGTAGCCAGAAATGCCTACGGTCGAAGGCTCATAGAATTTCACGGCGTTCTCATATGGAATGCGATACCGACTGATGTGAAAGAGGCGGAAAATTTTTCATTGGCCATGAAGCATGCACTTCATGCGAACTTTCTAAGTAGTACGATTGTGTAAGTCATTTAGTGCTTATATTATTATTATGATTATTACTATTCTAGTGCTATTATTATTCTGTCTAAAAAGACAGGGCGTGCAAACACGGACACAAGAAAGACGTCAGGACACCACAAACGCCGACTAACAGAGGAAGAATGAGGGAGTAAAAGACAAGAAGCGGACCGATATTTGTTTCGTAAAACACACCAACAAATTCACTGATTGCCGTACGAGTGTGGTGTATAAGATTCCTCTCAGCTGCGGCCGCTTCTACGTAGGACAGACGGGCCGATGCATCAACCAGAGATTGTTGGAACATAAGAGATCGCTTACAGGAGGCTCACCTTCTAATCTGTCTTTACATTGTCGAGATTGCAAGTGCACGCCAAAATTTGATGAATGCGCAGTGTTGTACCGGCATAGAAATGAAGAAACGCGCCTGATGATTGAAGCATGGCATATCGAGAATAGTGGTAGTGCATGCGTGAGCCAACCGTCGATTAACTTGCATAAATATGAAATCAAATGTCTTAACAGTTATCTTCCACGTAGACCACCACGCGTGCCGGATTGATAGGTTCGCCTGTTACATGGGCATGCGCAGATAAGTTTTCGCGCCTTCTTTCTTTTCAGCCGTTGTGCGTCTCTTCAGTTGTTAGTCGGCGTTTGTGGTGTCCTGACTTCTTTCTTGTGTCCGTGTTTGCACGCCCTGTCTTTTTAGAATGAATACTTACCAACTAGCTCAGCTCTCTGTTATTCTAAGCTTCATTTCTAGTACTCTGAGCCCTTTTCCGTGTTCCCGTACTTATCTGAACAATCCTGCCTCTTTGGCTTCTTTAATTGCTATTTGCATAGTCCGTGCTAGAACTTTTTCATGGTTTTCAAAAAATAGAGTTTGCCCAGTTGAAGTTCAACTTTTGTGCGGCTTTCTGCAACCATCTACCGGACATGCCAGGAGGATATGTGCCATATCGACCGCGGAATCATGGCGTCAAGTGAGAGTTTACCAGGAATGCCTCAAGGTCCGTTGCTCGACTTCACGTGGCGATCGCCGCCAGAAGCAGATGTACGCCGACTGGATGAGGGTAGCTAACCAGCATGCGGAATTCATATGGAGGGTAAAACTTCGAGAATTTCAACCATGTAAGAGGAAGATTATTTCTACTGTTTTACCGCAAAATACCTTGCTAGTGCTTGGAGGAGCTGCCTTAGATGATAGTCACTGCAAAACCCTAGCCTTAGGTCCTAAATACTGTTTTAAGCCGAACCTGAAACCAATAGACGTTTTAAGTTTGCCGCGTACAATCACTAGACTTGTTCCTGAAGAAGGGCGTTCCCACTGCATTTCAGACTGCGTTGCTAGCATCAAGGGTTCTAATATGCATCTCAAGTGTTCTGATCCTATCCGGCCTTTGGTTAATTACTGTGTCGAGAAGAAACTCAGGCCAGTAGTTTCAGATAAGGAAGGGTATTTTGTAATTATGCCGGACAGTTTGTTCTCAGAAAAAGCATTAACAGCCATAGAAAAGAATTTTAGGACGGTAAAACTTAAGCCATCCGTAGTTAGGCAACGTGCTGTCGACCTTTTGTTAGGACATAATCTTGAGAGAATAGCTTGTAATGCCAAGAAGGCCAAATCACTTACTTTAGAATTGTTTTTTTTTTCAGCCAAAACACATAAGAACGAGATTCCGTTTCGAGCAATCGTTTCAGAGCAAGGCACCTGGCAAGTCGCTGTATCTAGTTATTTGCAGAACTGCTTAACCTCTTTGAGTTTTTCAGACACTTTTCGTATGCGTAATTCTCAGGCGCTAGTTCAGTTCCTCTCAGAGGAGAACCCCGGCTGTTGTAAGGCCTTTAGTATGGATATTGAAGACCTGTATTATTCTTTGCCGCATGATGACTTGTTAAAATGTGTTAATGAATGTATTAACGAACAAGAGCACCAGACGGTTTTCACCTAAAAATGTGGTGTTTCTACCGGTGCATTTCTAGAAATCCTTTCCATGTATTTAAAGTTGACGCTGGTAGGTTGGAAGGAAGGCGTTTATGTGCAGAAATCAGGGATATGTATTGGTTTTAAAGTTGCTCCGGTTCTTAGTGATTTATACCTTAGCAAGATTGACAATCTTTTAGAAGGCGCCTTAGGTAATTCGGTTATTAAGGTTTTTCGTTATGTGGACGATTACTTGATTTTTTGTAGTGGTGAGGACTTTGAAAAGGTCGTAACTTCCGTGAGCAAAAAATTTGAATTAAATGGAGGAGGACTAAGCTTTACTAAAGAGGTGCCTCAGAATAATGCAATACAATTTCTAGACATTTTCTTAACGTTCCAGGAGAACCACGTGTGTTGGCGGTATTCTCCTAGATCTTCGAAACCGCTGTTAAATTTTTCGTCAAAGCACTGGAAAGTAGTAAAAAACGGCATCGCCATGTCTTGCCTTAAGTCAGCCCTCACCAAGTCGTGTGAGCACAAAATGAGTGATAGCTTTAACGCACAGGTTACACGTATTTTAGATGTAGGGTATCCTCGTGATGCAGTGGCCACGGTCACTGAACGTTTAAAGAAGTCTATTGTGTTAAGTCCAAGCATGGTTGCAGAAAGCGATAGGAAGAAACGTGTCGTAGGTATACCGTACATTCATCGCGTATCTCACAGGCTAAAGAAAGTAGGAACTAGATACGGCGTTAATGTTGTTTTCACGGCTGCCAATAAGCTAGGTAAGATTTCTGCCGCTGTGCAGAGGAAGAATGAGGAAGTAAAAGACAAGAAGCGGACCGATATTTGTTTCGTAAAACACACCAACAAATTCACTGATTGCCGTACGAGTGTGGTGTATAAGATTCCTTTCAGCTGCGGCCGCTTCTACGTAGGACAGACGGGCCGATGCATCAACCAGAGATTGTTGGAACATAAGAGATCGCTTACAGGAGGCTCACCTTCTAATCTGTCTTTACATTGTCGAGATTGTACGTGCACGCCAAAATTTGATGAATGCGTAGTGTTGTACCGGCATAGAAATGAAGAAACGCGCCTGATGATTGAAGCATGGCATATCGAGAATAGTGGTAGTGCATGCGTGAGCCAACAGTCGATTAACTTGCATAAAGATGAAATCAAATGTCTTAACAGTTATCTTCCACGTAGACCACCACGCGTGCCGGATTGATAGGTTCGCCTGTTGCATGGGCATGCGCAGATAAGTTTTTGTACCTTCTTTCTTTTCAGCCGTTGTGCGTCTCTTCAGTTGTTAGTCGGCGTTTGTGGTGTCCTGACTTCTTTCTTGTGTCCGTGTTTGCACGCCCTGTCTTTTTAGAATGAATACTTACCAACTAGCTCAGCTCTCTGTTATTATTCTGTGCTATAAGTAGCTATGTTCTGTGCTATTATTCCTTGTATCATTCAATCATGTGTTTTTTCGTTTTTTTTAACATTTGTATCCAGTTTGATGTCCTTTGTCGCTGTGTAACCGCTTGCGCAAATATGTAGGTATGTCACACAATTGGTCCCGCTACTAGCCAGTTAGGCTGTGGGACGAAACAAGTGTTTGCGAAGTTTTTTGTTACATGGATGTGAAAGTTACAATAAAAAAAAGATGAGTCTCAGAAACGCTCCATTCTCATCACATGTCTGACTCCCGAGCTGTACGGCCGCTTGAGGAGCCTGCTGGCGCCAAAGAAACCGCGCGACGAGCCGTACGATGCCACTATCGCCCTGCTCACCCAGCACTTGAGTCCGGCGCCTTCGGAAATTTATGAAACGTTTCGATTTCAAACTAGGGTGCAGAATGCAGGCGAAAAAGTGTCGGAGTACTTAGCGGAGTTGCGGACGATCGCGGACAACTGTGGATTCGGTTATGCTCTAGAGCACAACCTCAGGGACAGATTTGTGATCGGCCTGCGCTAAAAGATGGTCCAACGTGTACTTCTTGCGAAGCCCAAGTCGCTGACATTGCAAGAGGCCCTGGATGTGGCTACATCAGCGGAACTCGCAATCCTGAATGCGGACCCACTGCCTAGTGCAAACGCGTCGGTACCTGGCCCAGCAGAAGTCAACGCCATGCATGTGAAGAAGGGTCGCCCAGGTCAAACCTCGGAAGCCCAAAAACCACGACCATGTATTCGCTGCGATGCCTGCTCACACGAACCTCCAAACTGTCCGCACAAAAACTCGACATGTTTCAAGTGCCAAAAACGAGGACACTTGGCAGCGAGCTGTTTAGGAGGCAAGAAACAGGAAAAACCTAACTTTCAGGCAAACCCGGTGACTGTATCCGACGAAGTGGAAGTGGCTGAACAAGTCATCGACATATTCATTCACTAGCACAGCGACAACCAGTGTCGTGAAGCCGGTTTACACAACATTCAGCTTGGGCGGCGAACTCATCCATATGCAAATTGACACTGGGTATCCTGTTTGCATAATTTCAGAGGACACATACCGCACTCATGCGTACCAGTGGCCCAAGTTGGAAAAAACTGGAAGAGAACTTCGCTCCTACCTGGGACAGTTGCCTGCCTGTGGAGTACTGAACATGACAGTTGAGCCCCAGGGTCGACAAATGGCAGCTGAACTGTTCGTTGTGAAATGTCCGGGACCAGCACTTTGTGGCAGTGATGTGATTCTGGGACTGGGTCTCATGCACGACATTCAGGTGGGAGCAGTCCTTGGCTCGACCGAGGATACCTCTGCAACTACAACGAAGTTCAAGGCAGACTTCAAAGATTTGTTCTAGCCAGGTACAGGTCTGATGAGAGGGCCACCAGTCAACATTGCCCTTAAGAAGGATGCTAACCCCAGATTCCTGAAAGCTCGCTCACTCGCATATGCACTCCGCAATAAGGTTGCGGCAGAACTGGAACGCATGTGCCAACAAGGGATTTTGACCCCCATCAGCCACAGCGAGTGGGCAACACCTATTGTCCCAGTTGTGAAGCCAGGCAGAACTCTGAGAATTTGTGGAGACTTCAAGGCATGTGATGAAGTCATATTTCAAGGCATGTGATGAAGTCAAGGTTGAAGACATATTTGCATCACTGAAAGGAGGCTACTGGTTCTCCAAATTGGATCCTCGTGAAGCATACTGTCACATACCGTTGAGTGAGGAGGCGAAAGAAGTCGCAGTGTTTAATAGCCTCAAAGGTCTATTTGCATACAACAGCTTCCATACGGCATCGCCTCAGCTACGGCAATCGTTCAAAGAAGGATGGAAGCTCTTCTGCAAGGCATCCCAGGCACTCAGGTCTTTTTGGATGAAGTGCTTATTTCAGAGCCTGAAGATGGCTATGGAAAGACGGTGAGAAGAGTACTACAGGTCTTCCGTGAAAATGAAATTCGACTGCGAGAGGACAAGTGCACTTTTGGTGCAGGGGAGGTGACCTACCTTCGACATCGTATTGACCGGGAGTGCTTGCATCCATCAGAAAGGAAAATTGAAGCGATCATGCAAGCTCCTGCACCTCAGAATGTCCAAGAACTTAAGTCGTTCCTAAGGTTGATCACCTACTACCGCAGTTTCCTTCCAAACATGTCAACTCTTCTGGCACTACTATACCAACTTCTTCAGCAAAATGCAACGTGGAGGTGGAGAGCGTTGGAAAAAGAGGCCTTTTGCAATGCAAAGAGTGCTCTGACAAACTCAGACCTGCTAGTCCATTTTGACCCCACAAAAGAACTCGTACTTGAATGTGATGCGTCCCCACAAGGCGTCGATGCAGTGCTAGCACATATCATCGATGGCACCGAAAGACGTATTGCAATTCGGTCTCGCACACTAACTAAGCCTGAGAAAAACTACTCTCAATTGGAGAAGGAGGCACTGGCACTCATCTTTGGTGTCGTCAAGTTTCGTGACTACTTGCTGTGTCGGGAGTTCACCCTGAAAACTGACGATGGGCCCTCGGTAGGGTTGTACAAGGAAAACCGCCCAATTCCAAGCACTGCTGCTGCACGCATGCCACGATGGGCAATGACTCTGGGTGCATACAAATACGTCATTAGGTATAAGTCCGGCTCCCGGAACCAGAATCCCGATTCCCTCAGTCGCCTTCCGTTGCCAGCAAGCAAAGTGGAACAGGAAATGTGGGACCCTGAACAGCAAGATAGCTCACTCGTAGCTCAGGTCTGTGACACAGGACCACTTTCTGGAAACAGCTGGACGATCTGACGAAGAAAGATGCACTCTTGCACTCCTACTAGGCTGTATCAGGCAAGAGTGGCCCAAAGGACAGCTTCCACAGCACTTGGAGGCTCTGCAATCATACTGGAAACAGAGACACTCCTTCACGATGGATGGAGAACTGATCCTAATGGGGGAGAGAGTGGTGATTCCTGAATCAGTCAGAAAAGCATTTTTGCTGGAACTGCATGAAGCACACACAGGAATCAGAACGACTAAAGCGCTGGTCAGAATGCCCATATGGTGGCCAGGAATTGACCACGACATTGAGCATCTCCTGCAGACCTGCCAAGTGTGTCAGGCGGTGGCACCAATGCCACCGGCAGAAAAGCCCGTTGCATGGCTAGCGACCACCAAGCCATGGACTCGAGTACACATGGATTATGCTGGTCCAATTGAGGACAAAATGATCCTGGTTGTGGTGGATAGCTACTCTGGGTGGATTGAAGCTGCACCCACACAGACAGCAACATCAGCAGCACCCATTGAAATCTTGCGAGACATTTTTGCACGGTTTGTTTGCCCACCTGCCTTGTGTAGGATAACGGAACATCATTCTGCAGTGCTGAGTTCAGGGAATTCGTGGTCCAAAATGGCATACGCCATTTCCGTACTGCTACGTTCCACCCGCAGTCTAACGGGCTGGCCGAAAGGGATGTAAGAGCAGTAAAGGAGGGCCTAAAGATGCACAGGCGGTACGTTGGTTGCACGACTGATCCGTTGGCTTCACACCCATAGGCGCACACCATCAGGTAACAGAGACAAAGCCCTTGCGGAAATGCTTATCACCTTCACAACCAGAGGACGCCTCGACCTGCTACTGCACAAGGTAGACTATCTCGTGGCGACAACGGACAAGAACACAAAAAGAAAATGGTCACCTGGAGAGGTAGTTCTTGCTCGAAATTTTGGCAAGAGACCAAGGTGGATCAGTGGCACCATCAACGAGGTTCAAGGCAACCGAATGGCAAGCATCGTGACAGCTATGGGCACCATAAGCCGGCACTTTGCTCAGATTCGGAATAGACACTCGGGAAAAACCAAGGGAGCAAGATATGTGGTGGGAAACGGTGACACGCCAGCTGGCGCAGCATCTTCCCTGCAAGCCTTACCTCGGCGACCAGTTCGTGCGCGGCGACCTCTAACCAGTTTGGACTTGTGAGAACTGCGCGCTTGTGTGTGTGGTGTGAAGTGGTGATGTTCAAAACCAAGTGTGGGGGGCTATTGGCTGAACTATGTTTGTGGTCGGGCAACTGGGTGTAACGAATCCGTGAATAAAACGTTTCTCCGTTCCCGCCCATCCGGGACTAATTAATGCATTCCTGATGCAATAATAAGCCGTCATGGAGTGTCAACAACAGATTCACTAACGCGCGTAATATGGATTGAGGCGCACGACATGAACGGCTTCAGGTCGCACACGGCGCCGCCGAGAGTTCGTATTGCCGTCAGGGACAATCTCGTAGTCGAGTGCACCGAGGCGTCGAAGTACCCTGTACGGTCGGAAGTATCGTCGAAGAAGCTTCTCACTAAGTCCCTGTCGGCGTATTGGCGTCCATACCCATACACGGTCACCGGGTTGGTATTCCATGTGACGTCGTCGAAGGTTGTAGTGGCGGCTGTCAGTCGTCTGCTGGTTCTTGAACCATAGGCGGGCGAGCTGTCGTGCTTCTTCAGCGCGCTGTAGGTACGTGGTCACGTCGATATCTTCCTCGTCAGTCACGTTTGGTAACATGGCGTCGAGCGTCGTTGCCGGGCTCTGTCCGTAGACAATTTGTATAGCGTTATCTGCATCGTTTCTTGTACGGCCGTGTGCGTGATCTGCGTTTCCGGGAAGGCGTCCGTACTCTGGCTTGAGTCCTAGCTGTCGGCGGCTAGTTCGACGGTCCGGGATGTCTTGAAGTTCTTCTTGACTACTTGGACTGGGCGTCCAGAATATGGACGAACCAGCACCTCCACCAGATGTCACGTGGCCGTGATGGTGAAGAAGACTCCAGGGGGCTATGCAGGATGGCCCGAGCTTCTCGTGCACACGAGTTTGCTCCGAGCTCGTATCACGGCGGTCATGGCAGGAAGACAGTGCGGAGCACGCGATAGCAGCGTTGATAAAAACGGCTACAAGAACGAGTATGGCGTCACATACGCATGTGCAGCATTTGCGGTGGTTTTCAAAGGAACGCCACGTGCGAACGCGTCAGCACTGCCACTGAGGCAACATTTTGACAGTGTACCGACGTCAGCGTAATTGTCGCGCTACCTTTTTGCCAACTGATCATCGCGCCTCCCATGGGCGTGTAAGTGGCCGTTTGTCCTCTTTCCGAGAATTCTTTAGTTCCACCTGCAGCATGGAAATTTCCACTCTCGAAGGCCACAAGGGCGCACACGCAGCACTCTGGTGCTGCTCGTTTCACCTCTCTGGAATATTAGATAAATAAATGGACATGTTACTGCTATACTTACATTACACGTCAGAAGATTTTTCTGTAGTAACGAATCGGTAAAAACAATGTCTCCACTAACAAGTAAATAATAACATTTCTCGCCACAAATCCCACCAGGGGCGTTTGCCTCGTGGCTGTGAGTGGTACATCGTGAGCGCGGTGAAGTTGAATGCGATACATCATAGCCACGTGATCATATAACCTTTAGTTCTTCGTGCGTGTGTGCATAGTCTGTGCGAATAAACTGATAGATTAATCGTGCCGCTCGGTGGCGTTGCGCCGTGAGCACTGCTCCTCCGCAAGAGCAAACGCGGTGGGCGGACCCGATCTTCGCCACGGGCGTCTGTCAATCAAATTGATTGACCTGCGAACCCGGGCACAAACTCCTTGATTCTGAAAAGGCCCCAGTTCAACTCGGGACTGTCATAGTGCCGGCGTGCCTGCCAAGTGTTTCATGCAGTGGACGCTACTCAGCTGCTTCTTTACATATAAAATAATTTGGTCAGCTTGCACTACTTGTGGAAGGCTGGGGCCATCGGAGGAGCTTGTGGTCACCTAGCTTCTTCGAGCTTATTACGTGGCTCGTCTCAGTATGCTTGGCCTGCTTCAGAGTAATGACCGTGTCAGTTCGGTCTCAATATTCGTTCGTTTGATTAGTTAGGCCTTAACATGGCAGCGAATAGTTGTCCTAATACGTAATGTTTTATTTAACATGGCATTAATTAATGAGATTCCATTATCAAGGTCCTCATTAGCACTAATATACCTGACATATTGCTAATTACAGTGACCATAATTACCACGTACTTGGCGAGGAAGGTCCTAATTAACTTGGTCCGAATTAGCGTGCTCCAAATTAACATCGTCTTAATTAGCATGACCCTAATTGCCTCGCTCTTAACTAACATGATACTGAGTAGTCCTGTCTTGATTATTAAAGTTTTAATTACCAGAACATTATTAACTCCGGTTTAATTCACAAGGTCCTAAATAGTACTGAGGTAATTAGCATAATCCTAATTAGCACCATAATAAATAACACGATATCGGTGAGTAAGGTCTTGATTATCTTGGTTTTAATTACATGCTCCTAATTAGCGTCGTGATAATTAGCATGGTCTTCATTAGTTTGTTCTTAGTTTTACATGGTTCATTAGCATGGTCTTAGTATGACGTGACATAATTAGCTCGGCCTTAGCGTGATTTGCCTTAATCGGCTTCGTCATAGCATGTCCTGACTTAGCTAGGTATACCGCCTAGCCAATTAGCTAATCAGCCGGCCGCACCTGCTCGGAGAGCGAGCAGACGATTAATAAGAGGACGAAGAGGGCGCGCGCCGTCTGAGCAACGCGCTACACTCACACATGTCAAGGGAGTACTGCAAGAGTATAGCGACTGTGTATTCTCGCCGGGGTTCTTTAACGCCTTGGGGGAGTAGTGGAGAGTTAGCCGCGGAACTTGCTCTTTCCTTGAAGGCAGAGTAAGGAGACCGCGAACTCTCTGCTACTCGGGTAGAGTTCCCAATCCACGGAACTCCCACCCCGACGTAGCGTGAACAGGGTCGGGAACTCCCTCCCAAGCAGACGGAGTGCAAACTAGCGCGAGCTTCTGGCCGACACCGCACAGTTATATATGACTGTCTCTTAACCATGATCATCCGAGCGTAGACGCCACAGATGTCCCTTTAATGTGCAAGTTAATAGGATAGCTTTCAGTAATAACAAAAGAAAGTGTTTGTGATCTTCAGCCTTTGGTTTCTGAAACGCCAACAGAGGCAGCTTCGAAGCTTCGAACATCGGCAACTTTTAACACATTGCCAACTTAGTTTACGACACAACCTAATTGCCGCTGGAATAAGGTAGACACTAAAGCATTGCTGCAATAAAAAAAGCCGTAAAAAAACCCCTCGGCAGGAGGAAGCGAACCTGCCACCTTCAGATTCTCAGCCGATGTCTCTACCACTACGCCACACTCCAGCGCAACACTCCTGCCATAAAAACACTAGTCGAAACAGAGCTCACCGCTCGGCTTCATTTTTACGGGTCACATATTGAATATAGACGCGATCCTCCTTTCCAAATAAAATTCGCGTCTTCATAACACACAAAAAGCTGCCGACCACGAATGAAATTGAAAAACGTGTATTTCCTTGCGCAATCGACGATACACAAGTACAGTGGCCGTGTCAGTGCACTGATTTGCATCTCAATCGATAGGTGCAACTATATACATAATCGATCGCCATACACCAAATTGAACGTGCAAGAAAGTATGCCATCATGTTAGTTCAACAAGGCGAACTAATTGACTAGTCAGTGTCAGCGAAGTGCCGGCGAGTGCGCGCGGCGGCTTTCGGTGGCTGCCGGGGTGTGTTTACTGAAAGCGCGTCGTAAGATGCCCATCGCTTCTCGTACGGGCACCGCACGCAAGAAAAAATGTTTCATTCAGGTTAACCAATACTAAAGCTCTACTGTACACTCATTCTTACACGTCCGAATTGCGTATCCTTAAACCCAGAAGCGCCGACAGCATGTGCACAGGGAATCGGCAGATGCGCTAGGTCTACCTTCACTGGGAGTCGTACGGGTCATATGGAGTGCAACCGATCTCGGCGCAAATGGCTGGCGAAGGTTTAAGAATGCGCATTTTAGCGTCGAAAGCTTTTCACTGTTACATTAAAGTGCAACTGAGGTAAGCGAAAGTGCGAGAATCGCCTGAGATGCGTTTGCATTGTGGTAATGTCGACCGGCGTTGCTTTTCTGGAGTACATGCCGCGCCTGCCGCGGCACCGCATGCCCGATCGGACGCCAGATCGTAACGTCGTAAAGTATTCAGCAGCCAGCCCTGGTAAAAGATTATCGCAAGTGTATTTTTAAGCGCGTGGCTACAACTCTCAGACTTGGGCACAAGCGGCTGTACTTGCATTGAGCCGTTATGATGTAGAGTCCCAGCGGATATTTGGAATTTACTAATGAAAACAGTGTTGAATATTATGCTGTTTTATAGTAAAAGGTCGATTTGCCAACACTATCCCAATAGATCATTAGATACTTACACGTGTTCCGTCTATATTTGCTGTTTAAATACGCACAGCAGAGCTGTGCGTATTTCATGGATATATATACCGGTTATCATGGATATAACATCATGGATATATATACCGGTTATCGGGTGTGTGGCTGTGTGCAGCGCCAGTAGTGCATATGTTCAATGTTGCTGTGTTGTGTTTGAATGAGAGTGCGGATGTGAGTTCGGTGTATCTGTGAGGTAAGCTTCACGAATTCCGGTAAGGTTGACAGTTACATTGTAGAAAACGCACGACGGTTTTCTTTTTACCCCCTTTTTTGACGTTAGTCCTAGCAGCAAGAGTGATTCTACTCTTGGAGGGCGTTCATGCATTCCAACCCAACCAGCATTGCAAAACTCTGCGAGGGAGTAGCGTAATTCCAGCCGAGAGTGTATGTACTCCATTTCAAGAGCGTCGCTTTACTCTGGCGAGGGACCTTGTTCACTATCGTTCAGCCAGAGAACCAGAACTCTGTCGAGAGAGTGTGGCTACTCTGTGCAGCAGAGTTCCCAGCACTCCTAAAAAGGGAGTGAAAATGGGACTAGCGTTTACTCTCGCAAGGAGAGTTGCTAGCATTCTCTTGCCGCTGGGAGTGTAGAATGTAGAGGCCGACTATGGTAATTATACACGTGGCCTCGGCAATTAGCGCTTGCCGCGGTGTTGTAAGGCGCTCGGTCGGAACAAATCTCGGAGTCCACGGTGCTGATTATTCTCAAGGATACTTCGTGCAGACATTAAACGCTTGAAAATAGATTCAAGCGGCCCGCGAACACATCAAAAAGATAGTTAGTAGAACTTTCTGTCACTTTTCTTGCATGGCTGTACTTCTGCACTCAGTGGAACGACAGACAAATTAAAGAAGGTGCCTCTAGTTCGAAGACTTCGAAGGTGCCTCTAGTTCGAAGACCCAACCTTTCGACCGCCCTTGACGTGACGCCACGTTCCATCGTAACCAACGGAACGGAGCGCGCGCTGAGGGATGGGTTTCACCTTCGGGCACTGTTAGCTCGTTCAAAAGGGGGTGTTGCCAGAGCTCGGAAAGATCCCGAGTTTCGCCAAACTCGGGCCATCCTGCATGGCACCCCAGGGGAACTTGGAAATGCATAACTCTTTATTTGGCCGAACTTGTGGCCGCGAAACGGAAAGTGAAACTGCAAGCAAGGCACACAGTATACCGATGGCGACGAACAGAGCATCTGCCGTCGATAATCTGACAAGCGGTGAAGTGCGTCGGCATTTGCGCATGTGCCGTCGAATATTCCAGCGTTATCGCTGGTTGTCACGCATGATGATGTAAGTCGAGAGGAAGCGTACTACTAGCAAATTTTCTCTTCAGGATGTTCTTCTATTCTTTTGTTTTTGTTTTCTATTTGCACTTTTTGGATGTTCATATGAATTTTGGATGTTCATATGAATATACGTCTTGCGCGCAATCTTAACAAAACGATCTACAATAATCGCGAAGCTTCTCGAACAATGAGTCGGGGTTTGCGCTTAGCGTTGCTGACAGTCTTTGTGAGCGAAAACCGAATACAGCAAAAGTGATAATAAGAAACGCACGTGACAATACCTTCAATATGTTACGGTGTGACATGGGCTGTCCGAAGCTAAAAAAGACGAGTAAACGTCAAGCGCTTGCGCGTGGTGCTCATTAGCCACATTGTATTGGCTGCCGATTCACTGGTATAAATATCCATTAAATCTACATCTCGCCTCCGTCACATTTGGTGGAATTGCTGGGTACAACAAGCGTCGCAACGGAACTCCGTAGCGGCCGTCGTTTAAGGGGCTTTTCTGCAACAATGGCGGAAGGTACGGCGTCTGCATCTGCACCCGGTGTCTCTCAGGATCAAGATGACGCGGCGGCTGCATTAGCGGTTCCGACTATCCCCATGAGGTGGGCGTTGAGGATTGGCTGGCAGAGTACGAACGTGTGAGTACTCGCCACCGATGGGGCCCGACTCTAATTCACGCTTAGCTGTGCAGCGCTCACAAAAGGGACAAGGAGCAGAAGTGCACAGGACAAGCGCTTGTCCTGTGTACTTCTGTCCCTTGTCCCTTTTGTGAGTGCAGCACAGTCCTAAGTATGAATCAATACCAACTCGCTCAATTTTCTATTCTAACCCGACTCTAATGCTGGCCAACCTGATGTTTTACCTCAAGGGAACTGCCAAAGTGTGGTATGAGAACCATGAAACTGAACTCAGGAGTTGGGCAACGTGCAAACAGAAAATGTTGGACTTGTTTGGGAAGCCTGTCCGACAAAAGATGGCCGCGGACAAAATGCTCGCTTCTCGGGCGCAGACATCCACAGAATCGTGAGTCTCGTACATAGAAGATGTGATATCATTGTGTCGCAAAGCCAATGCCGAGATGCCGGAGGCCGACAAATTTGGGCATATTCTTAAGGGCATTGCTGACGACGCCTTCAGTCTTCTAATATGCAAGATTTACCCCACAGTGGACGCCGTTATAAAGGAGTGCCGGCGCTTTGAGCAAGCTCAGAGCCGGCGCATTGACAGCGTGTTTGTCCGACTTCCCAACACGGCTGCAACGTCGTCTTGCGAAGATCGCGCGAGAACGCAACCGCCAGCTCCAGTTTCCCCAGACCACGTCACTCGAATCGTACGCCGCGAACTTGAAGCCATGGCCCCTGCTCCAGCTTACACCGCTGCCGGTGATACGACACCGATCTCTGCGCCCATCGTTCAAGCCATCGTCCGTCAGGAACTCGCCAGCATAGGCATTCTCTGTGTTCACTGTGACCAGCCCACAGCAAACTTCATGGCGTCCACCCTCGTCTTATCCCGAACAGCGGTTTCCGGCCAGCTCTCGCGACCCTGCTGCTTGGAGGACTGCCGACAATCTACCAATTTGTTTTCACTGCCATCCTATCGGCCATGTACCCCGGGACTGCGATACTCGCTGGTCCTCGCCACCTCGGACGTCGTCTGCCCCATACCGCCGACAGGACAGCACCCGCTTCACACCTCCGGCCCAGTTTTCTTCCCACTACGTCTACCCACGGTTCGGCAACCGCTCTCCATCGCCGCATAGTGGTCAGTCGAGTTCGCCTCCAAACCGTCGCCAGTCGTCTCGCTCGCCGCAGAATCGCCGGCCGTCCTCCCCGTTTAATCCTGCCCCTGCCTATCCAGAAAACTAAATAATGCAACGCTTGGAGGTGATGCTGCATTGTCGACTTCTTCCACAAATCCTCTCCTGACGCTTTTGACGAGACGAAGTTTACTAGACGTTGACGTTGATGGTGTGCATATTTCGGCTCTTATCGACACCGGAGCTCACATTTCTGTAATGAGCGCAAACCTTCGCCGCCGCCTGCATAAAGTACTCACGCCTGCCGCTTCCCGCACACTTCGCGTCGCTGATGGAGGCACTCCTGCCGTTCAAGGGATATGCACCACCCGTATTAGTATCGCCAGTCATCCTACATCAGTTCAACTTGCCGTCATTGAGCAGTGCGCCCACGACCTAATACTTGGCTTGGAGTTTCTGTCAAGTCATTCTGCACTCACTGCTTGTGCGACAGGTTCTGTTCAGCGTGAGTTGCCGCAGCTTGCTGATTTGCCAACCGACCTCCCTCCGCGCTTACGCTCTCGCCATCACGCCCGCTTGCCACCACAAGCGGCTACGTACGTCGCCTTGTCACTTCACGCGATGAGTCTGATGGTGACTACCTCGTGTCTCCTATTTTTGACGTACTGATGGCTCGAGATGTCGCTCTTGCTCACACTATTGTTTCTGTGGTTGATAATACAGTGGTCATCCCTCTTCTCAACGCCAGCCTGATGACTCAAGTTATTCCACAAGACATGTCTTTGGCCACCATCTCTCCGCTTGACAATTGCAAGATTGCCGCATTGGACGCCCATGTTGCGTCATCTTGTCATGATGCTAATTCCACGCTGCCTGTTGATGACATTGACAAAATGATCGCTCCCGATCAAACCCCAGCGCAAGCTACAGATCTCCATCATCTGCTTGCGCCTATCGTGACATTTTTGACTTCGACGACCGCCCTCTGAGCCAAACATCTGTCGTTACTCACCGGATCAACGCTGGTGACGCAATTCCTATACGCCGGTGTCCATATCGCGTATCTCAATAGAAACGTCATGTAATTCAGCGCGAAGTCGACAAAATGATTACTAAAGAGGTCATAGAGCCGTCGTCCAGCCCGTGGGCCTCCCCGGTCGTGCTCGTCAAAAAGAAGGATGGGAGCTGGCGCTTTTGTGTTGATTATCGCAGTTTAAACAAGGTAACTCATAAAGACGTCTACCCTTTGCCTCGGATCGATGACGCCCTCGATTGCCTCCATGGCGCCCAATACTTTTCATCTATCGACCTTCGGTCCGGCTATTGGCAAATTTCCGTCGACCCCATGACTGCGAAAAAACCGCCTTCGTTACGCCCAATGGTCTCTACCAGTTCAAGTTGATGCCGTTTGGACTTTGCAATGCCCGGGCAACTTTCGAACGAATGATGGACTCTCTGCTCCGAGGATATAAGTGGTCCATCTGTTCATGTTACTTAGACGATGTTATCGTCTATTCGCCTAGTCTGACAGCCACCCCACACGTCTGTCTGCCGTTCTGGATGTTTTTCGACGAGCCGCTCTCCAGCTGAATTCGGCAAAGTGCCGTTTCCGACGGCGTGAAATCACTATACTCGGCCACCTTGTGAGTGCTGCTGGTGTCCAACCGGACCCCGACAAAGTGCGAGCAGTGCAAGAATTTCCTATGCCGTGCTTAACCAAGGACGTCCGAAGTTTCGTAAGATTATGTTCCTATTTTCGTCGCTTTGTCCGCAACTTCGCTGGCATCGCTCGACCACTTACTGTTCTCTTAAAAAAGGACGTTCCCGTCACATGGGGCGCCGAGCCAGCAAACTCTTTTTCTACCCTTATCCATCTACTGACTACACTGCCAATACTGGCCCATTTCGACCCTGCGTCGCAAACAGAGCTTCGGACCGATGCTAGTGGGTGGTTCTCGGCCAACGACAGCACGGCAACGATCGAGTAATTGCCTACGCCAGCCGTCTTCTTTCGCCCGCCGAAGGGAAGTTCTCCATCCATGAGCGTGAATGCCTCACTTTAGTGTGGGCCGTGACCAAATTCAGGCCCTACCTGTATGGCCGAACTTTTTCTGTGGTCACGTACCATCACGCTCTCTGCTGGCTCTCATCACTAAAGGACCCGTCGGGACGTCTCGGTCGCTGGGCACTCCGTCTCCAGGAATACTTGTTTATGGTTCGTTACTGCACACAGACGTACACTGTTTGTCCCGTCATCCAGTTGAAGCGCCCGACCTAACTGACATAACTGACTATTTAAAATGCGTCGCATTTTAATTGCGACGCATTTCTTTGCGAACCTCAGGCACTTTAGCCGTTTCTATCTATCTATTTATCTATCTTTCTATCTATCTATCTAGCCGCCTACATCTGGGCGCTCTACTGGTTGTCTCCATAGGTTGTAGTATACCAAAATTGCTATAGCAGAGGATCATTGTATGACGAACACGATTCACTGGTCATGACATGAATAACGCAAAATACCTGTCGAGCACATCATGAAATCGTTTCTCTCAGTCACATCTGGCACATACTAGCTTGCCAGAGTTGATGTTACGCGGGTATGTGCCACTGGTGATAGTCTCAATCAACACAGTAAGCTCGAACATACACACTGACACGCAAGAAAAGTGATGATAATAAATGAATATCATTTGTTCGGCTACGTCCCAAAGGCACAATATAATTATGAGAGACGCTGTAGGGGAGGCCTCCGGAAATTTTGGCCATCTGGTATTCTGTAACATGCACTGGCTATGCACTGTACACGGACCTCTAGCATTTCGCCTCCATCGAAATGCGACCGCCTCGGCCGGGATCGAACCCGTGACCTTCGGGTCAGCAGCCGAGCACCGTAACCGCTACACCACCGCGGCGGAACACTCCTGGAAAACGCTCGAATACCATCCACTCGTTCACGTAGTCCGCAAGGTGGACCAAGTGGATTACGCAAAAACCGGGGGCAATGCTTCCTACAATACCTCTGCTGAGAGGGCCAGGCCCCTCATCATTACCGGTGACTTCCACATTGATTTATCAGAACCCAACAACGTCTGGTTCTTCCACTGCATGAAAGACGGCTTGGATCTACACAGGGCATTGCAAGATCTGTTGCCACGTCCAGGACAGGAGGCATCATAGATCATGTCTTCGTAAGAGGCATTCACAATTTTTCTTCAGCTCTACTCTATTTCGCACTTCACTACACTTAGCCCCCTGGTTACCGCGATCACGAACGGTTCTGATAACAAGTCCAGTCCAGTTGCTGGTGCTCACTAATCATGGTTATCATGAGTTTTTTAAGAACTGTCAAGAACCCCTTCCACACATGCACACGGGATCGTGAAGCGTGGGTTATAACAGACAAGTATAACCATAACAACTGTAACGCAACTACGGCAACTGAGCTGTGTTTGTTCTTTTCTCCTGTTCGAATTCGCGCTATCACGTATTGAAAAATATAAGCACTACATGTCAGCTTACGCGTGTGGTGTTGGTAACACCCATGTTCGTGTTGGCATCGTTACGCAACTGTAAACAACTGGTCATATAACGCATAGACGACTCTTCAACACGTGTGCGTATACCATTTGCACATTTCTGTAGTGTCATTTCGTAACGTTTCGCTCAATGTGAAAAATTACGCCGCAGCGAACTTCCCGCGCATAACATCGATTTCACTGGTACGTGGGATCTGCCGAATTTTTTCCGTTAATTCCTTTCCCCAAGAACAATACTACAACTACCCATATGCATATGTACAAATTTCCACTTTGAAGCAACTCGTCGACTTTTTTCTCTCAATATGTTGCTTTGTGAACAGGACATACTTAAGACCTAAAAATCATGACAGTGACAATATGCTCGCTCATTTAAGCGCTTGCGCGTGAACGTCGATTTGACCACTTTGGTGGCTCTATAACTCCGATCTCACAAAAATAATGCAACATGTTTTTATTGATTAGGCCAGAACAAACGATTGGCTTTAATTCTGGGGAGCTTAAAGAAAATCGAAGATGGCTTTTTGAACACGAAAGTGTTTTATGCCGTGGTCCACCAAGTAAATCCGTTACGGATATGACGTTGATGAAATGGACGCCAATGGGTGAGAAAGAAAAAAAATCAAGAAAAAAAAGATCCCCCACTGGGAATCGAACCCATGACCTTGCGGCCGCGAAGGTAACAGCCAGGCACTCAACCGACTAAGATACCTAGGCAGTAGCTGGATACTTCACGAACGCGCTTTATACCTTTCACATATTCTCGCACGGTGCTCTATGTTGGCGGTGTACGTAGATGCGGGGCGGATCGGAGTGGTGCCGCTGTCTGTGAGAGGTGAAACGAAGTAATGTGTCACGATCGACACTTACTAGCCCTCACTCCGAGATTGCGCGCGATCTCGGAGGTCATGGTTAAAGCGTCTCGATACCAGCGAGGGACACTGGCCGCGCTGGCGTCGCCGAGGCACCCTAGACGCAGTTACGTTCTTTGCCTTTTGCTTCGTATTAGCGTGAGCCGGCTCATCGGAGTAGTGCAGCTTCCACGACGGGATTTCTCCGCCGCCTGCTGCTTCGATTGCGAGAGCACCGACTAACAAAACTGCTGCAATACGCGTTGCAGAAAGGACACGATTTCGACGGGCGAATGTCGTGCCTTGGTGGAGCGACACAGAGGCCAGTGGACACGGCCTCTGTGTCCGTGGACACGTGGACACGGGGCACTGCTCGAGCCCCGTGTCCACGGCATTCATTACAATCTATGTGTGCTCCCCTGCTTATAGTAGGTGACTTTAACGCCCGACACCCCTCCTGGGTTTGTCCGCAGGAAATCAAAAGGCGAAAACTGTACGATCTCTTTGCTCTTGAGGGTATGACTTTCCTCAGCGAACCAGCCTACCCCACTCGCACGGATAACTGTTTCGAAGGATACGTGCCCCGACCTAACGATGGGTATCAATCTTCCTCAGCCACGCTGATGGAACTCGCAGGAGAACCTCGGGAGTGACCACTTCATCATTCACACGTCCTTATCGTATGGTAGACACAAGAAACATCAAAATACAGTCAAGTTAATAGATTGGGCTGCTTTCCACAAGACTGAAAACTTTCCCTTTCACCAACCTCCCACATCATGCTCTGAATGGGCGGGCACTTACTGCCACTCAAGAACGAGGTTACCATAACAATCGCAACTACACCCGAAACACCAGCAATCGATACCCATCTCTTGTATTTATGGGATGCCAGGCGCCAACTCACAAGACGCTAGAAACGCAAAAGACTCAATCGCCAACTCAAGACACGTATTGGCGCCTTTACCGCTAAGACAGAGAAATACGCAGTCACACTCGCTAAAGGAAATTGGTTCTCGAATTGCCACTGCCTTACAGGATCTCTTAACACCAAATCTGCCTGCCACCTCCTGCGCCACCTCGTTGACCCAGATTCTACCAGAGGCGCGACTAAAAGAAGCCTTCAGAGGTTTATACACGGCTTCCCTAGAGACAATGCAAACTCAACACCAAGCGGGATCACACACCGCCGTATGGCGGCCCTGATAATTCGGAACTTTCAAAATCGTGTACGGTCGTCGAAGTTAAAGCGGCGATACAAAGCATGAGGAAGGGCACCACCCCGAGACCCGATGAGGTATCGATAGGTCTTGTCTCTAACATTAGCGATGACATGACTTCATTGCTAGTAGATAAAATAAACCAGTACTGAGACGCCGGAACGCTTCCTATAAGTGGAAATCAGCTGAGCTCACTTTCATCCCGAAAGGCGTCAAAGCGCTCAATATTGATAACTCCGGTCCCAATTTCCTCACGTCATACGCTGGTAAGGTGAGTGAGAAGGTAATAGAAATGAGGCTAGCCCAATATCTAGAAAAAAACTCCTGTCTGGCACCATGTACGGCTTTCCTCCCCATCTGTGAGCGCAGGGCATCCTCCTACAACTAAAACATGAGATTGTCAGCCTACATAACGGAACCACTCAAGCGGAAAGGCCCATTCTTGCAATTCATTTCAAGGGTGCCTTTGAAAACGTTTGGCACTTCACCATCTTGGATACGTGAACTCAAGGGCAGTCCAAACTTATACGCATATGTGCGGGACTTTCTTACAAACAGACGGGTCACTATCCGCATAGGAGACCTTAAATCGCAACCCATCACCATGGGTGATTTCGGTACGCCCCAAGGGGCTGTCCTTTTCTCCCTCCTCTTCAATATCGCCCTCACGCGCTTGCCGGAGGCCCTAAATCAAATTTAGAAATTTAGGAAATGCTGATGACGTCACGATCTGGAGCCGCTCTGGCAACCTGGACCTGATAGAAGCCCCCCAGCAGGCCGCTCCGTCATAGAACAGATAGGGCGCAAGAGTGGTCTGGAGTGCTCTCCCACCAAATCCTAAATCCTCGTATATAGAAATAAGGCGTCCGACAATACACCCAACAATGTACAACACAATGCAATCCCAATTCAAGAGGTTGAAATTATTCGAATTCTCGGGGCCCACTTTAGTAATCGGGGCAACAAATCATTTGCCATACAGAAACTAAAAACGTCCTGTCTTCAAATTTCTCGCATGATTAGTCGGGTGGCCAACCGACGACGAGGGATGAAAGAACACGACATAATGCGACTCATTCAGGCATTTGTCATCAGTCGCATAACCTATAGCTTTCGTTACCTGAGGATTTTGAAAGCAGACGAGCCTGAACTAAACAGTCATTCGTGTTACTCTCAAGAAGGCTTTGAATCTTCCCCCGTGGACACTCACGGAGTGGCTGCTTTAAATGGGGCATCACAATATCGCATCCGAACTATTCCGAGCACACCACACGAATCAAGACATGCGCCTGGCCTTCATCAAAACGGGACGGAAAACACTACAAGAACTTGTCATCGAAGTCCCCATCCAGAGGAGGGGGAAACAACGTATCCCACATGAATGAAGATGGGATTTCATCATCAAACTACTACCACGCAACATGCAGCCACAGTTCCACGAACATCGACGTCGGGCGCGGGCCAAAGCTCGTGATAAATACTCAGACACTCAGGGCGCCTTCTTTGTCGATGCAGCTGGACCAGTGAACGGCAAATACACAGCAAGCGTCATTCATCAAGAAAAGCATATTATTGTGTATCGGCCCAGAACACAGACGCAACTAGCATGGAAGAAGCAGGAATTGCCCTCGCTCTACGAAACCCATGGTCCACCTTTGTTCTGACAGACTCACAAGCAGCCTAGCGAAATTTCTGCAAAGGCCACTTTGGCCCCATTGCGCACCGAATCCTCACACAGCTATGGATCCCATGCTCAGAGGGAGAATAGAAACAGCTCATATGGATACACGGCCACTGTGGAGTTAAAGGCAATGAGCTCGCCCACGCCTCGGCCCGGGAATCACTCTTCCGGACCTCCGACCCCGGCTTATCGCACCCACCCCCGCCTATGCGTATCGACTCGTTTCTCACATACACAGAAGTTCTGCAACTCCAAAGACTCAAAAGACGGAAACTTCCACCCCCAGCGCCAGATCTCAGTAAGGAATCGCAGGTAGCGTGGTGTCACCTGTAGGCACTGTCCTACCTTAACCAATACATACTATCTTAGATAGATCCCGACACACACACACCACAGTGCAAGTTCTGCGACAATAAAACAGCCACGCTGTAACACATGGTCTGTGAATGTTCACACAATCCACCCATGCAACCCAGGACACGACCAAACATAAAAGTGTAAGATGCAGCTCTGTCCAGCTTGGATACGAAGATCCAAGAGGCCGTCGTGAATCGTGCGAGGACAGCGGCCCGCGCCAACGGGATCCCGGACTAAAGATCCCACTGACCGATCTTCTCACAGAACACCAAATAAACGTTTTATTCTCTCTCGTCATCGTGGCCGAGTTCGCGTCTTGAGGTATGCGTAGCAGTGCGTCGTCGTCTGTGCTTCTCGTTGACACATTTACAACTCTACTTTACGTGAGTCCACTTTCATTATGTGCAATGAAAACTGAATACTACCGTCAAGTCCAACTCGCAAGGTAGTGTAGTGTAATGGCGGCAATGGCGGCGCCCTTGCGGTCGGAGATTCTAATGCACGGGCCCTATGGGGAGTTTTTTCTTCGCGTCTATACTAGCTCTAAGCGCCAGAAAGACCACGCGATGCCGATGCGATCAATGCCGATCCATACAATAAACAGTGCCCACATTTGTTGAAAATTATGTGTAACCTCTGTGTCGTAGGCTAACCAGCTTCGCTGGTGATACAGCTTCACAGAGCGGATGACTAGTGGTCATCCGCGCTGAAGATTGTGAAGATAGGTTCACGAGGCTTACCCTACGAGCACTACCGGGAAGGGACGCGACATTCCTCCACCGCCGTTACGCAGGAAGGCGCTACAGCCGTGTTCGTCGACTCTCGAGCACGGCGCAGAAACGGCACTTCAGACAGAATGTTAACCCAAAGTTTGTTAACCCAAGATGCAACACAGTGCGACAGTCACGGGGTTGCGGGCCCAACAGGGTAGCTCCGCTAGACCGATCGAGTACGCTTGCCAGTGGCGCTCTCGGCTACCACACAAAGGCACCACCGAGTGCTTGAACGAGAGGTAGCCTGCTAAGGCAGCGCGTCGCCCTCTCGTTGCAGTTCTGAGAGCATCTCTCCCGCGGCGACTTAGCGCTAGCAAGAAGCCAGCTCAAGGGGAGAGGGGGCTTGGACGCTGTCACTGGCGGCCAATAAGGAAGGGCGCGACACAGTGACGTATGCTAGGGCGGCGTGCGACGTACGGCGCCAGGACGTCTCGACGCCTGGGAAGGAGAAGCATGGCTTGCGCGGGAAACATATCCCGGCGCTTTGGCTATGGCCTCCCCGTTGCCGTATAACGGCAGTTTCCGGTGATCGAGGCGCTACGGGCCGGCCTAACGCGCTAGCTGGGGGACGAGGCGCGATGGGAACGCGTCCTCGATCCCCACATGATAGAGGGCCACAGAGTGAAATGGCTCCTGAATTTTGCACAGCGAAGCTGTCTGTGCAGTCTTAGTAGCAGTAGTAGCAGACGTCATGCAGGTCACATGACCAGGATGGAGAGGAAAAGGGAGCCACGTAATGAAGCTTCCGTAAGGCGGGCCATTCAGAGCATAGACTGAAAGGAGGGAGATCGATTCCAACAGTGGACTGAAAGGGGGGTCACGTGATCAAACGTAAGTAAGGCGGCCAATTCAAATAGTGGACTGAGAGGGGAGCTGGTGCCCCTGAAATGGCAGATGGTAGACAGGCGATGCCAGGCTTAACAGAAAGAGAGGGAAGTCTAGGGCCGACCAGAGCAGCGCACTGGAACCAAAGAGCTGATATAACTCAAATAAATAAAAAAAAGATACTTCGAAGTACCTGGAAAAAACGAAAGACGGGCCTTGAAGGGACAGGTGCAGCAGCTTCGGCTTTGACGGCGTGGAACTGGCTAGACTTTTCAAGCGAAGCTTGTATGCACTGACCTGTCAAGCTGGTGGTGTCCCAAAACACCCGCAGCACGAAAGAAATTATAAATAAAAGTAAATAAACTTTGGAACCCGGTCCGAAAGCGAGTGCCTCGAACACTGGGCCACGCACCTATGCTTCCCCAAAGTGAAATGAATTGAAGCATACGAATGCATTCTATGGACGATGCAAAAAAACATCACAGCATATCCACGGAGTGAATGATGATGAGTGGGCGAAGCTGCGGAGGTTCATCGGTAAACCGTGAATCTTCCGTGAATTCTGCCCAGTACATCATCACCGACGTGAGATCGGGCGCGTTTATACTAAAGGTTCGATGAGAGTTATGACGACTTGCAGCTCACTTTAATTTTACATGTACGCTGTGAATTTTCATTGTTTAGAAAACCATTGCTTTAGAAAACATCTGGCGTCTTTCGTTAAGTAGCTGGCGTCTTTTCGTTTTGCTTCAGAAACATCTGGCGTCTTTTAGTTTTGCTTTTAGAAAACATCTGGCGTCTTTCGTTGGTTTATTTCATCAATCAACGGCGTTTTGAACAAAATTTTTATTGTTTAATCACGCACAGGAGAAATCTCACCAGGCACTACCTTGGAGGTAAACAATGGCTGCTAATGGGAATGAGAGACCGAAGAAGTCGGCTTTTAGCTAACACTTACACTTCTACTTCTACTAACGTTTCCTACTGGAACATGCCAACGGCTGCTAATGGGGAATGAGAGACAGAAGAATTCGGCTTTTAGTGAACGCGCACGCTGCGATTTTTTTTATTGTTCAACAACGCACAGGAGAAATCTCCCACCGGCACCACCTTGGAGGTCAAGATCTGGTACTAGCGTTACGACTGGTTACGCACTACGAGGGACGAACGGGTGCCGCTTTAAGGAGCCTACGTATTAAATGATTCTTTGTTGCAGGACCCTTTGCCGCCAGAACCTCAATTTTTTTCCAGCAAGTACACGTGCGAGGGCGGCACGCGGGTTGCGACCATGCCGCCACCGAAGGAACACTTCAGTGTTCGTACTCCGCCTGGGACGTCGGTGGACGAAGTAATTGATGCCTTGGAAGGCCTGGTCGGCATTCAGGATCTATACAGTGTCCAGCACCATGGAGGCTTTGACTTTCAAGTCGGCGTCAACTCGGTTGCAGCAGTCCAGACTTTATTGGAAACCGGCGGTCTTCGCCTCGGAACCAGAACAGTCCCCCTAGTACCGGTGGCACGACAGGTGGCAAGTGTCACCTGTCTGTGCCTGCCTTGCTACGTACCAGACAACGAGGTCGTCACAGGCCTGAAGTCTTACGGAACCACGTTGAGAATCGAGGAGGCACGATACAAGGACCGTCCTAGCATCCGCACAGGAAGAAGATACATTAAAATGGACATGCGACTGGAAAACCCACTTCCGAATTTCGCGCGAGGGGGGGGGGTCATCGTGCGACTTTCGAGTACCGCGGCGTACGTCGTCTTTGCCGCCGCTGCAACCAGGAGGGCCACTTCAAGGCGCAATGCGACACCCCGCACTGCGCCAGGTGCGGCGTCTTCGGGCACCGCACAGATACCTGCACAGAACCGTGCCGACGCTGTGGCGGCGCTCACGCGAGCGTCGACTGTACCGCGAGGAAGTCGTACAGCATGGCGGCGGCAATGGACGTTGACAAATTCCCGGCACTCGGTACGGCGACCGCTGCAGGCCAGACGCAAAGGCGTATGACTACCCTACGCCCGGCGAAACGACCGAAGCCAAACGAGGACGGCCCGGAACCGCAAGTTATCCCTGAAAAAACGCTCGCGCAAGCTGCGGCCATTACGGCACCAGCGGCACTGGCGCAGCAGCAGGAAGGCAGACAGACAGATGCGCCGACGCCAGCGAACATGCGCAGCGGCGAGAGGCAGGAGGAGGAAGGCACCCATGGCCATGCTGAGCCCAACCAAGCTGCCGCCGCCACCGAGGCAGAGAGGGCCGCAGACAGCGGCGAGGGAGAGAAGCGCGGTGTACACGGCGCACGAAGCGCTAGCGGCGACGACGAAGGAGAAGACGACGGCGCCAGCGCAGTCAGTTGGGCCAGCGTTGACGAAACGGCCGCTGAGGAGAGCTGCCACGAGGACGGTCAAGGCGTCGGGAAGGAAGACCGCCCAGAGGCGCGCAAAGGGTCACAGGGAGACCGAAAGCCGAGCCTTAAGGGGAGGACGGGCTGGCAGCCAGTACCGCTGCGCACAGCCCTTGGTGGAACAAGACAAGAGACGACGACGTGCCGCGCGGCCGGGAGGCCCCGCAGCCCGCAAACGACCAGTCCGTCAGGGGCTCAGTCGAGCAAGATAAGTCCAGAAAAGCGCCAGGAGAAGGAGACGCGCCGAAACCCACCGAACCGTCCATTTCCAGTCGGAAGCAACCGCGGCCCGAGCCGGCGCCGAGCAGCAGCATAGACGGGAGGAAGCTCAACATGGCGTCCAACATGGCGAAGCAGGAGGGAAGACAAGCCGAGGAGAGAAGACGGCTGTGTTGGAGGCCCAGAAACCTGCAGGAACACCGTCGTCAGACGAGCCCGGTGAGCTCGTTATCGACGAGCGCGCACCGACATCTCCAGAATCCCCGAAACATACTCAGCAGCATAGGTCGGCAAACTCACTCATGAGTCGACTCACTCACACTCAGTCAGACTCATATCGAGACGTGAGTCTGAGTCTGAGTGAGTCCGCGTGAGTAAAGTTTTTGTGAGTCTGAATCCGAGTGAGTTTGGTTGAGAAAAATTATAGTGAGTCTGAGTCCGAGTGAGTCTGGTTGAGGAAAACTTTTGTGAGTCTGAGTCTGAGAGAGTTCTAAGGGCAAAATCTATTGCATGAGTGAGTCTGAGTGAGCTCCACATTTTTTGCCGACCTATGGTCCTATCTACTCAACTTCAGCATTACTATCAGCCTTATGTAGGCTCACGTTTGTACTCACTTATACTCACACATACTTCAACGCACTGCCATTCATACGTCAGCTCAATATTTATTGATCAGAGGCGTGAGTGCAGATATAGAGGGGGAGGAGGTGCCTTGATCTCCTCCCCACAAACTTTTCCACGGGAAGGTATTGGTAAAAATATCTCGTGTGAGTCATCTCTCTCAATAAAAATGTCTTTATAGAATTGCAAACTCTGATAACTCGTATTTGAAGGTACAAGATCGAAAGGTGCTAAGTAGAGCACCGATTATGCGTGATATTCGTGCCAAAGAGCATTGACACTATGGTAGAAACAGCTAATTATAGGCTAACGGACTCATGAGTCGACTCACTCAGACTCACTCAGACTCAGATCGAGCCGTGAGTCTGAGTCTGAGTGAGTCCGAGTGAATAATATTTTGGTAGTCTGAGTCCGAATGAGTCCACTTGAGATAAATTATAGTGAGTCTGAGTCCGAGTGAGTCCGGATGAGGAAACGTTTGGTGAGTCCGAGTCCGAGTGAGCCCTAAAGGCAAGATATGTTTCGTGAGTGAGTCTGAGTGAGCTCCGCATTTTTTGCCGACCTATGCTCAGCAGCAACCGTTGTCGATGCCGGCAGGCGTTGGCCGAGGGCGGAACAGCCGGAGCCGAGACTCTGAGGCCGCCCACGGTGGAAATCTCTTCCAGTCGCTCAGGCCCTCGGGCCCGGGCGCGCACAAGGCTGACGGGGGGCGCCCTCAACGCAGCGTCAAAAAGGTGCGACGTGACGCCGCGGGGCGCCTGCGAAGTCGCACGTCGGGCAGTGAGCACGAGGAGGCGACGTCAAAACAGCGTCCAAGCCAGCGGCCGGCGGCCGACGACATGGACACAGACAGCGACTTCTTCTGATAGGTGGGTGCGTTCCATGTTTTCCCCCACCGCCCTGTGTCTTCAAGGCTGTCCCGCCAACGAGGCGCCGCAGACTGACTGAACATTTCCAGCAATATGCCTATGAAACCTGCGAATAATTGTCACGCGGGGTTTTCGCCCCGGCAGAAATGTTAAGTCGCGCATTGTCTGTGAACGTCTCTAGGACGTGCAAGAGACGCGTGGTAACAAGGTTTAGCGCTGTCAATGCATTATGCATCATAGTCTGTGAACATGTGTCCGCCGCCCCCCCCCCCTTTTTTTTTAAATAGTACTGATGTCTTGTGGGGTTCAGATGCCGAAAAAATGTACCTCATTTTCCGCGCCGTGAGTGTGCCGCTGTTTCCCGTCTGTTTAGTGCCGACAAAAGTTCTTACCGGGTGACGCGGTGCGCGTGGCATCTTACACCTGTCCTGTCAAGGCGTGCAACGTGTTTATTGCACTTTGTTATTTATTACCATTAGATATGCCATTATTTAGTTATCAAGGAGCATGAAGGGCGTCATGCGCCCACCTTTCCGAGAATGTGTCCTGTGCTATGAGTGCACAGCTGAGCAATGCTACTGCAAGCGATCAGTCAGAATTGGCACGGTAGCGTGCCCGCGATACCAAGCAACGTGAAGTCCGCGCCAAATAGGCGCCAGTTTTTTTTTTCCTTTCTTTCTTTTCTTTCTTTCTTTCTCTTTCTTTTTTTTTAAGCAGAAACAATTTGTCACACAGGGCATTGCTCAGTCGTGCACAAAGATAATCAACTGAATTATTCTTGTGTCGCGTGAAAGTGGAAATATCATGTATCCCACGTGTCATGCGCCGGAGCGGTCACCTGCCTTTTAGGTGGTAACGATAGGCAGTTGGCCGATTCTGCTGCGCACAAGTTTGTGCATTTCGCAGTGCAAGCTGTATTTGACTGTGCCATAAGGTTAACGTCATGTTAGCAGTGATGGAGTGGACGAGTTCCCGATACCGGGCACGTGTTTTTATTTTGTTTCTTTGTTTCATCTCGAGGGACATATGATAGTGATATATTCGCCCGGGAACGACATATATCAAGTTGGGCATACAGCTCGAGAAACCTGGCAAGAGTAGATGGCCACGTATTTTTTTTTCATAGTAGTGATGTGCAAGCGCAATATGCGCGTTTCTGTCCTTATGTCCACAGTTGGGCTGCCATACAGTGAAGTGGCATACTGCCCGAACATGAGTGCCTGACGCATTATGTCCTGTTTTTACTTTCTCAGAATAGGGTATTCTCGCCAGTATAATGGTATCTCATGCACGACGGCCCCACAAGAAGCGTGTATAGTCCCCCCCCCCTACCAGGTGTTGACGGGGGCCTACCGTAAACTGTGAGTGAGATATTTGTTGCATTTCGTTTGCCTAGGTTCCACTCGTAGTCCAAGCAATTCGTGTTCTCGCATCGCTTAGTGAAGAATCTGTCACTCGGCAATCTTGTGTTTACATGATTTCTAGAATAACATAGGCACATAAATTAGGGGCAGCAGGGAAAAAAAGCCGCCACGTCCTTTTCTGTTGCTCGATAAATGTAAATGTCTCTAAAAATAGTCACATGGAATGTCCGGGGCTTGCGCACCCCACAGAAACAAAAGTTGGTAGTTAGAACAGCCAGAAAGTTGCAGTGCGACATTTTATGCCTGCAGCAGACGAACATAGATACTTTAAGCAAAGCCAGGGAACTCGAAAAGCAGTTCTCAGCCCGCGGGTTTTTCTCATTTCCCACACACCAAGCGTGTGGCACAGCCATAATAGTCTTCAATTGGTCTCTCCTTAACGGGGGCCATTTCACCTTCGACCCAAATGGTCGAATGGTAGCGTTCGACTTTGAGTTTCAGGCGGAGCAGTTTAGACTCATTAGCATATACGCGCCGGTAAAAAGTCATGCCATGGCAGTCTTTTACAGGCAACTGAACCCGATGCTACTGGAAAGGAAGCACTTAATCTTAATAGGGGACTTCAATTGCGTTTTGAATAATTTAAATGATAGGATAGGCCCGGGTAGAGAAAAGAAAGACATTTATAGTCCAGAATTAAGGAAAATAGTAGAACAATTCAACCTCGCAGACGCTTATGTACTGCGCCACGGGCAGACCTTCCAGCATACTTGGTCGCGTACCAGTACGCAGGCGCGCCTGGACCGCGCATATGTGACACCGTCACTACAGTCGGCAGTCGAGGACTGTCAGGCGGTTGATCCACCCTCGTACGCTCTGGGCATCTCTGACCACAGGCCGGTGGTATTGACTTTAGAGGTTAAAGATAGGTCGCCGTACCGCCATCCGTGGTAGTCGACAATAGACTCTTTAGTGACGAGACGGCGAGGGCCAGTCTACGCAACCGTGTGGCAGCCTCTACAGGCGACCGTAGTTGGGACGCTCTCAAGCAGGTGTGGCGTGACATCTGTACCGACGAGGGTAAAAAGTTGAAACATCGTTACTCTGGTCTGGTGAGAGCAACGCTTCAGCGCATCCGGATAGTCGAAAGAGGGGGACCCACCTCTCTACTTATGAAGACCTATGCTAATGACTTAAAGTTAAGATTAGCACGACTAAGGACGCTGACGTCCACCACGGCTAGCTCTTACCAGACCAGACATCTACCCAGTTCTCACCCGGAGGTGCTTAATTACGTCAATAGTATCCGAGTCGGTCGGATGGAAGACCGCGGCAACTTGAGCAAACAGGACATAGCTAGGTTTTGTGCACATTTTGAAAGCATGGGGATGAGTGAATTACGTCTCGACTTGGATTCGCTCTGTAGTCATCCGTTTCTAAGCAATCTCCCACAGCTTTCCCCCGAGGAGTATTGCAGTTTAGTTGCCCCCATAACCCTGGAAGAACTAACAATATCCATGCATCACCTCCACAGAGGTTCCGCACCGGGAAACGATGGCCTAACTGTCGAATTTTATAGCGCATTTTGGGATGTCATAGGACCCACCCTGTGTGAGGTCCAGAATGTATTCACGAGTAGGCACACGCTGCCACAGTCATTTAAGAGCGGCAGGATTATCCTGATTCCAAAGACGCAAGAACGTCTCGAGGACCCCCGTAACTCGCGCCCGATTACTTTATTGGGTACAGATTACAAAATGTTAACTACCGTTTTAATCCTGCGTCTACAGGGAGTCATGCCCTCGCTTATCACGTCTTGGCAGTCGTGCTCAGTGGTGGGCCGTAATGTCCAGACCCTGAACATGCTTAACAGGGATATCATAGATTACACGAGACAGAGACAAGCGAGGGGATGGCTCACCTCCCTGGACCAGGCACAGGCCTTTGACCGGGTAGAGCATAAGTTTATATTCACCACGCTGCTGGCGTTTGGTTTTCCTAGACAATTTGTATATCTCCTAATGGAACTGTACAATGACATAAATAGCGACCTGTCCATAAACAATGAAACCGTAGCCTCTTTTCCAGTTACGAGAGGCGTGAGACAGGGATGTCCCCTTTCCCCCCTGTTGTTCGCGCTGACGATAGAACCCTTCTTGATCCATGTAGAAAAACACCCAAGCGTCCTTGGGTTGCAGACTCCAGGCAGCGGCACAGTTAAAGTAGCTGCTTATGCAGATGATATAACGGTATACCATAGAGACGAGGACAGCCTCGCTGCTGTCCTCAAGGTTTTTTCTGTGTACGCTGAGCTTTCCGGTGCAAAACTTAATTTACACAAGTGTAAATCCTTATGTATTCATGGGTCTCCACTAACAAGTCTTCACGGCATCGCCGTGGTAGACAGCGTGTGCATTCTAGGGATCAGCTACAGGGCCAGTGGAGCGACCAGCGAAAGCTGGGAGGAGGAGGTGAAGGAGCTAAAACAACAGATCACAAGGGCCCTAGAGTTTAACTTCCCGTACTATGTACGCCGGTACTTACTCATGGGCGTCTTTACAGGTCGCCTCTGGTTCTTGTCAAATTCATTAGTTATGCCCTTTCAGGTTGCACGTAAGGTAAAGTCTCAGTTTATAAGGTTCTTCTGGAATTCAAAGACCCCCCTGGTAAAATACGAACAGTTAGGCTTGCCTCGCGAGAGGGGCGGATGGAATATCCCTTCGGCCGTCGTCTTGGCAGACACTTATGCTCTGAAAACGACCCTCAGAGTCCTGCAGTTACCGGAGGAGCACCCCGCCAGGAAACTGGCGACGTACTTCGTAGGAGCGCAAAGTCGTCAGTTTTTGCAGACGCAGCCCCCGGGGCCGAAGGCGATAAACCCGACGCCCTTCTACAGGCACGTGATCGGAATATACAAGCGCATTGTCCAATTGAACCTGGACACTCCTCTCCTGGAGTGCCGAAATACAGAACTAGCACAGGAGTTATTGGTAAACTCTGGTTGCGAGGCTAAAAACACCGGGTTCCCGTGGGTCTTGCTGACCCCTAGCTGGCTGCCAGGCAGCATTCAGGATGTGGTGTGGCGTTTCGGGTGGTCCGTCTTGCCTACGGCGGACCGGATGTACAAGTGGCATTACGTTCGTTCGGAGCAGTGCGTGCACTGCAAGAAACACGAAAATAACAAACACGCGTTGATAACTTGCCGCGTTGCCAAGATTTTCTGGTCCCTCGTGGACAAGGCGTACCACCCGTTGGGTATAGAAAGGTTTGTTAAAAGAGACAGGTGCCCCAACGGCGCACTGGCACGACTAGTGTTGGCCGCCGGGATGTTTACACTGTGGGAAAACGGGATTAGCAGTCAAGCAGGCAAAGGCTCGCCAAAACCAGTGGCCGCTGCTGATGCGAATGTACAATATTGTATTAGATCACTTGGACACAGAATTCTTTCTCTTGGGCGAGGAAGAATTCTTGAAACGCTGGTCGTGTGCATTTGTTAAAATGGTCAATAACAGGGTTACGCTCACTTGTGCCCCCATACAGGGTCTAGGAACTACATAAACGCCACTGCCATGTCTTGTGGTGTGAGTGCTAAAATATTGTCTGCGAAAATGTGAAATATTGTATGTGACTTTGCTGTGGAACCTGTGCCAATGTAATTCAGTGTCGAAACGATTGTGGAACCGTATTTTGTGTGGAACCAGTGCTTTGTACTTTTGGAGGAAAAATAAAAATTCCCTTTTCGCCCCTAAAACAACTTGGAAGCAGTGCACTTCATTGCACGCTTCATTGAAATATTTCATGTTGGCGGACTGAAAGCGATCTGCTGCACAACGCGTTAGGTCGATATCAGGAATGACAGATTTGAGGAAAATTCCGACTTGTAGATAATCCAATTCCTAACTCGCGCTTGCATGATCGCGTCCTTTTGACCGGCCGTTCTAGAGACTGGCGAACGCTGGAAAGATTTTGAAAGGCTGATTCAAACGCGTTCCCAGGACGGCCAGCAGCTATAATAAAACTGAGCGTTAAGTGGGAGAAAACAATTGGCTAGCACGCCAAGCTCCCAAGCACGGAAGCTTGAACGAGTTTGTAAGACATCATGGCATCCAATAGAGTTTACCTTTTCTCTCTTTCTTGTAATAAATTTCAGTTTCAAGTTAGCGCTCGTCGTGTCCACTCTTTTTCGTCTGTCCCTGTTTTTTAGCGCTTTGAAGTTGTGTCATGACGCCAAGCTCCACCTGCCCGACAGGAGAAAGGCTCTTCAGCAAATGGCGTATCCTTGGAACATTCCGCTTACTTGGGTTCACCACATTACGTGAATTGTCAAATGTTCCTTGTCTTTTAGGCGAGGCATCTATGAGTTATGGATTGCAGTGGCGGCGACATTGTTCGCGACAAACCCGGCGAGTGTACAAAAATGCGGCTCTATAACTAAATCAGGCCCTCGACGGTGTGCCATCTGCATGTACCTGAAGCTCACTCCATCGTGGGCGACCAGCCGTTTCTGATCTTTTATCGAGGTCATTTCGTAACGCAGCATACCATTGTTGGCTGCCACTGTTTCACGCATAACCGTCACTTTGTCACAGCACACGTGCTAGTGTCCACTTCCCGGCAGGGAGGGCGCATTGCGACAGAAACCTAGTAGGTCAGTTAGCGCGTGTATATCCATTTATTATTTCAGCGATGTCGAAAACTTAAAGTGTCAGTGTTTCTTTTCATCTGTGTTGTTCGGCGCTGCCATGTTCAAGATGCGTTATCAACCAGCCCAGCAAACCGCCCTACTGACGGCATTTTAAACTACGCAACAGCACACATGCGCTTGCGCGTGACCAGCTTTCGCTAAGTCAGACATCACTTGAACTTTTGTCGAATGATGGCTGTAGTTGTTTGGTTCTACTAGAAATCATCGCTCGATGACCTCGAATGAGCCCGCTACCCGGAATGAGAGGAAGGAAGAGTCAGGACTAAGATGTATAGGGCCGAGCTGTGCCTTGGATGAACTAATCAATTTTATGCATCTTTTAGTGATCAGGGCAGGGCTTCGTCTCTTCCGCCCTCTACTTAAGCCCGTCCTTCTGCCAGACATGTTTAAAACACTCGTGAGACCATTGGGCGGCACAGGTATGTGTCGCACAGACGTATGTCTATTATCGCACTTCAACGTGAGTTACGTAAATTTTGTGATCTTGAAACAAATCCACTAAGCACACTGGAGTGATAAGACTCCTCGTAGAGAACTTTTCTGTGGAAACAGCCCGTTGCGACGGCAGATGCGGTCAGGCATACCTGCAGGCCAAACGTGTGGGAATCGAGCGCGCCCTCCCCTTTGGTGCCTCGTTCCCCAGCAAGCGCGTGTGATGGCCCCGCGCGGCTGGAGCGCCGTGAACCGCCGTTAATCGGCAGTATGGCCACCACGGCGGCGGCGCCAGGCCTCTTTGTCTGGCCCGAGCCATGCGTCGGCTTTCCGGCGCGCGGGCACGCGTCCGGACATGTCTGGACAAGTCACCACGCTAGCTTACGTGACTGCGCACGCCTGTCCTCATTGGTCTCCAGTTACAACCTCCTTCCCCCATGAGCTCGCTTCTATCTGTATCTGGCGCGGGCTTGCCCACGTCAGGTGCTCTCAGGCCTGCGCGAGAGGTTGACGCGCTGCTCTGGCAGGCGGCTTCTCGTTCGTGCACTCGACTGCTACCCCTTTGTGTCATAGTCGTAGCGCCGCTGGCAAGCGTGCTCAATCGGTCTTGCGGAGTTACCCTGACGGCCCGCAAACCCGTGATTGGCGCACTGTGCTGCACCTTGGGTTAATAAATCCGTGTTTGTTGAGAACCTGCCTCGAGTGCCTTTTCTGCGCCGTGTCAGAGAGTCGACGAACCAGGCCGTAGAGTCTTTGTTCGCTGCGGCAGTGGAGAACGTCGCGTTCCTTCCCGGTCGCCTCGTAGGGTAAGCGTGTCGCAAACCTATCTCCACAAACGCTGCAAGCGATTGTCTCAAAAGGACCGCCAAATTATTACAGGTGCACTAGGGCCTCAAAGCAGACACTATCAGAAGCCGGATCCATACGCGCACAGCGTTCTTGTGCGGAGCAAGCCATGCCTGTCACTCTCCAAACCTTGGCGCACGACCAGATGCAATTTGGTTGAAAAAAGACTGAGCACTATCCATCTCAAGGTCCTCAGCCAAAGGATTTAATGCGAAAACAAATTTTTCGCTGCTGCAAAGCACATGTGAAATTTTTCTCGCAAAGCTCGAACGTATGGCTCGTAAGACGCGCTGTCAAAAAATCCGTTCTTTCTAAATTAGGACGACATTTTCTTTACAGAACGATCGTAGGTTTTTCGTTTAAAAAAAAAGTTTCCCGAACTCGTACGCTTTCGTAGTTTATGCTAGCTTAAATAAGAACAATATGGTCGACCTTGGGGAACTTTTCGTGGAAAGATAACATTTAGTGAAACGAAATATTTTGCACTAACAGATTGACAGGAAGCTTTGCTGTAGCGAAAATACAGTTTGAGACATATACAGGGTTCACTGTAGCAACAGAGCTAAAAGACAGGACGCAGGAAGGACACAAACCGCGGCGCTGACTAACAACGAAATGTGTTTTTATTCTTTCAGGCCACATGTATATACTCCACCACAACTTCAAGGAAACAGAAAAGAAAAAAAAAAACATACCAAATATTTTTTCCTTTTTCTTCTTTTTTTTCGCTTTTATGTTTCCTCGAGATTGGGGTGGAGTATATATACATGCGGACTGAAAGAATAAAACACATTCGGTCGGCGCTGTGGTCTGTGTCCTTTCTTCGTCCTGTCTTTCAGCGCTGTTTTCTGCACTTAATCATGAACCAGCCAGACCAAATGCCTACCTCATAGTATACAGGGTGTTTCTTTAGGCAATACAGATTTTTTTAATAAAAACTATATGGCACTAATGCTCCTGTAGTTTCCGCACAAGAACTTCACGTCGAGGCGGAAATACTTTGCCTCATTAAAATTGACATTGTTGCGACTAATTAACAAAAACTCGTTCATTATATTTTTAGTTATTGACTTGAGGGCAGGTATTAAAAACATGTAGTGCGTGCCAATTTATGGTATACCTATATTTCTTTTAAATAACAAAAGTTGCACGTAGTTCGAGATATCTGTCTTCGAATTTCAAGGGTAATATCAAAACTGTCAGGCGCGAAGAAGCGCGACCGTTCTACTAAGTCAGACCGGAACTGACCGCCACAAGGGAGTTACGAAATTTGAAGGCGCGGCCGTATGTTTTCGTGAAAAGCTGCAATTCATGGCACTGTGCCTGCGCATCACCTTACCTTTGCGTGCAGTGTTTGGTACTTATCTGTTTCTTTCGAACAAGAAAACCGCAATATCAACCTATTCTTTGCCTGCTCTTGCAGACAGGCGAAACAGTTTTTCGCGCCTGTTTAAGAAAGAAGCAGATAAGCACCACCCATCGCACGCAAACATTAGGCTATCTATTAAGCATTAATACGCAAACATTAAGCTGCACTTGTGCGTGTGTCTTCCCTGTTTAGTTTGCGCACTTTTTCGTAGTAAGCTATCTACTCGTGTATTTCAAAATGTTTGCCGATTTTTCTGACCATATTCAGCTTCGGCGCGCCTTCATTCAAAATTCGTCACTTCCCTGTCACGTGTCGTTCCGGTGTTCCGCCGCGCTTTGTGCGCGCCGGGCGCCGTCTGTTTCGATTTCACTCTTGAAATTCGATGCTGGATATCTCGAGCTAGGTGCAACTTTTGCGATTTCTAAAAAAAATGGGAATGTGACGAATTATCATGCACTACAACTTTCTGATATAAACAACTGCCCTCAAGTTATTTATTTGAAGGTTAATTAACAATTTCTTGTTAATTAGTCGCGTCAACGTCATTTTAGCTGCGGGAAAGTACTTCCGCTTTGACATAGAGGTCATGTGCGAAAACGACAAAAGCCTGACTGTCATAGATTTTTTTATAAAATATCTGTATTGTCTAGAAAAAAGCACCCTGTATAGCGTGAAATGGTGCTTACAGCTGCCGAGAAAGTTGCAAAAAAGTAAATTTTTGTAAATTTTTAGTCGCAAATTTGACATGGAGGTGGTCCTAGTAAAAATATGCTGAAGAACACATTTACTAGAAAAATTGATTGTCTACTGACTAAGGAAGCTTTATCAATTACTTTTTTTTTGTTTTAAGCGGAAAAAATATTTTTGAAGTTGTGGGAGCGAGAAATAAAGATTGTTTAAAGAGTTGAAGACGTGGGTGGGATTGATTTTCAAAACCGAGCAGTGTTAAGCATGTGAAATTTCCTCACTTTGGTGTAAATTTGTCTCGTAT
This sequence comes from Rhipicephalus sanguineus, assembly GCF_013339695.2. Taxonomy (NCBI): domain Eukaryota; kingdom Metazoa; phylum Arthropoda; class Arachnida; order Ixodida; family Ixodidae; genus Rhipicephalus; species Rhipicephalus sanguineus. Next base: position 325,540,270 of record NC_051176.1, on the reverse strand, counting down.
GTACATATGTCCAAGTAAATTACTATGTTTGCATTCAAAACAAGGGCGCGTCTATCGGGTCGTGTATCGCGCCTTTGTGGATAGACCTGGTTTAACAAAACGAGAAAGTCTTACAGCTGCGGTTTCTAGGAGCCCAAGTCCTGATAGTATTCAGATATATGTGGACGATTTCTTAGTAGTCTTACAGTGTGGTGCCTTGGGGTTGCATTCTGAATTGTCACAAATGGTCGGAATAATGAAGGATGTATATCGCCCCTCGTTATAACATGTGATATTTCCCACTAAGATTTCGTCGGGTTCCCTGAGCTTAAGCTCGATTTCACCCGTGATCAGGTTTGCTGGACATATGAACCAGGCTCGTAGAAGCAATGCCACTGTTCTCAACTTCGCACATAAACTTGTCAAAAGGGTAATTGTTCGGGCTTGCCTCTTCAAGGCATTAAAATAGTCACAGGTCAGTCGCGTGCATCACAACGGATGACTAATCTCAGTGGATGAGATAATCCGCAGAAAAGGAAAGGACGGTTCCATGGCCACACATTGTAGCGCATGCGGCTGCCCCTCTGTGTTTGCTAAGACTAATGTGATTTTCTCTTACGCGGACGACTGCACCTGCTTCATTGTGGAAGCAGCCCGTATGGCATGTGAAGAATGCCCATGCACAAGAGGTCATCGTTAGCCTCATCCAAACAAGAACTGTCATTCCTGGAAGCACGAACGGATGAGGGGGCCCACCTATGTCGCATTCCTCGAGCCCCTTCCCAGGCAGCACACAACGTCGGGCCGATATTGGTATTACGGCGGCTGTGCGCGGCCCCACCTCGGGCCAGCATTGCCAGCCTGGCGCCGATATCGGCGGAGCCGTTGACCTTTGCCGGCAAAATTGGGCCGATCTCGCCGCCTTTCAGCCGATGTTGGTCTTTCACCGGCAACATTGGGCCGAGTTATCCGGCCTTCTGCCGCCTTCCCGCCGATATCGGCTTCGCCGATTTCTTTCACCGGCAACATTGGGCCGAGTTTGCCGGCGTTTTGCTGTTCTTCCGCCGATATCGGCTTAGCCGATGGCTTTCACCGGCAACATTGGGCCGAGTTAGCCGCCGTTTTGCCGTACTTTCGCCGACATCGGCCGAGCCGGTGGTTTTCACCGGCAACATTGGTCCGAGCATGCCGTCATTCTGCCGTGCTTCAGCTGACATCGGCGGAGCCGATGGCTTATCGACGATGTTGGAACTTTCTTGTCTCCCTTCAGACAGGTATACATGCCCTGTTGAGAACGTCCTCCTGCGTCGCGGCGCTCGAAAAGTCCTCGTCACCGACAGAGGTACGGCTTTTACGGCAGAGCTAACGCAAACCATCTTGAAATAGAGCCACACAAGTCACCGACGGACATCACCCGCAGGCGAATGGCCTCACCGAGCGGGTAAATGAAACCCTCGCCGAATGTACTGTACGTCGAACACATGACATGGAACGCCATAATATCTTCCGCACATAACCTGAAGTTAACACGGCAGTGTAAGAAACGGCGCACATATGACGCCGTTCAAACTAGTTCGCGGAAGCCCCTCAACGACGCTGGACGCCGTGTTGCCGGCCGTCAGTGACGAGAATAACCTGGACGTTGCGCTCTACCTTTAGCCCGCCGAAGAAGCCCGGCAGCTCGCCCGCCTAGGATACAATCGTAATGCAATAGAGCATTAGGCGCTTGAATATTTGTAGCTTAAGCTGTAGAATACCGCTACATGGATTGCTGTACTAGCACAAATAACAAAGTTCAAATATTGTACCGTGCTAATGCCGCACGTACGACTCGGGGCGCGAAGTATCGCGGACTGAATAGCTTGTATTCTCTTATTCGTTTCTGCTATGACAATGACTAACAACTATCACTAGCACAGTCACTTTTCTACCAAAAAAAGGTGGTCTTTAGAAGAATAACTGACTGAAATTAGATGGCCACTTCGTTGACCAGTTGTTCAACGCTATCAAAAATGTTGAAACGTTATAACACATACCATTAACTTCATGGGCCAAATTCGAAGTACTTCTGTTTCGTAAATGTTTTTGCCGCTGGTCGGCCGGCTGCGCTAATGTATCCAGCATCAAAATTCACCCAAACATTCCCGCACGAATGCTTTTAGCGGAAGAAGTTTTATGTGAATACTAATTCTGTGCATAAATCGAGCCCGTCATCATATTTATAGCGCTATATCCTTTCAGCCGCTGAATGTGTGCCGCCAGCGCTCATATACTACACGGACAGTTTTCGATCTCTGTGTTTACACATATTTACTCACGAGCGTGTTTGGGTGAAGCGTAACAAGCGCATTTCCTTCAGTGATGTCACATAATTTTACTTTATGAAAATAGTAAAAGCTCAGCAAGGCGTGTTGCTGAGCTAGTTGGTTCATTACTTGAGAAAAATAGGTATGGTGCGAAAAAGACCGGGCGAAGTGAAAACACGTTTTGTCGTTTGAATGTTTACAAATCAACTAGCCCGCTGACCATTTTTAACGAAATAACAAACACGTGTTTGCCACGTGTTTGTCAGTTCGTATTTGCACTTCTTTGCCGTCCATTTTGCGACATACATATCTTTTTCAACTAAAAATCTCGCTCAACGATTGCTTCCGACGTGCTTTCAGAAACAGTCGCATAAAATTATTATTATGGCACGTGAAATACGATGAAAAATGCGGCTCCAACGTGGTGTACGGAAAGTTTTCATGCAGCGACATGTGGCAACAAGTGATGCATTGAAAATTCGACGAACGCCTTTCTCAAATGGCATGCCCATAGACATGCTGGGGGGATCGCACACCATTGTGGTAGGCTGAGCCGTGCTGTCAAGAAGGGAGAATTCGCATTTTTTTTTTCGTCTTCTTCTCTCCCTTTCCTTCGTTCAGCGTCATTGTCGCGAAACTCGCTTGACCAGGCAGGGTAGGGTAGCCGTCCAGACGGCGGGACAATCGTAGCTGCGGGAGCAGGTTTTTTTTTCACTCCGACCAGCAGAATTCTTCAAGAAGTGCGGTGTGTGGACATGTGTGGTGGAAAGTCAAAATCGTGCACGAGACGGATACGCGGCAGGATTCCGGCATTGTTTTCGGCAGAGATCACCGCACCGAGAAACCAGTGGCCCCCTGCTTCCATGCTCACCTCATATAAGGCCGCGTGTTCACTGCTGTTACGTGTCATCAGATTTTTGTTCTCTTCTTATCGCGTATTCTCTATTGACCATCGTGTTTTGTGCATTCTGATATGGTGCGCTTGTATTTTTTTATTCGCTCGTGTTTTTAGCGATCCAACGGGCACACGTGAGTGGTTTTTATGCACGATTCCTTTCTGTTACAATCTTACCTTTAGATTAGGAATGCGTGCGTGTCTATCTTGTTTAGATGTAGAGTTCATGGGATCTTGTGGTACTGCTCGCAATGTTTCTCGCGTCGCGTGCAGCAGTTTATCCATCTTTTTGGCCCTTAAGATATCACTGAAAAATTGCAATTCCCGCTTAAAGGATAACGCTAATTTAATTGCCAGTCGTGTGTTGCGAATGCCTACCGTTCCTTGGTGAACTTAATAAACGTGGGGGGGGGGGGTGCTCCTCTGCTCGTAATTAGCTCACGCGTATACACAATCCTCTAGTCTAGTTGCCACTCTTAATCTCGCTTTTTCGGCAAGCCGCCTAACATTATCTTTCTTTTCTTCGGGTCCGTCTTTAATCCTACTTTAATGCTGCCTTCGTTTACATCTCCAGAATTTTTTCGTGATTCGGCACCGTCGTTACTGAAAAGCGCGATATCGTCCGCAAAACGCAAGTAGCTAAGATAGACTTCGTTAATCCTTATTCCTATTTTTGCCCGTTCTAGTTCTTTCAATATTTATAGTGAATGTGCCGCGCATAACATTGAAGAGATTGTAACTCTTCGCATAGGCGTGCGCACAGTGGGGCAGGGGGGGGGGCGGCCGGCCCCCGTAGTCACCTAGAGGTGGGCGCAAGGTCTGCCAAACACATTGACTTAATAGGGAGGGGGGGGGGCGCCGCGATGAACCTTCCCCCCCACCCCCTCTGAAGGGGAATCCTGCGCACGCCTATGATTTTGCGCCTGATCCCATTCTCGATTAGGATTGTCCTGCTTTTTTTGAGGAATACGGGGGCTGTGGGGTTGTTTTAGATGTTGGCTACGGTATCTGTAGATGTTTAGATATTCCTTTATGGCATAATTATTCCGGAACTGCTGGCGTGTGTTCATATCTGTGAATAAATTTGTGTTTATCACCTTGCAAATGTGTTGCTCCGTAATTTCTCAGACGCATGCGTAGTTGGTGCAGCCGGCCTTTCATCAATTTAGTTTTGTTTGAGACAATATTGACTTTCGCTCTCGGCCTTCCACGGTTCAACAGAATTGTGGGTCTTAATCGCACACTAAGACATCAGTGGAGCAGTCGTTCTAATTAGGAAGCATTTTTTGGATATGGCACCAATGGCAGTCGATGAATGTCGTTGGGCCGCGAATAGTCTATTTTAGCGCTACTGACTTACAGTACAGTAACCACAGTAATACCGAACTGCCGTGGTCGGCACGCAGCCATTTTACTTTATAACACATGTATCAGCACACCTGATCAGGTTACTTTACGTATCGAGCACCTACCGCCGGTGTCTCCATATAAACTAGCTACGTGCCGACCACGACGGTACAGTACTACCGTACTTAACACACGGTAAGCCTCCACTGCTAAAGCATAATAACGGGTGTAAACGGTCACGCCGGCGGCTACCCGACGTCGGCGGGGCCGACACCGCGCCAGCATCGGCTTGCATACATAGGCCCAATGACGGCTTGCCATCATCGGCTGAATAACGGCAGGCCCGCCTCGGACCGACGCTGGCTAGCCCACGTCGGCCCGAAGCCGGCAAGCCCGCATCGGCCCAAAAGCGGCTAGCCGACGTCGGGCCGATGCGGGTGAAAGTAGCGCGAGCGTGATTTGCCGACGTGGGGCCAATATTGCTGCCGTCATTTGCCGACGTTGGGCCGAGATCGGCCCAATGGCGGCGTGCTGCCTGGGTTCTTTGTTCTTTATTCCTGTAGAATGCCTCGTCCTCTTCGCGCTGCGCAATCTTAACGAAAAATTTCGACAGCCGTTCCGCACGTTAGAAAACACACCGGGCAAGCAATTTTCCAACAACGACGAAGATAGAAATATAGCGAGCTTGTGCACAAGTGCAATGCATCGATCGAAAATAAGAAATCAGACACACCGTCGCTGACAAAGTACTGCAGAGAAGCGTCTTTTCAGTGCAAGTAGCAAGGTAAGCAGGCCTGAAGGTAGCGCCACCTTGCCTTGAGGGTAAGGAGGGCGTCCGCGAGGGAACCTTGGTAAGGAGCGTTCCAGAATACGTGATAAGGTGCCCTCAAGCAGTTAAGGCGCCCTCACTGAGCTAAGGAGCGTTTCAGAATACGGGCCCAAATAATGCGCAGGCGTAGTTTCACTGCAGATTATGGCCTTTCCTGGAAGGCTGTTTTCGGTCGGCAGGGCTTCTTTCTTCTTCTTTCCAGCATTCGCCAGCGTAAAACGCGCATTCCCCGACTAGTCTGGCATTAATTTTTTACAAAGTTTTAATTATCCTGAAATACGGAATGTCTGCTCTTGTCCTGCTGAGGGCCTTTTGTCACTACGAAAAAATTCTGCGTAGCCTTGTACATTTCTTATTCACCACGGCTACTACGCATTCACATGGTTCAGAAATATTCACACTCGGCATAATAAAAAGTTGGGCGAGTTGGTGTGGGTTCATAACGATACGGGGACGCGGACAATACGGCACACAAGAAAAGATAGCGCGTCGTCCTGTGTCCATCTTTTTTAACACGAAAGTGTTTTATGCCGGGGTCCACCACGGCTCCACTGACGCATTTCCGTCACGGATATGACGTCGTAAAATATAAAGACTAACATATGGCAAAGAAAAAACTATAACAAAAAGTTCCGTCACCGGGAGTCGAACTTGCGACCTCTCCATCGCCAGCGCGCAGCGCGAAACGACTCCGCCACAGACGGCATGTTCGATGCTATGCTAACGGCGAGCTATTTATGTACACCATTAGCCGGTGACAGTACTGAGATATCGGCGGTACAGCGTGTTTTCGTTATCACTAGCGAGATGGCGCGAAGGGCTCGAGGAGCGCGCTTTAAAAGTCGTCCCCCCCCGCGGATTAGCGCGCGCCTCGACAGGGCGTGGTCGCTCGTACGGGCGCTTATCTCGTGATCTCGGTGGTTTGTACAGTCAACCACAAAAGTTTACGGACCACGCGAGCGCGTGCCAAACTGCCTGTCCGCGCCACCTAGCGGTGCGCCATCTACCATCGACCGCAGCGCTGGGCCGGAAATGGGTCTTATTGTTATTCACTGGCCTCGCAACGCATTGTTAGTTGGCAGTTTTCACGCAAAGCGCTTATGTGCAGTATGACGGTCACACCACAGAACACTTATACTACCATTTACAGAAGAGAAACTGTACCTTTGACAGTGCAACGGAAATAAGGGTAGCGGTGGCGTTGTGAACTAAAGTATCCGACCAAGAGATGGCGCTGCGAAAACTATCATCATCACTGCGCTGGGGCAATATGGCTGCCGCATTGCTGGCGGGTGCGGGCGGTCGCGGTGCGCGCCCGCTGGTTCTGGGAGTTTATTCAGTGCTGTCCGGGGGTTGTATTCGCGCGCGTGGCAGCCTATCGTTACTACAAATATTTTCGTTACGTCGCCAGGTGACCGAACGGCCTCAACTGGCAAAAAACACGCCAAGCAAGTAAGCTTACATTGTTTATTGGCAATCGTGAATGCAGCAGTACACATGTAAACAAGCAGCACTGTCAGTTACAGAGTTGAACAATACATACAAGAAACAGAAATATCCATCTGCTTAATAAAATTGCCAGCTGAAACTGAGCAACTCTGTCTCTTGGCTCGTTCAGCATACCTCTTATAGTACGCAGAATGAAGCGTCAGACGATACTGGGTGACCCTTGCACAGTACTTGCGTGCAGTGCTGCCCGTCCTCTTTCTCACTTACACATGCGCGTTTGAGGATTTGAGCGGTAATAAACAAACAGCATCAAAGCTCGCAAAAGATGCAGTGTCAGTAAGATTAGCTTCAGCCCGACGTACTATTTTGACAACACATTGGCGAGAGCCACTCGGCGCTGAAAAAAAAAAGTGAAACCACACTGTTGTGCTAGCTATTCCTGTACATAACGTGTTCTCGTTATTGTGCTCAATATCCTTGTGTTCGTGCCTGCGCGCCAATCTTTTTACGATGAATTCCGACCATTTAGCTCAACTTTCAGTTCAGCTAAGCTCGTGTGTTCTGGGAAAACAACATTTACGGTATCACGTTGAAAAGGAAACTTGGTTCATGTGTCAAAAGAGGTTACAGTGACAAACACTTCAGTTGAGCAACTGTTGGCGAATAAGGAAAGCCTTAGCCTGAATCCAACATTTCAGGAAGTGAATATTCCTGTAAAGGTTGTCACGGAAGACAAGTTTCGAGAAGTGAGCTACCCTTGCTCGCCCACTGTTTGTCAACTGACGTATGTGATAGCGGATGCCTGTGCGTGTTCCTGAAAGCACTCATTTATAAATAAAAAAGAATGATGTACCAGTGGACAGCACCGACAATAGACTGCACATGATGTGTGCGCGCACAATAGAGACATTTGAAACAGTAGTATACTAGACAGCTAGGAAGTGCTGGAAGTAATAGTAGCAATGTTGGAAAAATAGGCAGTGAGTAATCATTTCTGTCAAATGTGTATAATTAGCTTTTTTGTTTAATTGCTATGTTTCGCACTGTAAAATAAATAAATTAGTCCATTTTTTCTGGTGCCAATGGTGCATAGTCGTGAAAGACACTGCTTAAACGACGGACGATTGCAGAAGCTGAATTTACATTTTCATCCTTCACTACCTCCTAATTGTCTGCCTCACTCTTAACACGGTGTCATACAAAACTAGTAAGGCGGCAATAGGGGCTAGATGGCACGTCTTCATGCTTGTGATGCGCTGCAGAGGTAGACACGGACCAGAAAAAACGAGAACAGCGCAAGGTGTTGCGCATCACCCTGTGTTGTTCTCGTTTTTTCTGGTCCGTGTCTACCTGCAGCGCATCACAAGCATGAACACAAAACTAGCCTTTTTTGGATATATAGCTCACGCCAATATCAAAGAAATAGCAGTTATTACACATTCAAATCTTTAACATGCACAAACACTGGCCAACTCTATCGAACTCTGATTGTATCTATTGAGTGCACTCATTAATTTTTCTGTTATAATAAACATACTTTTAAAAACTCCGTGTCATGTGTCAGGTCTGTTATCTAGAACAAATATTATTTGCTCCTTGTCTGTGGTTCCACTTCACATACAAAACAAATTGCTTGCACAAATGCAACGGTGCTGTATCCTCTTTTCTGGATGTGTATGTTTACATATCATCCCATTAATGTATTGGCGAAGTTCATTGAATAAAACTAAAGACAAAATTTTCAAATGCTTTACAAATTCAACAGCCTGTTTCATAGACACTGCCCAAAATGTCCTTATGCACATGCTTCCGTTCTCCTACTCAAATCATCAAAAGTTATTTATTCCAGAGTAGCGACCCAGAAACTATTCTCCAGGTCACCACTACACGAAATGCCTTGTTTAATGAAGGCACGAGTGTTTACACACAGTTTTCTATTTTAGAACCTTCACAGTGTCCCTCCCTACAAGCAATCGGTACACATAACTCTTTGTTTCAGCACTACTGTAGCTTTCCCTGCCATTGCTTTGCAACAGCCTCCACAATTGCAGCAAACTATATTCACTGGGAAAAACAAGTGCTGCTAAATATGCACTACTACTGGCCCACTTGCTACCAAGTTACACGTAATACTCTATGCAAAGTTTCACACGTAGATTAAAGTACAGTATGTGCACCCCATTACATGCACTATCCAAGAAATTTGAAGCCAGCACATTTCCTCTAAACTGAATAATTCATGAAGCAAGAAGCAATAATTAGTGGACCCAATTTTGTACTGCTTCAACATACCGTACACTATCACTGCTTTTCAGTATAAGGCTTGCATTTGTCCGCCTGGTAAACTTTGGTGGTGGATAGGCGACTCTTGAGCTTCTTACGACTTGGTGTGGGTAGCTTGGAAACCAATGATCTCTCTCTTGTCCAGTTTTCTGAGAAGAAAAAAAATTGAGTCATGAGAAAATGCAAGAAAGAAATGAAAGAAAAAAAATTGGTTCAATAAGTAAAGTGTCCACAACCATACCTTGTGAGGATTTGGGACGACGAATTTACTTTCAGTAGTGGAACATCCTCTGCTGAGTTGAGGTAGGTTCAGAGATAAAGCATCCCAGCGTGTGCTGATATGAGCAGTTTCTTGGAGGCTGTGGTTGGGTTGGAAGAGGAAAAAATAATGATTACTATGGTAGAAGCGTGAGTGGATTGCGATTCATGTCTGAGAAGAATGTATATGAGAGCACTGCATGAGAAAAATAGTGTGCACATAACATTGCTTTGTTTGTGTTTTAGTGGTGACCTTCAGTGGACCGTGTCTGACCAAGCCTCAATTAGAGGATACTAAGTTAGTTAATTTCCCAACTCTATAAACTACATGGTATATGCAAATGTAATATGTATGATTGTAAACTTACGAAAATGTATAAATGCATATACATACTATAAGTTCACTTGGCTCTACCATGCATTGGACTTATGAGCATTTATCTCAGAAGACTAATTTGTGCAGAAATAGGTAAAACTTATGCTGTGATCTGTGTTACAAAGTTTAGCAGTAAAGACATTTTTTGCAAAAGTGAGAACGAAGTAAATAATCTTAGAAAATGTCATTGTAATCCACGAGCGGTGCATCCGATCAGCTGGACGAGTCGTAAAACCTTTTGAAATGACAAAAACCGTAGCGCATGCAAAAAAAAAACAATGCTATGTTCAAATGCAAAGCAGTGCATTTTCACTCACCGGTGCGCACACCCACATGGTGCATGGTTATTCCGTTTTCGTAGGTAGTCTCCGAGCTCTTTGCTGGCATTGAATTTTCACGCTGGCAGCCGGTGAAGCGTCACAGCTGACTTAATTCACAGGCTTTAGACACGTTCGCTTTGTGGCAGCGGCATGTAAAATTTGGCGCGCAAACTCGCACTGCTATATCAAAAGTGATTTAAAACGGAGCTGCGTAACGCCGATCAAAGCAAACGACCGCGGTACAATTTGAATGAAATAACCGACCGAAGCGCAATCGATGCCAATGGGCTGCTGCTTTTCGAGCGTCAATGTAATCTCAATACTTGTCCTCAAACAATCAAGCTCTTGTATTAACTCTAGAAGTAACATAAAAACTGGTCCCTACTAGCTATATGCAAAATGACACGGTAACTAAGCTTTCAGCAATCTTCTGATACGTTCTGAAATAAAATTTTTGGCCGCGTTGAGCACCCCTAACACGGAAAATGCGAACTAACTTATCCGACCGCTAAAAGAGGAGTCAGTAGCTCCACTCTCCGCGCATATCGATGGAACTCGCCGCGGTTGATTTTTTCGCCCTCTGCGGCGATCGCTGGAACTTGAGACTTTCCGGGGCCTGGTCACACTTTGATAGCAGGATCAAAGCTATCACGGCGTGCCTCGAACGGCGTGCCGTTGGGTAGGTATCACTGTGAGAAGGATTGCGACTGATAACAGTTATGCGGACAGAGCGCGGCCGCCAAAGAGCGCGTCTCGTGAAAAAGTGAAAGGCGAAGAATATTTCTGCCCAGTCGGAAAACAGACAGGCCATCGATTAAGGAAGGGATGCGTCTCGGGCGCTGCGCTGCTGTCGATCGCCGCTGACGTAGCGGAAGTGTCGCGAAGAGGCTCTTGGCCACACGCTCGCGTGGTCCGTAAACTTTTGTGGTTGACTGTACGTCTTGCGCTCTGCCTGCAAGTTTCCGTTGAGAGCACGAAGGTTACCTCGGTCACTGCAGCGGTCGCTTTTGCGAAAGGAGCGCGCTGCTCACACAGAAATAAGTTACAACTGTGACAGTTCGCGCTCATCCTGTGTATGTTCGTTCCGCGTGTCCTTCCTGCTTGAGCAGCGCATTGCAAGTTTCGAGCGGTTTGCCGTTCTTCGCGTAACATTACAATTTGATGCTGTAGCATTCATTCCTTCGTGCATGGGGCGAAAAAATGCACAACAAATGCTCAAATACGTCTGTGAAGACACGTTTCACTTTCGTGTTATACCGATTCCTATGACAGAGGGATCAGCCATGTTTTTTTTTTGTGTGTGCCGTGTTATTCGCGCCGCCATATCATTACTCACACTCGAGCGTCTGTAGCGCAGTGGTTAACACCTTTGGAGAGTAGGGGCCTGGGCTCAAAGCCCGCTTCTTTGTTTGGTTTACTTCTTTCTTGACATTATGATCGAAGGACCGTTTCCTCGTTGAGTAGGCGCAGAAATGCTTACGCACTTTAAAGACAACACAACTGCTAGCGTGTGCGTATTAAGCACGAGTAACGAAATGTGGGCGAGTTGGAATACGTCGTTCGTGATGAGTAGTGTACGCGTTACACAAAGCGTGAGTCGATTAATTTTGTCTGCTGGCTGTGTATTGTGTGGTTCCGTGAGTGCTTGAAACAACGAAAACCTCTGCAGCAGCAGCATTTCATCGAAGACGAGAAAAATGATTAGTACTCACTTCGCATGCCATAGTAGGAGAAGCGTTCACAGAACTCATTGCCGATGATGAAGAAGACAGCCTTGGGGTACGGCTTCGACTCTGGTTCCTGCAAAATCAAAGCTTGTTTTCACACAGAGCAACGCTAGTGTTGAAAAGGAGCAGACAAGAGATGGACACAGGCTTCACTGTGCAGCCAAGCAAAGGCGCGCTCCCGGTCGGCGACACAGCGAGCACGGCTCGGGGATTACCACGTGGCGCACGGAATGGCCCGTATGGTAAAGCGCCTGACGCCGCTGACGGCCGAATCGCGGAGTGTCGGCCGACGAAAGTCCCTGCCTCTCAAGGCCGGTGCGGCACCCCCAATTTTCTGGGGTGGCCAGCCATGCCGCGAGATAGCGAGTCTTGCATTGAGGCTGAACCGAAGTTGGCTCAAAGAGAGCTGCTGTTGTTGTTTAAACAACAGCAACAGAAGCTGCTGTTGTTTATGTGCAATTCACGCAACAGCCTTCTCAGTAAAACAGATTTTGTGTGTAAATGCTTACTTTTTATTAATTAACTTGCGCTGGATAGTGATCGAAACGACATGCTTGACTTGCAAGTGTTTATGTTTTGCAACATTATTCATAATATTATCCTGCACTTAATAAACGTCTTTGTGGAGCATCAGCATCCCCGAAATAAAAAGAAATATTCCAGTATCTGTATTCTTGTATCTGTATTCCTGAATGTGTTCTCCGGGATACACTGTTGTCTTTTTCCAGAAGTATATCCAAAGTATCACCTTACGTCAAGGGCAAATGTATTCCAATACCTGTATTTTTTACTTCCAGCACATGTATTTCAATATTTCTATTCCGTAATACTTTCAGTATCTTTGCCCGGCCCTGTGTCAGTGCAGTGTCGCCGCGGTATTGCCGCGACAATTTTGCATCTGTGACGTCAGTGTTGTTATTCCTTGCGAGTCAATTCCGACATCGTTTATTGTCGCATCAGAGTGTCTCATTTTGTGTAGTATCCCTCTGCTTGTGATGCGCGATTTTATTTTGTTAAAGCAAATGCCCCCGTGTGACACCCCTGGCCCCTGGTTGATGAGCCCCCGTCCGAAAAACGCACGCATCGCTTCCGGTTAATTAAATTTACAATCTTTGACAAGGTGTAATAACCAAGTTTTACATGCAATACTAGCTCAGAGAGTTGGAGATTTATTCTTATTTACCTGGAAAAGCTTGTGACAATTCGGTTCAAAGTGGCCGTGCGTGTTTTTCAGCCAGCATATACGCTCGTATCTCCATCTGGTACAGCAGGAACGATCGCAAGAAGAAGGCAGCACGCAAAAGACACATTCTGCTTTGCACGCTTCTTTCTTTTGAAAAGTCCTTCCTACTGCGTTATATACCCATACCGAGATATACCCAGATGAAACCGTCCCCTTCAACTTATTTCAATCTATATCGTAATTACAGTTAAAATAATGTCCCATACGCTTTCCCCGGCTTAATGGACTGTCTCTATATAGGTTGTGTATAACAAAGCAATGAGCCCCTGGAGCATTTCAGAATGAGAGATGAGAAAAACACGACTGAAGCGCCGGCACAAGCTTCTCCCCGTATATTAAAAGAATTGATGTTTAAGAATAGATCTGCAGCTGTATGAGTTAGAATTTCTCTTAAAGGAACCCTGCAACCCCTTTCCAAGTAATGATCCAATGGCTTCGTTGAAGGGAGGAAGATCTTTAATGCCTCGCGAACCGACTGCCGCAACAATTTTTGGGGTCCTTCAAGTACGAGCGGAGTCACATGGATTTGTCGCACGCATTAAGCGCTCTCTCTCCTTTCGTACCAGCGAGCGCACTGATAGCTACGCAGAGGGGGGGCATGTCAAGGGGTCAAGAAGCTGCGTCCGCTCGTCGGTACGCGTGATGACCTTGAGCACATGCTTTTCTTTTTGATGCAATTTTATGGACACTCTGCTCGTTCATGTCATCGCCGTCGCCGCCATGTCCTGTATATATATATATATATATATATATATATATATATATATATATATATATATATATATATATATATATATATATATATATATATATATATATATATAAAAGCCACAATTCAAGATAATTCAGAAGAAACTTTTTCGAAAGTGCGCGACCGGCGATTCAAAACTGTGTTCCCTCCATCCGCAGCGCGAGGCAATGCCGCCATGCAGTACACATTCTCCAGCACACTAAAGGCGAGCTATTTATATGCACCAGTTGCCGCTGGCGGTACCCAGAGATCTGAGGTGTTTCGGCGTTATCACCGCAAAATGGGGCGAAGGGCGCGCTTTAAAGGCCGTCTTCCCGCTAGTAGCGGCGTTGGGTAGGCTGCGCGGCAACGCGCCTTCGTCAGACGTCTCGATGCAGTGTAGCGATGTGGGCTTGTTGGTGCATAATGGAAAGTCAGTTTTCTTAGCGCTGGCGTAGACGAGGACACATAGGAAGAGACACATGGGCGCTACTCACAACAACAAAACAATTGTTGTGAGTATGTGTCTAGTGTCTCTTCCTACGTGTCCTCGTCTACACCAGCGCTAAGAAACTGTCTCGTTGCAGCAGTCGAATTAGCTCCCAAGCGGCCCCGTTGATGATTCCACGGCAAGTGGTTCGGAGAAGCGCCCCAAGAGTGTGGATTCCCACGATACCAAACGGCGGAAGAAGAATGAGCGCATGCGGCGGGCTAACATGTCACCGGGCACCAAGGGCAGGGAAGCGGTTGTAGGTGACACTCCCAGTGGAATGGGCACAGGCTTTCGCCGAACACACTTTGGAATTTACAAAGTGTCCTTCCATTTATTTTGCTGGTATCGAGACTATTTAACCATAGCCTGCGAGATTGCGCGCCGTCGCGCAATCTTGGAGGCCATGCTTTAACTGCGCCGTCGCCGAAGCGTTATTTATCGGCGCTTGTAAGTGTATAGCCGCATTACTTCTATTCACCGCTCACAGACGGCGGCACCGCCCCGCCCCACCTAGCGCCACCTAACACCCCAACAGAGCCCCACGCGAGACGAATGTGCGAGAGATATAAGATGCGTTTGTGGAGTGTCTAGAATCTGCCGCGGTAGTTTAGAAGGTAGTGCTCTGGGTGCTTATCGTCGTGGGCCAAGAGGTCGAAGGTTCGATTCCTCGTTGGGAACTTTTTCTTAGTTTTTTTCTTTCTCATCTGTTAGCGTCCATTTTATCAACCCCATATCCGTGACGGAAATACGTCATGAAGTCTTGGTGGACCCCAGCATAAAACACTTTCCTGTTAAAAACGCCAAGGAAGTTTATGCCATCAGATTAAGTGACATCGAAGTATTCCACTTCGTCGCTGGATAGCGCTACCGCAGGAGAGCTGATGCATGAAACACCCGCTTTCGCGATATGGGTCAACAATTTCTCAAGTCCTCTGAACCCGGTTTGAATACAAAATACACGTTTCCTTAAACAAAGGCTGGTACACACAGGCCTGACAATGAGCAGATAGGTGCGATAGCTTGTCAGTCCTCAGAGACCTTTCGTGGTCACACTGGCATATATTAAAATGTTAAAATGGCTGACTGGGCCCGTTGGCAATTCATGATACTTAAAATACGAGCGCGTAACTTAAACAGCGACTTCGGTCCCTGTTTAAGTTACGCGCTCGTATATTATGTGTATTAAGACATCGCCCAGTTTGACCGATGCACGAGCGTTGGCAAGTTGTCGGTAACTTATAAACCACAGCTACGCGGCAGGGCACATACTTATTAACGCGTTTCACACGGCAACATCCGTCATTTGAGCATGATCTATTGGCCTTCCTTTCCACTGCAGGGCAAACACGTGAGATCTTTCTAGGCGCACTGAACACCACGTCAACGTCGAAGCGCTACGCGACGCTTTTTAAACGGTGCGAGGTCTTATGCATGTAACGTACAACCGCGACCTTCTCTTCCCTTTTTCCGCCCTGTCATTATGAGGCACTGAAAGCGATCCAGATTTCGCCCATCTGACAAGCTCCTCGCAAACAGAGCCCAACAGGTTATCAGAGAATCCAGCGCCTCAGTCTATGGAGAGGGCCGACTTCATACGTGAAAGCGCTGTGCCATTTTTAACAGTTTTTGAGTGGGCCGATCCATACTTGAGGAGTGGTCTGGTCGACCTAGGGAAAAAAACCCGACAAGTTCAGTCCAGAGGCACGCTCCTTGTAAACTTTCAGGACGTCAATGTTTACTCTGTGGTAGTCTTGACTACCCAGTAAAACTAAATAATAGTCCATGTACCAAAAGACGTTCTTGTGAAGTCCATGAAGATATATTTCCAACAGCTGGTTCACACTGCTACGAAGAATCTCGCACAGAGTGGGATCTACAATGGAACCTGTGCAAACTCTCGACTTCTGTACAAAAACTTCGTTGTGCCATGCTACTCATTCGTTGGGCCATACTCATTGTACGGTTGCGTGATTCTTTAATCTTGTTATTTTTGTAGTGTGTGTATATATCTTTCTGCGCTTTTCATTAAACTTCAGTTGCTACTAGCGCGACGTCTGGTTCCCTTCGTTTCTCTGTGTTGTGGTCTTTTTTCTCGCCTTCTACAAATACATCGGGGACATGCTCATCATGTACGTTGACGTCTAACACAAGACGTGGGATGTCACCCTTCCGTACGTGACCTTCGCATACAGCACGGCCGTACAAAAAAGTCACAGTTTCACCTCAAGGACGAAGCAATGAATCCCATAGCAACAAATTGTAGTGTTACACGAAGTGAGGCTGGCAGATAACTGCATTGTATCCGATCTCGCGTAACTACAAAACGCTGGTGTAAGAGAATACGGCCGCTCCAGGGAAATGCTCTCCGCATAGTCACTTCGCATTGAGAGTTCAGCAAGTAGAAGGGTATGCGAGCCGCCCGCTCTGATGGCTTTCGAGATAGCGCGCGCGAGCGATCGCGCCCTTAGATCCAAAATTCAAGGTAGCGGCTGCTCGCGCGACAAGACGGCAGGACGTTTCCTGTCTGCTTCGAGAGCAGGCCTCCCGACCAGGGTGATGTTATCGCATACACCCTGCGAGCGACGGAAACGGGCCGACTCGTTTGATCTCTGCTTCGGCCGCTTTGGTCGCCCCCGCTCGCCCGCGGTAGAACAACAATGCGCAGGAGATCTTATCAATTTGGACTTCATACCGGAAGGACATGAGGGCGACGGCGACGGCAGAAACCCGTCGAGACTGTCCATATAATTGCTATCGCAATAAAAACGACGCAAATGACGCCATACAAGTTGGTCTACAGATGGAACCCGGCAACGACGCTCGATGTTATGCCGCCGAACGTCCCCGACAAAGAAAATCCCCAACGTTGCTGCCAACTTTCAACGCGCCGAAGAAGCTCGACAGCTCGCCCGCCTGGGTATTGTTAGGAATGAGGTAGGGCCCCTCGGGTGCGCGGCGTAGAATCCGAGGTCGTTGCATCCCACCGCTGCCACCACTGTTACGAATGAGGTTGCGTGGCCCATCGCTACCGCCACCTTTAGGTTCCGATGTCGTCCCTCAGGCTCGCTGCTGGGAATACGCGTCGCTGCATCCCTCCTGTGGAACCGCTGTTGGGACTCGGGTTGCGTGGCCGGTGCGAACACGGGTGTGTATCGTGCTCGGAGTAGTCAGTAATGGCAAGGTGAAGAAGGAAAAGATTTTATGTACAACTATTTACATACTTTTGCTACCAGGCAACATGACTGCCAGCCCGACCACGTCGGCTGGTTCGACTCCGTTCGAGTCGTTCTCCTTCTCCGATCTCCCTCTCTTCCGTTCCACGGACCGGCACGGCCTTAAATCGTCTAGCCGTCCATTGTCCTGTTGACTGTCCGCCGGTCGCAGGTGTTGGCTCCTATTCAAGTTCTCCAAATTGCGGCGCGCTGCTAGAAGTCTCAATTGCGACGCGCTGCCAGAAGCCGCACGCAGGTGTTGGCGTCCTCTTTGTATTTTGACCGTCCGCCGGCCGCAGGTGTTGAACCTCCTTTACACCGCAGGAGTTGAGCAGCCTTTCCATAGCTGGGCAGCCTTGAAGAACGACTGGCGTCAGTTGACGGGGCCGGCCGGGTGAAGACGCCGTTTTCCCCGGATTGCAGACAAAGCATGCAGGGGTTGATCCCCGCTTCCACGTTCGGTCAGGTGCTCTGGCACAACAGCACCCCCGCCGCCAAACAATGCATCAGGAGGACGAGCTGCTCCACGTAGCTCGGCTGAATTGATGCGGCCGGACACCAGGCTCATCCACGGCTCGAGGCGAAGCTCCCAAGATCACCGCTCTCGTGACATTCCACACGAACACTCGGCTGGCACGGACTCGATGCTCCTGTGGATAAGACGAACTCGACAGGGCAACCATTATCAAACTACACCCAACGCTGCAAGTGCCCTCCGCACTCCCTCGAATTGCCAGACATGAATGAAACAAATCTTACTGACAACTAACGTTCCCGCTTTAAATAAAACGAGGAGAAGTGCGTATCGCATGACGACGAGTTCAACAACAGACCTCCATTTCAGGTGTTGTTAAAGAAACAACTCCGAAAGAATACAAGAATTGTAATTGTACTAAAGCTGCTTAGGCATGGAAGGTAAACAACCAAGGAAGCCAACGGAAGCTCAAAGGCTTCGCTAAATTCTCACTAAACGCTCTCAGCGTAAGCGTAACACACTAAGAACACAACATGGTTCTACTAACTATGAACTGAAATTGAAAATAAAGCTTACACCCTTCACATAAAACAATGTTGAACTACCTTTTTCTTTAAATGCTCACGCTAACTAGTACAAAAACAAAACAAAACTCAACCTACAGCTAGCTCCGTTGAAACATTTTTCAGCTACAACTCTAGAAGATTAACCTCCAAAATATAGACACTACATAGGTCAAAATTACTGCCTCTACAGTAAACACAAACATGTAAAATTCGGTTACGCTCGACAAACACCACTCTTTCACAATTAGCGGTCGTAAAATCTTTACTCACGGCTAACGTGTATTATTCTACGCCGTCAGCTCACTCCCATACGGGTTACTGCTTCCGCATGTTATTCTTATTATTGCGCCACTAAAGCTAGACATGTTCCCGTGAGCACTCTGTCACGCTGCACCCACATCAGGAACTGAATCCGCAAACGACATCCGTAATTGCACGTACTAGTGCCAGTGCGAGCTTCTACTCCGCGGATGTACGACTAACCTAGCTCTACTCTTGTGGTCACAATCTTTACAAACAAACCGAGCGACTCGCTATAACCTTTCCTTTCTACATAGAACGCACGCGAAAAAAAAAAACAACAAACAAACAAAACCAATTTTCGCGTGGCTCTGCCAAAACTCGCACAAAGCCTAACCTTGCCTATTCCTCTTCGCAAGCTCTCAGCTTAACGCCTAAGGTTCCGCTATCCACTCGTGGGACACCTTGACTTACTAGGGAGCTCCCGAACGGCGCACACAAAGCCCTGCGCCGGCCTTTCGTGTAACTGCGCACGTGTCATACGCCAACCGCTTGCGGGCTCCCGCCAAGTGACGGAAACAGCAGGCCTCAAACGCCAACGCTAACTCAGCGCACGCCACTCGAAAACCGCCCAATGTTTCCTTGCGTCCACGCATGAGACGCAACGGAAACGCCACAAACTCTTTTCGTAGTCAGCTGACGTAACCCTATTCAAGGCGCTCATCTCTTAAAGCCCTTGACTCGCTCTGATACGTGTCACTAACCAAAATCAACACTCAAAATTCCTTCCAACAAATCCTGGATCGACATTCCTGAAAAGCTAACAGATGTCCTCAACAATTTTTCAGGCGCACTCGTGGCGGTCGCGCCCAGAAGGCTTTTCTCGTCAAGCGGGGTGTACGATACGCATGAAAGTTAATCACCCCCTCGTCGAGCCTCACTACTTTCCCTGTAGCGGACTTTTCTTTGTCGCCTCCTGCCATCTCGCGAAGGTCACCGACCTCGCGGTGTCGCACCTGTTTCAACGTTCCTCGAAAGGAACAACGGGGAGTTCTTTTATCCACTGACCCTTTCTGCGAATCATGCGCATCTCTTTTCTTTTTCTTTCGGCGGCTTGGACGCCTGCGATCTCGCACCTGATCCGACGCTCTTCGAAAAGAACAACGAAAAGTTCCTTTGCCCGCCGACTCTTTCCGCGAATCATGCACTTCTCTTTTCTTTTTCTTTCGGCGGTTCGGGCGCATGCGGTAGAAACCTGTCCCTGACGGCAATCGCACTTGTCTTGCAATTTCGCGCCGACTTTTGAACTTCTTTCTCAACCGTGTCGTGACCTTTGTCGTATTTCTATCTTTCGGACGCTTTCTCCCTTTCGCACGCTTCTTGGTGCAGACTTTGGAGCATTCTGTCCGCCTCCGATGCTCATCAGCATCAACATGCTCCTCAGCTGTCTCGCGCTTACTGTCTTGATGATTGCGCATCAATTCATCCTCTGACCGATTCCGCGAACCATGCGCTACTCTCCTCCTGTTCTCTTGGTGGTTCAGACGCATGCAGTAGAAACCGGTCAATAATGACAATCGCGCCCCTCTCGCAATTTCGCGCCGACGTCCGAACTTCTTCCTCAAACGCGTCGCGACCTTTGCCGCATTTCTGTCTTGCGGACGCTTTCTTTTTGCACGACTCTTTGTGCATACTTTGGGACCTTTGTCACGATACCTATGTGCGCGACACCTCGTTGCGCTCCTGCCTCTACACGGCAGTGAAAAAGATGAGAAAAGACGGAAACCTCGGCTTCTGAATCTCATCGACATTCGCTTCCTCGCGATGCGCTTAGCGCACAATCTAGATCCCCGCGGGACTCTCAACTTGGGACGTTTCCTAGCACGCCCTTTTGGGAATTCTGGCCAAGCCTTCAACTTGGCGTCTCGAGAGATGCGGTCGTCGCGTTCTGCTAGCGCTTTAGCACGCTTACCGCTACTAGTCTCTTTTGCGTTCCCCTTTTTCTTTCGCCGACGCCTTTTCCTCCCTGAACGGCTCGGAATGCTGGCAGCTTCGACGCACGCGCGCGCAAGTACGCTGCCTTCGATATTCACCGCCAAAACCTCATCGGCTCAACTAGCATATCCTCGGTGTCGTCGCTAGGTGTCTGTACTCCTGACATAGCGACAGCCTCGACACTCTCTAACTCAGTTAGCTCGCCCTGAGATGTCTCTTTAGTTTCGGGTGATCTATCACTGTCCTGGATAGCCCCTTTTCTCAGGCCTTCGAAGGCGACCTCTGCGTCCTGCGCCTCGCGACGTATCTTGACCTCTTGGTCTCCACGGCGCGCCTCGTGTTGCACATTTCGACGCGCTTCGTCCTCACGCGCCTCAGCTTCTCGCGCTATATGAAGTGCCTCTTGTTCTCGCGCCTCTTTCGCTTTTCGAAGCGCCTCGTCCGCTCTCGCCCATCGAAGCGCCTCAGCCTCTCGTTTTCTCTGATGCGCCTCCTCTTCTAGGGCCTTGTGACGCGCCTCTGCGTCCTGAAGCGCCTCGCGACGGGCCTCAGCCTCCTGTGCCTCGCGACGCCTCTCGACCTCTTGGTCTCTGCGGCGCGCCTCATCCTTTTGCGCCTCGGAGCGGCTCACAATACTAGACGCCTCGTCCCTCGTACTCGAATGTACGGAACTCTGTGGAGTCAAAGCTCCAAATGGCTGAACTGAGCTATCCTCGCGGTCTTCGTCAGTTATGTCCTGTGACTGAACGACAGCCGCGACGCTCTCTAAGCTAGTCAGCTTGCTCTGAGGAGTCTCTTCCATTACTGGGGCTTTATCACTGCCCTGCAAAGACCTCTCTCTTGGGCCTTTGCATTCGGCCGAACCTACATTACCCCACTGGCTGAACAACGTATCCTTAACCTCAGTTACTTCCTGCAGGCCGTCTGACACTAAGGCTAAAACTGAGCCTTTCCTACGTCCGAGGCACTCTGTGTGCCGGTTGGCCATCTTTCCTCTTCCCCCATGCGTGCCCTCGTCCGATGCCCTAGCTTCGCGCGTATGACTCAAACGCTGTCTGAATGCTTTTGCTGACAAGCGACATTTGCGCAACAGCGCCTCTTTGACCTTGTCATACGATACAGCGTCCTTCCTATTGAGTCTAGCTATAACATCGGCGGCCTCGCACGGAAGAAGAGTTAGCAACTCTTGCGGCCAACTTTCGAGGGAGAATCCGGCCTTCTCGCACGTTCGCTCAAAATTAACAAGAAAGAGTGCGATGTCCTGGCCAATTTCGAACGGCTGCAAAAGGTCTTCCATCTTTACCGCCTCCCTCACTATGGGAACCTGTCTTGCGGCGGATATACGAAGTTCCAGCTCCCTTAGGTTCAACTCATGTTCCTGCTCGGCAGCTTTCTCTTTATCCCTTTCCTCCTTTCTAGCTCGAATCTCCTCATGAGCTTCCCGGGCCTCCTCGACAGTCACCCTCTCTGCCTCCATAATCGGGAGGATCTGTCGTTTCCGCTTGGCCGAGCCAACCGAAATGCCCAACTCCTGGCAAATTTCAAGGACGTCCTGCACACTGAACTTGTCCATACTGACCCTACACTCCGCCTCGTTTACCCTCTACAAAACAAAGTGGTCAGACCATCCAATTCTTGGCTGACCAAACAAAGTTTTAAGCCAACAACAAAAGTCAAAACCTGCTAACAATGACTTAGGCTAGCTAGGTCTGGCAATAAGAGGTAAACTTCAGGCACTCACCACACCAGGGTAGCTGACGCTGGCCGATCCCACCGAGCTGCCATCCACTGTTAGGAATGAGGTAGGGCCCCTCGGGTGCGCGGCGTAGGATCCGAGGTCGTTGCATCCCACCGCTGCCACCACTGTTACGAATGAGGTTGCGTGGCCCATCGCTACCGCCACCTTTAGGTTCCGATGTCGTCCCTCAGGCTCGCTGCTGGGAATACGCGTCGTTGCATCCCTCCTCTGGAACCGCTGTTGGGACTCGGGTTGCGTGGCCGGTGCGAACACGGGTGTGTATCGTGCTCGGAGTAGTCAGTAATGGCAAGGTGAAGAAGGAAAAGATTTTATGTACAACTATTTACATACTTTTGCTACCAGGCAACATGACTGCCAGCCCGACCACGTCGGCTGGTTCGACTCCGTTCGAGTCGTTCTCCTTCTCCGATCTCCCTCTCTTCCGTTCCACGGACCGGCACGGCCTTAAATCGTCTAGCCGTCCATTGTCCTGTTGACTGTCCGCCGGTCGCAGGTGTTGGCTCCTATTCAAGTTCTCCAAATTGCGGCGCGCTGCTAGAAGTCTCAATTGCGACGCGCTGCCAGAAGCCGCACGCAGGTGTTGGCTCCTATTCAAGTTCTCTAAATTGCGGCGCGCTGCTAGAAGTCTCAATTGCGACGCGCTGCCAGAAGCCGCACGCAGGTGTTGGCGTCCTCTTCGTATTTTGACCGTCCGCCGGCCGCAGGTGTTGAACCTCCTTTACACCGCAGGAGTTGAGCAGCCTTTCCATAGCTGGGCAGCCTTGAAGAACGACTGGCGTCAGTTGACGGGGCCGGCCGGGTGAAGACGCCGTTTTCCCCGGATTGCAGACAAAGCATGCAGGGTTTGATCCCCGCTTCCACGTTCGGTCAGGTGCTCTGGCACAACAGTATCAAGAATAAGCAGAGGATCGACAGTGGTCACTACAATCTTCGACGACGCAACATGGAATACCGCCCTGGAGACTTTGTTTGGGTCTGGACACCTATACGCCGACGTGGACTCAGTGAAAAACTTTGACGTTACTTCAGGCCATACAAGGTACTCCGACTTTTTCGGCCGCTGGACTACGATGTCCCGGACGGCATTAGTACAGTTACTGTATATGCTACCTTTAGGTAGCAGAGTTGCGCATCTGTCTTCCAAACGGCGCTACCAACCATGCGTTGCGGAGAAGCTGCCGCTCGGGCCAATTTTTGTATTTCTCGATGGCACCACTGCAGCGAACTGGATCGACACTAGTCATTCACAGTAAGGTTAATCACTGGTCTTCGACAGGCCAAACGTGTCGATCAGTGACCCGGTAGCCATATCACCTGCAAAAACGGAGAGCGTCCTCGCCGCATAGCTGTGCTTGCTAGCTAGACCTTTGCGCAACTCTGCTACCTAAAGGCGCGTTTACACTAGAGCGACACGACACCGATGCAGACACGAGGCAGACGCAGACGGTCGTCCGACGAGTCGCCCGCCGACGATGTCGCCGGACCGTCTGGTCACACTAGGCCGACAACGACGCCGACGCCTCCAAAGACAGCATGTCGTAGTAGTGTAACAGGATGGCAGACCAAAAACACCAGCAGAACGTATCGGCCGACGTGTCGTCGGGAGCTCTTCGGGAGATCGGTGGCCGAGCGAAAATTTTCCCATGTCGTTGCTTCGAACGTCGAAGGGGTAGATCTTGGGGGATTTGACAATGGGCATCTCGCGCACCGCTCCGACGTCAATTCTTTGCTTCCCTTTGTCTGTCCGCACCCCCGTCCCCGACGCCGAAAGGGGTGGCGGGGCCGGGGGTGCGGCTACCCCGCTACCCCGAGAGGGACAATGGTAGAGGAGGGAGGACGGCCGAAATGAGCTGCAGATGTTCCCCCGTTTTCAACTTTAGCGCGCAAGTTTAGTCGGTGTCGCTGTGCGCGCCTGCTGTGTGACAAGAGAATCGGCCGACGAGAGGCTGGGAGCGCGATAAGACGCGGACGGCGTCTTTCATAGACGATCGGCCGATTGTTGGCGTCGTTTCAGTGTAAATAGGACGACGGCACGACAAAAGACACTCCCGGCGACAGTCGGCAGACGGAAATCGGTGTCGTGTCGTTCTAGTGTAAACGCGCCTTTAAGGTAGCATATACAGTAACTCTAGGCATTACAAGCTCTCAGGAGCGCAGCGCACGACCTCAAGAAATTCATGTCGTGCGCCTTAAGCCGTTCTATGCGCGCAAATGAATAAGTGGACTCTAGTTCTTGATTGCTTAATTAAATATTGTTCCTAAGTAATGCATGCATTTTTCACTCCCATGTTCTTTTTATGTATCGGGACGATGATTTCAACAGCGAAGCCGTTAAAGCTGGTAGCACGGTGTTAGAGTAGTTTAGGTAGAGCGACGGCGCGTTGGAATGAGGAGAAATCGGGGACCCCTTTCTTGCCGAAAGGAGCCGCGCGCGGGACGGTGGCCGCCTGGCTATACCCAGAGCAAACCTGACGCGTCTAACATTCGGTGTTTTAGCGTGTTTAAGATATCGCCCTGTGAGGATTGTGTGGTATTGTAATATCATAGACATCAGTGAAATATAAAGGCTTAGTATTGTTTTATGCATGACGGTTTGGCATGTGGCGTGAAGCTCATAAACACCACCCTAGGCGTCGGCAACACCATGGCCTAGGCGATCGTGCCCGCATTTTGTCTACTAAGTAAATCTGCAGTTGCGTGACGCGTGTTGAATTCACCCTTCATTTGCCCTCGAAAGATTAATTGATGTATTTGCGGTCAGTATCATATAAAGAGCAGGTGTCATGCGTAAGGGGCATTTCGCATACGAGATCAAGTGACCCTATAGAGAATCTTTTACTACGAACCACTTATTTGCAAATTCCCTAAACATTTGCGCGAAGACGAATGCTTTATTGTAATGGAATAGAATAACTCTATTTAGGTCTCTCGGGGCATGCACAAGGACGTGACGCGCCGCTCCCACGTCGGAAAATACAGGATTGAAATAGAATGCAATAAAGTGGGCGACACCTTGTGACCGATGGCTACGAAGCTGCTCTTTGATACATTCGAAATAAATAAACTGCAAGATATGTACGTTATGGTGCGCCAAGAATTTTATCACAATATTGGCACGATCTACGAATTTTACATATTTTTGCCTGAAAAAGCTGCTTTAGCTCGAGTATTGTATGGTGCGGCTAAATCATGCGAAAGAATGTAGAATGGTACTAAAGTGAGTTGGTGGTAGCAAAAAGAGAAAACACTATCCTTCGGAGCAGCGAAAAGGGAAGCCTTCACGATTTGTAGCCCGAGTTGCATCGCGGCACAAAGCACTTCTTGCCCATCTGGACAATAAGTTTTGGAAATAAGCCGATATTGGTCGCGCCGATATTGGTTTTACGGCGGCTGTGCGCGGCCCCACCTCGGGCCAGCATTGCCAGCCTGGCGCCGATATCGGCGGAGCCGTTGACTTTCGCCGGCAAAGTTGGGCCAATTTTGCCGCCATTCAGCCGATGTTGGGCTTTCACCGGCAACATTGGGCCGAGTTTGCCGCCGTTTTGCTGTTCTTCCGCCGATATCGGCTCAGCCGATGGCTTTCACCGGCAACATTGGGCCGAGTTAGCAGCCGTTTTGCCGTACTTTCGCCGACATAGGCCGAGCCGATGGTTTTCACCGGGAACATTGGGCCGAGCATGCAGTCTTTCTGCCGTGCTTCAGCTGACATCGGCGGAGCCGATGGCTTATCGACGATGTTGGAACTCTCTTGTCTCCCTTCAGACAGTTATACATGCCCTGTTGAGAACGTCCTCCTGCGTCGCGGCGCTGCAAAAGTCTTCGTCACCGACAGAGGTGCGGCTTTTACGGCAGAGCTAACGCAAACCATCTTGAAATAGAGCCACACAAGTCACCGACGGACCCGCAGGCGAATGACCTCATCGAGCGGCTAAATGAAACCCTTGCCGACATGCTGGCAATGTACTGTACGTCGAACACATGACATGGGACGCCATAATATCTTCCGCACCTAACATGAAGTCAACAAGGCAGTGTAAGAAACGGCGCACATATGACGCCGTTCAAACTAGTTCACGGAAGCCCCTCAACGACGCTGGACGCCGTGTTGCCGGCCGTCAGTGGCGAGAATAACCTTTACGTTGCGCTCTACCTTCAGACCGCCGAAGAAGCCCGGCAGCTCGCCCGCCTAGGATACAATCGTAATGCAATAGAGCATTAGGCGCTTGAATATTTGTAGCTTAAGCTGCAGAATGCCGCCACATGGATTGCTGTACTAGCACAAATAACAAAGTTCCAATATTGTGCCGTGCTAATGCCGCACGTACGACTCGGGGCGCGAAGTATCGCCCACTGAATAGCTTGCATTCTCTTATTAGTTTCTGCTATGACAATGACTAACAACTATCACTAGCACACTCACTTTTCTACCAAAAACAGGTGGTCTTTAGAAGAATAACTGACTCAAATTAGATGGCCACTTCGTTGACCAGTTGTTCAACGCTATCAAAAATGTTGAAACGTTATAACACATACCATTAACTTCATGGGCCAAATTCGAAGTACTTCTGTTTTGTAAATGTTTTTGCCACTGGTCGGCTGACTTCACTATGTATCCAGCATCAAAATTCACCCGAACATTCCCGCACGAATACTTTTAGCGGAAGAAGTTTTATGTGAATACTAATTCTGTGAATAAATCGAGCCTGTCATCATATTTATAGCGCTACATCCTTTCAGCCGCTGAATGTGTGGCGCGAGCGCTAATATACTACACGGACAGTTTCCGATCTCTGTGTTTACACATATTTACTCACGCGCGTGTTTGGGTCAAGCGTAACAAGCGCATTTGCTTCAGTGATGTCACGTAATTTTACTTTATGGAAATAGTAAAAAGCTCAGCAAGGCCTATTGCTGAGCTAGTTGGTTCATTACTTGAGAAAAATAGGTACGGTGCAAAAAAGACCGGGCGAAGTGAAGAGACGTATTGTCGTTTGAATGTTTCCAAATCAACTAGCCCGCTGACCATTTTTAACGAAATAACAAACACGTGTTTGCCACGTGTTTGTCAGTTCGTATTTGCACTTCGTTGCCGTCCATTTTGTGGCATACATATCTTCTTCAAGTAAAGATCTCACTCAACGATTGCTTCCCACGTGCTTTCAGAAACAGTCGCATAAAATTATTATTATGGCACGGAAATACGAGGAAAAATGTGGCTCCAACGTGGTGTACGCAAAGTTTTCATGTAGCGACATGTGGCAACAAGTGATGCATTGAAAATTCGACGAACGCCTTTCTCAAAGGGCATGTCCATAGACATGCTGGGGGGATCGCACACCATTGTGGTAGGTTGAGCCATGCTTTGAAGAAGGGAGAATTCGATTTTTTTCCCTCTTCTTCAACCTCTACCCCCCCTCTCTCCCTTCCCATCGTTCAGCGTCATTGTCGCGAAACTCGCTTGACCAGGCAGGGTAGGGTAGCCGTCCCGACGGAGGGACAATCGTAGCTGCGGGAGCAGGTTTTTTTCACTCCGACCAGCAGAATTCTTCAAGAAGCAAAACGGTAAGTTGGGCCAGTTGGTTGGGATTCATTTTTTCACTCGGGGACAGCGCAACACACGAGGACAAAAGAGAAGGAAACGGACAACACGGCGCTGTGTTGTCCTCGGCGCTGTGTTCAACTCAGCGCCGTATTGTCCGTTTCCTTCTCTTTTGTCCTCGTGTGTTGCGCTGTCCCCGAGTGAAAAAATGAATTCTTCAAGAAGTGCGGTGTACGGACATGTGTGGTGGAAAGTCAAAATCGTGCACGAGACGGATACGCGGCAGGATTTCGGCAATATTTTCGGCAGAGATCACCGCAGCGAGAAACCAGTGGCCCCCTGCTTCCATGTTATATAAGGCCATGTGTTCATATAAGGCCGCGTGTTCACTACTGTTACGTGTCACCAGATTTTTGTTTTCTTCTTATAGCGTATTTTCTATTGACCATGAGTGGTTTTTATGCACGATTCGTTTCTGTTACAATCTTACCTTTAGATTAGGAATGCGTGCGTGTCTAGTTTAGATGTAGAGTTGATGGGATCTTGTGGTACCGCTCGCAAAGTTTTTCGCGTCGCGTGCAGCAGTTTATCCATCTTTTTGGCTCTTAAAGGGGCCCTCCAACACTTTTTTGAAGCGCCTACATCGCTGCTGACCGCATCAACGCGTAGTGGCGCTCGCCAGAACTATTGCGGGCGGAAATGACGAAGATGGGCGCTGGCCTATGATTGGATAAATGTAACGTTAGAAGTAATAGCGGTGTTGCATCACAAAAGGGGTTATTATTGGGTTTACTTTTTCTTGAGCATGCTTTTTTCACTGAACACCAACTAGACAAGCGATCTTAGACATTTCAGCTTTAAAACTGCAGCGCCCGGCAAAGAATGCGCCGAACGCCACGGCGCTGGAGGGAAACGCGCTCGGGACGTTCCAGGCGCCGTTGTTTGTAGAAACTGAAGGGAAAAAAATGTAAGAGCGTTGATATAGACGCCGTCGCAACAAGAAACACGACTAAAACTAGAAAAAATGTAGAGGCGTTCACGATCTGCCTCGTTTCGCACGCGCAGTTCACTCTTAATGCACCACATTGTTTGTTACTATCGCAACGGCGTCATCAATACGTTGGAAAGAACGGCCAACATTGTATGCAAGCTTGCCGTACGTAGGATCTTTCAGTTCATTTCATTGGGGCGCCATCAGACGTCACAGGGCGAGTGAAACGTGGTCAGGTGACCCCGCGAAAATCGAGTTGAGGGTAGGCCTCCATTTTATTGTATTTTGAGTGTTCTAGGCTGAATAACTTCGGACTGCGTGCCCCTACCGCTGCCGTTCTTGCTGCACTAATCTCTTCAGCCTCCAGTCTACGCAACCCAAAAGTAAAAACTGTAAAACAATGAGGTCAGGAAAAGTGTTGGAGGGTCCCTTTAAGTTATCACTGAAAAAATTGCAATTTCCGCTTAAAGGATAACGCTAATGTAATTGCCAGTCATGTGTTGCGAATACCTACCGTTCCTTGGTGAATTTAATAAACGTAGCGGGGGGGGGGGGGCTCCTCTGCTCGTAATTAGCTCACGCGTATACACAATCTTCTAGTCTAGTTGCCACTCTTAATCTCGCTTTTTCGGCAAGCCGCCTAACATTATCTTTCTTTTCTTCGGGTCCGTCTTTAATCCTACTTTAATGCTGCCTTCGTTTACATCTCCAGAATTTTTTGGTGATTCGGCACCGTCGTTACTGAAAAGCGCGATATCGTCCGCAAAACGCAAGTAGCTAAGATATTCTTCGTTAATCCTTATTCCTATTTTTGCCCGTTCTAGTTCTTTCAATATTTACAGTGAATGTGCCGCGCATAACGTTGAAGAGATTGTAACTCTTCGCATAGGCGTGCGCACAGTGGGGCAGAGGGCGGCCAGCCCCCGTAGTCACCTAAGAAGAGGTGGGTGCAAGGTCTGCCAAACACATTGACTTAATAGGGAGGGGGGAGGTGCCGCGATGAACCTTCCCCCCCCCCCCTCTGAAGGGGAACCCTGCTCACGCCTATGATTTTGCGCCTGACCCCATTCTCGATTAGGATTGTCCTGCTTTTTTTTAGGAATACGGTGGCTGTGGGGTTGTTTTAGATGTTGGCTACGGTATCTATAGATGTTTAGATATTCCTTTATGGCATAATTATTCCGGAACTGCTGGCGTATATTCATATCTGTGAATAAATTTGTGTTTATCACCTTGCAAATCTGTTGCTCCTTAATTTCTCAGACGCATGCGTAGTTGGTTCAGCGGGCCTTTCATCAATTTAGTTGTGTTAGAGACAATATTGACTTTCGTTCTCGACCTTGCACGGTTCGACAGAATTGTGGGTCTTAATCGCACACTAAGACATCAGTGGAGCAGTCGTTCTAATTAGGAAGCAGTTTTCGAATATGGCACCAATGATAGTCGATGAATGCCATTGGGCCGCGAATAGTCTATTTTAGCGCTGCTGACTTACAGTACAGTAACCAGAGTAATACCGAACTGCCGTGGTCGGCACGCAGCCATTTCACTTTATAACACGTGTATCAGCCTACCTGATCAAGTTACTTTACGCATCGAGCAACTACCGCCGGTGTCCCCATATAAACTAGCTACGTGCAGACCACGACAGTACAGTAGTACCGTACTTAACGCACGGTAATCCACCACAGCTAAGACATAATAACGGGTGTAAACAGTCACGCTGGCGGATACCCGACGTCGGCGGGGCCGACGTACACCACGCCAGCATCGGCTAGCATGCATAGGCCCAATGACGGCTTGCCATCATCGGCTGAATAACGGCAGGCCCGTCTCTGACCGACGCTGGCTAGCCCACGTCGGCCCGAAGCCGGCAAGCGCGCATCGGCCCAACGGCGGCTTGCCAACGTCGGGCCGATGCGGGTGAAAGTAGCGCGAGCGTGATTTGCCGACGTGGGGCCAATATTGCTGCCGTCATTTGCCGACGTCGGGCCAAGATCGCTCCAATGGCGGCGTGCTGCCTTGGAGGACACGAGGAACAAGGCTAAGCAATTTCAAATAGGCTAGCATTTGGATGGCAGGCATTTCGACTGGCGAACGTATGTGCACGAATGGGGCCTCCTCTGCTTTGGCGTGTTAGTTTTAACGGGTCATACAGTGACGTCACGGAATATGGTGTCACTCTCAATTCCTGTCATTACCGAAAGAAAAAACTGGAAAGCAAATGGTTAAGACGCGGAAAGGGAACGAGCACGACCATTTCACATTTGTGCACCCTGAGCAGGGCACAAAGTTCTGCTTCTGCTACTACGACAAACAGCATTTCTGTGACGAATAACGAGAGGCACAATCAGAATGGCACATGGTGATTCATGATGGATTGGTCGTTAAACGGACGTTAACCTTCATTACCACGCGCCAGCCAGCACGTGTAAACGTTGCAAAGGCGGCTGCTTGAATCCATCCGATATGGTGCATGCACGACAACCCATGAGAAGAATTTCTAAGCTACCATTGTCAAATGTGTTGCTTTCTTCCGACAACCATCATTTAGTGAAACGTCAACCCCAACCCCCTCGGCCCCGCTTTCTTTTTTGGGGAATAGCTTTTTCTTTTTGACTAACCCAGTTCGGGTCCGCCACGGTGGATCAGTGGCTAAGATGCTCGGCTGCTGACCCGAAGGTCGCGGGTTCGATGCCGGCCGCCGCGGTCACATTTCGGTGGAGACCTGTGCAATGTCAGTGCACTTTAAAGAATACTAGATGGTTGAAATTTTCAGAGCCCTCCATTACGGCGTCTCTCAATCATATCGTGGTTTTGGGACGTAAAACACCAGATATTAACCCAGCTCGTCACAGCGGCCTCACCCAATTTGCCACGGTGGCCTTACTTGTGCACGAGCTAAAATATTTTTGAAATTCGTGTTCACCTGTAAACTCATTATCGCTGTTCGCAGAAGCTATATTTCCTATGGGTTTCCATCTGTTGGCTACCGCCACTAAATTTTCTTGATGTTGTGCGTTTACTTTCAAATCAGAGTGATATGTGCGGTTACCCTGATAAGAAACGAACGGCCACCAGTTGAAGAGTTGTCGTAAATGCAGCTTTGTAAGCGACGCGGCCGACCTGAAGCCTCGATATACCCAGCGCAAGCTGTCGGAAAAAATGCGAAGCGCGTCTCCGTGCTCGGCGGGGAGGCTGCGCGGCGGAAGCGGCGCGTCGGTACAACTAACCTATTCTAACACCGTGGCTGGTAGTAAGACGTCCGTCACCGGCAGCGCAACCGTTACACACACGGACAAAGTAAAGAAGCGAAACGCAGCGTTTCGCTTCTTTTCTCTTTCCATGTGTGTGGTTGCGCTGCCGGTAAATATCAAGTGGAACCAATTGGCCCAAGTTTCCGTTTTATTACAGTAAGAGGTCCGTTAAGAAGAAACCCCTGTTGCGCCGTGCCGCCTCATGCGCTGGTATGGTGGCGCTCAGCTCCCCTGGTGGCTAGTGAAGAGAAATACGGTTGCACACTCTCCCTACCCTCCATGGGATCCCATGGATTTTGAATGAAGTTTGCGATTCCAATGCACAAACTAGCGCCATATCTCGATAACACGCCACACCGACGATGCAACACCTCGCTTCCACCTATTTTTAATGCTCCAAGTCCCGCTGTAGTCACGCCAACGAATTCCCGCTGACCTCCTCTAAGCAGCTTAACCGATCTTTGGGTCGGTCCGCTCTTTTGAGAGAATAAAGATTTGATCATCACACTGGAAGAATATTCAGCTCTTGACACTGCGCGCGCCTAAGCGACCAAAATATGTTCGGTCATGGGTCAGTTGAGAGTAGCGCCATCTAATGGCTCTAGGCGGAGAGCGCCCGCGAGTAGCCAAACCACGGTGGTGCCGCGTGAGTGTCCTCTCTCTCGACTTCGCCCCCTCGACGCCGCTTGGCGGCTCCGCCAAGCAGACAACGCTCTCCGCCGCCCGCGCAACGACCTTTTAGCTATTTTTCGGTCTTCTGCTAAAAAGAATCACGAACGTTGACCGAAGCTGTTGCTATGGCAGTAACGAGAATAACAGTAAAATGAACTGTCAATACGACTCTTACCGGAGCAATGATTTGCACCCCAGACAACTCGCACACTAGGAGGAAAAATAAGCTTTATCCAGAAAAAAATAAATTCAGGCAGATATGGTCGGGCCATGGCTACGCTCACACTCGTTTTACAGCGAAAGCTGTTATGAGATCATTTCACCGGCCGTTTTTGGCGCCGTAGTTGTCCGCCGCCGCCGCCGTCGCCGGTGTCCGTAACCAGTATCCCTCGAAATAAGAAAAAAAACGAAATAAGAAAAAAATTCCAGGATGGAAAGAGGTTCGAACCTGGGCCCTCTGCGTGGGAGCCCAGTATTCAACCTCTGAGCCATGCCGGTGCTTGAAACTGCTTTGCAAAAAGGTCCTATACAGGCTTCATGTCGGGAAGGAACCACATTAGCATATGCAATATAGCGTGGTAGAAGAGTAAAATAAGCACCAAGCGTCGCGCAACGCGAATTCTGTAACCAGGCGTCACGCAATGCGAATTGCGCAACGAGTAGGTTGTTGAATGCTTCCAACCCATTACAAAGGGCTCTGCACTAATTCTTCATCGTCATCAGGCACAACATCAACAAAGTGCGCATAATGCCTTACATGCGTTTAGCAGGTACCAACGCTCTCCGTAGAATGACGAAAAATGGCACAGTGCCTGCTGCCCTACTTCTCAAAAATTACAATGATTTATAGCGTAGTGGTGTCCTCGTAAGTGCACTTGTAATGGTTGCCAAGGAAGCCCATAAGCGCATGATCCACTTCCTCGGGGTCTCAGTAAAATTACAATGATTTATAGCGTAGTGGGTTCCTCGCAAGTGCACTTGTATTGGTTGACAAGGAAGCCCATAAGCGCATGATCCATTTCCTCGGGGTCTCAGTAAAGTTCTTCGCCCCCCCCCGTCTCTTTCCCACGTCAATGTATGTTATACAGCATGACGGGAGAGGGAAATCGCGACCGGGCGTCACCCAATGCAAATTACATAACCGGTGGGCCGTTTAAAGATCCCAACCTATTACAAAGGGCTGAGCCATAATTCTTCATCGTCATCAGTCGTCGCGTCAACAAAGTGCACTTAATGCCTTACAGACGTGTAGCTGGTGCCTCGCATCTCCGCAGAATGACGAATAATGGCTTAGTAGGTGCTTCCCAACTTCACAAAAATTGTAATTTATGGAGTAGTGGGTACCTTCATAGTGTACTTGTATTGTAGCCCCAAGAGTGCTTAACGGGCTCTAGAAACGCCGCTCTTCTAGCTTTCGCTGTGACTGTGCTGCGGTTTCAGCGCAGGCCTGGCGTTTTTATTTTTCCGCATAAGACCACCCTTTACCCATGAAGTGACATCGCCATCGTGAAGAGCTGCCCCTACCTTTCAGGTTTTTCAGCCCACATGCTAGCTTTATGAGGCCTACATGAAAAGATATCGGGGATAGTATGGCTCCCTGTGGGGTGCCTCTATTTTGGCAGTCGAAAGTTTCAGACGCAACCGAGTCAGTTTGTGAGAAATGATTGAACATACCCATTCGCGTCGGCGTACGCGGACATCACTAATTTCTCATGCAGCGTAGCATCACGGTTTTGTGCGGCAGCGTCCATGGCTTCGTCGCCCAACCCGGACCCAACGAAGTAGTGCTGGCGACTTGAAATTCTTCTGCCTCCCCAACGCTTTCGTTCGTAGTGGCGTCAGTAACTCTCAAAAGGCGAAGGAAATTCGTTATTTCAGATTAAAATGAAAAGTGTACCAAGCTTGAGGATTCGCTAACATGAAAACACCTCGCCCAGGGTGTGAATGTCGTGAACGCGAATCGATCGGGCTGAACTCAAAGCCCACTCAAGATCCGCTCGCGCGCACTTGTAGTTTCGTCTGCTCAAGGCATTCACTCTGTAGGCATTCTGCCCAGGAACTGCACGGCGCCAATGCTCCAGATGATCCCAGTCGAACGGCGCTTTGAAGAGAAGCACAAGCTCCGCGCAAGTCCGACAGCCAGAACGGCAGTTTAGTCGAAGCACGTCCCACCCATTGCAAACACTTCTAAGCAGTCCGTTGCCACCTTCTTCGACACAAGTGCA
The DNA here is from genome assembly GCF_013339695.2 of Rhipicephalus sanguineus. Lineage (NCBI taxonomy): Eukaryota > Metazoa > Arthropoda > Arachnida > Ixodida > Ixodidae > Rhipicephalus > Rhipicephalus sanguineus. The sequence goes on along the minus strand of NC_051176.1, from coordinate 325,505,104 downwards.
TAAAACGACCGCGCATAGAAGCACACGAACAAAAACGCCTGGCTTCAAAACAGCGCGGCTGCACATGCCAGAAAAAGGCACATTATTGGCAGAATGCGCGTTGCTATGGAGACGACTGGCCCGCTTTTCGTAGCGCCCTCCAAGAAGGCGCCGATGAAACTGCAAGTCAGCTGATAAGAACCTAACATTATCTGGCCGCGCGTGGATTGCGGTTTTCCATGCGTTGGGGGGAGAGTGTCAGCACCTGAGTTTATTCTTGCGCCGTGCTCCAAGTTAACCCCTCTCTCCACTTTGTTTATTTCTTTCGCTTGCCCCGGGAGCGCGCGCTGCGTTGTCGCCACCCGACAAGAGCACATCGCACTCGTCGTGTCTTCCTTGTACGTTAAAATGGCGTTGAAGGGATCATGAAGCACCCCTTGAGCTTGTTCAAAAAACACATCCTGCGAAAAGCTGACACGGCTATGAACTGCTCTGCGAAATATTACCGTCGTGCGCTCCGCGTAAAGGCCACAAGCGGAGCGCGAAGTTACCGTTTCCTCAGGCGCCCTCTTTTCAAACAGAGGCCGCTTCTCACTCTCGTCGGTGGGCGGGGCGTCTGCACGTTGACGTCGCGGATCTGCCAGTTTACGTCGCAAAAGACATAGCATGCTTATTGGCCAATAGCCGACATAAATCAAGAGCGGTGTTTGGATCATATGCGCTTGTTCCCGTTGACACTTTGTATAATAGTAGTTGTAGTTGAATAAACAGGCTGAAATATGGAAAAACTTCGTTGCGAGTTTTCGAAAAGATGACTCACTTCCGGTAGAAGCCAACTGTCGTCTGCTGAACTCGGTGCGCCCGCGCACGTTCGAGTGTAACTTAAATTTGGCCGCAGGACCTTTTCGGTATCGCAGTTTCTTGTGCCTCGCTTGTTTCGATTAGTCTTGTACGTCATAACTGGCCTCAAACTTTACAAAACTTGTGTGTGGCGTTGAGTTCTAACGACACGGATCTCGTGCTGACTTGATCAGTGCGTGCATAGATCGAGTTGCAAGCAGGTTCTTAATTAACAGACCGCAGAGCGGCCCCTCGCGAACCATGAGGTTGGATTACAGCTGAGGGTTTTAACGCTATTATTTTGTTGACAGAGAATGCACACGACCCTTTGACCTTTCGATAATACACTTCACGTCGAAGATATCCCGAAGATGGATTCAGCGGTAAGGTCGAAATATTTCACTGTCAACTCACTGAGAGTACTTTTGCTTCCAGTCGTCTTCAAAGAACAACCATCGGCCTGTGTTTAAGCTACATAATTTGTGGGGCATCATGCAGGCCGAAGTGAACACCTTCGGCTCCGAATTCTTCCGTTCGTCGTGTCGTGCCGTTATAAAAATGATAAACGTGTGCCCTCTTGAGTGCTTCTCTATATATCGACAATGCTTGCTCGCCCGAAATTCGTGGATATCAGCGTGACAAAGGTATCTTCAGTTGGCCGAACGTATCTGCATTTCATGGGCGTATTCTGGGGGCAATTTTAGTAATTTCTGCCACGAGCTGCACGCGTCCAGTGGCAGCAGCGTGTTCTGAGCTGTTCTAAGACCACCTGTGTTTGCATTGTAGAGGTCTGGGCCAGCCGCTGCGCAGAAACCCTCAGAGACGAGGACGAGACGCTGAGCACAGCCGCTCGATCTCCCCGTGCACTGAGCAACACGTCTTTATCATTCCAAGAGTCGGCCGCGACTCACTGTCAACACTGTCAACGGCCACTGAGCGCGAGCCGCGATCGTGTCCGTCGTTCTCTTCTACCGTCGGGGCGCTCTCGGCTGACGCTCCCATAGCATATAAAAGTTACACACGCAGACGCTACAGTTACAAGGATATTGTAACGCGCCTACATTAGGTGCATTTAAAGCGCGCCTACTGTAGCGAGCTGCACGCAGGGGCAACAGCGCCTTCTGAGCAGTTGAACGATAATCTATTTCCGCAATGAGCATTTATTTGCAATTCGCGCTTTAGCATGACATACAGTGGTTCTCTATAACTGATATTTTGCATTTAGTTGCTTTCATACTCGTAGACTACCTACTGTCTTACTTATTAACCGTTGTTGTTAAGCATCACAAGACCGCGCTAAAGCGAATGCCAAAAGTGTGCTCCGATGTCAAGCTAATCTAGTAACGTTGGTCGAGCACAACATCCACAAATTTACCAGTGACAGGTCTCCCGCCAAATAAAAAAGTTAAAAAGTTAATGCACTTCACTTCACCCTTGTGAACGTCCATTTGTACTTGGCATTCCCTGTGCACAGATGACGCAGAACGAATTAAAAATATATATATATTACACTCCTCCTCAATGAAACAGCTGTTCTCCAGAAAATAATGGTTCGCTTGAATTTCTAGTATACTATATTCACAGCAGTAGACAGGTTGGCTTGTTCACAATTCAGAATGTTACATACATAACACAGAAACACGAGGACTGTAGCAAATAGGTACAAAACTGGAAAAACTCGGTCATATGTGCACTCCCTCGTCCACCTGCACATTATCTTGAAGTTCACTTATACAACAGGCACCTTCAATTATGCTACAATTACTGAAATATCACCCAACTTACGCTAGAACACAGTGATGACTTGTTGCCTAACTGCCTGTCACCTATTTCTCTTCCACAATGTGTTCTAATGTGTAAATCATCTGTTCTACTTGTTTGGTAATAAAACACAGGCCGTTGCATTGAGCGAGCAGTGTTTCACCAATTTGTATTTCATGCAGAAGTTAATTGCTTCCATTTGCATGCACGACAAATAGTCATACCTCAACTGATACAAGAAACAGTGTTTGCACTATTTTATTGGAATAAAAACAGAAGCAGTCCTCATGTCAGTGTAAGCATACATATATTTCCATTTTGGTGCACAGAACCTGCACCCAATACTGAACACATGGAACAACATACACAATATAGCCCACGCACTATATATAATTCACAGCAGTAAAGCAGCATGAAAGTAGTGTGTAGAACCTCCTCATAATGCATACTGATACGTGCACTTCACAGTGCCAGCATCTAAGCACAATCCAAAGAAATGGGATGCACAAGGAACTTGGTGTCAGCCTACACATGAAGGCAACTAAATTAGTACATTAACGCTAGCTTTACTTTTGAGAAATATGCAACCATGCAGATAAGCATGTTCTAGTATTTTTATTGCATTAGTTCGCACTATGGCGTCAAAACATGTCGCACATGATCATACAGTTGAGTTTCCTGCAGAAAAGTCTAAAATTGATTGTAGATCCACTTACCACAATTTATAAAATCATTCAGCAATGCGCACAAAATGACAACGCGGCCTTCATATATTGATGCACATATTTGCTCACAGATATCTGAAAACTAACGTAAATTTCTGGAATTATGCTTAAGAACTTGTCGGCGTTATGACATGACTACAATGTACCAATACTTCTATTATGCATAATTAGTACATACATGTTTACAATATATCCATGCCAGCTAGTGCCATCTGCAACTTAAAGATCTTCATATTTAATTCCTCACTTCATGGCTTATGCATAATTACCACATTGAAAATTAAGCCCAGCATTATGGCTTCAAGATGAACTTGAAGTTAGGCAATAATGTGCCCAAAATTAAACATTTCTTATAAATAGTGGCTGATGGCTTGGCACATTGGATCCTAGTACTTGATATGCCATGAGGTTGAAGAAAATTTAACCACATACTTATAGACTGTAAAGCAGTGAGTACTTAAGTTTATAGTAAAACAAAGCGGGAAAACAAAACCACAATACATGTAGAAATGAAGGGGACGGGACGACGCAGTACTAGCAACTGAAGTTTAACACGTGCTTGTCTTTTTAGACATGTTTTTACTCTTTCTGCGACTGCGTAATTCTTTAATATTGTAGTTTTTCATGCTGTGTGTGTATATCTTTCTGTGGTTTGCATTAAACTTAATTTGCTAGTAGCGCATCATCCTGTGCCTTTCATTCTCATTTCTTTGTGCTGTGGGTTTTTTTTCCACATTTTCTTTAACTAAGAATACACATGAGCTCGCCCAGCTGTTCATTTTAGGATAAAGTTAGCTGAATAAAGCCAGTTCCACTAAGTGTCATTTTGAACAATGCGAAATTTTCAAATGCACATGCTACTAAAAAGGTTGCACGCAGTATCATACATAACACTCTGCATCAATCCCAGTATTTGCCCAAATGCTGTAAGATTTAAGAAATGTTCGAGATAGTGTACAATGAGGCACAGTGGAGTGTTCCCACAATACACTGTCTCGTACACAAGCAGTGGGCGAGCAACTCTTGCTGCTTTGCCAGAAATGTCTTCCTGAAAATGATACAAAAAAAGAAGTTGATTAAGCTTTCTGTGTCCATAAAAATGAATTTCTCGCCAAGGACTCACACTTCACTATAGTTATTGCAGACCTTTTAACAAAACGTGAAACAAATGCAAAATTGTGAGGCTGCTAAGTAGTAGGCTGCTAAGTAGGGCGAAAAATACACGAAGGTAAGGTAATGCGAAACAACACCAGAAGTGTTACTCTTGTCCTGTGTACCACCATACGGGTAGATTTTGATGTCAGTCAAGTTAGCATTATGGTGTAAAGGGGTGTGAATGTTAGTGAGGTTCACTTCGTATTTAAACACGTTGGACACTAGATTCTTGATCAACCATAGCTGCTCTGTTTAGGACTGAATATTGGGCAACTTTGGTATTGATTCATGGCAAAAATTAACAGCATACTTGTAATGAGGACAAAAGAAGACATGGACACAATGCCAGCGATTTCACCTTCTCAGAAATTGTGCCAACAATGAGAATACTGTGTACTGATAATAAACAATATGGCAACATAATTCAAAACGAAATAACGAGAGGGAAGAAACAGGGTGATTCAACAAGGTGCTTCAGCAGGTTCAACTGGCTTATACCAATGTGATTAAAATAGCCTTGCATAACTAATACATCTCATAAAGGCTATAAATTCGGACCCGTGTAACCCTGGCCAGGACCCGTGCAAGTTCCCTGGCAAAAGATGAAAAGATCTCGATTTCTTGTTTTTGCTCGGATCCAGTGAATAGCGACGAGGGAGTCGGTCCAAAATCGAGCGGATGCCTGCTGGAGAAGTGGCACGGACCGTACGTACTCCGCTAGCCGTGCTCCACTAACGAAGGCGATGAGCTCCAGTCGCAGCAGGGACATCGTCTTGAGCGGAGCGACGCGACTTCGGCTGATGAGCAATCGTGTGACGCATGCCCCGTCGGCAGAAAGCGCCCGAACGTAGATACACGCACCATAAGCCTTAGGACTGGCATCAGTAAATATGTGCAGTTCAAATGCCAGCTCTACGCTACTGTCGTGCAGAAACACGTAGCGAGGAATCTGTGCCTGGACCTCTGGTAACTCGGCGCACCACGCGTTCCATGCAGCTTGTACTTCATCTGGCAGCGTGTTATCCCAGGAGTGCTTCCGCTTCCACAGGTCTTGGAAAATTAACTTCCCTTCCACGGTGAAGGGGGAAAGATAACCGAGCGGATCGTAAACTCTAGCTACAGTTTGAAGGATCGTGCGCTTGGTGGCCGGACTGTTTGTGGCAAAGGAGGCTGCGTTGCGCACTGTCAATGCGACGGTATCGCCTTTACGCTCCCACGGCACGCCCAAAACCTTCATGAGATGGTCATCTCCTGTTTCAGTCTCAATGGCCACGTTATCTTGGATAAAGTGTTGCTTTAGCAGGTCGGAGTTTGATGCCCATTTCCGTAGCTCCATGCAGGCGTCAGCGAATATGGCGCGTGTTTCCTTGTATACAGTCATGGCTTGTTCCGCCGTGGACACCCCAAGTATGAGGTCATCCACGTAAAACGCCTTCTCCAGAAGCGCCACTGTCACAGGAAATTTTTCCCGACACGACGCTAAATGATGGCGTATCGTGGCGGCAAGCAGAAAGGGACTTGATGCTGCTCCGAAAGGGACCCTAGTCATGCGCCATGCGACAATGGGTGGGCTGGGCTCTTCCTTGGTTGGCAGTTGCTGAACCCATAGAAAGCGTAGTAAGTCGCGGTCTTCTGGTCGAATGAGCATTTGCAGATAGGCTTTCTTGATGTCTGCCACAAGAATCACTGGGTAGCAACGAAAGGATAGCAATAGTTGCACGATGTCAACACCAAGCTTCACCCCTTTCGATAAAACGTCATTCAGGCACGGTTTTCCGACGACATGTGACGACGCGTCAAAAACAACCCGGAGCTTGGTGGTCACTGCATCTTGACGGATCACAACATGATGCGGCATGTAATAAACGTTCGGGCCTGGAATCTGCTCTTGATCAACTCTTTCGGCATGACCATCCTTGAAATAAGCAGTGATGGCTTCGTCGTACTGTTTCAGCAGGTCGGGTTGTTCCCTGAATCGGTTCAGCTGCAGATTTAGTCGACGTGCTGCAAGCTGTCTGTTGTCACTACCGGCAGGAATGCCAGGCTCCTGCATCATCAGGGGCACTCGGTAACGACCAGCTTGCTTGCTCAGACAGTGCTCAAATATGTCGAGGTCAGGGTCGTCTTTTACAGTACTTGACCACCGGTTCTTCATACCAATAGTGTCGAGGCGCCACATAGCCGATTCATCGCACTCTTGATGAGAGCCACCAGCCGATAAGAAAACGGCGCTAGTTGCCGTAGCTTCGTAGTGCGAGCTACTGCCCTGCACAGTCCACCCGAACGACGTTTCCACTGCAGTTGCTCGTTGAGGCGATCAATCTTTCCCGTGGCGACCTTCCAATAAGCGTCCGAGCCAATTAATATGCTGACGTCCTCTGGCTGCCAAGTTTCCGGGTCAAACATGTCCGCAGCATCATACCTCCGGGCGCTCAACAACTCGAGCACTTCAATGTTTAGCGGTGGACTTGTCACGGTGCACACTTCGGGGACTTCCAGTGCTTCCAATGCGACGGTGCTGCCGTTAAAGCGTCCACGCAGCGTGACAGAGACGCGTCGACAACGTAAATGATTCCGTGGCTTGGCATTTCCAAACGTTACCAATGACAGCTCTTCCGTTCCAATGACTTTACACTACAATCTCTTGGAAACATCGGTGCGGATGAAAGAACGCTGGCTGCCGCTGCCAAGCATCACACGCACCAGGAGCTGTCGCGGTCCGCTCTCCGCCCAAACACGGCCCGTCTGAAGCAGCACGGACTTGGCTTCTGTAGCGCCGGTTGACGCCGCAGTTACTGTCGGTGAGGTAGAGCCGGACGAGCCGCCCGGTACTGTTGGTGTAGGAGCAGCGGTCGTGGTGACGGCTCGTGACAGCTCGCAAAGGACCGTTAGGTGTCGGCGTTGGCACTTGTTGCACGTAAGGTTCAGGGAGAATCTGCAAAACCGTGCGACATGATTGCGCATTCCGCACTTGTAACAGCACCGAGCGTTAAGCAACCTGGCCCGTCGGCGGATAAGTCGACCGTACACTCTGCCAGGCCGTGACCTCGGCTGTCGCACAGTACACAAGGCTGTAGGGATTCCGTCGCCGCTAGCGCGGATGCCGATGGAATACCCCGTGAAGATCTTGTCGGCGAGTTCATGTCACCAGGTTCCGTGATCGAGTTGTGCGTATACGATGACGCCGCTTCTTGCTTCCCTTCCTCACGCACTTCAACCTGTATTTTCAGGAACGCTAAAATATCGGTGGCCTTGTGCGTTCTCGCGTCAGGGGGTGTGGGCTCTGCTGATGCATTAGTACCGCGCGTGCTCTCCTCCTTCTTCTTCTGTCGCTACATTATCGTCAAGTCTTCTGGCAAGCACCTCATTAGCACCCGATGCAGCACCACAGTGTACTGTTCAGGTGGTACACCAAGACCTTGGAGCGCACTTACGCGGAAATGCACAGTGTCATGCAGCACCCGAAGCTTCTCCACTTCCTTGGAACTCCTCACGGGCGACAATGCAAGAAGCTGGTCGATGTGCTCGTTGACTAGTAATTCTTGTCGACCGAAGCGGTCTTTCAGTGTGGTCACGGCAATTTCATAGTTGTTATCAGCCAGCCTGATGCCTTCGATAGCTCGCTTGGCCGCTCCCGTCAGGTACGTCAGCAAATACTTAAATTTCTCTATGGGCGGCAACTCGGTGTTCTCGTGAATCGTAGCGCCGTAATGGTCCCAGAATTCTTGCCACTGACGTAAATCTCCGGCATACGTCGGGACCTGAAGCGTTGGAAGCGCGACCGACCGGTAGCATGGCGTACTGACGGGTCCTGGCAAGGGTTACACCCTGGCATGTAACCCTGGCAAGTTCCAGTGCTGATATGTGACTAATAAAGGGACAATACCATAAAATCCATGTTCTTAACAACACACACTGTCACTTAGCGGATGTCTGTCACATCATATGGCCATAATTATGTTTCATCATATGGTCATGATTATGTGACGATTATGCCACATGTCAACGCGCACAAATTGACATCGAGACGGAGGATCAAGACAAGCAAATCAAGCATGAAAACAGCATAAACAGAAAACAAATTTGGCCTCAATGCACATTTCATTACATAACAGCGTGATAATAGCGGCGTTTTTTTGGCTTTCGTGTATACTCCTTGAAAGCACTCTGCTTCATTTATGCTTTATCGCAAGGAAGGAAATTACTTCAGAATGGGGCATAGCGCTAACACACACGGACGAGGAAGAGACAACAGGACAGGCGCTAACTTTCAACTGATTGTTTATTTCCGAAAGCAACGGTATAAATAGATCCGAACGCAAAGCACCACTCATCGCCCATGAAAACCTGCAGCGTCAAGAAAGGCCATCGCGAGGGCCGGTGATAGCTGTGTCAGCTGCCCGTCGGTGGCGCTCACTGCTAATGAATTGGCCTTTCTTGACGCTGCAGGTTTTCATGGGCGATGAGTGGTGCTTTGCAATCGGATATATTTATACCGTTGCTTTCGGAAATAAACAATCAGTTGAAAGTTAGCGCCTGTCCTGTTGTCTCTTCCTCGTCCGTGTGTGTTAGCGCTATGCCCCATTCTGAAGCATATAACCAACTAGCCCAAAAATCCACGGCGAAGGAAATTACGCTGTACAAACATATTTTTTCAAGGCGCACTCGCGCATCGAAGCATGTGCTATATTCACAGGAGTTTCTAAACACGCATTACACATCATCGCTAGGTCAGCTTTATGACTGTTTTTTTCTTTTTCGATTTTTCGTTGCACTTTTCACTCGACGCAATGTACAGGAGGATACCTTAAGCTCCCCGAGCGACGATAAGGACGCACGAACAGAGGAAACATTAGTATTACTTACCAGTGTGTTCCCGAAGGTACCGCGAACGCAGTGGCCCATCATCTACTTGGTAATATACACAGCTGCAGGCTCGCTTGAGTCGCCGGGACAGTGTCACACCATATCCCACCCGCAGTAAGACCCGCAGTAAAGCATATTGCACTGCCGTTAAACCACGCATTTCACGTCCAGCGGCAAAGAGCAGGCACGAAACGCGCACACACGGCCGATACAGCTGGGCAGTTCAGAAGCGGCGTTCACAAGGCCAAGGTATCCCATGACGGCTTTCTTTGGGCATCCCGCACGCTGCTGGGGCCAGCCTAAAACGACTCTTCTCGCGTTTCATTCTTTTTTGCTTTTTTTTTTCCTTCGCGCGCGCATACGTCGCGACGCTTTTTCAAACCTCGCTTGTATTCCGACGCGTCTGATTGTCAGATTTCCTCGCTCTCGCCACGGGCAGGCGGGCTGCAGCCGTCCGAAGGTCGAAGGGCATTTTATCTCGTTTCCTCCCGTTCACAGCGGCCGCTTAAAAAGAATCGCGTTTTTTTTTTTTTTTTTGCTTTTGCGTCGCGTCTTCTCCGCACGGGATTTTATTCCGTGCGTTGAGGCAGGCCGCCTTGGCTAGTTCGTTAACTAAAGGCCTATACTGAGTGTGTACATGCCGTGCCAATCGGCTGCATCGAGAGCTTGCCGGCTTTTCCTTTCAGTTTAATTTTGATTTGATGGAAAAACGATATAAGCAAAGTCACGAAGCAAAGTAACAACAGTACCAATGCGAAGTAACGACAGTATCAATGCAAATAGATCGCGTCAGCGCTTACAACCCAGACGCCATAGACAGCGCCGCGCCGCGAGAAGCAGCCGACCGGAAGTATTAGTTTCCAGCAGCAGCCGTCAACACCGCCAAGTTACGCGGAAAGGAAACCACACAACATTGAAGCGCGGTGACGTAAGGCATGTGGGCGGGGCTCCACGAACGGCGCTCCCTCTCTCCTCCGGAATGAAGCGAGTTGAGAGGGAGTTGAGAGGGCAAATATTGCGATCGCTATATCTCCGTTCCTTCTTTAGCTTTTCGAAAAATTCTTTCGGCTATATATTTCTGGGAAGGGTCCGAATCATTCCAGGGTGTTTTTCACGCCAGGTCCGAGGAGTGCTTCATGGCCTTTAAGGGCGGTGGCCACACGTCGGACGATGAGCCCCGATTTCGCTCAGCTGCCATCGCATCAACGGCAATGCTTCAGACGCCTAAGCTGTGCACTTTTGTGCGTTGGTCGCTGGATAAGATGAACCCCTGCAAGACGTCAGCTATGTGTGTAGTTCTCAGCGTCGCAACAGTTTGATGACGCGAGAAGGTGAACTGGTGCTACATCATGGGAACCGCTGAAATGACTGCAACCTTTACGACATTATGCCAGACTATTCTAGCGTACTGTACGAGCACGATTGTGCTACAGTTAAAATACCACGCTTGGCCTCGCACGTCAACTTGTTAAGTGTGTTGTTATCGTTGTCGCGTCGGTTAATATTGCATTCCAATTGTAATACTATTTGTGCAAAGTGAGCGAAGCTGTAAGTAGTTGCCCTTCTTTATTCTCGCTTGACCACGAGCAATACTTCTAGAATCGCATTTTATGTTCAGTTTCACGTAACAAAGGAGCATATAGCATACGAGATACATATTACACGCGTGCGCATTTCCTATATAAATCTGAGTAATGCCATGCGTGCGCATTTCGTATATAAATCTGAGTTATGCCATCCTTAATTTAAAGCGCATTTGATAGAGAATTGTGACTTCAATGGTGAAAGTGATTTGATTTTCAGAAATATGTCATTGTAATGCACTTAAAACTGCCTCAATTTTAATACGGTCTGCGAAATAAAAAAAATTACACCATCTCCCGCTAAAGGGGACCATGAGGTGATATGAAGCCGGATCACTTGCAGGATCGCGTTCCGTTGGCGTTCGCTGGGCATGCTACCGACCTCGCGTCGTGGAACGCGAAGAGGAACACTAGGCGCGTCGTGTCTTCCCTCTAGCCTGGCCGTTAATTCTCACAGGGCGTGCGGGGAACGTCGACAGGCGCGCGAGAGAGAGGCAGCGTAGGAGAGGAGGGGGAGGGGACGCGCATGCGCTGGCCCTGATCGCGGCGCTGCGCAGGAGAGAATTTCGGCATGTCGAGCCCGCATTTCAGAGGAGCCAACCGAGGCAAGCGCTGGACTGAACGCGCGCAGCGCTCTCCCATTTGAAGGAGAGGAGACTAGAGGAGGAGAGTAGCGTAGCGCCGTGAGAGCAGAAGCGAGAACGCAGGAGAAGCGCAGGCATGAGCTGGTGGAGAAGTGGAGAGAGTAACGAGCAGCTGTTGGAGAGAGGGAAGGACGAGAGTCGCGCATGCGTAGTGTGAGTGCGTACTACAACGCTGCGTGCGGATGACCACGCCGCGTTACATACCCCTGAGCAAGAGATACTTCGCATCGAAAAACGCTGTGTGATTGCTTGTTGGTCATTTGCTCTAGTACTTTCACGCATTGCTATACAGCTACGTGACGCCTGTTGAAACGTTAAACAAGTTTCATTTCGGTTTTCTTGCCATGATTATATAGCTGTATAGTTGTGTGCTACAAGTGTTGGGCGAAGATTAAAACGCGCGTCTTTTATGCGCTTCTTAAGCAGGCATACAACCGTAATATGCATTGCTGTACTGTTTAGGGTGTTCAATAAAACAAGAATACTGTTTTTTATTGCAAAGGTTTTTATTTCATTTTTGTTAACAGGCCACGCAAACACAGACGCATGCACGTAAGAAACGTATGTAGTTCCTCGCGTGCACCCAATAAAAAATTTTGGCAGATCCCACGCACTGTGGCACTCGATATAATGCGAAACAGCCAGCAAAGAGCTGCACACATCGCCTTGTTTGTCTTTGAGCCAAATGGAATCATTCATGCCATGGCATCTAGTTCACAATATATCGCATGTTTGGCATGCACGCAGGCATGCACAATCTGGTACATACCATGCCTATAAAACGTATATTCTGGTATATACAATACATGACCTATCATTTATGTTCATCACGCACTCGTGTCATGCCATCCCCTTTTTGGTATATATCCAGTTAACACAATGGCCGGAAGCGCACCATGACGGTGTCATGTCAATCATACCGTACATGACATGCATATAACATGATTCGCATGTTAGGACTTGTTATTTATGTTCGTCATACAGTCACATCGCGCAATACCAATTTTGGTGTATATCAAACGAGCGAAATGGCCGCAAGTGCACCATGAGTATGGCATGTAAATCATGCCATACATGACATGCATGTCATAGTTTCCATGTTTCCACCTGGCACTTACGTTCGTCATACGCTCACATCGCGCAATACGAACTTTTATATACATTAAGCGAGCGAAAAGGCCGCGAGAACGCCAGGAGCGTGGAATGTAAACCATGCCATACATGACATGCACGTCATGGTTTTCATGTTACTACCTGTCAGTTATGTTCGTCATAGAGTCGGGTCGCACGATACCAGTTTTGGTGTATATCAAGCTAGCTAACCGTCCACGAGCGAACCATGAGCGTGGCATGTAAATCGTAACATACATGACATGCATGTCATCGTTTTCATGTTACCACCAGATATTCATGTTCTTCGCACAGTCACATCGCGCAATACCAATTTTAGTGTATATCAATCTAGCGAAACGGCCGCAAGTGCACCATGAGTATGGCATGTAAATCATGCCATACATGACATGCATGTCATAGTTTCCATGTTTCCACCTGGCACTTACGTTCGTCATACGCTCACATCGCGCAATACGAACTTTTATATACATTAAGCGAGCGAAAAGGCCGCGAGAACGCCAGGAGCGTGGAATGTAAACCATGCCATACATGACATGCACGTCATGGTTTTCATGTTACTACCTGTCAGTTATGTTCGTCATAGAGTCGGGTCGCACGATACCAGTTTTGGTGTATATCAAGCTAGCTAACCGTCCGCGAGCGAACCATGAGCGTGGCATGTAAATCGTAACATACATGACATGCATGTCATCGTTTTCATGTTACCACCAGATATTCATGTTCTTCGCACAGTCACATCGCGCAATACCAATTTTAGTGTATATCAATCTAGCGAAACGGCCACGAGTGCGCCATGAGCGTGGCATGTAAATCATGTAGTGCTTGTCATGCATGTCATGATTTTCATGTTACCACCTGTTATTCATGTTCCTCACATGGTCATATCGCGCAATACCAATTCTGGTGTATATCAATCTAGCGAAGCGGCCACGAGTGCGCCATGAGCGTGGCATGCAAATCATGTCGTACATGTCATACATATCATGATTTTATGTTACCGCCTCTCATTTACGTTCTCCGTACAGTTGCGTCGCGCAATACCACTTTTGGTGTATATATAACAAGCTAGCGAAACGGCCGCGAATGCACCATGAACGTGGAATGTAAATCATGACATGCATGTCATGGTTTACATGTTACGAACTGTTATTCATGTTCTTCATACAGTCACATCGCGCAAAAGCAATTTTGCTGTATATCAATCTAGCAAAAGGGCCGCGAGTGCGCCATGAGCATGGCATGTAAATCATGTCGTACATGACACGCATGTCATGATTTTTATGTTACCAAGTGTCAGTTTTGTTTTGTATACAGAAATGTCTCGTCATACCAGTTTTCACATATATCCATTGATTTAAACGGCCGCTAGCGCCCCGAGACCGCGTCATGTAAATCATGCTGCACATGACATGCGTGTGATGATTTACATGTCAGGACCTGTCATTATGTTCGTCATGAACTCTCGTCACGCCATACCAATTTTGGTATATATGAAACTAACGGAACGGCCGCAAGAGCACCAAGGCCGTGGAATGTAAATCATGCTGTTCATGACATGCGTGTCATAATTTTCATGTTATGACCTGTCACTTATGTTCGTATTACGGTCATGGTATGCTGTACCAATTTTGATATACATCCAATTAACGAAACGGCCAGGAGAGCACAAAGTCGTAGGCGGCTAGATAGATAGATAGATACGCTCAAAGTCGCAGAAATTCGCTAAGAAATGCTTCGCATTTAAAATTGGCCTGTCATTTTCAAACAAATAAAATAGAACAATCGACGTATCAAACCGCATGGTTGTCTAGTGGAGCAGCGTCGGCAGAGCAAATATCAAACGAGAATAAAAAATTCAGAGAAAAACGGCGAGTAACGGGCGCTTTGCGCAAGGCTTCTTTGAGCCGCACGCATCCAGTTTTCGCCACCGTTGGTGGCGCCACCTGTACAGCTCAACGCAGCACAACGAGCTGATGTCAACCAGCCTCGCTGTGCCAAGCTTAGTGCGAACTTCCCGCATTTTTTTCAAAAGGGGTCACACGCGTTTATTGCTTTATTGTGATGTAATCGGGTTTCACCCACAGAAACTGTTAGCAAGGCTCGCAATGCTTGGGAAGCTTCGCCATTGTTTTATGTCGTTCTGTTAAGATTAGGCGCCGGACGCGAATTGTCAAGATTACTCGAGAAGCAAAACGAAAAGGCGAGCAAGTTGGTACTGATTCATAATGGTGTAATAATGGTGGTGCTTGTGGTGTTCACTTGTCTTCGTCTTTTTTTGCGCTACTATTACACCATTATTACTCGAGAGCTTACGCGAGCATCAGCGATAAGGCTGGAAGGTTCGATGATTGATGCATAAAAGACGACGCGTTCCGCCAATGATCAGATTACTGACGACCGACGACAGTGCTTGCCGCTATCAGTGTACAGCATGTATAGCTTGAACTTTAAACTTTAGTTTTTTGCGCACAACTTCGCCCGAATAAAGAGCTACGTCTCGATTACGCCCACTGCTGCCTTCTTGAACGTCACGACCACGTGATATCTGTTACGCGACATGTTACGGCAAGCGTTCAGCTTATGTCCGCTAGCTGCAAACAATGAGCAGAGTACCATCCTGCTGTCGGACAATGTCAGCGGTTCTAGACGCTGTTACGCGACATATCTGACACTTTATATTGGCCTTCGCTTTCACGCCTTTGGATGTGTACGTGCTCTCGCCAACACTGAGCAGTTACCCAGATGACAGCGCAGACCACATTCCGCACATCTCCTGTAATGGTCACATATCAGTAATTCCTCACAACATGCTAGACACGTTTCGCCAGCGTCGCGTTGCACAACTACAAAAGTTACAAAACATTGGTGCACAGGAAGTTCCCCCAGTGTGGCAGTACACGAAGAACGGTCATTCGGGCAGTGAAAGTAGGAACCCGTAGAAGTGCGGAAAATATCTTCCGGTATACTACTGCAAACTGCCTTTAAAAGTGAGCAAAGATTCTCAGATGCTGCTCCAAAGCATCTGCCGCCACTTCGAAAACCGATGTGCAGTAGGCGCGTATAGTTGATTAGATGGGGATAGCAGCAGGCCACGTGGGGTCTGTTTGCAGAAAGGAGAGAACAGGTTTCCAGCAGTGACGCGGTATTAGATTGACCAGGACCACGGTGTAAGAATATTCAGGTGTTGACACTGCGCGCGACTAAGCGGCCAGAAAATGTTCGGTCGTCGGTCCGTTGAGCGGTGCGCCATCTAATGGCTTGAGGCGGAGAGCGCCCGCGAGTTGCCGAATCACAGTGGTGCTGCGTCATCGCCGCCACGCTCGCCGTGCCCTCTCCTGTTGCTCTCTCGATTTCGCCCCTCGACGCCGCTTGGCGGATGCACATTATCCAGCAAAATGGCACAGAAAAATGCACGTTATCAGCAGCATGCGCGCTGCTATGGAGACGACTGCCCCGCTTTTCGTAGCGCCCTCTAAGACGGCGCCTATAAAACTGCAAGTCATCTGATAAGAACGCGAACATTATCTGGACGCGCGTTGATTGCGGTTTCCCATGAGTTGGGGGAAGAGTGTCATCACCTGAGTATATTCTTACGCCGTGACCAGGACCCTTGCGTCAGTCGATTCGCCCGCGGAAACGCAGGAAGGGTGCCCACATTTCGACGGTGCGATGTATATCCCACCTTCTATTTTCACTTGGCACTGCAAAAGTTGCCGCAATGTGAGCGTCGCAGCCAGCACTGGCAGACTGAGCAATTTTTATATTTTTCGCAAGGGAAATGGGAGGAGCTTGCATTCAATTTGAAATAAATATGCAGCATCCTTCTGTCTCCCCATTAGAAATATTGCCACACACGCTTATTCTATGTTTTATGTTACCGGCCCATTGGACGTTGTAACTGCTGCCTTGCGCAAACCGTGCCATAATGTCTGGGAACATTCGAGATTATCTTAGGATCATCTGTTAGGCTTGAGCGCACAATTGCGAACAGCAGAGTTTATTCCAGCCTTACCAGCGAAACGCACGAATGTTCGATGCCGCATGTATAAATGCCGACGCGCCTTGCCGCGGTTTAGTTTTTATCGACGGCCGACGCTCTCTATACCGCTAGCAGTGTACAGCGTGTATTACTGTAGTTTGACTTTCCGTTTCCCGGCCACAAGTTTGGCCAAATAAAGAGTGTCATCTTGGACACGCCGACTGCTGCCTTCGTCGACGTCACAACCCCGTGACATCTGGTGCAGGTGCTGGGCATAGCGTTTCCCACAGTTACCTAGAGGGAACTCTGGCGCTGAGATCGTTCAGCCACGATGAGAATCATAGGTAGTACACGGATATGCCTAATCTTTGTACCTACGGCTCCGAACGCACTTGTGGCTGTGTTTTTTGCTGCGTTTCGGCGTTCGTTTCGGATAAAAGAATAGACAGTTGTGAACTTCGTGAGCAGATATTTCAATTCGTGAGCCTAAAAAGGTTAAAGTGGTGAAGTGGAACTCCTGACCTTTGGTGAACTTCGTTTTGTGACAAAAAGGATGCAGGCGACGAGGAGCCAAACGGAGCCGAAAGAACGAAGTTTAGACAAATCCGTGTACTACCCTTCGTTCCCATGCTGGCTGAAGCGCCATGCTTTGCAGCTCCCATAGACACTAGAGACAGAGTTCCCTCTAGTGTATCTATAGGAAGCTCTATGTGCTGGGTACGTACGGACTGGTAGATCGAAGTTGACGAGAGAGACCGAGAAAAGACTCCCAACACGACCAACTGGCAGTCATCCTAACAGACCGCCTTTACAACACCGGACGGCCTCTTCGAGTTCAAGGTGATGCCCTTTTATCTTTGCTCGGCACCAGCGACTTTCCAACGTGTCATGCATACAGTGCTGGGTGGCTTGAAGTGGCAGACGTGCCTCGTGTTCTTGGACGACGTCGGTGTGTTTGCCTAAGACATCGATGAACACCTCCGGCGCCTTGAAGCTGTACTTCAAGCAATCAGGACCTCCGGACTCACCCTGATACCAGAAAAGTGCCGCTTCGCGTAAGAGGAGCTCTTGTTCTTGGGTCACGTCATAAGCCAGTCCGGAGTCCGCCCCGACCCGCAGAAGACAGCTGCCATCGCTACATCCCGCCACCCGCCGACAAGAAGGTCGTGCGTCGATTTCTCGGCTCTGTGCGCCTGTTACAGGCGGTTCGTCAAAAACTTTGCCCGCATCGCCGAGTCACTTACTGACCTTACCAGGACGGACGTCGAGTTCAAGCGGGAAACGCCGCAAGTCGAGGCATTTCAATAAGTGAAACGATGCCTTCAGAGGCCTCCGTTACTTGCGCATTTCCACGAATCCGCCGAATCAGAAGTACACACCGACGCAAGCAATGTAGGACTCGGCACCGTTCTTGTGCCGGGGACTGATGGACTAGAAAGGGTTATAACTTATCAGTTATGCTAGCCGGTCGCTTTCCAAGGCGGATGCCAACTATTCCACAACAAAAAAGGACTGTCTTGCCGTCTTCTAGGCTACATCCAAGTTTTTCCCCTACCAGTGCAGCAGGCTCTTCAAAGGGGCGAGCGAGCGACCACCAGCCTTGTGTTGGCTAGCTAACTTGAAAGACCCTTCAGGACGCCTCGCACGGTGGAGCCTAAGGCTGAAAGAATTCGACATCACTGTCCTTTACAAGTCCGGAAAGAAACATTTCGACGCTGACTGCCTGTCTCGTACACCCGCCGACGGACAACAAGGATGATGATTGCTTCTTGGGCATCATAAGCGCTGACGACTTCGCTGAACGACAGCGAGCCGATAAGGAATTCAGGGGCCTTGTGGAATACCTTGAGGGCACATCCGCCGTTTTTCTGAAGGTATTCAAGCGAAGACTGGCGTCGTTTTTCTTGCGAAACGGCGCTCCCCTCAAGAAGTTCTCGCCACTTCAAGCAAACTACCTTCTCGTGGAGCCCTCAGCATTACGACCAGAAGTCCTCTAGGCCCTACACAACGATCCGACGGCTGGACACCTCGGTGTTTCCCGCAGGGTCGCAAGAATACAGGAAAAGTAATACTGGCCGCGCCTTCCGCCGACGTCGCTCGCTACGTAAGGACCTGCCGAGACTGTCAGTGACGCAAGACACTGCCGACAAGACCACCAGGCCGTCTTCAGCCGATCAAACCTCCTTGCCGACCATTTCAGCAAATCGCGATGGACCTACTGAGGCCGTTCGCAACGTCGACTTCCGGAAATAAATGGATCGTCGTAGCTACTGATTACCTCACCCGCTACGCCGAAAAAGGGCTCTGCCCAAAGGCAGTGCCGCCGAGGAAGCCAAGTTCTCGTTGAGAACATCGTCCTTCGTCATGGCGCCCCAGAGGTCCTTATCACCGACAGAGGTACAGTCTTTACTGTTGACCTAACTCAGGTGATCTTAGGATACAGCCGGACAAGCCACCGCCGGACAGCGCCTACCACCTACAGAACAATGGGCTCACCGACCGTCTAAATAAGACCATCGCCGACATGCTGGCCATGTACGTCGACGTCGAGCACAGGACGTGGGATTGCATCCTTCCCCGCGTGACCTTCGCATCCAACACAACCGTACAAGAAACGACGCAGTTGGTCTACGGAAAGAGTGCAGCAACGACGCTCGATGCAATGCTGCCAACTGCCACCGACGAAGACACTATTGACATCGCCGCCGATTTGCAATGCGCCGAAGAAGCCCGACAGCTTGCCTGCCTGCGCATCAAGAACCAGCAGGGGGTCGACAGCCGTCACTATATTCTTTGACGACGCCACATGGAATACGAACCCGGTGACCACGTGTGGGTCTGGACACCGATACCCCGACGGGGACTTAGCGAGAAGCTTCGGCTATACTTCGGGCCATACAAGGTGCTTCTACGTCTCGGCGCTCTAGACTACGAGGTTATCCCGGGCGGCATTACGAACTCTCAACAGCGCCGTGCAGAACCTGAAGTCGTCCATGTCGAGCTCCTTTAGCTGTTTTATGCGCGTTAGCGAACCTCGGGACTGTACTTTTTGTACTTTCTTGCTTTATTATTGCAGTTCCTTTGTGTATGCACTTTTTTCGCTGCCATGTTCTGTTAAAAGCATCGGGATGACGCCTTATCAGAGGGGCGCAATGCCACAAACGCTCCTTTCTTTCTATGTTTCATGTTACCGGCCCATTACACGTGTAGCTGCTGCCTTGCGCAAACCGCGCCAGAAGTCCGGGAACATTCGAGGTTATCTTAGGATCATCTGTTAGGCTTGAGCACGCCAACGCGAACAGCTGAGTCTATTCTCTAACTAACGGGGCAACCAGTGATGAGGCTCGAATGTTGGATGCCACATGTATAAACGCCGACGCGCCTTGCAACGGGTCAAGTTTTTATCGAAGGCCGACGCTCTGTTCGCCGCTTGCAGTGTACTACAGTGTGTATTACTTTAGTTTGTCTTTCCGTTTTTGGGCCACAAGTTCGGCCAAATAAAGAGTTTCATCTTGCACACGCCGACTGCTGCCTTCGTCGACGTCACGACTCCGTGACAATATCTAATCGAAAAAAAATTAAGCGCTTAATGTATCCCTAACGTAGTTCTTGTGCTGTAGTTCTAAATATGTCGTTGAACCATGCCATTCTTGTGTAGGCTTCGGTGTAGTTTCAAATTCTATACGTAAACGTGAGGAAGTTCGTAGCACGGGCAACCAAGGAATTTCCTCGCCGAGGCGGTGGCGCCCTCTCTTCCACAGCGTAGGTATCAGCCTCGTGCTTCAGCAGCTGTTTTCGCTAATTTAGGCAAATAACTTTTGGTTATTTCTATAGTTCATAATATTTGAAACCTTGTTAGTTTATTTTGCACTGGTTTTGAACATTGTTATCCTTGGTTTAGGCATGTATTGACCACTGCGTGATTATGCGACATGAGACGGTGGTTGGACGACAAGCCTAAAGTGCTACTCGCTTAAAATGGAACAGATTTGTCTATGAAAATGTTTATTACGAAAACAGCACACAGGCCTTGCAGGTGGATGAGAACATCAAAGCTTCTCATTTCTATTGCAGACACCGACAATTTCTAAATAAGACACTGTATAAGCATGGAATGCAGGAGCAGTCCACACAGCGAAATAAAAGCAGATTTGTGAATACCAGTTAACAAAGTTTGTGCAATATTTGTGAATGTCGAGCTATATTACCTCACCGTGCAGGTATTACGTTGCAGGGTTCAACAGATCTTTTCGATGGAACTGCGGCCACACTGCGGTGGAGCAACTGTGAGATTTGCAGAGCGTGTCGAACGGTTCCACTGCTAGACCACGCGTAAACAGCGAGCGCCAAGGTCGGCCGGATTCGCTTTGCCTGGCGATAACGTGTGCCCATATAGCTTGCTGTAGCGGCTGCGTCGGGAGAAACAAAAATCGTCACGAGCTTCTCCGCAATGCGTGGTTGCTTGACCACCACGTGATGACACGCGGCCAGTGGGGGCGCTAGTGATGTTTTGGAAAAGAGACGCGCGACTCTGCTCCCTTGGCTCTGCGCCAGTGCCCCTCTTTCATTTCTCTTGCGAGGACGTCAAGCAGTTTGAAGGCATCACCTCTTGCCGTCAAAATTGTGTTATCACCGTGCCATAGCCACACACGACCTCAGTTACCAATCGCATCTATGCACCATGTTCGGGTTGGCTCGCGAAAACAACTTCCGCTTAGACAGCTCCCGAAACCATCGGCAGTTCGCGTACACAATCAGGTGGTTGGTGAAAATTTACTGCTACATATGACACAGTTTCCTCGGCAATAAGGCGCATTATTTCAGAGAAAGTAAAACGCGTGTTTTGAATGAAACGCAGCGGCTTAGGTAACCCTTATTTTCTAAGGCGGCCCGAGCATACAAGCAACAGCACGTACAAGGACGATTTATTGCCAAAGAGTGTGCAGAGTTGGCAAAAGCACCGAAGCTGGACTCGTGATTTTTCCCAGAGGCATTTCTCGGCGCTTAGGCCCCATTCGAAGCAGGATTTCGCCATGGCTGCGCAGTTTCAGCACAACAAGCGTGCCGGATGGAAGCCCACCAACACTGGATGTACGGGAGGCTTGCCAAACTCGCATAAAATGACAGTAGAAGAAAGAATGCGGCCCATAATGGCAACTTGCGGGAAAACAAGACTGTGGTCACACACAATGATTGAAAGAAAATTCCAATCATATCTAATTGTAATCACAAGAAAATGCACGAAAATATTTTTTTTTGTTCTGGTGTTTCACAAACCAAAATCACGATATAGACTGAACTTTATTTCCAACACAAAATGTTGGTTGTTCCCCAGGCAAAAAAGCTGTTGAAAAACAGCTTCAAGGGACCTGGGGGACCGTACAGGCAGCAGCGAATAAAAAGTATAACTAATACAACTAGGTATAACTAATGCAACTTGATACAACTTATACAACTAATACAACTTGATAAGATATAAAGGATCGGTACACAGGAAAATAAATATAAGATACAACAAAAATGCACAGATACAGCGAAATGAATGTTACAGGGAAATGCACAAAAATTAAAATGCTCCCATATAATTAGGAAAACTGCATATGCCGAAAATGCAAATGTTGGAACATATGAAAAATGCAATGCAAGAACAATGGTGCAGTGACAATAAATTAGACTATGCTGTAACGGCTGTACAGTCGCTTAATTGGAAAAGTCTTATTTGTTTTTTTTAAATCAATGGGGTGGGATATCAAAATTTATTTGTGAAGATACACGATTTATTAATGCAGATATCTAATAAGTGAGGGCTGTCCTTCCATAATTCGTACGTGTTCTTGGTATTGGTGTCTGCGTACTACGTAGTGGATAACGTCCTGATGTTGCATGTGCCATATCTATCAGATCATGTTTCTGTATGTGCCGCAGGAGTTTATAGTCGTATAATTTGCTTGCTTTAAGCAAATTATACTTAAGAAATAAAGGATTTGTTGGTAAGTCTTCTGGCTCACCAAAATAGTTCTCGAATAGTATGAGCACTTTCTTTTGCATTGTTTCCAGTTTGTTGTAATTTGTAGTTGTTGTGGCACCCCAAACAAGTGTGCAATAAGATAAGCGGGAGTAGAAATGCGCGTAATATATCGCCTTTTAGGATGTAAAGGAATCGGATAGTTTAAATATTATACCGACGGCTCTGCTTAGCTCTGAAGTGAGTTTGTTGATGTGTGTATTCGACGACATGATTTCTTCAAGCCATACGCCTAAACATTTCTGACATTTTACGCGCTCTAAGACGGTGCCCTGATACGTTAGCATAAGATCAGTGTCACAGGGCTTATTAACGGGCTTAAAGAGGACGTAATAGGATTTCTTTTTATTTAGGTATAATTTATTTGCGTGAAGCCAACCATCCAGCTTAACAAGATATTCGTTTATCGCTTTATGAAGCTGAGTAAGTGTGTGCGCTGAAAAAAAGAGGTTGGTGTCGTCAGCGTACATTACTAACTTGGGAGCGTTAGGAATATTAAATAATTCGTTAACATACAATATAAATAACAAGGCTCCCAGAATCGACCCCTGGGGCACTCCTTGTTTTATCGTGGTAATAGGGTAATACCGTGGTAATATCGTGGTAATAGGGTGGTAATAGGGTAATAGGGTAATATAATATAATATAATAGGGTAAGTAATATATATATATATATATATATATATATAGGGTAACATAACTACCCCATATACAGGGTGTCCCAGCTATCTTTAGCCAAGGGTTAAAAAATACAATATTAGAGGCAGGCGAGTGAAATCAGTTGCAAATTGCTGTTAGCCACCTTGCGCGCTACAGACAATTTTTTGTTTTGTAATTAACCAATTTGTTAATTAGGACGATTTAACTAATTTGCTAAATATTGACTTTAGGCAATAAATCCTGCTTGCAAAGTTCGAGAGCGTCCTCAGAAACCCCAACTGCATCATTTGCGATAAAGAAAGTCTCACGTATACAATTTTTTCCAAGCTTCAAAGAAAGCCCGCGAAATACAAAAAGAACCACGTGACTAGCGCGCTCGCGCGCCGCAAGAATGCTGCCCTCAGCCGTGGTTTGAGCGAACGAAATCAGCTGCGGCCGCGACTCAGCGTCTCCGTTGCAGCGGTAGGCCGATAAGTTAAAGGTGGTTCCTTGGCTCGCGCTCGCTACAACTTGCACCGTCACGCGCGCAGCTGGCTGGCAACGGGCCAAGAAACCACCGCCCACTTATAGGCCTACCGCTGCAACGGAGCCGGCGAGTCCCGGCCGCAGGTGATGTTCGTTCGTTTAAACCTCGGCTGAGGGCAGCATTCTCGCGGCGCGCGAGCGCGCTAGTCACGTGGTTCTTTTTGTATTTCGCGGGCTTTCTTTGAAGCTTGGAAAAAATTGTATACGTGAGACTTTCTTTATCGCAAATGATGCGATTGGGGTTTCTGAGGACGCTCTCGAACTTTGCAAGCAGGATTTCTTGCCTAAAGTCAATATTTAGCAAATTAGTTAAATCATCCTAATTAACAAATTAGTTAATTACAAAATAAAAAATTGTCTGTAGCGCGCAAGGTGGCTGTCAGCAATTTGCAACTGATTTCACTCGCCTGCCTCTAATATTGTATTTTTTATCCCTTGGCTAAAGATAGCTGGGACACCCGGTATATATATATATATATATATATATATATATATATATATATATATATGACAGGTGTCAATATCAGATTCCGTGACCGGTTCCTGGATTGCGGCACACAACTTTTTCACAATCTCGAATGACTCTCCTTCATTTGGCGCACCTTTAATTTCAAGGTTGTTAGCACGGGTGTATTGTTTGAGCTCTTCCACTTTTATTTGTAGCTGTCGATTTTCTGTCACTAGTTTCTCGTTAGCTTTACGTGTTATTACTAGTTCCTCGCGCAAAGCCTTGAGTTCTTGCGAGAGCAAATTGACATTGTGATAAGTCTCACTACAGTGATCAACGCTCTGTTTGAGCTCGGCCCGCATTTCTCTCATAAAATCCTCAAGCGCTTTGTCAATATCCTTCGTCATGCGAGGAAACACAAACACACAATAGTTTGGCAGCAGTGAAAAACTCAAAACTCTTACAGTTCTAACGCAAGTGGAAAACTCACCTGCGTGAAAAAATATACAGTGTCAGGCGATGTGAAGTCGATGCGCAGTGCCACCAAACTGAAGATCACCCGGGTCGGTTTATAAATGCAGGTTCAAGAAACCGCGTGACATGCGCAGGAGTAGTGTGCCTTGCTTCCATCACCAACAGCTGATGTGGCCGGCAACCAACGGATCCGATCCTTTTTCCGCTTCAGAGGTTTGGCGTGAATATGATTTACGATATGCAGCACGATAGATTCACAATATGCAGCAAAGGTCTCCGCAAATGTAGACTACTTGGGGTGCACCAAGATTGCACAATGCCTCTAGCATTATCGCCCCCATCGAAATGTTGCCGGGATCGAATCCACGTCTTTCGAGTCAGCAGCCGAGCGCCTAATCACTGTGCGTACGAAACTGCTGAGGCAGCTGGAAAGAAGGAACATATGTGGCGTATTCCGAACTCGCTTTCGTTTGGTGCTCAGCTGACTGTTTCAGCGATGTCCTGAGCTGAAAAAAAATTGGCCGCGTATCTGCCTGCTTCGCTGCAAATGTCGTGTAAAGACGATAGAAGAGGCGCTGTGTGAGATATGGACGCCATCTGGCAATACGTCGGGAAACATGAGTGCTGTGTTGCGTGCTGGTAGTCCCGGCGCAGCAGCAGGCGAAGACCGGCGGTGACCAACGCGACCGGCGGGGACGCCAGCCAGCCCGAACACGCGGTTTGGCGCGAAGCGCTGAAGCAGAAGAAACGTCCGCACTCAACGAGTACTCTCCACACACTCTTTTATTTACACGTCGCCTGGGTAAAACAGGAATGCCAGAGCGGCGCCCACAACCGGCAGCCTGAAGGCCGCCCACAACGCTGCTTTTTCATTTTTTAAATATTTTTTTTCACCTTCTTGGCCTTCTCAAAACTAAAGTTTTTCAACACCAACCCATGGCATTCGTACAGTGCAATACAGAACCGAAACCGAAACACAACAATGAGCTCGTGCGGAGGGCACGGAGGAAGGCAAATTTCAGCGCAGTCGCATTTTCAGCGCAGCTTAAGAAACTAGGGTCCTTAAAATTACGTATGTATGCATTTTCTATTAAAGGAACACGCCACCTAATACTTACCTAGTGATGTTGCACCTCAGATATGCATGATATTTACTTTTTGATCGACAACGTTCACAAGTATGAACAGCCGTACCATTTCAA
Organism: Rhipicephalus sanguineus; assembly: GCF_013339695.2. Taxonomy (NCBI): domain Eukaryota; kingdom Metazoa; phylum Arthropoda; class Arachnida; order Ixodida; family Ixodidae; genus Rhipicephalus; species Rhipicephalus sanguineus. The sequence goes on along the minus strand of NC_051176.1, from coordinate 325,479,104 downwards.
GACGGCTGGCCCTTGGGCAAATGGTTCAACTTTGGCCGAGTGGCTGAATCGAGGGACGTGCCGACAGACAGACAGACAGACAGACAGAAAGACAGACCAAAATTTATCCGTTTAAGTATCCCAAGAAAGACTATCGTCTTTAAAAACGCCAGGCCTGCGCTGAAACCTGAGCACGGTCACAGCGAAAGCTGGAAGAGCGGCGTTTCTAGAGCCGGTTGTAAGCTCTCTTGGGGCTACTAATACAACGACCCACTACGCCATAAATACAAGCAAGGTACCCATTACGCCATAAATCACAATTTTTGTGAAGTTGGGAAGCACCTACTAAGCCATTATTCGTCAGGCCCCAGCTACACGTCTGTAAGGCATTATGTGCACTTTGTTGACGCGACGACTGATGACGATGAAGAATTATGGCTCAGCCCTTTGTAATGGGTTGGAAGCTTTAAACGGTCCACCAGTTATGCAATTTGCATTTGGTGACGCCCAGTCGTTATTTCCCTCTCCCGCCATGCTGTATAACATACGTTGACGTGGGAGCGCGAGGGGGATGGGGGGGGGGGGGTCGAAGAACATTTCTGAGACCCTGACGAAATGGATTATGCGCTTCCTTGGCAACCAATACAAGTGCACTTGCGAGGAACCCACTACGCTATAAATCAATGTAATTTTTGAGAAGTAGGGAAGCAGGCACATAGACATTTTTCGTCATTCTACGGAGAGCCGTGGTACCTGCTAAACGCATGTAAGGCATTCTGCGCTTTGTTGATGCTGTGCCTGATGACGATGAAGCATGATGGCGGAGCCCTTTGTATTGGGTTGGAAGCATTCAACTACCTACTCGTTGCGCAATTGGCATTGTGTGACGCCTGGTTACAGAATTCGCGTTGTGCGACGCTTGGTGCTTATTTTACTCTTCTACCACGCCATATTGCATATGTTATGTGGTTCCTTCCCGGCATGAAGCCTGTATAGGACCTTTTTGCAAAGCAGTTTCAAGCACCGGCATGGCTCAGAGGTTGAATGCTGGGCTCCCACGCAGAGGGCCCAGGTTCGAACCTCGTTCCATCCTGGAATTTTTTTCTTATTTCGAGCGATAGTAGTAACGGACACCGGCGGCGGCGGCGGCGGACAACTACGGAGCCAAAAACGGCCGCTGAAATGATCTCATAACAGCTTTCGCTGTAAAATATCGACCACAGTGCGGCTAAGGTACCTCCACTCCATAGTACGCCGCTGTAGCCGACGTGATAAGCACACTTTTAATTGACTTTAAGTCGATACGTGACAAGGATTATGAAATTGAGCGTGAAAAACAGCGCGCCAAGACGGGCCAACGAGAAGAGGCATACATACACAGCGCTGACTAACAGCTGAACTTATCGTTTGACACGTAATAAATAGGAAAACGCCACAGAAGCAGCAAAGCGAAACGCCCCCCCCAGATTCGCCACCCGAGGAAACAAATTTCTTTCGGACAACCGAGGGACGCATTCTCTTTTATGAAGACTTTTCGGCCTTTGCATCGCATGAAGGACGGCATGCGCTATCTGCGACAGGCACGGCAAGAGTGCTCCCGGAAGAATTTCGAACGTCGCACGCGTGCTCACGTAGGCGATCATTGAGGCATCGCCCCGTCTATACTACGTACGAGCGTCCACAAGACAACGGCATCTCGTAAACCACCTCGCTCTCATGCAGAACAAGCGGCTTCGCGTGCTTCTTTCTTGCTGCACCGTTTTCGCACAAGATCACTGCAGTTCACTTGTCGACACAGGCTACTCAATTTGTTGGTGGCCGAAAAGATCTACGAACGACTATTTCCTTGAGCCTATGAGTCAGGCCATGATTGTAGGCGATGACTGCAATGTTCTTTGTCTCCCTCGGTGCAGGTGGCGCTCTTGGAAGCGGCTGAAAAATCTAGTCGCCCATGCTACAGAGGAAGCCAAGTGTTCGATCATCAAGGCTCCCTTGGACGCAACGAATGCAGGATCTACTCAACGAGCTCTTGAGGGCAAATGTGGCCAAAAGACAACTTGCCCCTCCATGTCAGCGCGGCGGCATATGGTGGCCGGCGCGGCCCATTTCACGGCTGCGAGCGGTTGTTTTGCGAGATTTGGTTGAACTAGATGACTATGTCGAACCCCATAGAGTTCCAAACAGTGAATGTTGCCTGGTAACACGAATAACGGTCTCAAACTTCACTCGAAAACGAAACTTGAGGCTAAATAGTGTATATATAGGCACCGATATCGAAAATAGGCATTTACAGGGATTTAGGGACAAACACCAAAATAAGCATTTAAAGGCAGTGTAAAAACACTGTGAAAGCCATTCTTAACCTCTAATTCGTCCTCATATATCAAAGTGGGGCGATAGGAGCACAAGGAACAAGATAGACGTCTGGCTAAAACCCGGTCTCTAGTTATATTTATCTAGAAATGCTTCTTGATGGGGCTTTAATTGTTGTAAGGGCACCTGGCCTTTCGTTCATCCCTTGTTGCATGATGTTGAGTCGATATTGCCACGCCCGCTTCTTGTTTTATTTTGATACATTCGCGTTTGACCCGCAAGGACGCTTAGCAACGCTCGACGCAGACCGCGCCGCAGCGTTTGAGAAGCTTCGCGATTGTAGTAGATCCCTTTGTTTAGATTGCGCGCAAGACGCGAATCGTCTAGATTATTCCAGAGCTTGCGCGACCACCAGTGATAAGAGTGGAAAGTTCGATGCGTGATTATAAAAGACGACGCGTCCCAGCCATGAACAGTTTTTCGACGGCCGACGCTCTGTTCGCCGCTATCAGTGTACAGTGTGTGTTGCTGTAGTTTGACTTTCAGTCACCCAGCCAAAAGTTCAGCCAAATAAAGAGTTTCTATTTGGACACGCCAACTGCTGCCTTCGTCAACATCACGACCCCGTGACAATATTAATATTAGATGAGATTCGCGCTACCTGTTTCTAGGTGTGTTACCAGTAATTTGTCAAGCGATTGGTCGGGAAAGCTAAGATAAAGGTATTGATAGCTTGCGCGTGACGTCCTGGACACGCAAGGTGGCTACACCATGTCGGCTTAGGTGACGTCAAGTCAGTATAATCACGCGGCGACTAACCTGCTTCAGTGGGATAGCGAAATCACTGGAGCGTTATCAGGCATCTGGGCATGAATAACGAAGGAACCAGCATGCGATGTGCTGATAACACTAACGTGACATCTCAAAGTTCGCGTGCCAACATGCTGTTGCTCCAACGTGGCTGTTTCTGTGACGTCAGTGCAAGCCATGTATTGGGGACGATTCTACGCGGGCTTTGTAATTATTAAAACGGATCAAAAATAGTGATGCCTCCAATATATCTACTAGAGTGTGGCGTCTGGAAAACTTCGTTTTCCAGGCACCACACTCTAGTGAATATATCGGGTTTCCGCGTATTTTTATTGAACACTGTCTGCTTTGTTTGTTTCTTGCACTGCCTTGCAGATGGGACATCGGAGGAAGGCTTGAATGAGCGGCTGGGAGGCGAAGAGTTTGTTCGGGAGCTTGTGTCTTTGAGGCTGTGCGACCGTCCGTAGACCACGGCCGGAGCAGATGGAAATGCGCGTTTTAGGCGTTCAGTTTGTTCTAAAATGTTATGGTGTCGTCTTAGAATTTTGTTTACGTTTGGAAAATTTGTGCTGTAGGTCAGACACAGACTCGTGTGTTGCGGGGTGCGCTGGTGCGTTTTCGTCGAGAGTAGTTCGCCGCGGTTTAGTTTTTTGGCTTTTTGGACAGCCTCGTCGAATACGCGTGGTGTGTATTTTGGTCTGTCGATCATGATTCCTAGTCTTTGTGTGTTTTTATCAAAATCCGCCTGTTTTGGACAAATCCTTTTAAAGGGGCGAGCTTTTAATGGGGCGAGCTCGCGGACCGAAATAAACCTGACGACGCAACGTCGAAGCACCGGAACAAACCGACGTAGCTGAGACCCGACGCCACGACCTAACTGCAACGCAAGACGGCGGACTGGCGACCTCGACGTTCTTATCGACGGCCACAGCGTCACCGCTCTCGTCGACACCGGAGCCGACTATTCTGTCATCAGTGAACCGTTCGACACGAAGCTGAAGTAAGTTAAGACAGTCTAGGAAAGCTCCGAAATCCGGACAGCTGGAGACCACCTAGTAACGCCCGAGGGAATTGGCAGAGCGAGACTCACCATTAACAACCAGATTTATCCCGCGAACTTTGTAGTCCTGCAGCATTGATCGAGAGATGTCATCCTTGGTATGGACTTCTTAAGCATACATGGTGCGGTCATTTCCCTGAGATCCAAGTCGATAACACTATCCACAGAAAAAGCACTACTACCGCATACTCCGCCAGGAAAGCACGCCTTGAATGTGCTGGAAGACCAGGTCACGATTCCCCCTCGCTCCAGCGTCATCATTTCCGTCATAAGCAGACCTGGAAGGCGTCGTTGAAGGCGAACAGTACCAGCTGATTAACCGCGAGATTTGCGTCGCCAGAGGAGTAGCCGACTTGCGGGGAGGGAAAGCAACAGTGATGCTCACAAATTTCAGCAACGAGTATAAGCACGTCAACAAAGGCACGACGTTCGCCTACATCGAAGAAATTGTGCAAGCCACCAATGCTTTCGCCCTCGCCGATTCTTCCGAGCCTACTCCGACGAACCAAGTTCCTCTACCAGCTTTCGACGTCAATCCTAGACTTCCGAAGAATAAGCAACACCAGCTCAAAACCCTGCTCTTGCAAGGACTGCTTTTCGTCGTCGTCAAGAATTCGGCAGACCTCAGTCGCCAAACATCGCATCATTACAGACGAAAGTGCCAGACCGCTCCGTCAGAGCCCGTACAGAGTTTTGACGCGAGAACGCGAGGTCGTAAAGAAACAGGTCGACGAAATGCTACGCGACGACATCATCCAGCCGTTCAAGAGTCCGTGGACGTCATCCGTGGTGTTAGTGAAAAAGAAGGATGGAACCCTACGTTTCTGCGCCGACCATCGTCGCCTGAACAAAATCACAAAGAAGGACGTGTATCCTCTCCCGCGTATAAACGCCGCCCTGGATCGACTCCACAGCGCGAAGTACTTTTCGTCGATGGACCTGAAGACCGGCTACTGGCAAATCGAAGTCAAAGAGAGAGACCGAGAGAAGACTGCCTTTAGGACACCAGGCGGCCTCTTCGAGTTCAAGGTCGTGCCCTTCGGTCTTTTCTCGGCGCCTGCAACTTTCCAACGCGTTACGGATACAGTACTGGCAGGCTTGAAGTGGCAAACTTGCCTCGCTTACTTGGACGACGTCATTGTGTATGCTTCAACCTTCGGCGAGCATTTCCAGCGCCTTGAGGCTGTACTTCAAGCAATCAAAACCTCTGGACTCACCCTGAAGCCAGAAAAGTGCCGCTTCGCGTACGAGGAACTCTTATTCTTAGGCCACGTGTTTAGCAAGTCTGGAGTTCACCCGGACCCACGGAAAACAGCTGCCATCGCTGCCTTGCCGCCGCCCACCGACAAGAAGGCCGAACGCCGATTTCTGGGCTTGGGCATCTATTACAGGCGTTTCGTCAAAGGATTTTCAAGGATCGCCGAGCCGCTCAAGCACCTCACGAAAACTGACGTTCAATTCAAGTGGGGAACGGCACAAGTCGAATCATTTCAAGAACTGAAACGACGCCTGCAGACGCCGCCGATATTTGCGCAATTCCACGAATACGCTGACACGCAAATCCACACCGATGCAAGCAGCGTAGGGCTCGGAGCCGTCCTTGTGCAGAGGACTGACGGACTAGACAGGGTTGTCAGTTATGCTAGCCGGTCGCTATCTAAGGCGGAAGCCAACTATTCCACAACAGAAAAGGAGTGCCTTGCCATCATCTGGGCTACATCAAAGTTCCGCCCCTATCTTTACGGCCGGCTTTTCAAAGTTGTGAGCAACCACCACGCCTTGTGTTGCTCAGCTAAATTCAAGGACCCTTCAGGTCGGCTCGCACGGTGGAGTCTGCGACTTCTGGAATTCGACATTATCGTCGTTTACAAGTCCGGACGAAAGCACTCCGACGCCGACTGTCTATCCCGTGCCCCGTTGACCCACCGCTACACGACGACCAGGATGGTGACTACTTCTTGGCAACCTTAAGTGCTGATGACTTCGCCGAACAACAGCGAGCCGACCCAGGACTCAAAGGTCTTGTGGAATACCTCGAGAGCAAGGCCACCGTTGTTTCATAGGTATTCAAACGAGGACTGTCATCGTTTTTCTTGCGTAATGGCGTTCTCCTAACCCATATATGCCCAAACTGACAAAAAATGAAAAAAAAACAATTATTTTTTTCACACCAAGTGTACTTCTACCATCAAAAGAAAGCACAAGCTTTTTATTTACTGCCAGGTAAACGCAACACTGTTCTTCAAGCCGTCCTATACATATAGGACACTGGGTATTAGGGGTGCCATATGCGGCTGTGGTAAGCCTTGAAACATTTCACGTGCACACCGACATTGCACTTATTCCTTTCCATGACGTCTTTTATACAAATCATGCCTTTGCAAGGAGAAAGCAGTCGGACTTTAACGTGCACTTCTTTCTCTCCATGACGCCTTTCACACAAAGTACGCCTTTGCCCGGAGAAAGCGGTCGGCACATGGCAGCATGAAAGCAAGCAATGTCTAGGCTTGCAAACGTTGAGAATGAGACCGGCTTGGTGAGCTGTAGGTGGCGCTAGTCATCAGCTAAAGAAATAGCAATGTTAGAGAGCATCAAAGAAGCGTCCTATATGTGGGACACTGGGCATATATGGGCTAAAGAACAACTTCTCGCCACTCCATGCCAACTACCTCCTCGTAGTACCTTCCGCATTACGCCCAGAGGTCATGGAAGCTTTACACGATGACCCGACATCACCCACAACGTAAAGACTTGCCGAGACTGTCAGCGACGGGGCACCGCCGACAAGGCCAGCCGGATTCTTCAGCCGATCGAGCCACCTCGCCGGCCGTTCCAGCAAATCGGGATGGATTTACTGGGGCCGTTCCCAACGTCCAATACCGGGAAAAAATGGATCGTCGTAGCTACCGACTACCTCACCGGCTACGCCGAGACAAGGGCCCCACCCAAAGGCAGTGCCGCCGAGGTGGCGAAGTTCTTCGTTGAGAACATCGTCCCGTGTCATGGCGCCCCAAAGGTCCTCATTACTGACAGAGGTGTGGCCTTTACTGCGGAGCTAACTCAGGCAATACTGAGATACAGCCAAACAAGCCACCACCGGACCACGGCGTACCACCCACAGACCAATGGCCTCACCGAGCGGCTAAACAAGACCATCGCCGACATGCTGGCCATGTATGTTGACGTCGAAAGCAAGACGTGGGATGCCATCCTTCCGTATGTGACCTTCGCATACAACACGGCCATGCAAGAAACGACGCAAATGACGCCGTACAAGCTGGTCTACGGAAGGATCCCGGCAACGACGCTCGACGCAATGCTACCAACCGCCACCGACGAAGACGATCTCGACGTTGCGGCCTATCTGCAACACGCCGAAGAAGCTCGACAGCTCGCCCGCCTGCGCATCAAGAACCAGCAGAGGGCCGACAGCCGTCGCTATAATCTTCGACGAAGCCACATGGAGTACCAACCCGGTGACCGTGTGTGGGTCTGGACGCCGATACGCCGACGTGGGCTCAGTGAAAAACTTCTTCGGCGATACTTCGGCCCATACAAGGTGCTTCGACGTCTCGGAGCTCTCGACTACGAGGTCGTCCCGGATGGCACTACGAACTCCCAGCGACGCCGCGCACGACCTGAAGTCGTCCATGTCGTGCGCCTTAAGCCGTTTTTTGCGGGTTAGCAAACCCGGGGACTCTGTTTTTCCCTTTGTTATTGTAATTCATTTGTGTATGCACTTGTTCCTTCTTTCTTTCTTTTTTTCCCTGCTATGTTCTGTCGCAAGCATTGGGACGATGTCTTTTCAAAGGGGGGCACTTCCACGTCCGCTTCTTTTATTTTGATGTATTCGATTTCGACCAGCAAGGGTGGTTATCAACGCTCGAAGATGACCGCGCCGCAGTGTTCGAAAAGCTTCGCGAGTGTAGTAGATCGTATTAGATGCAAACGATGATTCGGGAGACGTGAGGGAAAGACTGGCAAAAACACAACGGTTACTTTAACATAACAACGTTTATTTAGCTAAAGTAAAGAAAACTGCTGGAGAGACAAGAATACGGTGTCTCTCCAGTTGCACAGCCGTCCCTCTTCTACCTTCTCTCGGGGCCCGCGCGCAGTCGCACTCCCGCGCTCACCACAGGGGGTCCCCTTCGGTGTCCCATTACAGCTCCGGCCACCGGCCGGCTCGGCTCGCACAGTGGTCGTGGCCTGGCGCCATCTTTCGAGCCCCGTCTCGCACAACAAGAGCGCGCACACTCGGCCGTCCTGCAATTACCGACCGTCCCGGTCGGAATCACTGTCTGAAGTATCCGTGTCGATCTCGTCCTGGCCCCACAGCTTTAGCTTGTCCACTGGAGCAGGGTGCTGTATGCTCTCCTCCCGCGTCGTGCACTGAGCAGCATGCCGATGCGATATCGGTCGTTGGGCAGTTTTGCCGTGATGATGTACGGTCCTTTGTATTTCTCCTTTAGTTTCCTTGATTCACCACACGCTGTAGGCTCTCGCTCGACCAAAACGACATCTCCCGGTTCGTAAGTCGGCGCTTCTGAACGTTTCTTGTTGTATCTTGCCTGCTGTTTCCGTTGGTCTTCGCGAATGTCTCTTTCACAAGGTTCCCGCTTGGAAGAGACCGGGTAAACTGCACAGCATTGACAAAGTCGGCAAGCCCTTTCACAGCATCCATATCGATCACCTCGGTCCGTTCGTGAGAAGCAAATCCGGCAACGCCTACATACTGGTGGCCGTTGATGGCTTCACGAAGTTTGTGTTACTGCGAGCTGTTCGGAACACATCGGCGGGACCGGCCGCCCAGTTTCTTCGCGATGTGGCAGGCATTTTTGGGCCACCAACCATGGTGATCACTGATCGCGGAACTGCCTTCACGAGCGCCAAATTCAAGGCAACGTGTGACGCCTTCAGCATCAAGCACGTGAAAAACGCCACTGCGACGCCACGAGCTAATGGTCAAGTCGAGCGATACAATCGCATGATTACCCCAGCGGTCGCGAGCTTGACGAAGAACACGGACGGCAAAGACTGGGACACGACTTTACCTCAGGTGCAATGGGGAATCAACAACACGCTTCATCAAGCTACGAAGACTACTCCGTTTGGACTGCTGTTCAACTATAGGCCACGGAACATCAACGCCGGCTGCGTGGATGACGCTCTTGCCGAGGAATTCGACCGTCAGGTAGAGGCCAAGCGAACATCTGCGGCCATTGTTAGATGCAAACGATGATTCGCGAGACGTGAGGGAAAAGACTGGCAAAAACACAACGGTTACTTTAACAGAACAACGTTTATTTAGCTAAAGTAAAGAAAACTGCTGGAGAGACAAGAATACGGTGTCTCTCCAGTCGCACAGCCGTCCCTCTTCTGCCTTCTCTCGGGGCCCGCGCGCAGTCGCACTCCCGCGCTCACCACAGGGGGTCCACTTCGGTGTCCCATTACAGCTCCGGCCACCGGCCGGCTCGGCTCGCACAGTGGTCGTGGCCTGGCGCCATCTTTCGAGCCCCGTCTCGCACAACAAGAGCGCGCACAATCGTTTCGTTAAGATTGTACGCAGGACGCGAATAGTCTAGATTATTCCAGTGCTTGCGCGACAACCAGTGATAAGACTGGAAAGTTCGATGCGTGATGTATAAAAGACTGCGCATCCGAGCCATGAGCAGTTGATCGACGGTCGACGATCTTTTCGCCGCTATCAGCGTATTGCTGTAGTTTGACTTTCAGTTTCCCGGCCACAAGTTTCATCTCGGACGTGCTGACTGCTGTCTTCGTCGACGTCACGACTACACGTGACAATATTATATATATATATATATATATATATATATATATATATATATATATAGATAGATAGATAGATAGATATATAAGGAATGAAGAAAAAAACTACGACTTTCGTTGGTTCGCCACTGTATATTTTCACTAACGTTTCGTCTGGTGGACCAGACTTTGTCGAACTACTTTGACAAAGTCTGGTCCACGAGACGAAACGTTAGTGAAAATATACAGTGCCGAACCAACGAAAGTCGTAGTTTCTTTCTTCATTCCTTATTCTATCGGGGTCCGCGGATTCTTTTCCCATTAAGATATATATATATATATATATATATATATATATATATATATATATATATATATATATATATATATATGGCCTTAGACATTTCATTTCGCTGGCACCGCAGTTCTTGCCTTCTGAACTGCGCTAGTTAGTTTTCCTGGCGCAGAGGGCTCCGCCGTCATTGCATGGGTGAAAGGGAACGGCGGTGAGGAGAAGGCGAATGGCGGGAGGAGAATGGTGCCTCAGCGACTGGAGCAGATTCGTGGTCGTCCGAATAACTACGACGGGGCTGGCGTGGCGCATACGTGACCCATGGTGGACGCATATTGTTGGAGACGTTCGGTACACGAAAGCGACAGTAACGGGCCACATGCCCAGGAAGACCACAATGAAAACAGATAGGACGGTTGTCTTCTGTGCGCCAAGGATCTTCAGCTCGTGCGTACTGGACTGCTGGTCCGGCGGGTGGAGATACTGGCGGGCGCATATGTGGGCGACGTGGGCCGTAACTTTGCAGCACAGGCCTCGAAGTGACTTCAGCGTACGTCAGAGGAGCAGCAGTTGGAGCCTGAAGGAGAGAAGGTGCAACTTGATCGGCTACCTGATCCCTGATGGTGTTCTGGAGAGCGGGCGTCAATGGAGAACTCGACTGGCCGTGAATAAGCGGCATCAGCGAAAGCTGACGAGCAACTTCTTCTCGAACGAAATCCTTAATCTGTTGCAGCAAGGACGTGTGATCGGGAGCAACAGCCAAGCCGGACATTGAAGTCGCGGGTGGCAGAGATTGGCGGGTGGCTGCACGTTGTTTGCGCAGTTCATCGAAGCTTTGGCAAAGACTGACTAGGTCAGAGACTGTTGATGGGTTCCTCGCCAGCAGCATCTGAAAGGCATCGTCTTCGATTCCTTTCAAGATATGCCTAATTTTCTCGGCATCGGTCATTGCTACATCAACGCGGTTACATAGGTCGAGAACGTCTTCTATGCAGCTTGTGAAATTCTCACCGCTCTGCTGCGCACGAGCACGCAAACGTTGCTCAGCTCGAAGCTTGCGAACGGCGGGGCGCCCGAATACCTCCGTCACGTGAGTTTTCACCTCCGTCACGTGAGTCGGGAGGTCACGTTGGTGGTTTCGATGCCACACGCTGGCGACACCACTCAAGTAAAATGACAGGTAGTTGAGCTTTCCTGCTTCGTCCCAGCGGTTTATCACGCTCACTCGTTCGTATTCAGCGAGCCAGTCTTCCACATCTTGCTCTTCTGCACCGCTGAATATTGGTGGGTCGCGTTGAGGGAACGGGCCAGGGCAGAGCACGGTAGTCACCGTGGCACCGGGTTGTTGCTGCATTGGTCCCCCTTCCGTCATTGTAGAGGCGGGCTTGAGTTTCCCGTTGCGTAGTTCCAGATTTGCTAACCCCGCACCTCCACCACTTGTTACGGGGGTTTATTGAGGATTCTACAGAGCGACGATCGTAGCAGCAGCGCGCAGGGCGTAGCCACAGAGCGAACTGTCGGTGTGTGCCAGCCGATGGGCCTTCATGCTTGCCGATCTTCTTCCTCACAATCTACACACACACACACACACACACACACACACACACACACACACACACACACACACACACACACATATATATATATATATATATATATTCGAGGAAAGGCGTCGCCGGATCCGGGAGTAATAGCAAAAGCAAGGTGTTGACGCACAAGTGAAAAGAAGCTTTATTTGACGTTTCGGCCGTGGGCCCGGCCTTCGTCAGAATGAAACGAGGACACTGGGCTGCCAGTTACGCAAATATATTCATGGGTGTGCTGGAGAAAGAATTTTTGGGCAGCCAAGCACTAACACCACTTTTTTATAAACGATACATCGATGACGTCTTCCTAATTTGGGAACACGGGGAAGATGCATTACTTTGATTTATAGAAGCGTTCAACAACGTTCACAATTCCATATCTTTCTCACATTTGTTCTCGGAAGAACGCGCAGATTGCCTAGATATCACTGTAAATTTACGGGACGGCCGACTAACAACCACGCTTTTCAAGAAGCCTACAGACAGGCAACAATATCTGCATTTTCAAAGCATTCACTTAAAACACTGGAAATCCAGCATCCCGTACAGTCAGGCACTTCGCTACAAACGTACATCTACAGATGAGTCCGGCTACCACAAGAACTGCACTTCCTTGAGAGAATCTTTAACTAAACAGAAGTACCCAGCTCGTTTAGTTGACGACGCTTTCGCAAAGGCTAACGATGTCGAGCGCAAAACCCTTTTAGAGGCACCAAAAAGACTTCCACGACACAAGAAACTGACCTTGTCCTTACGCATTCGGCCTCCGTACCAGGAGTAGGTTGTATTCTACAAAAACATCATAATATCCTCATGCAAAGTCAGCGTCTCCGAACGATATTCCCAACTCCACCAAGAGTAGTCTACAGACGCTCTAAAAATTTGCAGGACATAGTCACATCTTCTAAAGTTACCAAACCAGTACATTCTGGTTGTCACCCTTGTGGGAAATCACGCTGCAAAATATGTGCACATATGACGACCTCACTTTCTCCTCACAGCACCGCCTCAGGTTTCAGCCTCAAAATTAGGGGCAACTTTGGCTGTGACACGCCCAATGTAATATATCTTCTGGAGTGTTCTGCTTGTAACAAGCAGTACATAGGCCAAACGGAAACCAGCTTCCGGCTGCGTTTCAACAATCATAAGGCACACGCATCTTCCCTTCCTAACCTACCTTTATCAAAACACGTTGCGCTTCCCGGTCTTTCCTTCAGCATGATTAAAGCTACAATTCTAGAATCAGGCTTCAGCTCTCATCGTGACAGAGAATTTCGGGAATCATATCTCATCCACAAGTTCAACACTATCACTTTTGGGCTTAATGAAAGTCCCGGCACTCTAACGTTCCTGCGCCCGTAACGTGCCATGCGCATTCATGTCCTTTAAGTAATCTTTTATGTACGCGTATATATATATTTTATTTTTTTTCATAGTAATTGTAGGTCCTGCTTTGCACGTGTATATATATATATATATACATATATATATATATATATATATATATATATATATATATATATATATATATATATATATATATATATATATATATATATATATATATATATATATAATATAAGTTTTGCTTTGCATATGCCCTTGTTTTCGCTTCTCTCTTTTGTTTGTTCTCCCGCAGTGGTGACATCAGCTATCAATACCTGCTTTTTTCCTTCTCTATTTTTCTTGCGTGTGTATGATTGCGACATGAGCCTTACGACTATGATGACATTGTTAGTTTATTTTTTATCATTCAGTTTTCCGCAAGTATCTATTGTATCACTGTGTAATCAATGTGACCGCTGGCATATAAGTGACCGTTCCAGTGTCCTCGTTTCATTCTGACGAAGGCCGGGCCCACGGCCGGAACGTCAAATAAAGCTTCTTTTCACTTGTGCGTCAACACCTTGCTTTTGCTATATATATATATATATATATATATATATATATATATATATATATATATATATATATATATATATATATATATATATATTGCTGCTCCCTTGAGCGATCTCCTTAAAGAGAACGGCCAGTTTGAATGGGGCGCCGCACAAAAGAAACTGCTATTCGGACGATAAAGCAAACCCTCACTGCCTGTCCTGTACTGAGTCACTTCAATGGTGTCTGGACCACTGAAGTGCACACCGACCCTAGCCAAGTCGGTCTAGGAGCAGTGTTAGTCCAGCGTGATTCAGACGGCGTCGAGCACATCGTCGCTTATGCCAGCCGGAAACACTCCGAGACAGGGCGCCACTATCACTCCGATGAGCTGGAATGTCTGGCAGTGGTGTGGAGCGTGGACGATAAATTCCGCCATTATCTGTTCGGGCGCAGGTTCACCGTGGTAACTGATAATGCTGCATTGACTTGGATGTTTTCCAAGCAACAGCTCAAGCATAAGTTTGCTCGGTGGATTATCACGATACAAGAGTATGACTTTGACGTGCGTCATCGCGCTGGGGTCTTGAACAACATAGCTGATGCCTTGTCACTCAACCCACTCATGCGCGTTGAAGGAAACAAGCAAAATCAACTTCTATTTTGCCCATGTAAACATGCGCAAAACTCAAGAAGAGGACGAGGACTTGGCGCCAATCATTGCATCTGTAACGGGCATGGAAACAAATCCTTTGTTTGCAATACGCAATGACGTACTGTGCCGTCGTCAGCGGCACCAGGACCTCTCGGAAGAACGCTACCTCCTGGCCGTTCCGAAATGTCTGCGCACCGAAATACTACGGACCATTCATTATGATCCCGAAGCAGGGCACATTGGACAACCAGCCACGCTTCGCAAGCTGCAAGAATGCTTCTGGTGGCCGAAAATGCAGAGTAATGTACGCTCTTACGTCGCCAGTTGCGAAGAGTGTCAACAGTTTAAACGACTGCCGGGGTGTCAGCCTGGACTGTTAACACCTGTTCAGATACCCGATCAGATCTTTCATACGGTGGGCATCGACTACATAGGGCCGCTACCCATCACCACTGCTGGAAACCGCTATAATATTGCAGCTGTGGACTATCTGTCCAAATACGTAGAAGTGGCAGCCGTACCATCTCTGGCCTCCGTTCATTTAGTCAATTTCCTGCAGCGCAGATTTGAATGGAGGCATGGCTTGCCAAAAAAACTGATATCTGACCGTGCAACAACATTTCGCAGCCGGGAACTACGAACGTAGTACCTTTCCAAGGCGGGTGTACAGCACCATTACGCATCAGCGTTGCATCCCCAGGCAAACGGCCTTACTGAGCGTACGAATCAAGGTATTCAGGCAAGACTCGCTCCGTACACTAAAGTAAACAAGAAAGGAGAGGCCGATTGGGACGTACACCTTCGGGCTGCTGGCTATGCAGTTAACATGGCGCTGCAGACGTCTACTGGTGTGACACCATACGAAATCGTATACGGAAAGCTGCCCCAGCTGAAAGCGGTCCTCAGCCTAGACGCTCCTGTTAGCGTCACACGCTATGACAGCTGTACGGACGCCTGTCAGAAGATCAGGGCTGCGGCGAGGAAAAGAGCCACACGAGCACAAGAAAAACAGAAGCGCTATTATGACCGCCGCCGGCGCCCTGCCCCGGAGTATTAAATTGGAGAAGAGGTGCGGGTGCAAAGGGGTGGCAGCTGCCCGGGCAAGAAGTTACTCCCGAAGTTCGAGGGGCCCTTTACGATCACCGAACGGTTAGGACAGAATACCTGGCGCGTTAGCACCTCAAATCCAAGCTTGGAACTCGATCGGCGGAAAAGAGACAACTTCGTAGTGCATGTGTCACGCTTCAAGAAACGAGTGCGTCGTTTGGACTGAACTGTTGTTGCTTTTTGTTGCCAGGTCCGCAGCGTGGCCGAGTGTGAAAGGCAAGAACGGCAATGCGGCTCGGCTGCTTGCGCGAGGAGCGGGGAAAACACCGAGGCAGAGGAAGAAGAATTTTAGAATATAGAGCAGCTCGCCCAGGTACGGGTGCTGTCTCTGTGTCTGATTGCATTACAATATATATATATATATATATATATATATATATATATATATATATAGTCAAGAGGGGCTGCGATGGCGGATAGTAGTCTCGGAGTATAATTCGCAGCCGAGGGTCCACGTAAATGGCAGGTGGTCGTTTTGGCTTGGCGACGGCGGCAGCATACGTAAGCAGAACTGTCACTGGAGTCGGTTGATGAGCAAGTGGAACAATGTCTGACGCTTGCTGTCGTATGACGTGACGGATCTCAGGAGTCAAGAGTGACTCGGACGCTTGTGCAGCTGGCAGGAGACAGTTGGCGTGCAGATTCTCCTGTAACAAACTGCTTGACTTGGTCGAGAAACGATGGGTCGTTTCACAGTAACTGTTCGTAAGAGCCGAAAGCACGTCATGTGATAAGAGATCTCAGAGGTAGAAAGTCGTTGCTTGCGCAGTTGCTCGTAGCTTTGGCAAAGAGTAATTACTTCACTAAGAGTCTGAGGCTTCTTCGTCAAGAGCATTTGGAAGGCGTCGTCCCCTGTGTCTTTCATGATGTTCTCTATCTCCTCGTCTTCGGTCATCTTAGTGTTAATGCGCTATCAAATGTCAACTACACCTTCAATGTAGCTGGTGACGTTTTCGCCTTTTATTTGAGCGCGGATGCGCATCTGCTGCTCTGCCCGAAGCTTGCGGACGGCAGGACGACCGAACACATCTTGGAGTCTAGCTTTGAGGGCCGTCTAGGTAGAAAACTCCGATTCGTGGTTGTGGAACCAAGTATTGGCGACTACAGAGAGGAAGAAGCTGACGTAGCTGAGCTTATCGGCATCATTCCATGGATTAGCTACGCTAACTTTGTCCCACAATAATAACCAATTGTCGACGTCTTGATCTTCAGCTCCACTGAAGATGGGAGGATCTGGTTAGCATGACGTACCTGAACAGATGACAGCAGCTGATGCCTGGGGAGTGTTGCTCAGCCCAGCATTCTCAGGCATGACAGGCACGGGAGGCAGCGTCCGATTTCGGAGTTTCAGGTCTGGAAATACCCAGCAGCTCCGCCAAATGTCAAGAGGCGTTCTAGGTAACCAAGTCCTCAGATGGTAGAGCCCAGCAACGAGGAGTGACACGCAGTACAGCACCGGAACAAAGGTTTATGACCAAACCGTGTCCCTCTTCTTCCTAAGTCACATCCCCATTCATTCGGCTGTAGTATTGTTACAAGGTATCCAAATTTAATGCACTTTACGTCAAAACATTCAGGAAAGGGAGAAATTTATTGCCCCATCTTGTATTTTTTTAAAAGTAAGAAATCATCAAAAGCGCGAAATCCTATACAAAGAGGGATTGCTTCATCCCATAAAACTTTGTTAAAAATGTTGCAGTGGCTTAGCTCGGCTGTGCCAGGATATACGCAGCGTTAGCAAAGGTTCAGCTGATTATTCTTAGCTTTCCTGATTGTCTAGGACTAGTTTGATGATATGCTTACTGCTGCTCCAATGACACACACACACGGTTTACGTATTATGTGGCACATGTATATTTATTTTGCCAGGCAACTACTTAAGGATCCAATGAGTTAAGCTTCTCCGCTCTTCTGCGCCGTTGAGCAGCATTTGCGCTCTCCTTCTCCATGGCTATACCACACTCGCAAACAAGAGTCAGAGGCTCTATCAAGCGGCTCCAGCGCAGTGTCACTGGACGACTGCGCAGCGAAGGTGAATAGCTGCGCGCGCCGGCGCCAATACGCCTACCACGGCTACGACGTCACTCCTCTCGAATGCGCAGACCAGCGGCGGCTAGTCGCGCGCGGCGGCGGCGGCGGCGGAGTGCACGGGAGGTGCCGCGCGCGCGGCGGCGCCAGTACGTCTGCCACGGCTACGACGTCACTCCTCTCGAGCGCGCAGACCGGCGGCGGCTAGTCGCGCGCTGCGGCGGCGGAGTGCACGGGAGGTGCCGCGCGCGCGGCGGCGTCAGTACGTCTGCCACGGCTACGACGTCACTCCTCTCGAATGCGCAGACCGGCGGCGGAGGAGTGCGCGGGAGGTGCCGGCTCCGGTGCGCCAGCTGTGTGACATCACTGATCCTCGCGCATGCGCAGCAGGGCTCTTGAGGAGGCACGCGAAAATGGGTCCGCTAGGCAAGTGTAGCTAACACTACAAAACTTCTGTTGTCACGCGGCATACCAACGTGACGAGTGAAGGTTTGCTTTGGCAGACCACGCGTTCTGTAGACGCGACACGGGCTACATATGTTGGCGAAACGGGAAACTGTTCTGACTACAACAGTATGCAGTCGCTCTTCTATGAAATTTTGTGTCTTTCATTATTTCTTATTTATGTTTTTTTTTTGCGCCGTTGCCCATTAAAACGGAAAGGGCCATTAAATTTTAGTCGTTCCTCAATCTTTTGCCGCAAACCGCATTAAAAGTGGATAATTTGTAACAAAACGGCATCCGACTTAAATATGTCAGTTCTAAATGAATCACCCTGTATATATATTGCCACGCGCGCTTAGTTTGTGTATGATTGGGATTCAGCCACGGATAGCTGTTAGCACCACTCGGCGCAAGCCACGCCACAATGTTTTGGAAGCTTCGCGATTGATTGTTTCAGTTTTTAAAATGCGAAGCATTTCTTAGCGAACTTCAGGCACTTAAGCCGTTTCTTTCTTTCTATCTATCTATCTATCTATCTATCTATCTATCTATCTATCTATCTATCTATCTATCTATCTATCTATCTATCTATCTATCTATCTATCTATCTATCTATCTATCTATCTATCTATCCGCCTACGTCTGAGCACTCTCCTGGTCGTCTCCATAACTTATAATATAGTAAAACTTGGAGAGCAGGGGATCAGTGTATGACGAACACGATTCACTGGTCATGACATGAATAACGCAAAACGCCTGTCGCGTACGTCATGAAACCCTTTCCCTCAGTCACGTGTGGCACATACCCGCGTACCAGAGTTCATGTTATGCGGGTATGTGCCACAGGTGATTCAAGGTCTCGATCAACACATTAATGGCGAACATACACATTGAAACGCAAGGCAAGTGAGGTCTTCGGATAGCATAAGCGGCATCCACTGAAGTTGGTCTACGTAGCACTTTCCAGGGCTACCAGCCTCGACGGCTCATACTTCACCAACGCAAAAAGTGACTTCAGATTCTGACATGTCGCCAGCTATCAGCACAGTCTGTCGACGACATGACCCGGCTAGCAAACAGGCCTCTAGACATTGTCTTGGACCGGGCGACCACCTTCATTCGGTGCTCTCAAGGTCGAGCCTGTGCACGCGCAAAGACGCTCTGCTCACAGTAATTGGTGTCTTAGCACTTTCCGTGACGTGGAGCGATGAGCCCACTGAAATCACGGGATTCCAATCCCGTGTCGTCCACAGCAAGCGGCTTCATTGCAGGTGCGGCGGCGTGGGCACATATAACAACACGGCGATGGGCAACATCAACGTAGGCCGCATCCCACTTCGCCGGCCGCCCGACACCGAGCACACACAGACAAGCAGCGGAATCGGCGAGGTCTGCGTTGCGCACACCAATCAAATAACAAAGTCATTGCGCTCGCCACCATCTAAGTGACAACTGTAACGAACCCCTTCCGCACATGCACATGGGTTCGGGAAACGTGCGTGCGTTCTCTGTCGTAACGGACAATAATAAGCATTACATATTGGCTTACCGCGTCTAGTGTTGGTAATACCTATGTTGCTGTTGGCAACACGGTGGTTTAGTGGTCATCGCGCTCGACTGCTGACCCGAAGGTCGCGGGACGACACTGTAAACAACTGGTTATATAGCACATGTGCAACTCTTCAACTTACGTGTGCGTACACCATTTGCGCATACGTTAAGCGTCATTTCGTAACGTTTCGCTCAATGTAAAAAATAACGCCACAGTCACCTTCCCGTGGCACACTTCGCATTACATCGATCTGCCAAATTTTTTGTGTTAAGATTACGCGAAGGACGCGAGTAGTCGACTTTGTTTGGGAGCCGACGCGAGCACCAGCGATAACGCTGGAATGTCGATCATATTACCGACGGCCGACGAGTGTGACGGTCGCTATATATTTACAGAGTGCCGTGCTTTCCGGGCACAGCTTCGCCCAACAAAAAGTCTACCAGAATGACTGGCGTCTTCTTCACCGTCACTACCACACGACAAAATAATTAATTAGCAGAGGTACTTGGTATTGCCCTTGAGAACGTGTGCGAAGCTTTAGAACAAGAAAAAAAATAACGACTACATGTGATTAACGAAATAGTAACTAAACTGATTTTTCAAGCAGCAATTGAAGGCTAAGCATCAAGGAAAGAAGTAAGCAAGCTATCCCAAACCATAAAAACTCAACAAAGAAACGCCAACAATTGAAGTCACTTGAGATCTGAACTAGAGTTTGTTAAGCTATCAAAGCTGCTCACCAAGAAGAAACTGCGACATGCAAAATTACAAGCTCAAAGATACAGCAGTAAAGAAGGACCAGCAACCACAGAGAAGCTGCAGAGGAAGGCATGAGGAGCAACTTGAGTGGCTACCGCGAATGCGGCAGAATAGCTCGATTAAACCACACAGCTCTCACGTAAGTCTTGGAATACAAAGCGTGATCGCAGAGTAGAAGAACAGTCAAGTTACAGGCGTAACGATGAATTAAAGGCTGCATGCGACACGCCTCTAAGAACAACTTCCGGAGAAAATGACATAACAATGGATATCACACATGAAGGCGATATTGCATTGACGAAATTTGAAATATTTAACGCAGAATGTCTTAAACCAGTGACTGCTATCTCGTCCAGATGCAAAGCCCACATCGTTTGTGATCGCTCTCCTTTGCTGATCGCTAGGCATATCAAGATAAATCCAGACATGGCTGCCGTCTTCACATAACTAAAATGCTGCTGGCGGGACAGTCAAAACTACTGGCTCGTGTGCAATATTTCAAAACTCAGCTCAAGACCCTTTTGGAACTGAGCAAAAGACTGCCTACTCTAGAAACCAGCTGTCGGCACATGGAATCTGTGCGACAGAAGCTGCAGAGCGTACAAGCCAAATATGTTCAAACCGCTCCCCGGGCCACACGCTGGTACACACAATAGAAGATGATCAAAAGCGCTGTAGGCTTAATATCATGTTCTCTTATGGCATACCAGACACTTCTTCCAACAAATCTTTCGCGCGATCCGAGGAAACAATCATTAATCCCTGCTCCAAATATCTAATTTTTAATGTTTTCACTGAAGATACCGAGCGTGCCATCGTCTTGGACGCCACATTCCTGGCCGTACCCATACCATTATTTTGAAATTTGGCAAATTTGACAAAACGACAAAAAATGGCAAATCACAAATCCTCAATAACACCAAGCAAACAGTATTCCTAACAAAACAGGTGATTTCTTCTAAGAGTTCGACCGCCCTGACATCGTTAATCCAAAATTCTCATATTTTTTTCACACTAGAATCCCAGACGCATCTTCCCGATTTTTTTGCCCACAGCCATGCCAGACATGTCTGATGTCTTCGTTGCCGTAGACGGTATCTGCTGTTCACTAGATAACCTGACATTGCCATGACCTGTTACAAAATTACTTCAACACTTCTGAAAGACACCAAAATAATTACTGCTTCTTCAACTTTGCTGTTTTCCCAGTCATTAACCACAGGTAACCAAGTGACTGAATGGAAGGTGGGGAAGGACGTTCTGGTTCATCAGGCAACAGAGCTTCACCACTAAACACCACCCTACTTTCATGACGAGCCTCCCTTCGAAAGTGATGGAACATGTCGTGTTCTCTCACATAATGGATTTTTTTTACTCAAACAACACATTTGATTCACTACAGCAGGCTTCCGAGAAGAACTGTCACGTGAAACCCGATTAGCCATCTTCCGTCATGACTTGCAGTTAAATCTCAACACACAGACTAACGCAATTTTTCTTGACTTTGCTAAGCCTTTGGCAAAGAAGCTCACCAGCAGCTACTTCTAAAGCTTTTGCAATAACAAAACAATAAGAAAACGGTAACTTCCAGAAAACAGAACTGCTACTTCTGAAACTTTCATAAACAATAATAAAAGGGAAAACAGAAACTGCGGTGAAAAATGTGTACAGCAGATGATATGTGCCAAAGCGGCAAGCAGGTGCAAAACAAAACAAATGAAATTGTACACGTTCCAATCACTAAAATGAAGTACTGCATTTGTGTTCTAGATCGCTATGCCAAATGCATGGCTTTATTTTGTTAATTCGAGCATGCCCACTGCTTAATAAAATTTCACTTCTTTTTTACACTTGCTTGAATTAGCCGTTCTGGCGCCTATCGCTTTTTTACGCATTTTCTCCGGAGATACCGTTTTGTTGTTATACATATGTATGTGCTAGCCCTTTCTTGACGCATTTCAATTGTTGTACATTTTTCTCTGTACATCTTCACCGCTGTTACTAATTTTATTTTTATCTTTCATTTGTTACTTCTTATGAATATTTTCTTTAGTACCCCTGATCCTCTTGGAAATTTATCCACTTCTGGTGCATACTTGTAATTTTTGCAAATTATGTCTTCAGCGCAAGTCTTCAGACACCTTTTATGTTAAAAGACTAGGCCTGCAAACACAGACACAAGAGCGAAGTCAAGACCCACCAATGGCGTTTGTAGTGTCTTGATCTTTTTTCTGTCCATGTTTCCACACCCAGTCTTTTTAACATGAATACGTACCAACTATCTCGGCTCTGTATCCTATACTTTTGTTATTCTAGTTACTGTGCTATTAAATTATGAATGCCACAATTACATCGCCCAAATGTCAATATATTTACTTCTAGTTACGCACCTTACATACACATTACCTCTGAAGAGATAGCTGGGCACGTGTTGAGGGCTCGCTGTCATACCCGAGTGCATAAGAAGCGCCATTCTACCTATGCCTTGTATTCCCTGACCAAGGCTGAAACGTTGGAATAAAGAGGTTTTCGCACGTTCGTCCGTTATTTTGAACATTTGTATACATATATATATATATATATATATATATATATATATATATATATATTATAAAGATCCTATGACAGTAAGCCCCTATTGCCGATTTCGCACATGCACTCTAGAACGGGCGGAAAAGCTTTGCCGCAGATAAAATGACACTGTCGCCACTAATTAGCAGACACTCAATAACTTTTTAATTATTGACTTGAGGGCATGTGTTCATATTAGAATGTTGTAGTCCGTGGTAACTTATGGCACACCCATTTTTAGAAATCACGAAATTTGCACGTATTTCGAGATATTCGTCACCGAATTTCAAGGGCGTAATCGAAGATGATCGCATGATCGCGCCCGGCGCGCATAAAGTGTGGCGAAACATCGGGACGACACGTGACAGGGAAGTGACGAAATTCGAATGAAGGCGCTCAAAGCAGAACCTGGCAAGAAAAAATTCGGCAGATCTCACGTACCGTGAGAGTCGATATTATGCGAAGCATGCGGCGGGTAGATGACTGTGGCGTAAGTTTTTTACATAGCGACACGTTATAAAATGTCGCTAAATATATGTATAAATTTTATACGCACACACATATATATGTTGAAGAGCCTCATATGTGTTATATAACCAGTTGTTTACGGTTCAGTAACGCTGCCAATGGCAACGTGGGTATTACCAACACCAGAAGCGGTAGGCTTATATGTAGTGCTTATACGTGTCCCGAAAACGCACGCATGTTTCACGAACCCGTGTGCATGTGTTAAAGAAGTTCTTGACAGTTCTTGAACAAGGGCATCATCACCGTGATCAGTGAGCACCAGCAGCTGGTCATGAATTGTTATAGGATCCGGTCGTGATCGTGGTGACGAGGAGTCCATGTGTAGCGAAGTATGTGGTACAGTAGAGCTGTTGGAATTCGTGGATGCCTCGGGCATTGTGTCGACAAATTGTCTGTGGACAGAGCCGGCGATGTGTCGGAACCTGAAGCCACCCTTCGCGTTGGTGAGGTATAGGCCGTCGAGGCTGGTAAGCCTGGATAGTGATACGTAGACCAACATCAGTGGATGGTGTTTGTCGTATTCGTAGACTATACCTGGGCGTATGTGGCCTACGTAGCCTAGTCTACCAAGCGGCTGTCAGTCAATCTGGCATCGTCCTCGCTCAGCATGAGGCCATCGCACAGCCTCGTAAGAAATGAAGATCGTAAGAAATGCTGCGTCGTTCTGGCGGTCTAAGTGCACTTTACGGTGCGATGATGTGAATATCATACGTAACTTTCGTTGATGTATTCCTCCGGGGTCGAGCAATGCTTCAATATAGCTTGCTGAATAATAGAAATACAAACATATAGTTTATTAGACTGCTATAATAGCGGAGCCAACACTGCAACTACAGACGTTAATCTGATATGACGCCTGTATCGTAGGAGTACACATCGTAGGGGTATCATGCAGTGTTTATTGCTTTCTTGTAAAATTAGATAGCCAGCACCACAGCCACAATTGACGTTGCACCGATATTACGCCTGCGTAGGCTGTTTTTCCAAACCACTTTACAGACCTGGCGTGGCTCAGTGGTAGAATACCTGATTGCCACGCTGAATGCTTGGGTTCGATTCCTGCTGGGATCCTAATTTTCGTTCTTTCCATTCGTTGAGTCAACTCTGCCAATGTTGGTTTTCCTTAACGCTCTACCATTTAAGTTACCAAAGTCTGTTCTCACCCTTCCTGGGTAGATATAAATTGTCAATCACCTGTGGCTCATACCCGTACACCGCGGTCCGTGGTAAACGGGTATGTGCCACACGTGTCTAGTGGAAAGGGTGTGACGACGTACGCGGCAGGATTTTAACGTTATTCATGTCATGACCCGGCAGTCATATTCGTGAAATCCTCTTACCCCCCCATGCAAATTTCGGTCTACACCAAGTTAAGGAGGCGATCATGAGAGCACCCAGACGTAGGCGGCTAGATAGATAGATAGATAGATAGATAGATACGTAGATAGAAACGCCCAAAGTGCCAGAGGTTCGCTAAGAAATGCTTCGCATTCAAAATCGGCAAACATTCTGAAATACACAAGTAGGCAGCTTAGTGTTTGTGTTGCTTACGTGTTACTTTCTTAAAGTATAAAGAGGCGCGAATAGCTATTTCGCATGTCTGCAAGAAGAAGCGCTGAAGCCCCTAAGTTTTATGCTTACCCGACAACGAAAAGGTTCATATCGCGGTTCTCTTGTGCGCAGTACGAAGGAAACTTATAAGTATCAAACACTACGCGCGAAAATAGGGTGATGCGCGGGCACAAGTGAGATGACTTTGCAGCATTTCACGAAAACATAGGGCCGCGGCGCGCCTTCATTCAAATTTCCTCACACCCTTGTGACGGGCAGTTCCGGTCTGACGTAGCAGAACAGTCGCGCGACGTGCGCGATCAGTTTCGATTTCGCTCTTGACATTCGATGAATATCTCGAACTACGTGCAACTTTTCTGATTTGTAAAAAATAGGTATGCTATAAATTGGTACGCACTACAACTTTTTAATACAAACACCTGCCCTTAAGTCAATAATTAAAAGTTAATGAACGAGTTTTTGTTAATTAGTCGCAACAGTGTCATTTTAAATGTGGCAAAGTTTTTCCGCGTCGACGTGGAGTGCGTGTGCGAAAACGACAAGAGCCGTGCTGTCTTGGGATTTTCATAAAAAATCTGTATTGTCTAAAAAAACACCCTGCATATACGTATATTAGCTGAAAGAGTAAAAGTAAACAGTGTGTTAGAAACAACAAAACTACCTCATGACAAAGGTTTGACAAAGTTATTTGACAAACGTTTTCTACAAAGCTACTTACAACTACATCAAACAGATATGTAAAGGCGAAATCAGTTTACAGAAAATTGTCATTTTAATAAAGCCAGCATAGAGTTCCTTTGCACTTGAAGCGAACATTCATAGAAATATAAAATGAAATATGTCGCTTTGCAGTTTGTTTAAAATGTGTGTTGATATATGAGAATACAAAAGGTAAAAAAAAAAAATGCCGGTTCTGAGCGAGGCCAAGTAAGGGCAGTTAATGAAGAGTGTTAATAAGTAAAGATGCAGCGTTTCACTCCCCTAGTTTGTTCTTGATTGCAGAATACGCACTCGTGTTACAACTAGTCTGTGTGGGATGGGTGCCACAAGTGCCAAAATTAATGTCTTTTTTCCTTTCTGCTCAGGAACGTTTTCGTAATATTGTATTGTAAAAAGATTTCGTTGGCATTAAATCTAGTCGACAAAAAAAGAGGATCGGTATGTCCGTCATAGAATGTTTATGGTAGAGCTGGTCGTGTTGCTCCATGCGAGCAGACAATACTTAGTATGATATAAAAGAAGGAAATTTTACAGTAAGAGCTTCACTCTTAATGGAAACAGCATTGTTGTTACTGCGTCAACAAGACGTTTGTTAGGAATAATCTCGACATGATCATTCCATACCTCGTGAAACGCCTGAACGTTTAACAGAAGACACTACGTCTACCACTGAAGTTGTTATTTTTAGATTTCCAGTATTCCTCTCCTTGTTCATCGACCTGAAAAGCGCGCCTTTTATTTCGGTAGCATTATTAGTTAATGAGCTTAATGAGCTCCACTTGCTTATTTGCACTAGTATATCATTATTAGTTATGTAACATTCTTAGAGGTCATAAACAAACTATTGTCGTCGTCATAAGAAATTGCGCCGTTGTATCGATCTTATGAAAACGGCGCTAGGACGGGACACAGGAAGAAGCCACAGACCAAGCGCTCTCTTACAGCGCTTAGACAGCGCGTGCTCTGTCGTCCCGTCCTAGCGCTGTTTTCATAAGTTCAGTAAGTATTAATACTCTATATCAGTTAGGTCATTTATGCACGGGTTAAATAAGAGTGGGTTTTATATGCCGTCGCGATCCCCTCATCTCCTCGTATGTAATACCTCGCAAAACCAATGGAATCACTTGAATTCATTCAAATACTCGCTCTATCTGACAAACTTGACCCATGTTTACATGTCAAAATATCTTATAACATGTGCTAACGAAAAGCTTCACGAAATAACTACCATATAAATCATTTATCAGGCCTAACCTCGAACGCGCTTCTTCAATCTGGTGTCCGCATAGAATTTACCTCGCCAGCGCCCTTGAATATATTCCAAACGGCGCTACTCGGTTCATTCACTAATCATACTGATGCGAAATCATTGTGTCTTCCTTAAAAGCAGACTCCGAGCTACAATCCGTACAAACCTCGCATTTCCAGCTTATTGTAATTCCACAGATTTATTCACAGTCCCCTCACACTATACACCTCAACTCCGGCACAAGTACCACATCGCACAAGTCATTGTCTAAATGTTGCCCGCCACAAAGTGCGCACTGTTACATTTTAATACGAAAGTGTTTTATGCCGGGGTCCACTAAGACTTTCATGACGTATTTTCGTCACGGAAATACGCCATCAAAATGCACACGATGAGGTGCCAAAGAAAAAAATGTCGCAGTGGCTTAGCTCGGTTATGCCAGGATAACGTAGCGTTAGCAAAAGGTTCAGCTGATTATTCTTAGCTTTCCTGATTGTCTAGGATTAGCTTGATTGGCATGCTTACTGCTGCTCCAATGACACACACACGGTTTACGTATTATGTGGCACATGTATGTTTATTTTACCAGGCAACTACTTCGGGATGCGACGAGTTAAACTTCGCTCTTTTGCGGCGTTGAGCAGCATTTGCGCTCTCCTTCTACAATTGGCTATACCACACTGTCAAACGCCAGTCAGAGGCGCTATCAAGCGGC
Organism: Rhipicephalus sanguineus; assembly: GCF_013339695.2. Classification (NCBI taxonomy): domain Eukaryota; kingdom Metazoa; phylum Arthropoda; class Arachnida; order Ixodida; family Ixodidae; genus Rhipicephalus; species Rhipicephalus sanguineus. Next base: position 325,451,511 of record NC_051176.1, on the reverse strand, counting down.
TCCAGCGCAGTGTCAGACGGCGACTGCACAGCGAAGGCAAATAGCTGCGCGCGCGCCGGCGCCAATACATCTGCTACGGCTACGACGTCACTCCTCTGGAAAGCGCAGAGCGGCGGCGACGGAGTGCGCGGGAGGTGCCGGCTCCGGTGCGTGACATTACTGATCCTCACGCTTGCGCAGAGCGGTCTTGAGGAGGCACGCGAAACTGGCTGGTCTAGGCCAGTGTAGCTAACGCTACAAAAAATACAAGAAAAGGATCCGCAAACGGGAGTCGAGCCCACGACATCTCGGTTCACAACGACAACTGACGGACGCTCTAACGACGGCGCCACGGTCGCACATGCAGGATGCTTCAGGAACGCGCTCTTTATTTCTCACACTTTCCTATCACAGTGCTCTTGGTTCACGGGGTGGTGTCGCCGTCTGGAAGCCCTAGAGTGAAGCAATCGTCCGCGATTAGCTCCGCCGACGCGCCGTTGCACCGTTGCTACGACAACTGTGCCCCGACAACTAGGGAGCGCACACCTTGCCGTTTCTCTCATTAAATGACGATGCTTTCAAACAGTGCATGTCGAGTTAGTGTTTATCATGTGCATGTTGAAGCCATCTTTGCGTGGGATTCACGACATGCTGTGTCCATGTGTATGTTAACTACTACAGCTAACATTTAATCATGTTCATGGACGCTAGTCATCGGGATGAAGATGTGCCACCAGGCGTCAATGTGGATGCGCCCACATCAAGCGGTGCTATAGCTGCCAAACACCAATAGACATTGTGCAAGCTCTCGTATATCAGTGTATAATGAACATTCAACTACTTCTGCGAGAACACGTTTCACTTTCGTGTTATAGCGATTCCTTTATTTATTTTATTTTTATTTATTTATAAATACTGCTGTCTCGATTTCGAGACATAGCAGGAGTGAATACATATTTTACTACAAACAAGAAAAGAAAGAAACGCTAAAGTTATACAAACAGATGAAGGTATGATATGCTTACATAGCTGTACAAGAACATCTTTCATCAGGTGCGAGTACAGATGTTGATGGGAACCAGGGCTGGGCAGTATCACGATACAAGAGTATCGCGATAGTATTTCAGAGATATATTTGAGTATCTGTATTTCTGTATCGAGATACATTTGATAAATGTATTTTTATATCTCAGTAGTGAAATACTTTTACGATTTGTCGCTTGTATTCCGATACAGTGCAGAACACGGGTATCTCGTTACATCTTCTTTTTGTCGGAAATGAATTGACGGGTGTTTCCAAGGGTGTATGACGGTTTTTTTTTTCCTTGTTCCTGTGCCAAGACAAGCAAAGGCGCGCCGCCGGTCGCCGACAGAAAGGGCGGCGATGGTTTCCCCTCAAGCACAGAATGGCCCATGTGGTAAAGCGCGCGACGTCGCAGACGGCAGAATCGCGGAGGCAGTGTTGTCAGCCTCTGCCGAGAAAAGTCGATGTCTCTCAAGGCCAGTGGAGCTCGCCTAGTTTTTTTCGGGTGGAAAACCATTACTTCGTGACACCCCACGTGGATACCTCCTTGGAACAGAGCCTTTGCAATGCTTCGCGTGCGTTCAGTTCTCAAAGCGGCGGCACTTCTAAAAGCAGTTCTCATAGTCGCGGCGGAAGCGACTACGAGATGGCTATCTTTGTCGCGCTTTCAGCCACCTCTCCAGCATGTCAGGGTGCGTTCCTAATTGATCACAAGCGTGAAACGGTCTTTTGTGGTACCAGGCGCCCCACCGCGGGAGGCCACTTCGCCTGTTGCGGCTTGCTGAAATGGGTGCTGGTAGCGTCGGTGGTGGTGACAGCTTTATTGAAGAGTGACCCTTTCGGCCCAGGCGACGAGTGCTTGCTGTAGTTTCTGATGGGGCGCTCTGAGCAGCTGTCCCTGATTCCACGTCTGTTTAGAGAGCTTGCAGGAGCCACTTGGGAGGGCTTACACCCTCCCCCCCCCCCCAAAGAACGCGATTTTGGGAAGCCAGTTTATGGATTGTGCAGTTTTGACATATTGGGCTCCATTGTGCGTATGTAATTATGACTGGCCTACATGGGCAGCGGAATCCTCAGTCGTTTGACCCGGCTCCGACCGGGCCAGACGGCTGAGGACTCCGAAGATTGGGACCGACTTGTGCTTCTGAGCGGTCAGAACAACCAACGTGAGGGAGGAAGTGTTTCGGTATCTTAATGGCCCGAGAAGAGATGTCGCCGCGCTCCAGGGCTATCCGGCTATGAAGCGGTATTTATTCACTCTAACACGAATTTGTGCCCGTCTGCAGCAATAGATAGACTTTTTTTCTTTCGCGAGTCTTGTGCTGAGGCCGAATCGACGCTGTCTAGAAGACAGCCTGCTTCAGAAGCTCACACAGCAACCTACTCAGCAAAGCCGATATTATGCGCAAAGTAAATGTATACTTTTTCTCAATTCACTGGTGTTCATTAGTGATTCGAGTGATTTGCTTAAACTATGCTATTTCTAGCATAGCTCATTTATTTATCACCAAGTATGTCGATTTCGGTGCCTAATGCTTGTTACTGTTGCTATGAAATAGCGTACTTTTTTCTTGGGATTGATATGCGTAATTATATCATTAATACTAATTATGTCCTTTGTAAGCCGCCTCCCCTCTCTGTGATGTCTTAATGGCGCTGAGAGTACTGTAATAAACAAATAAACTAAATGTTTCAATGCACTGCAACTTTATTTACACCATTATGCTGCACTTATATCTTTGCGGAGCGCGAGCATCTTTGATATAAAACAGAAGTATTCTAGTATCTCTATTGCAGTATGTGTATTCCGGAATACTTTTTTCGTCGTATTGCGAAAGTATCTCCGCAATATCCCGTTACGCTGAAGGCAAATGTATCTCAATATCTGTATTTTAGGCTTCCGGACCATGTATTTCGATATCTGTATTCCGGAATACTTTTCCGAGTATCTCTGCCCAGCCCTGATGGGAACACAGAAAAAAGATAACCGCTAAAACAATGCAAAACAGATTAAAACTAGATGGGTATTCGTAGTTTCTCAATGAACTCGTCATGAGTCAATGCGCGAAGCGAACCATCCAAGTTGTTCCAGATATCAACAGTGAATGGAAAACACGAAAATTTAAATTCCTATGCCGGAGGGAGAAACCATGTTCTTTTTTTCTGACACCACACCTGACACTTCATGATGAGACAGATATCGGTCATGAGATTGCAGCTTAGCACTGTCTAGAAGGCTTTCGCACGTTCTTGGTGGTCTACATATCCGCTAACACAACAAACCACACCTAACACTTCATGGTGCAGCAGATATCGGTCATAATAGTTATTTATTTATTTTCAAATACTGCAGCCCAATGCAGGGCTACTGCAGGAGTGGTGTACGTGAATACAAAAGGAAAGAATGTATACAGTATTATCGCAATAAGCGCTTGAACAAAAGCCGATACCGCCACCTGTTGAGTGCAACTGGGTAAAAAATGAGAGAAATAGAACACTAATATCATACAAGTGCCTCCAAAAATGAGATACATTCATTTCATGAACCGAACCAGGTACATCATTCCAGTGTTCGTAAATATCAGAAAAAACTGTATTTGGACATGTTAGTGTGCGCAAAAAATGGGTTATGTTAATATTGTGATTGCAGCTGTGCACTGTGTAGAAGGCTTTTGGACGTTGTCTGTAGTCTCAATATCCTCTAACGCAACACACCACACCTGACACTTCATGATGCGACAGATGTCGGTCATAAGATTGGAACTGAGCAGTGGTTTTTGCACGTTGTGTGTAGTCGAAATATCCTCTAGCGCAACAAACCACACCTGGCACTTCATGATGCGACAAATACCGGTCATAGGATCAGAACCATGCACTCTATAGAAGGCTTTCGCACATTCTTGGTAGTCTAAATATCCACTAAGGCAACAAACCACACGTGACACTTCATGATGCGACAGATATCGGTCATAAGATTGGAACCAAGCACTGTATAGAAAGCCTTTGGACGTCGTCAGTAGTCAAAATACCCTCTAATATAATAAATCGTGCCTGAGACTTCATGATGCGACAGATATCGGTCATAAGATTGGAACAAAGCACTGTGTAGAAGGCCTTTGCACGTCGTCAGTAGTCAAAATACCCTCTAACATAATAAATCGTGCCTGAAACTTCATGATACAACAGATATCGGTCATAGGATTGCACCAGAGCACTGTATAGAAGTCTTTGACAAGTTGTCTAACATAGCTAAACTGAATGTCTTCATATTTCAATTATGCTTAAGTGCATGCATAGTCTAAGTTAGTGCATATACAAAGAACTGAACAGAAATGAAATAGTCCTTGCAATACATCCAAGGATTTGGCATTTGAAACCATCAAATATTTATTTCAGCTGGATTCAGTCTGGAGGAAGAGATAAATATGTGCGCAGTTTAGAATGGTCTCACAAGTGTCTGAGGTGGCAGATGAGGCACCGTTTGAATTCCTTCTAAACAAAGAGCAGCACAGTAATATTGCACTTTCATTCCTTCTGCACATACGTGTGATGTCATGCTCTTCTCTTCTTATTATCGTGTCATTGTGCACCTCAGATTTCAATGGAGGTGCTTGTCACTTACAAGCCTTTTAGCAAATTAGCTGTCCAGCTGTAAACAAAATATGTGTTATATTTAAGTAAACTGTGAAACGATGGAGACGCACCATAGTTCACATTCTCCCGTCTATGAGTATCAGAAAAGACTAGGGAGAATGTGTGTCAGAATAGACAACCTGCAAAACAAGGCATGTGCAACTGGGCATGTGCTAAGGTGTAGTTGCACGGCAGAGAAGCAGACCAAGAGTCAAGAAGTGAAATAGCAGGCAACACAAGCAGTACTTAATCAGGCCTGTGTAACTTTCTTTTCCGATCACCACACTCGCGCACGTTCGAGCTTCTATTTTATACATGAATATAAATGAGACCGCTGACAGCTGAATGTGTCGGCGTCGCTGGTACCCGGCACGAAATCACGTCACACTGCTACCAACAAGCGCACGCTTGTTGTTAGCTTGGCAACACACGCAAACGATTTGCGCCGAAGTCGACCAATGTTTCAGCGTCGTAAAATCCGCAAATCCGCCTCATGTACGTTGTCACATAACCGAAATGTGTTGGCAAGCGCGATATTCGCTTTCGGCAATGATAAGGCGAATGGCGATGTTGAAAACAAAGACACTGCGGATAAGAACGCCTGCGTAAGCACCACGCCAAGTCTCTGGCGTCATATATAGTGTCTATGTTTCGACGGAAACAACTACCGTCAATTTCCTTCAACGAAAGTTGCTCACATGAGAATGGAAGCTTGAGCGAGTTGGTATGCGTTCATCTTTGTAGAAACAGCGCTCACTAGACGACGACGAAGTAAAAGAAGGCACAGGACCGGCGCTGACTCGCAACTAAAGTTTATTAGGAAAAACACGCAATATATATAGGTGATGTGCAACAACAAAACAACAAAAAAACACCAAAAGCGAATAAGGCCCAAACAAGTCTCAAGCAAGTAAAAGCAAAAAAAAAAAACAGGTATCATAGTCTGCAGGTGCTGCAAAGGTACGAAAATACTGCGTCACTCAGCGAAATCGATGGCATGCTAACACACTTATCTCCTTTTCTCTAATGTGGAAGGCCTCGATCACTTCCCTTGCTACCTGCTCTTTATGATGCGATAAAATCATTGTGTCACTGAAGAAGGGTGCGCAGCCGCATTCGTGGCAATGAGCGGCGAGAGAAAATGGCTTTGTTTCTGTCAATGATCGTTCGTGTTCACGAAGACGAACGTTAACGCAACTTCCGCTTTGGCCAATGTAAGTTTTTCCGCATGATAATGGTATTTGGTATACTATGGCCTCCTTGCAATCTGTATAGTGGTAGGTGTGGTTAATTGCACAGTTGCCAGGAACACTTTCCCTGTCGTTCCTCTGCTTATCAATGCTTTGCTGTACCTTTGCACAAATGGACACCAGCTTATGAGATGAGAAAACTACGTCAACGCCATATCTTTTGGCCACGTTTTTTTAAACAGTGTGCCACTCGGTGAGTGTACGGTATCACCGTGTACTTTTTTGCTCTGGCGGTCCGCTCATCATTTCCAGGCTGCGTTCCATTTGTTTTTAGGTGTTTGCGCATCTTCTCGCACGCTTGCGCAATTACGTGTTCCGGAAACCCTGCTTGCAATGCAGCACGGACACAAGAAAAGGCTAAACCGTGCTTTATTATTTTTGAATGATTTGATGTGAAGCTCAGAAGTGGCTTCAGTGAACGAGGATGGTAGCGCCAACTTTAGTTGCGAGTCAGCGCCTGTCCTGTGCCTTCTTTTACTTCGTCGTCGTCTAGTGAGCGCTGTTTCTACAAAGATTTCCTCACATGACCTGGTTCACACGAACTCGACGGTAGAGGCCTACGCTGAATGCAGACGACACCGCTCTGAATGGACTTCGCGGTAGGCGAGGGCTCACGCTGAGGACTTCAAACCTCCGAAGCATGTTTACACCCGTTCCGAGCACAGATACATACAGATCAGAGCACAGGAGCAGCGACATGCTGCAGTAGTTGGTACGATGTTTTCACTCGGTCGACGATCGCACTCAAGACCGCTCTGAATTGACTTCGCGAGAGGCGAGGGCTCACGCTCAAGACTTCAAACCTCCGAAGCATGTTTATACTACTTCCGAGCGCAGATAAACAAAGATCGAAGCACAGGAGCAGCGACATGCCGCAGTAGTAGGTACGATATTTTCACTCGGCCGATGATCGCACTCAAAACCGGCGCAAGGGCAGCCGGCAGGCATTCGCTGGATTTGTCGGCGTGGCTCGAACTCGGCACGAAACCGCGTCCCACTGGTAGCACTCGCGGTCGTTCGCCGTGTCGTCGTAGTATTGGATGACGACGCGGTCACTCAGGAGCATTTGCGAACGTAGTTTCCGTGCTTGCCCAGCACTCGGAAGTGCCTTCGAAGCGGCGGCCATTAGGCATAGCGCTCAGAGGTATCGCGGCCTCTGATTGGTTGGCGCGCCGTACGCGTGGTGACGTAGGCGAAAATATCAAAGTCGTCTTGACCCCTCGCGCCTCGAGGCGTACGGACACGTACAGCCCTCCGCGAACGACGCCTAGAGGCGCATTTGACGCCTAGGCGCATAGAACGCGTGCCGGCGCGTGCCAGTTGTTGGGCCTTTATAGTGACATACCACTAACGTCTACAACTCAGGAACCGGCGGCTGCTACTGACCGTGGGAAACAGACGTTGTATGTGGTGCACTGTGTGGGAATCGAGCGCGTGTGGTGCACTGTGTGGGAATCGAGCGCGCCCTCCCCTTTGGCGCCTCGTTCCCCAGCTAGCGCGTGTGCTGGCCCCGCGTGGCTCGAGCGCCGGAAACCGCCGTCATTCGGTGACATGGCTACCGTGGCTACGCAGCCAGGGCTTTTTGCTTGGTGCGAGCCATGCATTGGTTTTCCCGCACGAGCCACTCGTCCGGACATGCTGCTAGCATACGTCACTGCGCAACGCTTGTCCTCATTGGTCGCCAATGACAACCCCGTTCCCCATGAGCTCGCTCCTGTCTGGCGCGGGCTTGCCCGCGTCAGATGCTCTCAGGCCTGCTCGAGAGGTTGACGCGCTGCCCTGGCAGGCGGCTTCTCGTCGGTGTGCTCGACTGCTGCCCTACTGCGTAAGAGTCGTAGCGCCGGTGGCAAGCGTACTCGAACGGTCTTGCGGAGTTCCCTTTACGTCCTGCAAGCCCGGGACTGTCGCACTGTGCTGCATCTTGGGTTAATAAACCCGTGTTTGTTGACAACCTGCCTCGAGTGCCTTTTCTGCGCCGTGACGCAGAGTCGACGAACCCGGCCGCAGCGTCTTTGTTCGCTGCGGCAGTGGAGAACGCCGCGTCCCTTCCCGGTCGCCTCGTAGGGTAAGCTTCCTGCAAAACCTATCTCCACAACTGCAAACGCAAACTAGCCTAATTCGGCGTTTTAAGGGCTGCAGTCCTCCTTAATACTGCCTGCACCATACTCCCTTTCAACGTTATTTCTTGAAGAAATTATGCGGATAAAATGTGGGAGAAAAAAGATACATTCACGATCCAACGTCATTCATCACGAACGAGACCAACAAAAAAACCCCATTTCATTCGTCTGTCATAATTCATTTTTGTTTGTTTCCGAAGCTCTCCACAGTGCCTTCAGTGCTTGCGCGCATGCATGCAGCTGTGCAGGGGGAAGAAGTGTGTTGTCATAACAAAATACGTATTTCTCAGAATGCGTAAGAAAATCATGAAGCGTTAATCAATGGTTTCTTCGTCTGGTCGACTGATATTCATTGTCGTACGGAATGCTGCAGAGGACACACTTTGGACCGCTGGGCTCGGGTTCACGCAGCACTTCGACCAGAGAATGATTTCGCTTGTGTCGTTTTTCCATCAAATCAAAATTAAACTAAAAGGAAACGCCTGCAAACCCTCGATGTGGCCGATTGCCACGGCATGCACACTCAGTATAAACTTTTAGATGACGAACTGGCCAGAGGTGGCGTGCCTCAACGCACGGAATAAAATCCTGTGCGGAGAAAGCCCGACGCAAAAAAAAGAAGAGAAAGAAAATTCGGCAGATCCCACCCGTTGTGAGAATCGGTTTCATGCGAAGCAGTCAGCGAGTACTTCTATGCTGTATGTTATGGCTTTGAGCCCAGCGTTACGAGGTGGATCGACGTGTTTTCGTAAGTGTAGTGGCTGTGTGCACATCGTGGGCTTACGAGGCACGTCGAAAGCACTGGCGTTTAAAGGTGAAAAATCCGTAAACAGGGGGTGGGTGCTCGAGCCTACGTTTCGACAAGGGGACTTCTCTTCTTCAAGGCTGGAACTGATTTCCTTAGCTATCATGTGTATATGCTTCGCGCCCTCTCCACCACAAGGGAAAAGGAGAGTGCAACTGCCAGAGTAGGGTAGAGGGGAGGGGGCTGAGGCCGCCGTGACGAACTGCGTGAGTCATATTCACAGCATATCCACGGGTGAATGATGAAGAGCTTCGGCGAAGCTCCTGAAGCAATCATGGTTACACCATGAAATCTTCAGTGGTTTCGCCCAGCAGTAATCAACGCGATAGCCCAGTACATCATCAAAGACGTGACAAACACTGTATATATTTATACGCGAAATTTTATTAATAGTAAGTGGTAGCTAGACGTGGCTTCCGTTCCCCCTTCATTGTAGCTGCTTTGTGGTCGGTGAAGTGATGGATTGGTGATGGGTCGTAGTGGGATGTTTGCAAAGACGGAGTAGTGGGCAGTTTGCAAAGGTGGCTTCCGTTCCCCCTTCATTATAACGGCTTTATGGTCGGTGAAGTAAAGCATCGGTGATGGATCGTAGTGGGATGTTTGCAAAGACGAAGTAGTGAGCAGTTTGCAGAGGATCGGCCATGGGTCGTAGTGGGATGTTTGCAAAGACGAAGTAGTGGGCAGTTTGCAAAGGTGGTTATGCCGGACAACGGAGACGTGACAAGTTTAGACTAAGAGGAGCTTCGCCCCTAAAAAAGAAACAAAAGGAACAAAAAGAGCGGGGGAGAGGGGAGGGGGTACGTTTCGCTGAATGATTGTCAGCGGAAGCACGTGGCATTTTAACAATAGCAGGTTCGAAATTCCTAGAAGGGCTTAACTCTCATTGGTTTTCGTTGTGTATGTACCATACCGATGAGATTCAAGTGTCCCCTTAGAAACGTTAGTACCTGCTGGCTGGAGTGTATTGAACTTGTGAATAGGGTAGGACTCTGTATATTTTCTGTCTCTTGGGGACCGGAAGTTTGACTGAAGTATGTAAAGTTTGCGGTCGTCGAAGTTGTGGCCTGCTACATTAAAATGCTTTGCCACTGCTTTGGGTAACTTCTTCGCCGTGTCCGCGCGATGCCCGTTTAATCTAGCATTAACAGGTTGTCCCGTTTCGCCAATGTAGCGTTTTTGACAATACGAACATTCGATCATGTAGATAACGTTTGAACTAGTGCAGGTAAAGCTATATTTTATATGATGGACATAATCACTTCCGATGATTTTAACTATAATGTCATCTTGAAGGTGTTTACAAGTCTTACATCTTGGACGAGAACAAGGTGTTATGTGGGCAGTAGAATGAGGGTTTACTTTTGCATGCACTAACATGTCCTCAAAATTCCTATTGCGGCGATACACGACCTTTGGTAGTCCGGGAAACACTTGTTAAGGCCCTCGTTGCTTGCCAGTATTGGGTAATACTTACGGAGGATATTATTTATGTTTGGTAGCGCATTTGAATACTTGGTTATAAATGCTGGTGGCTGGTGGGGCTGTGCTACGGGGGCCCTTTGAGCTAGTGATGATTTCCTAACTAGCTGACATGCTTCGTTGTAGACCTTGTTTAGAGCATCTTGCGGGTAATTTCTTTTAACTAATGTTTCCTTTCGGTTGCTTAAGTGGTGAACGTAGTCACCGTCGTCGCTACAGATCCTTCTCATACGCCTCGCCTGTCCTACAAATATCCCTCGTTTGCAGTGTCCCGGGTGATGACTAGTGTTATCTAGGTACTGCTGACTGTCTGTTGGTTTTCTGTAAAGCGTCGTCTTTAATTTTCCTGCTTCAGTAGATACCGTCGTGTCTATGAAGTAATTTCACTGGAAGAATTGTGCAAAACGAAGCTATCAGACAACTCAGCAACAACACGCACTATCGAAAATTAGCCTTGGACCCGACTAAGAATATAGTAATAGCATACAACATATGATCACGGATTTTCTAGCCAGCGAATTAATCACACACTCTGAGCACCGGTTCGTAATGCCTAAAATCAAGCAAGCCGGCCGCTTCTACCTTCTTCCGAAGATTCATAAGGTGTCCATAGATGAACCGCTTATCGCGCAAGTCCCGGACAGGCCTATAGTATCTAACAACAATACACCTAGTGAGTCGCTATCAACATTTTTAAATCATCATGTATCTAAAATACCATCGAACCTACCGTGTTTTGTTCAAGATATACCTCATTTCCTTCGAATAATAGATTCTCTTCACAAAACACACACACTCTCGGATCAGGCCATTCTGGCAACATTACATGTCTGATCCTTGTATACGAATATACCTATCACTGAAGCGATTGAAGCGGTCTCAAAATCACTCATAGAAAGCAAGCAAACACATAATGCTGAAGTTTGCCTATCGTTACTGAAATTAGACCTGACGCTAAATTATTTTGAATTTGATTCGTCCTGCTACCTGCAAACTCGGCACTGGTTTGCGCCAACATTATTATCGGACAGTTAGAATCAGAGCTGTGGCAATCATGTCCAGTGAAGCCTTCCACCTATCTCCGTTACATAGACGACATATTTATCTGGAAACATGGCGTAAGTACACTAAATGCATTCATTGACCACTGTAACCAGTTTCACTCTAGTATTAAATTCACCATGCACCATTCTTCCAGTGAAATTAACTTCCTAGACACGACGCTATCTATTGAAGCAGGAAAATTAAAGACGACGCTTTACAGAAAACCAACAGACAGTCAGCAGTACCTAGATAACACTAGTCATCACCCGGGACACTGCAAACGAGGGATATTTGTAGGACAGGCGAGGCGTATAAGAAGGATCTGTAGCGACGACGGTGGCTACGTTCACCACTTAAGCAACCAAAAGAACACATTAGTTAAAAGAAATTACCCGCAAGATGCTCTAAACAAGGTCTACAACGAAGCATGTCAACTAGTTAGGAAATCATCACTAGCTCAAAGGGCCCCCGTAGCACAGCCCCACCAGCCACGAGCATTTATAACCAAGTACTCAAATGCGCTACCAAACATAAATAATATCCTCCGTAATTATTACCCAATACTGGCAAGCAACGAGGGCCTTAACAAGTGTTTCCCGGAGTACCAAAGGTCGTGTATCGCCGCAATAGGAATTTTGAGGACATGTTAGTGCATGCAAAGACAGTCAGCAGTACCTAGATAACACTAGTCATCACCCGGGACACTGCAAACGAGGGATATTTGTAGGACAGGCGAGGCGTATAAGAAGGATCTGTAGCGACGACGGTGGCTACGTTCACCACTTAAGCAACCAAAAGAACACATTAGTTAAAAGAAATTACCCGCAAGATGCTCTAAACAAGGTCTACAACGAAGCATGTCAACTAGTTAGGAAATCATCACTAGCTCAAAGGGCCCCCGTAGCACAGCCCCACCAGCCACGAGCATTTATAACCAAGTACTCAAATGCGCTACCAAACATAAATAATATCCTCCGTAATTATTACCCAATACTGGCAAGCAACGAGGGCCTTAACAAGTGTTTCCCGGAGTACCAAAGGTCGTGTATCGCCGCAATAGGAATTTTGAGGACATGTTAGTGCATGCAAAAGTAAACCCTCATTCTACTGCCCACATAACACCTTGTTCTCGTCCAAGATGTAAGACTTGTAAACACCTTCAAGATGACATTATAGTTAAAATCATCGGAAGTGATCACGTCCATCATATAAAATATAGCTTTACCTGCACTAGTTCAAACGTTATCTACATGATCGAATGTTCGTATTGTCAAAAACGCTACATTGGCGAAACGGGACAACCTGTTAATGCTAGATTAAACGGGCATCGCGCGGACACGGCGAAGAAGTTACCCAAAGCAGTGGCACAGCATTTTAATGTAGCAGGCCACAACTTCGACGACCTCAAACTTTACATACTTCAGTGAAACTTCCGGTCCCCAAGAGACAGAAAATATACAGAGTCCTACCCTATTCACAAGTTCAATACCCTCCAGGCAGCAGGTATTCACGTGTCTAAGGGGGCTCTTGAATCGATTCGGTATGCTACATACACAACGAAAAGCAATGATGAGAGTTAAGCCCTATCTTCTAGGAACTTCGAGCCTACTATTGTTAAAATGTCACGTGCTTCCACTGACAATCATTCAGCGAAACGTACACCCTCCCCTCTCCCTCCCCCCTCTTTTTGTTCCTTTCTTTGTTTTTCGCCGTCCTTATGACTCACGCAGCTCGTCATGGCGGCCTCTTCCTCCCCTCCCCGACCCCCAATCTGGCAGTTGTCCTCCCCCTCTCTCTTGTGGTGGAGAGGGCACAAAGCATACACACACGATAGCTGAGGAAATCAGTTCCAGCCTTGAAGAAGACAAGTCCACTTGTCGAAACATCGGCTCGAGCACCCACCCCCTGTTTACGGATTTTTGCATCGCAAGTTTCCATCTTCCACTTCCTGCCGTTTTTTTTTTGGCGTCTAAAGGGTAACTTATGGTGCGACGTAATGTCAGCCGTCACGTTAGAGTATATACGTCAGTATTATAGAAACTAACTGCACTTTATTGTGCAATCATGTGAATGTCACACGGAACTTTCGTTAATGTATTCCACCGAGGTCGAGCAATGCTTCAATATAGCTTGCTGAATCATAGGAATAAAATGTAATGTTTATTACACTGCTACGAAAGCGGAGCCAACAGTGGAACCACAGACGTTAATCTTATGTGACGCCTGTATCGTAGGAGTACATATGTAGTGTTTAGTGTTTATTGATTTCCTGCATGTAACATTAGATAGCCAGCACCACAACCACAATCGACGTTGTACCGACATTACACCTGCATAAGCTGTTTCTGCAAACCAGTTTGTAGACCTGGCGTGGATCTGTGGTAGAATACCTGATTGCCACGCAGAATAGATGGGTACGATTCCTGATGCGATCATGATGTTCATGATTTCCATTCGTCGGGTCAACGCTGTGATGTCGGTTTTTCTTAACACTCTCGCATTTAAATTACCAAAATCACCAATGTCTGTTCTCGCCGTTCCTGGGCAGATATAAACTGTCTAATAATAATAATAATAATAATAATAATAATAATAATAATAATAATAATAATAATAATAATAATAATAATAATAATAATAATATCTGCGGTTTAACGTCCCAAAACAACGATATGATTACGAGATACGCCGTAGTGGACGACTCCGGAAATTTCGACCACCTCGGGTAATTTAACCTTTCGCTTAAATTTAAGTACACGGGCATCAAACATTTTTGCCTCCACCGAAAATGCAGCCGCCGCGGCCAGAGATATAAACTCTCAATCACCTGTGGCGCATACTCGCACGCCGCGGCCCGTGGCAAACGGGTATGTGCCACACGTGTCTGGAGGAAAGGGTTTGACGACGTACGCGACAGGATTTTCGCGTTATTCATGTCATGACCCGGCAGTCATATTTGTGAATTCCCCTTACCCTCCCATGCCAACTTTGGTCTACACCAAGCTAAGGAGGCGATCATGAGAGCACCCAGACGTAGGCGGATGGATATATATATATATATATATATATATATATATATATATATATATATATATATATATATATATATATATAGATAGATAGATAGATAGATAGATAGATAGATAGATAGATAGATAGATAGATAGATAGATAGATAGATAGATAGATAGATAGATAGATACGTTCAAAGTGCCAAAGGTTCGCTAAGAAATGCTTCACATCTAGTAGGCGACAGGCAGTTAGGCAGCAAGTCATCGCTGTGTTGTAAAAGTAGATTGAGTGGTATTTCATCAATCGTAGCGCAATTATTGAAGGTGTGTTGTGTAAGTGAACTTCAACAAAATGTGAAGATGGACGCAGGAGTGCACATATGACCAAGTTTTTTCAGTTTTGTGCCTAATTGATACAGTCCTCGTGTTTCGTGCCTAATTGATAGTCCTCGTGTTGTGTGTAAAATTCTGAATTGCGAACAAGCCAACGTGTCTACTGCTGTGAATGCAGTATACTAGCAATTCAAAAGAACCATTATTTTCGGAATAACAGCTTCTTGATTGAGGAAGACTGTAATACATATTTTTTTTTTCATTCGTACTGCGTCGTCTATGCAAGTGGAGTGCCAAGTACACATGGACGATCACAAGGGAGAAGTGCAAGTGCATTAACTTTTAAATTTTGCGGGAGACATGTCACTAGTATTTTTGTGGATGTTGTGCTTGACCAACGTTACTAGATTAGCTTGACATCGGGGCACGCCTTTGGCATTCGCTTTAATGTGGTAGCGTGATGTTTAAAGGGACACTAAAGAGAAACAATGAATCGTTTTATATCGATAAATTGTGCTCTGAGAACTGTAATGTCGTTAATTTCGCCATCATATGTTTATTAATAGAGAAGAAAATCAAGCTCAAAGTTTCATTTTTAAATTTCTCGCCGAAATCTCTCCGCGTGACATCACAGATTTCAAAGTGTATTTATTGTATTTTGGCGCCATTGACTCAATAAAATTACCAAAAACTTGGAATGTTAAGTTTGTGACCCCCTCAGAGGACAATGTACTTCATTTTTACCGATTAGGAACTAGGTAGTCTCTGGTAGGCGGCGTCAAAGCATGTTACGTCACGGCGAATGATGCGGAAACTTGAAGGTGGCGTCGCTACCCACACTTTACTTTGCGCGTTTTGTCGCTTACTAAGCGTCTTCTTGCAGCAATCGTGGTGTTTTTGGTATCGTGAAAGGGTACTTTACTAATATGAGAAAAATCGCTTTGCTCTTTAGTGTGCCTTTAACAATAACGGTTAATTAGTAAGACAGTAGGTAGTCTCCGAATATGAAAGCCACTAAATACTGAATATTAGTTAAAGAGTACCACTGTATGGCACGCTAAAGCGCGAATTGCAATCAAGTGCTAATTGCGGAAATAGATTATCGTTCAGCTGCTCCGCTGCTGCCCCTCCGTGCAACTCGCGACAGTAGGCGCGCTTTAAATGCACTTAATATAGGCGCGGTACAATGTCCTTGTAACTGTGGCGTCTGCGTGTGTAACTTGCTATGGGAGCGGCAACCGCGAGCACGCCGACGGTAGAAGAGAACGACGGACACAGGCATGCTCGAGGCTCGTGCTCAGTGGCCGTTGCAGTGAGTCGCGACCGAGTCTTGGAATGACGTGTTGCTCAGTGTCTCGTCTCAGAGGGGTTCTGAGC
The DNA here is from genome assembly GCF_013339695.2 of Rhipicephalus sanguineus. Lineage (NCBI taxonomy): Eukaryota > Metazoa > Arthropoda > Arachnida > Ixodida > Ixodidae > Rhipicephalus > Rhipicephalus sanguineus. Next base: position 325,435,456 of record NC_051176.1, on the reverse strand, counting down.
GGCGGCTGGCCCAGACCCCTACAATGGAAACACAGGCGGTCTTAGAACAGCTCAAAACGCGCTGCTGCCACTGGACCACGGTGTAAGAATATTCAGGTGTTGACACTGCGCGCGCCTAAGCGGCCAGAAAATGTTCGGTCGTCGGTCCGTTGAGCGGTGCGCCATCTAATGGCTTGAGGCGGAGAGCGCCCGCGAGTAGCCGAATCACGGTGGTGCGCGTCAGAGCCGTATATCCCAAAAATGAATATACGGCTCTGGTGCGCGTCATCGCCGCCGCTCTCGCCGTTCCCTCTCCTGTTGCTCTCTCGATTTCGCCCCACGACGCCGCTTGGCGGATGCACATTATCCAGCAAAATGGCACAGAAAAATGCATGTTATCAGCAGCATCCGCGTTGCTATGGAGACGACTGCCCCGCTTTTCGTAGCGCCCTCTGCAAGTCATCTGATAAGAACCCGAACATTATCTGGACGCGCGCGGATTGCGGTTTCCCATGCGTTGGGGGAAGAGTGTCATCACCTGAGTATATTCTTACACCGTGCACTGGACGCATGCAGCTCGCGGCAGAAAATACGAACATTGCCCCACAGCACACGACCATGGAATGCGTTCGGCCAACTGAAGATACCTTTGTGGCGCTAGTATGCACGACGGGCGAGCGAAGCATTGTCGATATATGGAGAAGCACTCAAGAGGGCACACGTCTATAATTTCTCTAACGGCACGACATCACGAACCGAAGAATTCGGAGCCGAGGGTGTTCACTTCGGCCTGCATGACGCCCCACGAATTATTTAGTGGCCTTACGTAAGCGCAAACGCAGGACTATGGTTGTTCTTTGAAGACGACTCGAAGCAAAAGTACTCTCAGTGAGTTGACAGTGGAATTCAACTAGGGTACCGATATGGGCTTGTTGGTTCATCTTGAACAGGCTAGTAGCATAGCGCGGGAAGACACACGGACAAAGAAGAGGTACGAGACGAACACAAGCGCTATGTTTGAACACAAGCGTATGAACACAAGCGCTTGTGTTCGTCTCGTACCTCTTCTTTGTCCGTGTGTCTTCCCGCGCTATGCTACTAGCCTGTTCAAGTGGAATTCAGATTGTAATATTTCGACCTTACCGCTGAATCCATCTTTGCGATATCTTTGACGTGAAGTGTATTATCCAAAGGTTAAATGATCGCGTGTATTCTTTGTCAAAAGAATGATAGTGTTAAAACCCTCAGCTATAATCCAACCCTCATGGTTCACGAGGGGCTGCTCTCCGGCCTGTTAATTAAGAACCTGCTTGGAACTTGATCTGTGCACGCACTAATAAAGTCAGCACGAGATCCGTGGCGTTAGAATCAATGCACACACAAGTTTTGGAAGATTTGAGGCCAGTTATGACATTCAAAACTAATAACCAAAACAAGCGAGGCACAAGAGGCTACGATACCGAAAAAGCACTGCGACCAAATTTAGGTTACGCTTTGAAGTGCGCCGAGTTCAGCAGACGACAGTTGGACTCTACCGGAAGTGGTGCATCTTTTTCAAAACTCGCAACGAAGTGTTTTCATATTTCAGCCTGTTTACTTAACTAGAACAACTATTATACACAGTGTCAACGAGCACAAGCGCATCTGATTGATAAGATAAGAGATAAACCTTTTAATGAAGCTGGAGATGTTTGCCTGGCTGTTCGCCTGACATGCTACTCCAGGTGCTGGGTGACGATTATGATATATACAGTGATAACCACATAACACATACAGTCACACAAGTTTACAAAGTTTGGTTCAGGCTCGTGGCCCGCAAGAAATTCAACAGCGCTTTCGTGGCACGTAGCGCACAGGTGCTGCTTTGCCATGGGCCCAGAACATGTCGCAACTCTAAGCACGATCCCCGTTGAAGATGCAAGGCTGCCTTCAGAGACTGTCTCTCTGATGCGTATCGCTTGCATTCACAAAGAACATGATGTAAATCTTCTTGGACGTTGCATTGGACGCACATTGGTGAGTCCGACAGCTTAATCTTGCTCCTGAAGTAGTTGGTGTATGCGACGTTCAGTCTGATGCGGTGCAAGCATGTTTCATCTTGCCTGTTTAGGTCTCGCGGCATATCAAAGTTACACGATGGGTCAATCTTGTAAAGTGGTCCATACTGGTGATTAGCATCTGTCCAGAGGGATCGCTGGAGCCGCCAAGCGTGTGCCGATACGATTGTCGCGGCATCTTTTCTCGAGAAAGGTATCTTGATGATTTCTCTCGAGGCGTCATGTCCAGCTTTGGCAGCGTCATCAGCATGGACGTTGCCTTGTATTCCACAGTGGGCAGGTATCCACTGCAGAGCAATGCGGTGATTGAAGCACCACTCTCAGCTATTGGCCAATGAGAATGCTATGTCTTTTGCGACGCGGAGAAACAGATTCGTGACGTCAGGTGGCAGGCGCCCGCCCACCGACGAGAACCGGCCTCTGTTTGAAAAAAGAGCGCCTGAGAAAACAGCAACTTCGCGCTCCGCTTGTAACATTTATGCGGCCCGCACGACTCCAATATTTGGCGAGCAGTTCATAGCCGCGTCTGCTTTCCGCAGGATGTGTTTTTTTCAACAAGCCCGAAAGGTGCTTCGTGACCCCTTTAAGTCATCATAGAGAACAAAGTGGCTTCAGCGAAGGATACTCTGCAATAGATAACAGCCATGCGATCAATCAAGTAATTGAGAAATTTGCTGAGTACAATACGGCTTTTATATTCATAGACTGCGGAAAGTCATTCGACGGAGCGAAGATACCAGAAGTTTTGGACGCATTGCGTCATCAAGGAGCCCTTGAGACGTAGCTGAATAAAACGTGGACAAAGGTCTTCCCAGCGCAAAAAGAAAACGCGGTCCAGGTGGGGCAAGCAGATACAAGCTCTGTTCAACGCGTGCTTAGATAAAGCGTTTAGGTTAGTAGATTGGGAAGAAACGCGAACAAATATCAACGCAGAATATATCAGCAACTTACTGTTTGCAGATGGCATCGTGCTCTTCAGCAATGATGGTGACGAACTGCAAAAAAATGATTTCACACCTAAACTGAGAAAGTGCTAAGTTTGACACAGATAATGTTCCGTAGCCCAGCTAGAGAACGACAGTTTACGCATATCAACAACGCCACAGTATTTCTACAAGAGTATTAATATTTAGGTTAGTTATTAACAGGCGAGCTTTCTCAAGTAAATGAAATTTACTCAAGACTAAGGATCCTTGGTCTGGAGCGCATGCTGCATACATTCTCAAATTATGACACGACCGCTGCTCCTATAGTGGATAGGAAGCAGCCATTGCATTTTACCAGCTGTAGCACTTTGGCCAAGAACATGGAGGATGAGAATATCAGCAAGTTAGGGACCATGTAGCTTGCGATGGAACGAAAAACGATGGGGTAACAGCTTCAGTCATTTGGGAGATGAACACCTAGGGAGTCCAACTCCTGTTGGGAGGCGACCTCCTAAATAAAGCCGACAATCCAACCCGGCCTCGAGCAGCTACGAAATATCTGAGGCAGTGCGACAAGTGAAACAGCAGAGCGTACTAATAATCTCTGGACCCAGGCAGGCCGTCAGTGTAAATTGAACCTGCGAACTGTCAATGCAAATATTCTGGCAAGCGAAGCTGATTGGCTCGATGAGATGGAAGACGTAAACTGGGATATCATTGGCCTCGGTTAAGTCAGAAGAACTGCGGAAGCTTACGTGGCACTGAACAACGCATACGTCCTCTGTATGGCGCGGGATTTCTAGTTCATAAATATATTTCACTGTACGTCGAATGATTCTCTAGTATCAGTGAAACGGTAGCAAGCGTCGTGACAAAATTAAACGGAAGATAGAAAATGAAAGTAGTTTACGGTTGCGCTCCACCGTCCAGCCATGACGGCGAAGTATAACGATTGTATGAGGTAGCAATGCATAAGGTGCGTACCCAGTACACCATGATCATGAAGTCGAAGGTTTGAGGGCAATCCGTCTGGCCGGGAAAAAACTTATTGAGGAATCGCGAAACTGTACACTGACCAAACGAACAAGTGAAATTTTAGTGACTTTTCGTATTGTGGGCAAGGTACACATACGGGGTGCCAAACGTCATTAAAATATCACTTGCTCTTTCGGTCGAGTTTCACGATTCTTCAACACCATATTCATGGCAGACTTGAATGAAAAAGTAGGAAGAGGAAAGGGAAAACGCAATCGGTTCTCTAGGAACAATGGAGGACAAATGCTGGTAGAATTCTCCGAACGAAATCAATTGCGCATAATCAATACCTTCAGAAATCGTAAGAACAGGTCATAAACATGGAAAGCCCTCACGGAGAAACGAAAACGACGTAGATTTCATATTGTGCATAAATCAAGGCATAGTACATGACATAGATGGCAAAGTAATAATATAATAATAATATCAGGGATTTTACGTGTCAAAACCAGGATATCATTATGGAAGGCTCCGGAAATTTCGACCACCTTAAGGGGGTCATGAACGACTTTTCCAAGTAATGATCTAATGACCTCAGTATCGGAGTTTACTGCCTCCCGAATCGATTGCCGCAAAAATTTCTCGAATCCGTCAAGAATGAGCGGAGTTACGGGGGTTTGGCGCACGCTCACAGCGCTTTCTCTCTTTTCTCGTGCCGACGAGCGCACTGGAAGCTAGACAGGGAGGGATGGCACGGGGGAAGCAAGTTACGTCAGCGCCCGTCATGAAACGCGATCGCTCTCCCGCTGTAATTCGCATGTGCGAGTGCGGCTACCGTGTAAAGTTAAGACTGAGGAGTGCGGCGCGGGCAAGTGGCGGTACCCCGTGGCAAGAAGCGCATCTCATCCGGCTATCGGCAAATAAGCATGCTATGTCTCTTGCGACGTACACTGGCAGATCCGCGACGTCAACGTGCAGACGCCTCGCCCACCGACGAGAGTGAGAACCGGCCTCTGTTTGAAAAGAGGGCGCCTGAGGAAACGGCAACTTCGCGCTCCGCTTGTGGCCTTTATGCGGCGCGCACGACTGTAATATTTGGCAGAGCAGTTCATAGCCGTGTCAGCTTTCCGCAGGATGTGTTTTTTCAACAAGCCCAAGGGGTGCTTCATGATCCCTTTAAACGTGCACTGACATCGCACGGACCTCTCGCATTTCACCTCCATCTAAATGCGACCGCAGCAGCCCGGATCGAACCCACGACTTTCGGGTCAGCACTGCAACCACTATAACACCGCGGCGGACGATAGGCAAAGTGAAATCTACGGATTATGGACATGTGAGGACCAGAATTGCCCTTAACCTGAGAAGAGCCAAATTAAGCACTAAAAAAGACCAACCAAGAAGTAGTAAGAATAAAAACATAAGAGCTTAGAACCACCATCGAGAATAAATGCAAAGGTTTATAACAAGAAAGTACCGACATAGAGGGGAGGAACGAAGCCATAACTAGGCTGATATAGGGCTGGCTCAATTCCTGTGGCACATACCCACCTGCGTTTTTCTGCGGACACTACAGTTTTTAAGGCTGGCTTAAACAGCGGCGCTGTTCAAAGGAAACTCTACATACGGAGGGCTGAAATGAACGCTCTCAAGCAGCGCAAAGTTATTTCAACGACATAGGGAAGGTCGGAAATGTACAGATCACAGATAAGTCACGCAGAAAATCAAAGTAGAACAAGGCAACCAAGTCGCGTATGTAACTACAGATGAGGCTGGAAAAGCCAAGACTGTGCGTACCGATAAATAACTAGCCCATATGGCGTAATGCTTCTTCAGGCTTATTTTTCATACACGAATGGTGCAAATTCTGGTAGATTGAACACTGACAAAACAAATCTGGTGCGTTCTACGATTATCACTACTCCTACAAAGAGCTATTCAATCAACAACAACATAATTGCCAAAATAAGTGTCATACAAGTTCATTTCTCGCCGGATCTAACGTGGAGTGATTACATAGATTATATTACAAATAATGCCTTCAATAAATTAAGACCTATTAAACGCCGTTTGTCAGGCGCCAACGCTAAAATGAAAATGTACGCCCACGCAAAGTTAATCAGATCGGCATTACAATATGCCTTGATAATATGGCATCTAACCTGCGGCGTCCTTAAAAGCAGGCTTGATTCTGTGTAAAACAAGGCAGCCAGACTTGTCTACGTACTCCTCATATAAGAGTGCATCGGTGAAAGACTGAATGTTATTGATACACGACGCACTACATCTGGATTTTCATTTTTCGACTCACTGTATCATAGCAATTTCGGCTAGGCAACTCAATATATCCTTCCTGCAAAATAAATTCCTCCGCGTATAGACCACCGTCTCAAAGCGGAACCAATTTATGCACGAAATGTCACCATACGCACTTTCCACTGAACAGTGGAAGATACCATCACTGATACATCTTCTTTTAAGACAGAATTATTGAGCTGTTCCTGTTGTACTGACAATCCATGATGTTGTGTACGTAATACACTTTTTATGTCGTGTATTTATTTGTCCAGAGAGAGATAACACATAGGGTGCTGTCGTCGTTTATGTCTGTTGATATTCGCGCTAATCCATTTTTATTGTAATTTAGTACTGTTGGATTATGTAGTTATGATATATATATATATATATATATATATATATATATATATATATATATATATATATATATATATATATATATATAAGGAACCGTGGCGACGTGGCCGTGGGCGTAGTAAGAGAACTGAAAGAGATCCTTTTGGGAAACAGCAACAGCGGAAGGTTTTATTTTCGACGCTTCAGCCGGGGTCCGGCCTTCATCAGGAATGTGAATACAGTGTGTTCCCACCCCTTTTTATGCAAAAAAGCTCGAAATAAACAAGAAAGAGAAGAAAAAAATATAACTATTGTGAAGCAGCGTTTGGAACCCTCAAGATTCGTCTTTATTGTCTCGAGTATGAGCCCCACAATCCAAACCCAAGCGGCTATGATCAGTATGTACATATTAGAAGATTGAGCGCATAAATAACGCGCACACTAATGTTCCCCGTCCGCGACTTTCGCGGGTAAGGTACGCCGAACGAATTACTTGAGGCGTGAAACATCAACTATCTCAGAAGCCCGGTACTGACGATCCGAAGAAACCTCAACGGCGGTGACACGATAGATCACTGGGGATGTTTGTTCACGAACAACTTAAGGTCCATGGAAGTGCAATTGAAACTTGTCACATAATCGGGGAGTACGAACAGGCGTACAAACTCCAGGACGGAAGGTGACGTCGCGATGAGAGCTGCTTGCGGTCTCGTTGGCTGTCCTCTGTGTTGAGGCGAGTAGGTTGTCGACATTCATCAAGCCTAGAGAAAACTGTTGCTGTAAAGGTTTTCGTTGTTACACTGAAGGAGAAGACGTCGATGGCGAATGTCAGCGCCCGACCGTAGACGAGGTGCAAAGGTGAATACCCGGTAGTTCTTTGGACAGCGGCGTTGTGCGCAAACGTCACGAGTGGTAACATTGTGTCCCAGTTATCGTGGTTTAGTATCACTGATATCATGTCGGTAGTGTCCGATGGAATCCCTCGGCCAAGCCATTTGTTTGAGGGTGGTAGGCTGATGTGGCCTTATGAACTGTGCCACAAGTGTTCAGTACTGCTAGAATTGTGGACAAAAACGCCTTGCCGCAATCACTGAACGGCTCGCGAGGTGCACCATGACGCAACACAATGGCTTCCTAAAAGAAAGCGGCAACGTCTGACGCAGAACTAGTGAGTGCGTGGAGGAGCGGCCTCTGCGTACCGTGTGAGTTGATCGACACGTGCTGGCGTTACGGGAAGTGGTCCAACTAGGTCTATTTCGACAATGGCAAAACGTGTCTCGGCACATAGGATGGCTTGTAACAGGCCGGCACACAGTGAAGCTGGTTGTTTCCGGCGTTGACAAAGTACGCAAGAAACGACATTCTTGGCCACAATGGTGAAAACACAAGTGGCCAGCAGATGGGTTAAGGAAAGAAGATGACTTTTAAGGGCTCGTTTTTCTTTGTTAAATACAATATTAATGAGACCTAACAGACAATAATGCCAAGGAAAGTATAGGAGATGTTATTTGTAGTAATTAGGATATAAATGTGAAGTGGACGAAAAGATAACTTGCCGCCGGCAGGGACCGAACCTGCGACCTTCGAATAACGTGTCCGATGCTCTACCACTGAGCTACGGCGGCGGTCATCCTCCCGTCCACTTTATGGGCTATATGTGTGCATTTTAAACCTGGGACTCTTAGTCAGCGCCGATCGCAGCCATGGCGGCGAGTGCACTCTTTTTCTGCCTTGTTGGCGTCACGCAGCACGTGATCTTCTTACGAGCTGGCAGCTCACCAAATAATCCCTCGCATACTACCTGAAGGCATCCTGTCTGCCAGGAGGAGACGCTCGCTATCAATGAAGGGAGAAAGATTACTTTTAAGGACAGACCGCAATGCCAAGTATAGGGGACGTTATCTGTAGTAATTGCAATATAAATGTGAAGAAAGTAAAGTGCACTAAAACGGCAAGTTATCTTTTCGTCCACTTCGTAAATAGGAGAAAAATATTGCTTTCTTCATTCTTTCTTACTGATGTGGCCATTTTTTTTGTATGAAATTGTATAATTTTTTGGATATATTTGTATTCTGAATGTGTTCTATATGATTATCTTTTCTTTTTGTGAAAGTGTGCTACCGCTGCCTGCATTGTAGAGGTGGCTGCGGGCATCTGTCAAGTTGCTTGTGTTTCAAGCAACTTTTACCCACAGTCTCCTCCATCGTTGATGGAAATAAAGAAATTATTATTATTATTATTATTTAGCCTCACGTTTCGCTCCCGGGTGCTGTTTGAGACCGTTATTCATGTTACCGCGTAAGATTGACTGTTAGGAACTATTGGGTTCAACCTAGTCCTCTAGTCAGTGAAAAAGGCACGTGCCGGCGAGCATTCGCCGCCGCGCTGACATGGCCCGAGCGGTTGGCGAATACGAAGAGCCGTCTGCGGAAAGGAGAGCGAAGTGTAGAAAAAGATAGAAAAATGTGATGTGCACGCAGCTTTTGTTTTGTTTGTAATTTACTTTCTAAAGTGTTCAAGCGCAGCCAGAAATTTTTTTCAGGGGGAGGGGGCGACGGGGGACAACCATACTTTATATATGTTCGTGCATGCGTTTGTACGTGTGCGTACACACACGCAAAACTGAAAAGTTTCGGGGGAGGTCGAAACCCCCTGCCTGGCTACGCCAGTGGTTCACTGCCAGGGGAGAAATTGGCTCTAAGGAATATGAGCCGGCCAATAGGAGGAATCCCTCCCTTCTGGTATTTTAGCAATATGGCTGTCTGCTCCTGCTCTGCACTTCTCAGTCATTCCGGAAAGACACACAGGAGTGTCGACTTGGGCTTGTTGGTTTGTCATCATCGTAAACTGTTGCACGTGAAAGACGTAGAGAGGGAACACAAAAAGACACTCGCAGTGTGTTGATTCGACACTTGACTCATCGTGTAGAACACGGGCGAACCGTGCGGGAGAAAGCACAATGGCACGGCTATGTTCAACTGTTGGCGCCATCTTAAGCAAGAACCGTTTTCCTGTCGTGGATAAAGGTCGCAAACGTCTTCCTTTGAAATTATTTGCATTTATGTGAAAATTTATTCGGCCTATATTTACGATTTTGGGAGCCTAAAACATTGTTTTGCCTGCCTATTTTTGGCGCCTAAAACAAGCTTTCTTAGTGCCTAAACATCCGGCCTCTAGTTATTAGTATCGAAGCGTCGAAAGAGAGAGGAAGCCCGCAGTTGTGGCCCTCTAGCAGTCTCCTATCAAACTAGAGCACGCGCCGGAGTGGAGCGAGCGCCCCATGCTACAGTTGGCTATGCTATATGTGGTTTTGCACGCGTTAATATCATCATCAAGGCGCTCGAAGAACAAGAGGAAGAAGACTTCTCTTTCGCGCGAGCTGCGCCTGTAGCGGTCGCCTCTGGATCTAAGGTTAAGGCGCGGGATTTCGCCCCAGCATAAGAACCTGGCGAGCCAGCTCCTAAAATTATCCTTTTATTTTGACCTCAACACTATTGTAAATTAAGTATAGTCAAAGTGACTTACGATTGTGAAAAGCTTGCCGTATAGATGGTTAACCAGCAAAGCAAGTTAAAGAGAATCGCTGCTGCAGCATCTTTATCGACGCTGTCGCTATCGGTGCTTTCACAGCGTTCAATGTCCAGTGAAAAACCCTCGTCGTCAAAGTCTCCTTGAACATCGCACGGTCAAAATCTATCTAAAGAATATCCTAGAGCTGCCTCGCCTTTTACGCGTTCTGGGCTCAGAGATTGTGCTGCCACCAATCAACAAAGTAACAAACATGCAGTGCAGAGCTGGCTATGAAAGCAACACACTGTTAACAAGGGACAACGTTGAGCGCGGGGCTGCGGATCAAATTTGGCCAGCTGGGGTCCACTGACGCTGATATACACATACTCGATCAATCAACCACGTTTCATCTCCATCAGAATGCGTCGGCTGAGGACAAGATTGAGCCCGCAACGCGACCGGTAGTTGGTCGCGGCTCACGATAGCCGTGGAGCGAGCGCAGCCCCGAATGACTGAATGGTCTCCAAAATGGGCTAGCGCGAAAATCGACAAGGACTAAGAAGGAACACTGATGTAGGGTGATTCCACGTAAGATCGAACAAACGATGGCTGGTCGACCTCTCAAATTTATTTCAAAATTTTATATATTATTGCCTGATGAGTGGAAAGAAGAGATCCGCAATTTGTTTCGCCGCCAAAAATTTTTTCGAAGCACAGGAAATCAATAACGACGAAGAAGTGGAGTGGAGCGCTCATCCGCTTTGCTGTTTTGGCCAACTTTCGTTATGAATTGCACAAAATATATTAAAGTTAGGTAGCTGAAATTTCTTTACCTAAATATATGCATGTTTTTGCTTCTGCTCATGCTTTTGCGCCATAAAACCCCACATAACTAACTAACTAACTAGCTTCTGCTCAGGTATTTTTAGTTTTTATGTGTAGTGTAGATGTTTTTATAAAAAACCTCAAAAATGGCCCAATTGGCAAAATTTTCTTTACTTTGAAGGTCTTTATCTCAAAAAAGCCTTGTAGCAGAGCGACAAAAATTCTACATTACGTTCTTCGCATGCTTATCTACCAAACTGCCAAATCTTGTATTTATATAACTTTTCAGTAAAGAGATATGATCGGACTAAGTTCAAGAAAACACCGAACAATGGAAACTTCTGACGACAATTAAAAAAAAAAACCCATTTTTTAAATTTCTTAAACTTTGTCCACTTATTCTCCTCCACATCAGCTTTCATAATCATTAAAAACATGTTGCATAATGTCGTTGCACTAATAGTTACGGCCCCTCCAATGAGACCCTTAGGCAAGGATGGGCAATTCCGACTTCTTGCCCAGCAAGTGTATAAAATGCAGGCAGGATTGAATTTCTTTTTATTAAAAGGCCAGCAGGTACCTAAAAACGTGTCGCCGGCACTGAAGATGTTAATTCTGAAATTATTTGGTCACTGCAGCGGCCACGAGCGCGGGGCTACCGATCAGGCGCGCGCGCACCCGAGATGCTCGTTGTAAGAGACGGCGCAGTGAGAGCTCGTTTTCGCGTCCTCAGACCGATTGAGTTCGAAACAGCAACACCTCTCGGGTGACTTGAACGCACGTGCACCGGTAGTCGCAGTGATCTGGTTAAATGCGTCGATTTCTCTTTCAGGGGGCATAAGAATGTCATCGTTAAACTGCGCGTTCCGTGAATATCTTTCATTGCAGTGGTAGCAAAAGCACGCGTAGCACAAGTAGTCCGTCTCACTGACAGTCACTGATCTTTCGGGCGTTAAACGTTCCTTCAATTAAAGCATTTATGTCTAGGTCGGTAACTCTGCGAAATTTTGGCTTCTTTGCAATAATTAAAGGAGTACTGACACGATTTTGAGACATCGCAAAAGGGACATTTTTTGCTTCGTTGGCATGCAGTGTCCATGCTGTCCACACACTGGAGTCGGAGAGCACGTATAAAATATTTTAATTTGACTTTGAAGTTTTCGTCGCTGAGTATTTGCAAGCCAGCCACACTGCAAGGACATTATCCCGACGAGTCAAGACAGTTCCTCCGAGTTCGCGAGTTCTGCGTCCTGCATGCAGCCTAAATCGTAGAAATCACTGTCAGGGTCACTGGACGACAATTCACTCATCGTTGTCTGTTGCACCACGAGCAGATGACGGATTTCCCTCTAGTACGTCGCGAATTTCTGTATCTCCGTGAAGTCACACTGCTATGAAACGACACTGAGAAGCCACCCCCTCGATATCGAAACCGAAAGTGCCTTTTTAAGGTGGCGCTAATTAAAATATATAGGATGTATTCCCAGGCACCACAATAGTCGTTTTAGGTTTTTCGACACCAGTATTTTTATTTGGAGCAACAATCCGAAATTTTTAAAAATTCGTGTCAGTACTCCTTTAAGCTTCTTGTGCTTCGAAAGGTAGTCTCCACAATAGACTCATTCAGAGCTATACTTTCTCGTCATGAGACGCACAGGAGGAGTAGAGTAAGAGCAAAGCACAAGAACTATCCGCGCCGAATGAAGCGTGAACGGCGCACCGAACGCGCGGCCAGTTCACGCCGTCTGCTGCCGACATCTAATATAGGCAAGCGCATCCGGTTACCGATAGTTTTGCTTTTCTTTCCTTTGACAATCCATATTTTGCTTTGCCACTGGAGCGCCACGTTCATGCTTTCGACGTTCATGCTTTCGCAGTTTAACGATGACATTCTTATGCCCCCTGAAAGAGAAATCGACGCATTTAACCAGATCACTGCGACTACCGGTGCACGTGCGTTCAAGTCACCCGAGAGGTGTGGCTGTTTCGAACTCAATCGGTCTGAGGACGCGAAAGCGAGCTCTCACTGCGCCGTCTCTTACAACGAGCATCTCGGGTGCGCGCGCGCCTGATCGGTAGCCCCGCGCTCGTGGCCGCTGCAGTGACCAAATAATTTCAGAATTAACATCTTCAGTGCCGGCGACACCTTTTTAGGTACCTGCTGGCCTTTTAATAAAAAGAAATTCAATCCTGCCTGCATTTTACACACTTGCTGGGCAAGAAGTCGGAATTGCCCATCCTTGCCTAAGGGTTTCATTGGAGGGGCCGTAACTATTAGTGCAACGACATTATGCAACATGTTTTTAATGATTATGAAAGCTGATGTGGAGGAGAATAAGTGGCCAAAGTTTAAGAAATTTAAAAAATGGGTTTTTTTTTTTAAATTGTCGTCAGAAGTTTCCATTGTTCGGTGTTTCCTTGAACTTAGCCCGATCATATCTCTTTACTGAAAAGCTATATAAATACAAGATTTGGCAGTTTGGTAGATAAGCATGTGAAGAACGTAATGTAGAATTTTTGTCGCTCTGCTACAAGGCTTTTATGAGATAAAGACCTTCAAAGTAAAGAAAATTTTGCCAAGTGGGCCATTTTTGAGATTTTTTATAAAAACATCTACACTACACATAAAAACTAAAAATACCTGAGCAGAAGCAAAAACATGCATATATTTAGGTAAAGAAATTTCAGCTGCCTAACTTTAATATATTTTGTGCAATTCATAACGAAAGTTGGCCAAAACAGCAAAGCGGATGAGCGCTCCACTCCACCTCTTCGTCGTTATTGATTTCCTGTGCTTCGAAAAAATTTTTGGCGGCGAAACAAATTGCGCATCTCTTCTTTCCACTCATCAGGCAATAATATATAAAATTTTGAAATAAATTTGAGAGGTCGACCAGCCATCGTTTGTTCGATCTTACGTGGAATCACCCAGGTACAGGTCAGGCGGTACTCGCAACTAAAGATTATGAACCAACTAGCCCAACAACGTATACTATTAAGACTGAATGGTCGCTCACAAGATTCGTACAGCTCTTTTCCGACAAAATGTAAGGCGCTTTAGTTTAGTGTATCACCTATTTATTGCGAAGGCCCTGATATTATTCAGTTAAAGAAGAGCAAATCGCGACATCACGCCACACGCTGCGTATAATGTTAAGGGGTTTTATACACTGCAAAAACAGCGATAGATATTACATACAAGCGAAATAGCGCGAGTTTCGACAGAAGAAGACAGACACTAACATTTCACTAAGCTGCGTGGACACAGAACACCTAGCGGAGCTGAAATGTGTACGCTGTGTGACATCACTGGCAGCGCGACTTGCTCAGGGTGCTTCACCACGTATTTTCACAAAAACTTCGCGTCTCGCACGAAAGAATCAAGCGTATCTTGTCACGGACAGCCCGGTTTGTTCACGGATTCACGCAACATGCAAAGTCGTAGTGTTCCTTTTCAACCGACGCGTTGACAAACGGGCTAGCACCCGAACTAGGGAGCAGCTGCCGGTGTGTCGTCTGCCAACCCTCCTCCTGACATCCGCTTGGTGGCGTGACAGTCTATGGGCATTAGGAATATAGACAGTAGAACCCCAGACATTCCAAATGTGGGTGTTGTTGAACCGACAAGCTGATAAATATACAGGGTGTCGAACCTCGGACCTTCCAAGTATGAGTGTTGTCGAACCCACAAGCTGCTAAATATATAGGATATAGAGCCCCAGACAATCCAACTGCGAAATGATAGGTAAAGCAGCACAAAAGTAACGATACATAACGAACACACAGGACAGTGCTGACTTGAAATAACAGTTTTTTATTGGGTGAGCTTGCTTATTTATGGAAACCATCAGTATGGAAAACCAACAGCTTCCCAGCGCGTGACTGGCTTTCCCAGCAAACGTACTTATAAAAAAAAGAGGACACTTAGATCCATAAACATCATGAAATTGCCAACTGGTACCTCGTGCATAGCTACCAAAGGATCCAACGAGCTCGAAAACATTGACACGCGTATTTGGTGACAACATCCTTAGGGCACTAAAAACCATGAAATCTTACTGCAGCCTCTACCGTGTCCGGCATGACCTTTGAACCGTGTTGGCATTGATCTATGTTGACCGCTTCCGTACAGTGCGGCTGGCAATTGATGGGTAGTGGTCGCCGTAGACCATCTCACGAGATACGCTGAAACGGATCCGCTACCTTCTGCTGGTGACGTAGCCAACTTCGTTTTACGTCGCTTCGTCCTGCGTCCACGCGAAATACTCAGCGATAGAAGGCGCGTGTTTTAGATGCGAAGCAGCTTTTGCTCGGGGCTGTATCCCGTGGTGGCGTCCGCGCTCCACTGCGCATGCGCCTACTCTCTCTCCCACTCTCCTCCTTTACGTGGGTGTTCGGTCGCCTTCTCTCCTGCCCCGAGCTGCAGTCACGGCGCAGCCTCTCCTCCCACGTGATGCGCCAGCGTAGGCGCGTCCCCTCCCCCTTTCTCTCCTCTCCTACCCCCCCTCTCGCGCGCCTCATTCTCTCCTGCGACGAGTATGCAGCAGCAACGCCTCCGGCGTCTTTACGTGGCACGAGCGGCCGAAGGCCTCCTCTGCTTCTGTGGCTCTAAACGTGGGGCGATCGTGCTCTGCTTCCCTCGCTGAAGAATCCCACGACGACACCAATGGCATGGATTGCAGAGAGGCAGACCCACATGATCTTGCGACTTTGCGGGAGTCGAATACCTCGGACGCCGGCAGTTCCACGCAGCGGGAGCTGGATGGAGACTGGAAGACAGTGCTGATTCTACGCCAGAAAAAGGCACAGGCTCGAGAACGCAAGAAAAAAACACCATCTCCCGCTCAAGCGAACCATCTACCCGCTGCTTCGCATCCACACATGGTGCACTTTAGCGGGAGATGGTGTAATTTTTTATTCCACGTTCTTTCAAGAACTCCTTCGCGCATGCCACACGGTTCACCGCACCTCGACAGCCTACCACCCGCAGACCAACGGTGGAACAGAGTGCTTCAACCGAGCTTGCCCGCCTGTATGTCAAGTCTCACAAATCCAACAAGGATGTTGTTCTCCCATTTGTAAGTTATGCATAGAATACCCCGACGCAGTCAACAAAAGGCGCCTTTCTTCCGTTCTTTTATATGGCCGTGAACCATGCCACTCTTGACGCCATTTCGCCGTATCGTCCGGACGCCTCCGAATTGAGTTCTGTTTCTGGAATGGTACAGCACGCCGAAGAGTGTCGTCAGTTGGCTCGCTCATTCAGCTCGGAGAAACAAGGCCTCGAAAAAGAACGCGATGACCACGACCAGCAAGTCGAGATGGTACGAGCCAACATCCGATCCGATGTGGCGTAGGTTCGGGCATTTTAAATATACGCCGATTTAGCATGCAGCGAGCAGTTCGTAGCGGTCTCTACGTTATGCTCACGTCATAAAGTAAAAGAACAAATTTTGCGCAATGCTCGGGCGTTTCACACTGACGTACTCGATAAAAGCATGCCTTCGCGAGTGACAATATCAAGCGCGCCGCCATAGACGACTCCGCTGACAGCCACCGCGGTGCTGCGGCTAGAGCAGTTTGCGATCCGCGATTTGTGTTGTTATAGAGCGCTCATTTTTGATATCACAACTGGCAGCGTCAAATGAAACCCGAACAGCGGCAAGCCTTCGCACTGGTATAGTGCACGCCGTCCAGTGATCACCATGCATGGGCAGGCGCGCATATGCGCAGTGCGGCCGAACCGGATGCGCGCCTGTCAATAGTGATAACTGGACGGCGTGCACCAAACCAGTGCGAAGGCTTGCCGCTGTTCGGGTTTCATTTGACGCCGACTGTACATTTATGGCACGCTGTTAATAATCCAAGGTTCGGTAATAATCGAAGGTTGTGGGTTCGGATCCCATGCTTTTCTGTCCACTTGGAACTTACGTCATAATTACCACACTAGAGACGACAATTAATGTCCCCTGTGACTCTCTGTTGGATACATTTGGTTGCAATCTCCCTTCTTTTGCCATAAATATCAAGATTTAATGAATCATCGAAACGCCCTCGCATCGCGATGCGGTTTGATGCTCGGTTCTGCTTTCTAGAAACCATGTGCCTCCCCGCTGTCCTTTGCGCTGCGCATACTGAGAACACACTAGACGTCATTTTCTTCATCTAGTAGAGCAAACTGTAGCTGTTACAAAGCGCCCTTTATGTTGTTACTTTTTGTGCCCGTTCATTTGCGTTGCATAAAATTAGCGTTCAACTATACACATACTCATCGCCTTTATTTAAGCGACACAAACCTCCTCCTCGAAAATATCCCTGGCTACGCCAATGATCACAGCGTCTGAACTCTGCCAAAGCATCGAGGTCTAGCAGTGTCAAATTTCGTGTCGATTTCCGAGTTGAGGTTGATGAAAACAACAAAAATGTGCTTACAATTCATTTTTTTTGGAATGCTGTGCAGCTTCCCTTTAAACGACGTCAAGCTTTCCACGTGCATTTCGTCTTGCAGAGACCTCGTTAACTCTGTCGGCCAGATGCCTATTATTACCATCAAAGTATACGCTCAGATGTCACGTGGGCAGTACAGCGCAATTATATATATAATATATATATATATATATATATATATATATATATATATATATATATATATAGAGAGAGAGAGAGAGAGAGAGAGAGAGAGAGAGAGATTGCGATTATTGCCAGCGGTTTCGACCACCAGGGTCTGAGCGCTGACGAAGAGCGGTCGAAACTATTGACAAATATAATTAACAAAACCGCTAAGTCCTCTCTCTTCTGTCCCCAAGTACGTTTGGCCCATTGAAACAGCTTCGACAAGATATATATATATATATATATATATATATATATATATATATATATATATATATATGTGTGTGTGTGTGTGTGTGTGCGCGTGTGTGTGTGCGTGTGCGTGTGTGCGTGTGTGTGTACTCTATATGAAATGAGCCCGGTAGTTTTTGGACCGTCTCCAATCGTGGCGACAAAAATCGTGCCAGTATATGTGACTGTCAGAAGTAGTTATTGAGGCGGTATATCTCGGGCAGAATTGTTGTGACGCCTAGAGGGCGCTTCTGACTTTGTGCGCATAGAGTCACTGGAAAATTTCAGAGTACCGCAAAGGGAGGCTGCACGCGGGCAACATTGGGCGACGGCGGCCATTTCCCTTCCGGACCATCCGGCACGTCGGTAGCGTGTGTTGAGAAGTGACCGATCTTTCCGCCTCGATGCCGTGTCCGCTCGGCGTAACTGGAATATGTGTGTGTGTGTTTCTTCAAACGGATATCAGAAGTGATTTCGAGTCATCGACAGTCATGACTCGACTGCGCGGTAAGCGGTGTAGCTAATGAAACGTGCGGCGAATGTTGCCATGTGCTCGCGATCTCTCTTCGTGGCTTCATCGGTCTCTTTGTTTCACGGCCGGGTGTGTTCGCAAGGTCCGGAGCTGTAGACATAGTTGCATTAGCGTAATGACCGTGCGAGATGCCATTTACTTCGACACTTGGTGAATGTTGACTGTTTGCTCTAGCTTTGCAGTCGGTGTTCAGGTTCACTTCATACCGCATTCGAGAACATTATCGAACATCGAGAACATTCAGCATTGCGTCCTTCGACTGATCGCTGACGCACACCTTACTTGCGCACCATGCTTGCTGTTCAGCTAGGTGTTAAGGCGGTAAGCGGAAGTTGTGCGTGAAGTATTTGTCTCGGTTCGGAACGCCAGCAGCCGAACGCACGCGCGAATCGGCGTGCGGTAGGTAAGGTGCACCTTATTTTGCGAATATGTTGTCATTTCCTAACAAATACGTAGAAAATAGGCCATCAAAAATGATTGACGTCACCGCTCAGTTGTTTCATTTCCTATTTTTTGTCTCCTTAATATTCCCAATGTTGCAGTGCATTTGCAAATATTTTGCTGTGTCCCGACAAAGTTTTTTCTTTGGCGTTGCCAGCGTGTAAACAGCTGGGGTTCGGTTTCTGCACTGCTTTTAATTTCAACTTTTTTTTTTCGTAATGCACTCTTGTTAAAACTTCCTCGGCGCAGTGCTTTATGTTGTTTTGATCAGAAATAGCACATCCCGGAAATTTTTAACGCGCATGCTACTACAACACAGTATGTATATAGATCAAGGGCTCGCATGAAATCGATTCCCTCAATGCGTGGTAGGATAAGCCGTTTTTTTTTTTTTTTTTTTTTTTTTTGCTGTGGCCATTTCTCACCCACTAAACAGTATTGTAAGTGTACGCTCGGCGCAATGCAGCATAAGTCGCATTTAAAAAAAAAAGATACGCTTAATAACATTGCCGTATACCAAGTTTATCAACAGAGTTCCACGCTTCAGTTTCGCGCAGTGGCAAATGATCATGCGACAATTGCCTTCAAGGTATACAGTAAACAGTTGTTTTAATAGGTCTTCGATTTCGCTCTTGTGCGTGACACGCTTATAACTCGAAATGCATGCACAATCTGCTCAACAGATCGCGATATAAACAGCCGAGCAAATAGAAAGGTATGTAGTATGTAGTTTTTAATATCGCTGAATATAGCGAACCGAAAAGGTGAAGTATCCTGTTGCATGAGAGCTTTTCTAGCAAAGTTTGTGTAGTTCACTGCAGAAAGGAGTGTTCTTCCAGGGGGGCGAATTCATTCCGCGGCCAACTATGCAGCCACGTACAACGACGCTCTTTGACGTTCATGTTTCCCACACGGAATGGAAAAATATACGAAATACCCGGAGTAGCTCACCAGCAACGTTCGGTTACTGGTGAGCTAATCTCTGGCACCTGCATGACGCGTTTAAAAAAGCGACGAAGTACTTCTAGGGACCGTGGTACTGCTAAATGTCCGACCGCACTCTGCATTCAACGCGCCTGCACCCAAAGCGCTTGGAAGGGATATGGCGGCGAGAGGTCACGTGATGCGAGTAAGCCAATCACGTCGGTGGCGGCGCGCGGAAAACAGATGCGATACTCTGAAATTTTTCTAGTGACTATGTGCGCAGAAGCAAAAAATGTGTAGCGCAAAGTGCTTTACACAAATTACTGCTTTGAGTCATTATTACGAAACAATTTTTTTCTTAATCTGAAGGCGCCGGTCTTATTCCATGATGGTGTCAGTTTATTCATCCTTGTTTTAATTTTCATTTATTTTGGCAGTGACAAAACATCGCAAAGTGCTGCATGTTTAACGTTTCTTTTTTAGAAAAAGGGGTAGATTTTTTTTTGTGAGCAACATATTCACATTACGGGCTTATATCTACTAAGTGATAAAAATACTTGGCAAAGTGTAAAGCAGAGACATTGCCACAATATGAAAGGGAAAATAGACAACCACCCGTTTGTAGCACGATGCCACAAGGAAATTTCTCATTCCCTTTCTTAACCCTTCCGCAACCTTGCGGGATTTCGCAGAACTGATTTGCAACATTGCCACAATATGTTGGGCAAAAAATACCACTTTGACCAATGTTGTGGCTTCATTTTCATTGTGCAGCGTTGCAAGTAAAAATATGGCTGATATATTTTGGTGTAGAAAATATTTGTTGGAAATACGTATTGAAAGTTTTAAAGGAGCGACCGAGCGAGAAAAAAAAAATTCCTACTGACCGAAGCTCGCCTTCACTGCACAGTGCTCCCGCGTGGGATTCCCAGCGAGTGTGGCAAGTAACACAACTGATGCAAGAAACACTTGTGCACGATGGACCGGTACTTTTCCCCTTGGACGATCAAGGGCCGCTTCATGGTGGCGCAGAATTGTCTGCAGGCATAGTCGATGGCTTCCCATAATTATATTACATGGCGTAAGAATTGACGGCATACTTGCAGTATAGTTGGCTTTCGTTTACCACTGGGTTGCGCGGTGAAAATATATATCCTAGGTCTACACGTTCGAGATGACATAAATGACAGACTCCGGACAGAATTTGGACCATCAAGAAAAAGCCGTCAGCGCGGACGTCCCAGGAAGACCCGCCTTTCACCATTTTACTACTTGCGGCGTTTTTGAAGACGTTCGATAAAACTTAAACAAGGGAACCAGCATTACCTGCATCGCCGCTGCGAAAGGGCGCCCGCTGGAACCCTGCGCTGATGTGACACGCAGCGAAGGCAACGCAAAGGGAACCGAGCGAGGGAATCACTCTTTTCAAACTTTCTGCACGTACTACCTACAAAGTGTATTACACAGCGATGTTTCACTTGAAGCGCTACACTGCAAAGCCGCAGTATGGGTCGAAATGCTATTATTTCCAGCTTTGTCACAATGTTCCGGCTTTATACTTTCCCGCAGTAGTTTTATGATTCAGTATATGAGCTTATTAATACCCCAACGCCAGTATATTGATCGCAAAAAAAAAATTGTCTTTTTTTTTCTAGAAAACGTAAACATGCACGATTTTGCGATGTCTTGTCATTACCAAAAGTAATGAAAATTAGAACAAAAATTAATAATCTATCATAGTCATGAAATATCGGCGCCTTCAGATTAAGCAAAACATTATTTCATAGTAGTCACACAAACCAACAATAGGTGGATAGCAAAACGGCGCGTCGTCTGCTACAGCCCTCCGGTTCTAGGAACCGTCAAGGCTCAGCTCTTCGCTGCTTCAAGTTGTGTTCAGTGTAATCGGGGAGGAGGCAAGATAACTGGTAACAACCGCGTCGCACAAAGTACGCGTTTTCTCCCCGATTACACTGAACGGAACACAGCTTGAAACAGCGAAGAGCTAGGCATCGAACCGGAAGACGTCATTTTGCTATCCACCTATTCTGTATCATTTATTTTGCGTGATACAGTTTCACTTCCCTGGATAGACGCTATGAGGGCCCCTTTATAACGTGGCGGTGCGCCACCATGATCGAGAAAAAAAAAAAACTTTGTTTTAGGTCGGCTTAATGCCTGGTCTACTGCATTTAAATCCATCTTACTACTGCAAAAAAGATATACCAGCCCAGCTTCCCACCCCAGATTTTTCCCAAAAGTTTGTGCACAGTTCGAAGCGTCCTGTTGACATCAATAATTGTTTCTAGAAAGATATTGCTTCAATAAATACTTTTGACGTGCACAAACATCGGCGCAATTCTAATTTTATATATATAATATAAAGTGGTTTCATTCTGACGACGACTGGTCCACCAGCCTAAACGTTAATACAGGCACATTTAGTACATTCAGCCTCCTCTTCAGTGATCAATCGTACCGGGCCCATCAACCTTCACACCCAATGTGTGTGTGTCCGCGTGTGCGTGCGTGTGTTTGTGTGTGTCAGTGGCGTAGCCAGGGCGACCCATCGAGCCCGTGCCCTCCAACCCCCCCCCCCCCCCCCGAATATTGTTTTCCTATGAAATACAGAACACAAAATGGCACTCGACCTGACTTATCTGCCCAGACCCAGTGTCGGATCAAGGAGATGACCCCCCCTCCCCCCGAAAAGAAATTCTGCCAACGCCACTGGAGTGTGCTCTTACTAACTTAGAAATGTGTGTGTTTTTACTACTGTACAAATGAAATGCCACCCCCCCCCCCCCCATATGCACACAACGAAAAAAGATTCTGCAATAGCCTGCGAAAGTTGTTCATGGTAAAAGCAGCGTAAAAACACGACGCGAGAGGACATTTTGAGCTGAATAAAAATTCTGCCTACGCCAGTGCGCTGGGCGTGCGGTGTATGAGGCAGGGCAAAGTGTTTCCCAACAAGTGCTGTATGCTATCGTTCCGCGGAAGTTCTGCGGTGGAAGCGTAAGTCGATGGTTTCAGACTTCTGCAGGAAATATACAAGAGGGCTTACGAGGACTGAAGTTTGTAGGAATTCAGAATTGAACAAGCACGGCTCGTGTCATCTTCCTTCCGGTGTCCCTGTGTTTTGCGCTATGAAGGGCATATACGATCGTCACACTCCTAATTGGTAAAGACGCTACAGCAGAGATTTGTTGAGAAAGCGTTTCGTAACCATAGGTCGTGTGCTTCGCAGACATGGAAGTGTCAAGCACCAAACAAGTCAGAATTTCGGAATCGAAGCCTCACTGGAGCACCTCACGACAAAAAAAGTCCCGCGAGAGCGGATGAGGAAAACCGGCTCACCGACCTGCATCGTTGGCCGCTCCTCGCACGGTGGTGGCAGCGACAGGTGTGCCGACGAGACTCTGTTTACAAAGCCATGGGGAAGCCAAGGTTGCTCAACGCTCATGAGCTGGCCGCGCTGCTTTCAGCTTTTGTCACGTGCTTGTTGTTACAGAATAAACTTGTGCATCACGGCCCCCTTTTTTCGCAACTTGAAAAAAACAACAGCGCCACTTCTTATTCAACTGGCCTTCCCGAGAAAAGAATTGTCAACATCCGCTAGCAAGTTTGAGAGAGCTGCAATCGAGGCTTCCAGTGTCCTCTTTTTTTTCCCGCACGATGTCTTCAGAGCGATAGAAAAAACATTTGAAAAGCAAAGTAGTCATTTCCTTCCCAAAATGTTCCACGAGCTTTGCGGCATGACTGAGCATTAACAGGTATGTTTTTTTTTTCGTACATAAGCGAAATTATTAGCTAACTAATGACACGTCAGAAAATTAACTGAAGAAGCCGACGTGTAAGAATACCCAACTTGTCTCGTCTGATGTGTTCCGCTCTGGTCTGGTTTACGTGGCATAAACAGACAGCTTGTATGACAAACAGGCCGCACATGAAGGACATAAAAACGTTTACGCGTTTATCAGTGCACACTCGCAGCGTTAGCCACCTTGCTCAATCTTTGATACGGTACAGAGCACTCCCTTTCGATTAGAAAGTAGACGGGTCGGATGCGCATAACAAGCGCACAGACCGAAGAATTGCTATCGCAGTAAAGCGAGTCGTTCCTCAAAATGCAGTAAGTTTCATTAACCTGTGCAAGTGCTGTAATCGCGGCTGCTGGAAGGGTTGTGGCGTTGCACGAGGGCGCTTGTCGGCCAGCGCGGATGCGTTCCGATGGAGGATAACGACACTTGCGCAGTTATATTTCAGTAATTAATTCGGGATCAAATCATATTTTTCACTTAAAGTATACTGAAGGGAACAGCGCAGATACCTACGAGGACAAATACAGTAGACAGACGCAGTGCTGATGTTCAACAGAAAGTTTCTTTCGCATGTGCACAGCCATTTATACTGAGCACGACACAAAAAATCAAGATGGCACCTGCGCACAGATTCTTCTCATGTCGCTACCGCCCTGGCATTTTTATCAAAGAAGGTCAGATCTTCTTTACACAAAGCTACTGCTGGGCAGCTAACCGAATTCTGACCCGCACGTGGTATGGCGGCTGCCTCGATAGAACTGACTAACATCGAGATAAAATCTTGCATCTATCGAAGAAAGGTACACACCAAAATGACAGCCTTCTCGTTGTGTCCTTTCAGTATAACGCAGGTATCAGTGGCGGTGGTTTTTTAAATGCGGAGCATTTCTTAGCGAACTTCTGCGACTTTGAGCGTATCTATCTATCTAGCCGCCTACGACTTTGTGCTCTCCTGGCCGTTTCGTTAATCGGATGTATACCAAAATTGGTGTGTCATAACATGGCCTTATTACGAACATAAATGGCAGGTCATATCATGAAAATCATGACACGCATGTCATGAACAGCATGATTTACATTCCACGGCCTTTGGGCTCCCTGGCCGTTCCGTTAATCGGATGTATACCAAAATTGGTGTGTCATAACATGGCCTTATTGCGAAGATAAATGACAGGTCATATCATGAAAAGCATGACACGCATGTCATGAACAGCATGATTTACATTCCACGGCCTTTGGGCTCCCTGGCCGTTCCGTTAATCGGATGTATACCAAAATTGGTGTGTCATAACATGGCCTTATTACGAACATAAATGACAGGTCATATCATGAAAATCATGACATGCATGTCATGAACAGCATGATTGACATTCCACTGCCTTTGGGCTCTTGCGGCCGTTCCGTTAATTTCATATATACCAAAATTAGTACGGCGTGACAAGAGTTCATGACGAACATAATGACAGGTCCTAACATGCAAATCATGACGCGCATGTCATGTGCAGCATGATTTACATGACATGGTCTCGGGGCGCTCGCGGCCGTTTAAATGAAGGGATGCATACGAAAACTGGTATGACGAGACATTTCTGTATGACGAACATAACTGACACGTGGTAACATGAAAATCATGATATGCATGTCATGTATGACATGATTCACATGCCACGCTCATGGCGCACTCGCAGCCGTTTCGCTAGATTGATATACACCAAAATTGGTATTGTGCGATGTGACTTTATGAAGAACATGAATAACAGGTGGTAGCACGAAAACCATGACATCCATGACATGTATGTCATGATTTACATGCCACGGTCATGATGCATTCGCGTCCGTTTCGCTTGCGTGATATACACCAAAATTGGTGTTACGCGACACGACTGTATGACGAACGTAAGTGAGACGGGGTAACATGAAAATCATGACATCCAAGTCATGTACGACCTGATTTACATACCACGCTCATGATGCGCTAGCGGCAGTTTCAGTAGATTGATATACACCAAAATTGGTATTGCGCGATGTGACTGTATGAAGAATATGAGTGACAGTTGGTAAGATGAAAACCATGACATGCATGTCATGTATGTCATGATTTACATGCCACGCTCATTGTGCATTCCCGGCCGTTTCGCTAGCTTGGTATACACCAAAATTGGTATTGCGCGACGCCACTGTATGACGAACGTAAATGAAAGGTGGTAACATGATAATCATGACATGCATGAAATGTACATGATTTAAATGCCATGCTCATGGCGCACTCGTGGCCGTTTCGCTAGATTGATATGCACCAAAATTGGTATTGGGCGATGTGACTGTATGAAGAACGTGAATAACAGGTGGTAACATGAAAACTATGACATGTATGCCATGTATGCCATGACTTACATGCCACGCTCATGGTGCATTCGCGGCCGTTTCGATAGCTTGATATACACCAAAAGTGGTATTGCGCGATGTGACTGTATGATGAACATTAGTGACAGGTGGTAACATGAAAAAACATAACATTCATGTCATGTATGGCATGATTTACATGCTCTACTCATGGTGCACTCGCGGCCATTTCGCTCCTTTGATATAAACCAAAATTGGTATTGCGCGATGTGACTGTATGACGAACATAAATGAGAGGTCTTAACATGCGAATCATGTTATGCATGTCATGTATGGTATGATTTACATGCCACTGTCATGGTGCGCTTCCGGCCGTTTTGTTAACGTGATATATACCAAAATTGGTATGGCATGACACGAGTGCGTGATGAACATGAACGACAGGTCAAGCATTTATATACCAGAATATGCGTTTCATTGGCATGGTGTACACTAGATTGTTTTAGAATTGTTTAGCGTCTATTTGACGTCTACTCATGCTACCTGGGACAGTACTCGATGAATCAAATGACACATGAAATCTTTTATTGTAGCGACTGGTATTCGCAATTGGTCGAAATAAACACATCATGTCGCGACGAATCTGGCCTCTAAAGATAACGTTGCCTCTGATCTGTGCGTTCGAGTCGAAATTATGCCTCTATGACCCGAACTGAAGAGGGTGGAGACGAGTGTATGTGCGTTATTTAGTCCTAAATCAGAATCCGTGAGTACTGCACCTGCAGAAACAGGGCATCTGTATTGGTTTTTCTATACCACCTGCACTGAGCGATCTCTTTTGGGCCAGATGCGCTACGGATCTTGTCAGCGCTTCCATGGGTCAACTTCGTCCAAATTTTAACACGAAAGTGCTTTACACCAGGGTCCACCAACATTTCAGTGACGTATTTCCGTCACAGATATGACGTTGATAAAATGGACGCTAACGGATGAGAAAGAAAGAAGATGTTCCGCCGGGGGAATCGAACCTATGACCGCGACGACAATCGCCCTCTATCGACGAGGCCAACGAGGCACCTACACGACACTCCGCAAACGCGCCTTATATCTGTCGCACGGTGCTCTCCTTTGGAGGGGCGTGACGTCGTCTGCGAAGTGCTGCGTCATGACACTTACTAGCGTCGATAGGGAACGATTCGGCGACGACGCAGGCCATGGTTAAAGCGTCTCGATAGCACCGAGAAGCATCGGCCCCGCTAGCATCGGGGAGTCGCCCTAGACGCAGTTACCTTCTTTGCCTTTCGCTTCGCGTTAGCGTAGGACGGCTCGTTGTCGGAGTAGTGCAGCTTCCACATGTACCAACACTGTTCCTTCACCGCCGAGTGCTTCAGTGCGATAGCACCGGCTAATAAAACTGCTGAAAAAAGCACCGCAGAAAGGCCACGATGTCGACGGGCGAATGTCGTGCCTTGGTGGAACGAGACAGAGACCAGCCGGAAGTGGTGGCTCATGCTACGAACTCCGGTGTTGCTGAAGCGCAGTGTGGTAGTGCACGCATGAGCACAGGTGTAGGCTACCCTATATCTCGGGAGCACACATCGTGGCGTTTCTCTCCTTGATTGACGACGCTTCGAACAAGTGCATATCGAGAACCAGTGTTTATTATGTGCTTGTTGGTGTCATCTTTGTGCGGTATTCACAATACGCTGTGTCCAGGCATATGTTAACTTCAGCTACCACAACGGTTAAATTATGATCATGGGCGTTAGTCGTCGCGATGGAGATGTGCCACTAGGCGTCAACGTGGGTGCATCCACGTCAAACGGTTCTCTATAGCTGCCAAACGCCAATAGATATTGTACAAGCTCTCATATATCACTACACAATAAGCACTACTTCTGTGAAGACACGTTTCTCTTTCGTGTTACACCGATTCCTATGACGGAGGGATCAGCCATGCATTTTTTATATATGTTGTGGGGTTCGGGCCGTCTTGCTGCCACGGAATGATGCTCCGCCGGGTCAAACTCAAAAACCAACGTTTATTAACACTAACTCAGAATACTGTAAAAAAGCAACACGATAAAATTACTGCCGAGCACAAGCACTGGCCCCTAACCTTCACGCTGGCTGGGCACACCCCTCCCGCGCGCACAGTGGTCCATCGCCGACGGTCCGGTGTAAGAAGTGGATTCGGTGGGTCTCGTTACGGCAGCTGGCTCCCGCCGTCCGTCCACATTCCAGTGAGGAGGACGCGTTCTTTCAAGAAGGAACGTAGATTTATTTACATCGTTACAAGAGAGGGAGAGTGAACGACAAAAGTCTTGGGCTTTTATAGCCCCGAGTCCGCCAACACTGAGGCACTCGAAAACCGTTGTCAGCAGCTCCCGCCAATCCGATGTCTTGCACCACAGCGCCCTGCCCCCAGAAAGGTGGTAATGGGCCACACAATACATTCATTGATGAGGAGCGAGGACGAGAGGTACAGTTGGGGAACACCACTGCACCACACAATGAAGACGCTCACACAACACGCCCCGACGACTCGAATAATAGAATTTCGGCGAGGAGGCAGAGCCCGAAGGAGAGGGGGGGGGTTAAAAGTCGATTACCTCGGTAGAGGTGGCTACCGCTGTCAAAAACACCTAAAAACGTTAATGACTCCGTCCAGGTGCAAAGACATGCCCTGTCTCAATGGGAAGGTGTCCAGCTGCATTGTCCCGCGCCGTCAACACCGTGTATGGAACGGCAGTTCATGACACCCCCGTAGGATTCCTTGAAACCCGACCACGGCGGAATGCCGGGCGCACTCGACCACGCGGGCCAACGGTGCATCAGTACCTACCAGGAGAAATGGAAGGCATTGCCCCCCCCCCCCCCCCCCGAAGAGCACCGATCCTGGGAGGAACTTTGTGGCCGACCGGTGCATGCCCAAATGCGTCTGCTATTATGCATTCCAGGGCCAGATGTAACAGCTCCTCCGCCGCCCGAAAAATCTCGGCTGGCCAGCGCACACAACCGCTGGGCACGAATACAATGGCTGGTGACGAGGACGATGGCATCTCTTGGAAACGCAACTGCGATCTCGCAACAAACTCCGAAACCACCTCACAATGACCGACAGCAGCAAACCGAACCGCACAACACAATGCCATGCCGCGAACAAGCGTCTTGGACTCGCTGAAAACCCACTAGGCTTCTCAAGTTACACAGGCACAATATAAATATTCTACTCTAAAATTTTGACAGAACTTCGTGCCGCCAAAGCTACAGCATTCAGGGCCCGAGGCTTGCCAAACAGAAATAAAAAGGGGCACCTTTCTGGCCACATAAAACTACAAAAAGTACACTAAAACATGACTCTTGGTCCCTCAAAACCGCACTTTTTATATTAGTCGCTCAGACCATCTGCATTGCTATAGAACTTCTCTTTCTTCTAACGGACCTCGAAGTTAATGAAGCTCGAAGGCTCCATCGGAGTAAGCGACCATTTTTCTGTGACATTTGATTGAGCCGTGCCAGAGGACGGTGGTCTGTCTCAAAGATGAACCTCGCTCCGTACAAGTAACGTGACTACTTCTCGGCTGCCCAAACCAAACAGGCGCATTCCTTTTCTGAAGCACTATATACTTCCGTTAGCTTGCGGCTGGCATAGAAAATAGGATGTTCATTGCCAGCTTGACTAATCACAACGCCCATGCCCCTATCTATTGGGTCGCACTGAGCTATTAACTCCTTTCTATAGCGCAGGTCGGGAAACTAGCGACGCTCTCAAACCCTGTCTTCATCCCATTGCACAGCTTTTCTCGGTGCGTCTTTATGTGGACTTGCAAGTTGTGAAAAATTGGGGATGTTACACTGGTAGTGGCTGACAAGCCCCAGGAACGACCGAACGTCGGTTTCTGTGCGTGGCTGTAAAAACTGGCTTCTGATTTCAGTTTGGCCGGCTGTCTCATTACCTGCCTCACAACATGGCCTAGGTGCGAGCAGCCACAACTACATTTTTCAGCTTTCATCGTCAAACCCGCCTCTCTCAACAGCGGAAATACTTCCCTCATATGATTTAGGTGATCTTCCCAGCTGTCTCAAAATATCGCCGCATCATCAAGGCATTCGAGCCCCTGCAGGTGCTTCAGTACGATGTGCATCAACTTGGAGAAGCTGAAAGGCGCGTTCTTTAGCGCGAAGCTAAGAACCAAATCTCTAAAAGTTCCTACGGGTGAAATGAATACGGCATAACTGCTGCCACTTTCTGAAAGAGGAACCTGCCAGTATCATCTCACGAGATCTAGCCTGCAAAAGCATTTAGCAACGTTGACCCTTTTGATTCGCACCTAAACATTTGGGATCGGGTGCAACTGATCCCTAGTGATAGCATTCAACTCCTTGTAGTCTACACATGGACGGGGGTCCTTATAGGGGGCTTCCACAAGTATTGGTGGTGACGCGTCGTCACTTTCAGCGGTCTCCATTAGCCCCAGCATGCGCCGTATCTCAGCCTACATAATCTCTTTCGGCCGTAGAGACACTTGGTATGGTTTGGACCTTGCCGGTTGGGTTTATGTGAGTTCTATTTCGTGGGTTAAGAGTTCGGTTCCACCCGGCCGATGACTGAACCTATCGAGATACTGCCTTAATAGTTTCTTTAGTTCCTGCCTGTTGAGGCTTAAGAGCTCCCGCGCTTACAGATAAGGCTAAAACCTCCTCAAGGCTAATTTCTGAGCCTGAAGTCTTTGTGTATCCGTCGAACTCGCTTTGAATTTCTTCGGGCTCCTTTATGGTGAGGTTCACAACCCCCCCTAGCAGCACGCAATGTGGCCACGTTGCGCGCAATGTCACCACATTGCGTCTCAATGTGGCGGCAACGTTGTGTCAACATTTGGTGCTACTAGGGCCCTGACCTTCTAGGTAAGGCTTCATCAGGTTACAATGGTATATTCTCACCTCTTTCCTTCGAACTGGAACTTTCAACGCGTGCTTAGTGTCAGAAAGCTTATGCAACACTTCGACTGGCCCGTCCCAATGTACTTCCAGTTTCTTCTTTCGTGACGGTCTGAGAATCATTACTTTATGCCCGATTCCATATGTTCCAAGTCTAGCATTCCTGTCGTAATAAAGCTTGGCATTCTTCTGAAGCTTGTCCATGTTCGTTTCGACAAGCCCTTGTGTCGTACATGTTCGTTCGAGCAACGTTAGCACGTATCCTACTGCTGTTTGACCATCCCCCCTTTCTTCCCACATTTCTTTCCACATCCTAAGTGGGAAACACAGCGTTTTGCCATAGACTAACTCCGCTGGTAAGAACCCCATGGCCTTATGAGGGACAGTACGCTAAGCGAACAAAGTAGCCGGAAAACAGTTTTTCCAGTCTTCCTTGTGCTCATAAAAAAGTGCGCGCAACACTCGCTTCAACACTGGATGCTATCTCTCGACTATATTTGATTGAGCATGATAGGCAGAACTATGTGTCCCCTCAAGTTTATCCCAAACGTTTGCAAAAAAAACTTGCAGTCAACGAGCTCGTGAAAACTAAGCCTTGGTCAGCATGTATTTCTACCGGAAAGCCGACTCGTGTGAAAACTGACGGAAGCGCGTCTACTATTTTTGCCGAAGTGAGCTCCTAAAGAGGGATTGCGCCTGGAAGCTTCGTGGCTGGGCACAGCATGGCGAACAAATACCTACAACCCGACTGAGTTATTGAGAGGGGACCCACCATGTCTATCACCAGACGTCGGAATGGTTCTCATATTACAGGTACCAATTTTAGCGGAGCTTTCCACATTTCCCCAGGCTTACTCGTGCGTTGGCACGTGTCACATGATCTTACAAATTCCTCCACATTCTTGAAGCAACCGGGCCAGTAGTACTGCATTAGCAATCTCTCTTTTGTTTTCTTTATTCCTAGGTGGCCAGACCACCCATTTCCATGGCACAGATTCAAAAGATCCTCCCGGTGAAATCGAGAATTGGACGAAATCTCGTCTGGTCGGGATGTAATGGCATTGTAGAAAGAAAAAGGCAGGACGCCGACCAAGAAGGTGCCAAATATATAATAAAATGACGTTTCGGTTTCACTTAGCTGGGAGGCCAAAGCTTCCAGCTTAAGTCCGCTAAAATATTCGCTTGAAAAATTGCAACACCTATGCCGTCCTCAAACGTGACCCCACCCTCAAAGTGGAACTGCAGAAGCTTCTGGCTGACGTTTTCCACTACGTGAATCCGCAACACAAGGCCCTTTATTTTTCGCTTCTTTGCCACAACGGCTCCGCTCCGGCACTGTACGGCCTCCCCAAAAATTCACAAGTCTGGCACGCCAATGCGTGGATTTCACGCGTTCGCCTCTCTGCAAACTTTCGAGTTACCTTCACCGTGTGTGTGCTCCACTGGCTGGAAGTGGCCCCACGTTCATCCGTAACTCGCAGGACTTCATTGACAAGGTGCGCCATCCCACTGTGGACAACGATGAAATCGTGGTGTCGTTCGCCATCGTTTCCCTGTGTTCCTGTGGCACTTGCTGTGAGCGCCTGCAAAGCTGCCCTGCAGGCTGATGAGAAACTGGGCGAGCGCACCGTGTTTGAAGTGCAGGATCTAGCAAGACTACTGAATTTCTGTTTGAAGAATACATACTTTATTTTCCGTGGTGTCATTTATAAGCAACTGCATGGAGCCCCTATGGGCGCTTCGACCTCCGTAACTGCGGCAAACCTGGCTATGGAATCAGTGGAAAGCGGGGCTCTGGCTTCCTTCGACCATCCTCCAAAAGTATTCTTCCGCTACGTTGATGATTGCTTTTGCATCATAAAGAGAAACGCCCTGGCCGCATTCACCGACCACTTGAATAGCATCGAGGAGGCTATAAAATTCACCGTGGAAGAGCTTTGGACGGCTACCTTTTCTTGGCGTAGGGGTACAGCGGGACCGACAACGTCTGTCGTTCAAAGTTCACAGAAAGGACTCACATAGTGGGCGATATCTTCATTTCGCGTCCGTCAATCCTGTAAGCCACAAACGGTCTGTGGCTTTTTCTTTAATTAAAAGGGCCCAAAGAATTTGCAGCAAGCCAGAAGACTTGGACTCTGACTTAGCGTGGATCCGACGCGAACTCGGCGAGTGCAAGAACCGAGAAACGAGCCCTGCGCCCGACTGAGCCACGTGATTCCCTCAGCCAGCGTCGCGCCTCCGTTCCCGGCATCAGCGAAGCGTTGGCACCCGGCCTGCGTGGATATAATGTGCAAGTCACCCATATTCCGAGCCACAAGCTACGTCACGAGCTTGTCAGCGCCAAGGACAAACTAAAAAAGGAAAGGTTCCCTGGCGTTGTGTATAAGATTCCTTGCGCTGATTGCAATTATGTCTACGTGGGTGAAAGCGGAAATTTCGAGCGACGTCTAAAGGCCAATAAAATTTGTTGCTGGGCTAGTTGGTGCAGAGTTAAAATATAGGAGGGTGGCGCAAAAAGGGACAAGGACGCAGCAGGAAGAAGAGACGCATACAAGCGCGCTTGTATACGTCCCTTCTTCCTGTTTCGTCCTTGTCCCTTTTTGTGCCACCGTCTTATATCTTGCCGTCTAAAGGAGCACATGAATGACGTGCAAAAGAAAAAAAGTCATTTCTAGTGCCCTCGCAGAGCACGCAGAAAAAACGCACCATGGCTTTGACTGGGACCAAGCTTCAGTTACCGCCCGGGAAAAGAACTGGATGAAACGGCAATATCTGGAATCTGACTATCCAAACAACAGGGAACACGCTTAACCGTAACGACGGAAATCTACCGCTTACGCATGCAAGATGCCTCAAGCGATTATTTTCGCGGATTTAAGCTGGAAGCTCCGGCCTCCCAGCTTAGTGAACAAGGCTTCCTTGTGGAAGCCGAAACGTCATTTTATTATATTTTTGACACCTTGGTCGGCGTCCTGTATCCTCCCGGTATTCTCTAGGAATCGCCAACTGATCTAGAATCCTGTCTCTTTTATCCCTGTAGTGCCGATACAACAAGCCACCTTTCTTATGCAACGTCACGTTGCCCCTAGCGATCCCCTCTTTAGCGCTAAACTGTAATTTAGTTAAGCTGGGATCACTCTCTCGCTCAGCAGCCAGCCACTCTGTTTACGCGCACTAGCAGATCAATGTTTTTCGAGGCCGCGGCGACAATACTGACCACTTTTCGCTTATGTGTGCGTCATCTGGCTCTCCCTCTATATTATGATCTAGCTCCGTCGATAAAGCCTCATTTTGCTGATCAGCTGGCTCTCTCTGCGCACCTTAGCGGTGACCTAACCCCGTCTCTGTTAACACTTTGATTGGTTCCTCTGGTGCCAAAGAGGCGAGTTCTCGTACTTTCGAACGAGTCAGCGCCTGAACAGTCCCTTCTTTAAGTTTCTGACCTCGCTCGTGTAGTATCCTGTCTGACCGATTTGAAAATATATACGGGAACTGCACTGACATTGATACTGATACGGGAACTGCACTGACATTGATACACCCCTGTCGCGAATTTTCCGAACGGCCCATTGATCGTTACTTTTGCCATGGAAAGACAGACGCTGTTTTCTTCTGCAACCTGTTTGATCCACGCCCCTTCTCCGTGAAGTCATCTACGGTAATGCAAGATGGGTGGACAATGCCCATGGTGGAGCCGTGGTCCCTGAGTACTTTACAAGGTTTACCGTCAGCCTCCAGGTCACTAAGATACGGGCATAGAAGCTCTATGTTCTCGTCACCGTTTACCGCAATGTGTCCGGTCTTCTGACAGATATAACACCGGATGGGTTTGAAAGCATCCAGCTCTTTTTCTCTGGGACTGTTGAGATGTTCCGCCAATCACGTTTTCACCCGTCTTTTCTGGAGCACTTGTTTCCACCCCAAGGTTGTGTAGGTTTTTTGCCTGCGAGTCTTTTCTGAACGAAAACTCTTTCCGCGACCCCTTCCGTCCATCCCGCCTTCCACACTCGACGCTCAGTTTTATACGCATGCGTATTCTTCGGCTAACTCGGCCGCCCTTTCAACAGTGTTTACGTTATCTCTGTCTTGCACCTATAGCCTCACGTTCTGTGGGTCGCTTCTGTAGAATTGCTCTAGACAGATGGCTCCGATCACCCTGTGTCTACTCTCATAGGATTCCGCCCTTTTCAACCACCCAATAAGGTTTCTCTTGATGCCGTAAGCAATGTCCCGATAATCCTCACTGTCCTTCTTTTCTGTGTTTCGGAACCTTCGACGAAATGCCTTGGCTGAAAGGCTGTACTTCGTTAATAAGGCAGTCTCAACCTTCGCGTAATCATCTGCCTCCTGCGCACTGACTCTGGTGATTACTTCAGCCGCTTCATACGGTAACATAGAAAGCAACCACTGG
Organism: Rhipicephalus sanguineus; assembly: GCF_013339695.2. NCBI lineage: Eukaryota > Metazoa > Arthropoda > Arachnida > Ixodida > Ixodidae > Rhipicephalus > Rhipicephalus sanguineus. Next base: position 325,400,291 of record NC_051176.1, on the reverse strand, counting down.
GGTCATGTACTCGGAGCAAAGTCCATCCTCTCGCAAGTCTACTCAAAACCTCCGAGGAATACTCCTATCTCTTTCCCGACTTGAAATCGGACTAGATATTTATCCATGCACGCGGTATGATTCTATCTCCTCGCTCGTTGAGGAGCCGCCCCAACCCGCTTGAGCCGCTTCCATTCTCAAAGGCAGGCAGGCAAAGAACTTTATTATTATCCGGAGGCGGCAAAAATGATTCTCTGCAACTTTCTTTCCCTCTCTTCTCTTTTTCCTTTCCTGAAACCTTTTGAAAGCGTTTAACGCGCTTTCAATCTGCCCCTCACTGGCTTTTTGCATACTCAGCTTTACAATTTGCGACCTGCCCATTCATACATCCACTTCAATGCTTAGATCCTCGTACACAAACAAAAGTTCATCTTTTAGCATTGTCTTTAACTCCATGACTGCTGTTTGGCTTTGGTCCTGCTCTGTACACACAGCAGGGTGATCCCCTCAATCAGGATCAACAATCCAGCTACTATCACAAAATGAAGCCTGGCGAGTTACAAATTTACAAATACAAATTTATTCACACATATGAACACACGCCAGCAGTGCCGGAATAATTATGCCGTAAAGGAGTACCTAAACATCTGTAGATACCATTGCCAACGTGTAAAACGATCCCAGAGGCACTGTATTCCTCAAGATAGGAAAAAAATTGGGGGACGCTTAAGCTTCGCCTTTAAGAGTTGAACGCGATAGCGATATCCGGCCCCATCCTCATCGTGCTCTGTTTCGCTTGTTATTATGTTCAGTCGCCCGGTCACACACACACACACACACACTCGACATACGTAAAGGTAAAGGTTTCCGCCCTCTTCAACAGGGCTTTTATGACAACAGTGTACCCACTACGTGTAAAAGAATGCGCGCAATAATGTGTAGGCCCTTTGTAATGGGTGGCATGCTTTAAACCAGCAGAAATTACTTGCGTCATACTTTTCCGAAGTTGCAATGCACCCACTACATGTTCGTAAGGGAATACACGCAGCAATGTGTGTGCCTTTTGTAACGGGTGGCCGGCTTCAAACCACCAGCTCGTTATGCAGTTCACATGGTGTGACGCCCGATGGCATTATACGCTTTTACCCCGTTTTACTGCGATATTACATCTCGCACTGTGTCACCTGTACAAAGGACGCGTATGTTTGTGAAGCACTAAAGTTAATTTCAGTCCAGTTCTAAGCAATGGAGTGGCTCTGTCGCTCCACCGGAGCGACAGAGCCACTCCAGAGCCGCGGTAACAGGACAACCGAAGAGTATCAAGTAATTCTGCCTCATCTGCCTACAGGACGCGTGGCTTTGCATACTGTATTTTTGCATGGCGACGTTCGAGCGAGACCCTATAGGGTTGAAGACTACAGAGACGCCCTAGGCCCCACAGGACTGTTACCGGACGTCGTTGCACTTGGAGCCTACCAGATCAATCACGTCTGGGCGGTTACCCTGACCGGAGAGGAAGCAACGAAGAGAATGCTGTCCTTCAAAGAACTTCAGGTGAAGGGACATCGCTGCCTCATCGTAGATCCCCAGGACCGGCAGATAAAACTGCGGCTACATTGGTTGCTTCATGGAGTTGCCGATGAGGATGTGCGAACGGCGTTCGCTATTTTCGGCAATGTTGTCGAAGTGAATCGGGAACGTTGGCGTGTTGACGGCGTCAGTGACAAAGGATCGACGACCAGAACTGTGCTACTAAAGTTAAAGACTGGAATTACAGTTGAGGATCTTCCGCACCAGATACGTGTTGCGGGTGAACTGGCCCTAGTCGTGGCGCCGGGCAGGCCTATGCAATACCTACGGTGCAAAGGAACCGGTCATGTAAGACGGGACCGCAGGGTGCCACGGTGCTCAATTTGTCGGCGATTTGGGCATCGAGACGCCCAGTCCGTGCGGTCATACGCCACTGTTACGAGCGCTGCAACGAACGACGAGCTCGGCGAACTGACCATGGACGCCGCCGAGGCCGAGGACGCGGCTAAGGGTGCAGGAGACGCGGCCAGTTCGTTGGAGGAACGCAAGGCGGTTTATCCTGGAGGGTACCATAAAGCGTTCGACACTGCGGAGAAAGAAGCTACTACGGTAGATACTAACCAGGAGGACACCGCAGAAGACTCCCAGAGCCAGCCAGTGGACATGACAGCGAAAGCGGTGGCAAGACGCGAGTCGCTAGGGCAGGGAATGACACGCGCGTCTAACACTAGCTCGGCGGTCAAGCGACCGTTGGAGAAGTCAGTGGGCACAGCCGCCAGCAAGGTAGAGGGACCACCAGCGAAGGCGACACAGGCAAGGCGCTCTGGCCTCAGGATGAGGCCCAGTCTACCTGCGGGCCGAACGACTGAAAACCAAGTGGAGCTGCAAGAAAACGACGCTGCACCACCGGATGGCTCCGGATGCGTCTAGCACTGTGCTAGACGTACACGGTAAGCACCATGCTCCGGGCCTGCCACCTTTTATTTAGTCTGTAATGATGGCTGACAACGTGTCATTGAGCTTCGCTACTTTAAATGTTCGAGGTTTAGCGTCCAAGAAAAAGCAGGCTCAAGTATACCGCTTGTTAATTGACCTAGATATTGACATGTTAGACGTCCAGGAGACAAAAGTGGAAGGGGAGGAGGAGACCCGGAGCATGATGCTGCGTTTTACGTCGAAATATTATGCCGTTGTTAGTCACGCAAAGGGAGCTTCCGCTGGTTGTGTGCTTTTTGTTAAAAAGGTTCCGGGGTTGATCGTGCAAAACTACTTTTCTTGTGAGTCAGGCAGAATAGTCATTTGTGATTTCATGACCAGCGAAATTGAATGGCGCGTCATTTGTGTCTATGCGCCGAACGTTGAGGCAGATCGAGAAAATTTCTTTGCGATGATTAAGCAACATCTACGTGCACCAAAACAGCTTGTTCTATTGGGTGATTTCAATTGTGTATTGAGCGCGAAGGATAGAATTAATAACCGCCCTGTTCGAGAGAGAAGCGTTGAAATACTCTATGAATTGCTGAATGAATCCAACTTAGATGACGTAGCTGAGTGCCTCGAAGCAGGACGTGAAGTTCGTTTTACGCATTTTCAGGGAACCAGTCATGCACGTCTCGATAGGATATACATGGCAGGGGAGACGATAGCTAAAAGCAATAGTTACGCAGTGGTACCTGTTTCTTTCTCGGATCATTGTCTTGTACAGTGTAACGTTGGACTGAAACAAAAGCACAGCAAATTTAATTGGGAATTATGGAAATTTAACGCTAAATTACTTAGTGATGACACTTTCAATAACTACGTCAGTGAGGGCATTAGGAATATCAAATTGATCAGTGGCTGTAATATTGGCGAGCAATGGGAACTGTTTAAGCAATACGTTAAAATGAAAGCCATTTCGAGATCTAGTGCTTTAAAACATGAAGAAAAAATGAAAGAAAGAACTTAAACCGACGCTTCAGAACTTGATAGCACTAGAAAGTAAGGAGCCCGGTGCATTTAAAGAAGATATACGAGCGATAAAACGGAAAATTGAGCTATTTGAACAGGAACGCTACAGAGGAGCCCTTCTTCGTGCAAGAGCAGAGGCGTGGGCGATGGGGGAGACACCCACAAAGCGCGCGCTTGGAATCGAGAAATCACATGCGTGTCGTAACCAGATAGAAGTAATAGAGGAAAATGACATCCAACTAAATACTAACAGTACTATTGCAGATGCATTCTTCCGGTACTACAAGGGTCTCTTTGCCGCTGCATTAGTTAACGTAGAAGAGTTCAAGAACACTTTCCTAAGCCGGATGCCGCAGTTCTCATGAAACAAAGGAGGCCTTAGAGGCGCCTATAACAGTTTCCGAAATTGAAAAGGCAATAGACAATCTCGCTCCTGGAAAGTCACCTGGGCCAGATGGTCTAGGTGCGATGTTGTATAAAGCGTTCAAAACAGAACTGTCGTCAGTCTTACAAGCTGTCTTCAAGGAAGCTTATACAACCAAAGCTTTGCCTCCGTCATTCGCCGAGACGCACACTATCCTAATACCAAAGACCGACGAAAAAGCAAAATTAAAATTAGTTACTTCATATAGGCCCATTTCGCTAACCAACACTGACTATAAAATACTAATGAAAGTATTGGCAGGCAGATTACAGTCAGTCATTACAGAATTAGTTGGTGAGCACCAAACATGTGGCATCAAGGGGCGCTCAATATTAACGAACACACACACGATGCGCTGTGTCCTTGAGTGTTGTGATGCTTTTCGTTCTGCTGTTGCAATCCTCCAGCTTGACTTAGAGAAGGCTTTTGACTGTGTACCGCACGATGTGTTATTCGCCATACTCGAACATGTTAATGTTGGATCGGTGATTACCGAAGGAGTAGTCCTGGCGTATAAGAACTGTACTACGCGGTTAATTATTAACAAGATCCCGGGGTCTCCGATTAAGCTGGAACGTTCTGTACGCCAGGGCTGCCCAGCAAGCCCACTCTTGTTTGCACTGTACATTGAGAGCTTATGCTTGGCCATATTACATAACAAAGCCATTCGCGGTTTTAGACTGCTTGATACAGAGGTAAAAGTTTTGGCATATGCTGACGATGTAGCAGTGTGTTGTACTACCAGAGAAAGTGTACAAGAGACAGTTGCCGTTGTTAAAAAGTTTGGAGAAGTTACAGGAAGTCGGGTGAATTGGGGAAAGTGTCTCGTACTATGGCACGGAGAATGGTCATCAACCCCAGATATTTATGCTAACGTTCGGTGGTTTAGACATCCAGTAAAGTACCTAGGTGTGCCTTTCGAACACTACAAAGACACCAATGAATACTGGACTGAACAAATAAAACAAACGCGTGAAAGAACAGCGCAATGGAACGGCACCTGTCTCTCAATGTTTGCTAGAGCCACTGTGTGCAACATATTTTTCATGAGCAAATTATGGTATGTGATGCAGGTGTTGTATTGTACACGAGTGAATGTGCAAAAGCTTCATAGGATATTCGCTGTGTTTGTATGGGGCTCCTCTTGGGAAAGATGTAGTAGGACGAATCTGTTCAGAAGAGTAAAAGAGGGTGGACTCAGCCTGTCGCATCTATTTGTGCGGCAACTTGTAAAATCGATTTATTTTCTTTCGAGATGTTCGAGACCCCTTCTTGAGAACAGTATGCCAGTTGCGCCTTTGTCGTGTGTTGCCTAACTTTGTTGTTAGCACCGCAAGCATGCCCGGAGTCACGCGAGGTTTCTTTAAGGAAGTTGTGGACAGTGTCCGCTTTTTGTCAGTTAGGTTTTCAAGTGAATACCTGTTTTCAGTCGGTCGAAAGAAACTGCATAAAGACATATGCGACATGATTTTTCCGGTACCTATGTATAGGGTAATAAATAGTGGGGGCAAGGGTAACGATGTTCTCAAACGTGTTAAGAAAATGCAAATTCAGGCGAGCGCAAAAACCTTTTTCTTTAAGTTACATTCGGGCACCCTGCCGGTTCGGACCTTCTTAGAAGAGCGAGGTGTTTATATGCCGTGGGGTTCCGATTGTTTTATCTGCAGAAAGCCAGAAACAATAGATCATGTATTTTTGCATTGTTGGGAAGGGGTTTTATTTCTGGGACGTTTTACAGAGAACGCTCAAAAAAGAACTTCCCTTGCATTCACTTGGAATAAGATTTTTACCAATAGAAAATGAGGATGGACTGCCTTTCGATCTAATAATGCTTCTTGGCCTCCATTGTCTATGGCGGGCTAGGATGGCCGGTTTCCACTGCGACCCTGACAGGAGACCTGCACGCGTGCTTTTTCGCGAAAGCATTTGTCAATATGTTGATGTACTCAAACAACAAGACTTTGTCCCTGACTGGCTTTCCAGGGTTGAGCCCCTGGCTTACCTAAAGGAATTTTAGGCATGTAACTAATCATAGGTGTGCACTGCTTTGACATTGCTTCAGCTGTGTCTATTGTTGTATTTTCTGCTGTTATTCCTTTGCCGTGTTATGAAACCGGTAATAAAGAAAAAAATGGAGTGGCTCTGTGGTAGAACACCTGCTTGCCACGCAGACGGCCTGGGTTCGATTGTCGCTGGAACCATCGATTTTTTCATTTTTTATTTTAACACGAAAGTGTTTTATGCCGGGGTCCACCAAGTACATCCGTCACGGATATGACGTTGATAAAATGGACACCAACGGGTGAGAAAGAAAAAACTAAGAAAAAGATACCCCGCTGGGAATCGAACCCACGACGTTGCGGCCGCGACGGCAAGCGCCCGACGCCCTACCCACTAAGCCATCTCGGGAGATGCTAGGCACGGCGCGAACGCGCCTTATATCTTTCACACATTCTCTTTCGCGGCGGGCGGAGCGGTGCAGTGCCGCCGTCTGTGAGAGGTGAAAAGAAGTAATGCTTCACGATCGACACTTACTAGCGCTTACTCCGAGATTGCACGCGATATCTGAGGTCATGGTTAAAGCGTCTCGATACCAGAGAGGTAGAGTGGCCGCGCTGGCGTCGCCGAGGCACCCTTGACGCAGTTACGTACTTTGCCTTTGGCTTCGGTTAGCGTGCGTCGGCTCATCGGAGTAGTGCAGCCTCCACGTGCACCAACGGGATTTCTCCGGCGCCGACTGCTTCAATTGCGAGAGCACCGACTAACAAAACTGCTGCAATATGCGTTGCAGAAAGGACGCGATTTTGACGGGCGAATATTGTGCCTTGGTGGAGCGAGAGCAGCGCCTGCGAGACAGAGGCCAGCGGGACGCACGCGTTTGCGGCTCAGGCTACGAACCTCTACCTCCCGTGTTGCTGAAGCGCACTGTGTGGTATGCATGTATGAGAACAGACGTCGGCTACCCATTACTAGAAAGCGCACACCGTGCCGTTTCTCTCCTTAATTGACGACGCTTTGAAGAAGTGCATACCGGGTACCAGTGTTGATTATGAGCTTGTTGATATCATCTAACTTACGCGGGATTCACGATTCGCTGTGTCCAAATATATGTTCACACCGTCAGCTACCACAACGGTTTAATCATGATCATGGGCGTTAGTCGTCGCGATAGAGACATGCTGTCAACATGGGTGCATCCACGTCAAACGGTGCTATAGCTGCCAAACACGAATAGACGTTGTACAAGCTCTCATATATCATTACACAGTAAGCACTACTTCTGTGAAGACACGTTTCACTTTCGTGTTATACCGATTCCTATGAAGGAGGGATCAGCCATGTTTTTTTTTATACGAGAAGATGACTTTTCGCTAACAACCAACGACGCTAACAGCGATGCCGACACCGGAATTTCTTCGGAACGAGCTCTTTGACGCTGTCGCGTTAAAACCCTGATCGATAATGGGGCACGGCGAAGAGTTACAATCTCTTCTTGTTATTCACGGCACATTCACAATAAGTGTTTAAAGAACTAGAACGGGAAAAAATAGGAAGGAGGATTAACAGGGAATATCTTAGCTACTTGCGTTTTGCGGACGATATCGCGCTTTTTAGCGATGAAGGTGACGAATCACGGAAAAAATACTGGAGATGTAAACGAAAGAAGCGTTAGAGTAGGATTAAGGATGGAATCGAAGAAAACAAAAATAATGTTAAGCGGCTCGGCAAAAAAGCGAGATTAAGAGTGGCAACCAGACTAGAAGAATGTGTGAAAGTGTAGGCTCATTACTAGCAAAGGAGCCACCCCCCCCCATGTTTAGCAAAATAACCAAAAAATAAGGTTGGGTTGGTTCGCAAACGTTAGGCATTCGCAACAAATGCTGCCAATTAAACTGCCGCTATCGTTTAAGTGGAAATGACAATTGTTTCAATGATAACTTACGCGCCAGAAACATGAATAAACTACCACACGCGTCCTGAAAAACATTGCGAGTGGTAGCAGAAGATCCCATGAACAGCGGTAGACACTCTCAAGGTAACGGAAAGGAATCGTGCATGTACGCCTCTCACGTGTGCCTGTTGGATCGGTAAGAACACGAGCGAATAAAAAATGCAAGCGCACCATAATAACAGAATACACAAAAAAGGATGGTCAATAGCAAATGCGCGGTAAGAAGATAACAAAAATCCGATGAGACGTAAGACCAACCAACACGTGGCCTTATATGAGATGCGAAATAAAGTTCAAAGTTGAAGCGAGCTCAGTGTGGAAGCACGGGTGCTCTGGTTGCTCTTTGCGGTGGTCTCTGCCAAAAACAGTGCCGGAATCCTGCCGCGCATCCGTCCCGCACACGATCTCGACTTTCCGCCATACGTGTGCACACACCGACACTTCTTGAAGCATTCGGGTGGCCGGAGCGAAAAAAATAACTGCTTCCGCAACAACGATTGTCCCCCCGTCGGGACGGCTACCCTACCCTTCCTGGCCGAGCGAGTTTCGCGACAATGACGCTGAACGGGGGGGGGGGGGGTGTAGAAGTTGAAGAACACGAAAAAAATGCTGATTCTCCCTTCTTCGGAGCACGGCCCCGCCTCCAACAACTGTGTGCGCCCCCTCCCGGGGACCCAGAACGTCGTCTATGGGCATGTTGCTCGTCGAATTATCAATGCACCGCTTGTTGCAACGTGTCGTTACATGAAAACTTTGAGTACACCACGTTGGAACCCCATTGTTTATCGTATTTCACGTGCAAAATAATAATAATAATAATAATAATAATAATAATAATAATAATAATAATAATAATAATAATAATAATAATAATAATAATGATGATGATGATAATAGCGACTGTTTCTAAAAGCACGTGGGAAGCATTCGTAGAATGAGATTTTTACTTGAGGGAGACAGGTATGGTACAAAAAGGACGGCGACGCACTGAAAACAACAACTGACAAACACGTGGCAAACACGTGTTTGTCAGTTCGTTACACATTGTCGGTGGGCTAGTTGGTTTGAAAGCATTCTAACGAAAAAACGTGCCTTCACTTCGTCCCGGTCTTTTTTACGCCATATTCTTCTGCCACTTTTAGGATTAAGGAAAATATTATGGCAAACAAGGCCAAATTAAAAGGTACCGGTGCGAGCTTAAGTGAGGATTTTTGCAAAGAAACTAGGAACACACGTAAAAAATTGTACGAGTACGGAAAGTCGATTGGTCAACAGTTTGCAGTGCTTTAAAAAAGTTATTTATTAACAAAAGATGCTTCGTTTACTGCAGTGAGACCGACAGCGTTTGTGAACTTACCCGTGCATCTGCACATTGGCCTTCAGGTCCCAATATTCCTAGCAGTGTTCTTCCCTCTTCCTAGCTATCCCAACCTACTAAACGTGCCGCAACACTTGAGCCAGTTTCAGTCTTGTTTACAAATATTAGAAGTGTGCTAAGCAAACGTGATGAGTTATCTTCTATAAATGATGAGTGTTCTGCGGACATAGTAGTGTTAACAGAAGCTTGGTTGTCAAGTAAAATTCGCAACACTGAGGTTTTACATTGCAAAAACGCCTACAATTTTTACAGATCTGATCGAATAACAACAGGGGGCGGTGTTCTCATAGCGATATCAGATCAATTTTCCTCTCATATTGTTCCTACATATTAGCCACTAGAACTCGTATGCGCGTGCTTTCGCTTTGCGTATCAAGAAGTGATTTTGTGTGTCTGCTACCGTCCGCCTCACTGCCCCTCAGATTTTTTAGAAAACTTCCATGACTGTTTGCACGTAGTTTCTGTCAGATACCCAAATTCTCAAATATTTGCCATGGGCGATTTTAATTTCCCAGATGTTACTTGCAGCAGTGAGGATGCAACGGCTAGCTGTCTTTCAGCGGAAGGTAATCGCTTTTTAAATATATGCAATGATTTCAATTTAACCCAAGTAATCCATGAACCCACGCACATCACAACATTTTCTTCCAACATAATTGACTTGGTTTTCAGAACTAATCCTTCGGTCATTTCATCGATTCATTATCTACCTGGACTTAGTGGCCATCGCATTGTACACTTCACCTGCGCAATGCAACCACAGCGTCCTATGCACGCAACCAAAGTTATAAAAGATTATGCGAAAGCCGTTTATGCATCCCTATGTACTGAGTTAAAAGTTTTCACTGAAAAATACGTTGCATGTGCTGCTGATAACACTGTGGAAGAGAACTGGGTATCGTTCGAAAATAAGTTTAATTCACTTCTAGATTGCTATGTTCCTTTGCGAACTGTTCGAACGGCGTTCCGCTCTCCGTGGTTCACATGAGCACTTCTTCGCTTGCGTAATAAAAAAAAAGCTACTTTACCACAGCGCTTCATCATCTGATACCACAGAGAGATGGGCGGCTTATCACAGCGCAACATTAGAATACAAAAAAGCTTATGCAGTTGCTAAACAGTTTCTTTAGCGATACACTTCCTTCCCTTCTACGGTCTAACCCTCGTAAGTTTTGGTGTATTGTAAATGCTCTGAAAAATAAGAACATCGATCTTTGTGACGAACTTGGTTTATTCTAAAAAGACAGGGCGTGCAAACAAGGACACAAGAAAGAAGTCAGGACACCACAAACGCCGTTTGGCGATTGCAAGTGACAGGTGCTGCGAAGGTTTGCAAGACGTATTTAAAAACGCATTTTCTGCTGACAACTCCAATCATTTGCCAATTCAAGCCGATCCTGGATATTTCCGAATGGAACCAATCATCATTGATCAATTGGGGCTTTTTCAAATCATACTAAAAATGAAAGCGGCAGCACCTGGCATAGATGGAATCGCTCTCCAACTTCTCAAAGAAACTGCCATTTATTCTTCAGTCATTTTTTCGCAGCTGTTTTCACAATCATTGCAAAATGCCCCATTGCCCAGTGACTGGAAGGCGGGGAAGGTGGTTCATGTGCCTAAACCAGGTGACTCGTCTAATCCTTCTAATTACAGGCCCATTACTTTGACCAGTATTCCATGTAAGCTTCTCGAACACATCATCTATTCTAACCTAATTATATTTCTCGAAGAAAATAACTTCTTTCATAACAGTCAGCATGGTTTTAGGAAACACTACTCATGCGAAACCCAACTACTTCTCTTCACCAACGACTTATTTTCAGCATCTGACACTGGCTCCATGATCGATTGTATTTTCCTTGATTTTCAAAATGCTTTTGACACCATTTCTCACCGTTTACTCCTACTAAAACTAAGCATGCTAAATATTGATTCAAACATATTACGATGGATTGACTGCTTCTCGTCTAACAGAACCCAACATGTAACAGCTAACGACCATAACTCACGCAATTGTTCCGTAACATCTGGTGTGCCGCAAGGTTCTGTCCTTGGACCCTTACTCTTTTGAACGAGAAGTGAGCAGCGGCTGCAACGTACAAGGACGCTTTATAAGCCTTCGCTCCTTTTCTACTGCAGCTACATTCACGTGACTCCTGCTGTCCTGGAAGTAACGGGCCAAATTTACGTGCCGCCCCGTGCTGTAAACGTGGCAAACTATTTCTGCGTTGATCGGAAACTTCACCGCTGTCTGTTTTCGTCTGCCTGTTCACTGGCAGATAGATCAGATACCGTGCGCTGACACAGAGTGCATCGACCTACTACGCCTGCGCTGCCAGCTCTTGGGGCCATATAAAGTGGTCCATCGCAACTCTGCCTTCATTTGTGAGCAGCGGCTGCAACGTACAAGGACGCTTTATAAGCCTTCGCTCCTTTTCTACTGCAGGTTAGTCATTCTGTTTCGCTAACATCCTATGTTATTGTATTTGCGGCTGCTGCTCACGAGTGTGTTTCTTGGTTCCTGTTTGCTTTTACAATGCCTACTAACAGTGAACTTGCCAAAAAACTTGAACAGTTAGAATTACTGCTAAACAGTAAGCTAGACTAGCTTGTTGACGACCTTGCTGTTAAGATTGGCAAGAAGTTCGAGGATCAGGGACTTGGTAACCTTGCTTTTCTGGCTGAAAGTGTGCGCTGAGCGAACAGTACGACAATTTCAGAGCGTCATACAATGAAGTAGTGACCGCTAACAAGGCGTTAGCTGCTCGAAATGAAGTGCTGACAAAAAAAATCGCGGACATGGAGCAGTATAGCAGAATGAACAACATCGAAATAAGAGGCGTACCATCCTCACAGGGTGAGGATTGCACGGAAATTTTGAAGAAAGTTGCCGAGGCAATTGAGTGCCCTCTTTCTTCTGGGGAAATTGATATTGCACATCGTGTAGCAAGCAAGACAACTGACAAGAACATTATTGTTCGTTTCTGCTCACGCGCAAAGAATGAGTTTCTAAGTAAGGGTCGCAAAGCCCGTCTGCGGTCCTCACAACTTGGCCTTTCTGGCAGTTCAGATAAGCCCATTTACATCAACGAACACCTCACAGTCGATAACAAACATTTGTTCAGCAAAGCCCTTGCGCTAAAAAAAGAAAACAAATGGCAGTTTTTATGGACTGAAAACTGCCAAATCAAAGCTCGCAACTCAACCGAGTCCAGGGTATTCAGATTAGCTTAGGAGGCTGATCTTCGCGTCCTGACGTAGAGACTAGGCGCGCGCAAGTCTTGGAATATTTTTCATCATGAGCTCGATGTTATCGCCTACAGAAATCCCTACACTGCTTACACAAAGGAATACGTCGTTTATTGATATCAACGCGCGAAGTTTGCGTAAGAATGGCGACAGAATTTCAGCTTTCATTGACTCGTTAAATCAACCAATTTCATTCATTTGTGTTTCCGAAACGTGGCTCGATAATTCGGATGCCAATTTATATGGTTTTTATAAATAGCAAGCTGAATACTGTCACCGTATTTCAGATCGCCATGGTGGTTCTGCTATATTTATTTCACCAGACAATCCTTATAAACGTAGGACGGATCTTGCCCTACATGTAGATCACTGTGAATCGGTATGTATTGAAAGTGATATACAGCAGAAATCTCAGAATAGTACTATCATCCTCGGTTGCATCCACCGTTCCCCATCTTCATCCGTTCCTGATTTCCTGAGTGGGCTATCTAAGCTTCTTCATAGCATATCTCTCGAGCATAAGCAAGTTTTAATTCTTGGTGATATTAATATCAATTTACTCGACATCGATAATGGCACTACAACTGCCTATACTGACTGTTTAGCTGGTTTCGGATTTGAATCATTAATTACTTCTCGCACTAGATATTCTACGCATGGAAGCTGTACGCTTCTTGATCATGCTCTAACTAACATCGCACCTTCTCCACTCGCGGGTGTCATAGATACGCATATCACAGACCATTTACCTGTACTCGTCGCAGTTCAGGCCGAGATTCCTCAGTCCAGTTCAACCTACTTTTCCTCGAAGTTAGACCGTGAGGGCTTCGTTAGTACCATATCAGGTACCGATTGGTCATGAATTAAATCTGTGGAAGACCCAGAACTAGCGCTTGAAAGTTTTTGCTCCATCTTTTTAGAAGCTGTCCGCACTAACACAACTACCGTCAAATGCAGAAAACATTTCAAGTTTACCAGTAATCCATGGGTAACGAAAGGTCTGCTAACCAGTATGAGAAAAAAAGAAAACTTATACAGAAAGACTAAAAAAAACCTTTCAATGTTCGTTTGGCTGCTCGATATAAATCATATTGTAATGTGTTGAACAATTTGCTGAAGAAATCAAAACAACTATATTATGACAATGAATTTGCAAAGCATAATGGAAACCCTAAAAAGCAGTGGGAACTTCTTAAAAACTTTATGAATTCCCCAAAGAATGATGTTACCTGTAATAGTGTAAATTGCAAGGGCAAATCTATAAGTGATGCTTCTACCATAGCAAACTCTTTCAGTGACTATTTCTATGACATATACAACAGCCGTCAAACAGCTTCTGCTTATCCGATGACACGATGTAATCGGTCTTTCTTCCTATTTCCTGTAACTGCCGATGAAGTTTGCTCTGTTGTATTAGCTCTGAAGAACACCAGTGCTGGTTTAGATAACATTTCTGTTTTCCATCTGAAAATTGTTGCACCTTTCGTTTCCGAGATACTCAGCATTATAATTAATCGTATTTTCAAAAGCGGCGTTTGTCCTAGTACACTAAAAAAGCCCCAAATTATTCCAGTATTTAAGAAAGGTGATAAATCTGAAGTGTGTAATTATCGTCCGATTTCTATTCTATCATCAATTAGGAAAATTGTCGAAAAATTATTTTGTAAACGGTTAAATGCTTATATAAAATAGTTCAATTTGTTAAATCGCTGTCAATTTGGTTTTCGTACGGGCAGTTCGACTAACTTAGCTTTATTATCCCTAACAGACTACGTTCGTCACTCACTTGACAATGGAAATTTCGTTGCATCAGTTTTTTTGGACATTACTAAAGCTTTTGATACAATTAATCATAACATCCTTTTTGTAAAGTTGGAGTCACTTGGCATTACTGGTCCCGTATTAAACCTTATAAAATGTTACTTGCTTAACAGAGAGCAAACAGTATTTACTGGTGGTGTTTATTCTAATAAAAAAATTATTAATCAAGGTGTACCGCAGGGATCGATACTGGGTCCCTTACGTTTTTCCATTTATATTAACGATCTACCATCACGTCTTAACTCCGCACAGTGTGTGCTGTACGCGGATGACACTACCATCTCACTGTATAATAAATCTCTACCCACCTTAGTTTCTAAACTAAACAGTGAACTTGAACGAATTGTTGAGTGGTGTTTCAAACCAATTAATCATCAATTTTAACAAAACTACGTTTATGATCTTCAGAAATGCGCACAAAATACTACCAAACAGACCTGATTTAATTTTAGATGGTCATATCATCCCGGACTCCAACTGTGTGTCTTTCTTGGGGATTAAACTAGATTGTAACCTTAAGTTTTGTGATCACATTGCTTTCATTAAACATAAATGTACATTCGGTATAAGAGCACTTATTAGGTCAAAACCATATTTCTCTAAAGGTGCGTTATTATCATTATATTTTGCCTTCATTCACAGTCACATCACCTACGGCATTGTCTCATGGGGCAATACGTATCACTGCCATATATCGTCTATTCAGCACTTACAAAACCAAGCCATTCGCATCATCACTAACAGCAACTTCTTCACCAATGCGTCTCCATTACTTCGTGAGCACAACATATTACATATAACAGGCTTGTTTAGGTATCATCTCACTATTACGTTTCAAAAACTACTTAATAAACAGCTCTCATACGATTTTTAGATGCGAAGTATCTTAAGGCGGAGCTCAATCCGGTGGTGGAGGTGGTGGTGTGCGGCGTGACCACCCTTACTGCGCATGCGCATACCCTCTCCACACACCTCCTCTCCACTCACCATCTCCCCTTCCCCTCTCCACTTTCCCTCTCCACTTTCCCTCCCCCTCCCGCTCTCCCATACCCCTCTCCCCTCCCCCTTTCCACTCTTCCTCTGAAACGCGGGCTAGACATGCCGAAATTCTCTCCTGCGCAACGCCGCGATGAGCTCGAGCGCATGCGCGTCCCCTCCCCCTCTCTCTCATCTCCTACGCTGCCCCCCTCTCGCCCGCCTGTCGACCGCGTTCCCCGCTCGCCCTGTGAGAATTAACGGCCAGGCTAGATGGAAGATACGACGCGCGTAGCGTCCCTCTTCGCGTTCCACGACGCGAGGTCGGTAGCATGCCGAACGAACGCCAACGGAACGTGATCGTGCAAGTGCTCCGGCTTCGCATCGCCTCATGGTCCCCTTTAGCGGGAGATGGTGTAATTTTTTGTTGATTCCAGACATCTTACTAATACAAACATTACCAGGTTTGGGCATAGCTCAAACTTTCTTTTGCCTATTGTACATACTAACTACGGCAAAATGACCTCGACATTCACCGCCATAAAATTGTGGAACGATTTACCGCTGACTGTCAAACTTCATCTTTTCATGAATTCAAATATGCCATTAAACTTTTTTACTTGCAAATGTAAATTTAACGAATTCAGCATATCGCTACTTGTGTAGCTTCTTTTTGATCATCACAATGGTTCACTTGTATTATAATTACTTTTGTTAGTTCTTTTTCAGTTATTTTACTTTGCCACTGTGTTTCAATATATGTACTTTATTGGATATTATTTGTGTTTATTGCGTTTCCTTTTTTGTTGCTGGTGTTCACCTGCTCACTGTTTTTACTTCTTGTTAACTATTATTAACCGAGGGTCCCGCTGCAGTCTTCGACTATGGGACCCTCGTCTGTATATTTTTGTGTATCCCCATTTTTGTGTATAATAGAATAATAAATGACTTTGACTTTGACTTAACTTATATTTATGACCTTCCATCCAGCATAACAACAACAATCAGGCTATTTACCGACGATTGTGTCATCTACCGCATAATTAACCCGCATGATTCATCACTACTTCAATCTGATCTTGACAACATTACATCTTGGTGCTCACTCTGGTCAACGAAACTCAATATTAAGAAATGTAAAATAATGAGGATCTCTCGACGAAGTACTGACTGCACTAGCCCTGTTTATTCAATTACTAATTTTCAGTTGTCATCTGTCAATACTTACAAATATCTAGGTGTTTACATAGATAACAATTTAACATGGAATAGTCATATCACTTATATGTATAACAATTCTAACCGAACTCTCGGCTTCTTGCGCCGTAACTTTCCATTAGCGCCTGTTTCATTAAATCTTCTTTACAAAACACTAGCAAGATCTAAACTCGAGTACGCCTCATCAATCTGCGATCCTCATTCTTGTTTACTTGTTAATGCACTAGAATCCATCCAAAATCGCTCAGCTCGTTTCATTGTCGCTAATTACTCCCGTACTGCTAGTGTCTCATCAATTAAAATTTCTCTAGACCTCACTACTCTTTCAAACAGGAGGGAGCAGGCACGCCTATGTCTCTTCCACAAAATTGTTTTCATGAATCCTGAAATAAAACGCACCTTGTTCTCGCCGCCTCCTTACGTTTTATCTCGCATCGACCATAACTTCAAAGTTCAGGTGCCATTCTGCCATACCAACATGTACTTCCACTCCTACGTGCCGAAGACTTTATCCAAATGGAACCACCTTCCTGCCTCCATCGCCAGCAACCCCGATCATGCATCATTCAAGACTGCCATCTCTAACTTTCTCTGTAACGCCGCGAATGGCACTGAGAGTATTTAAATAAATAAATAAATATCTTTCTTTTTTCTCAAGTAACGAACCACTTAGCTCAGCAACACGCCTTGTTGAGCTTTTTACTACTTTCACAAGGTAAAATTATATGTCATCACTGCAGCAAATGCGTTTGTTACGCTTAACCACAACACGCGCGCGTGTGTAAATACGTGCACACACACAGATGGGAACCTACCCGTGTAGTTTATGAGCACTCGCGCCACAGTCAGCGGCTGAAAGGATGTAAAGGATATAGCGCAATAAATATGATGTCGGATTCGGGTTATGCACAGAATTAGAATTCACATAAAACTTCTTCCGCTAATAGTATTCGTGCGGGAATGTTTGGTCGAATCCTGATGCTGGATATACTAGTGAAGTCGGCCGACCAATAGCGAAACATTTACGAAAGAGAAGCACTGTGAATTTGGCCCATGAAGTTAATGGTATGTGTAATGAAGTTTCAACGTTTTGATAGCGTTGAACAACTGGTCAACGAAGAGGCCATGTAATGTGAGTCACTGCTTCTTCTGAAGGCCACCTTTTCATGTAGAAAAGTGACTGTGCTAGTGATAACTGTTAGTCATTGTCATAGCGGACAAGAGAATGCAAGCTATTCACTCGGCGATAGTTGGCGCCCCGAATCGTACGTGAGAAGTTAGCACGGTACGATACATGCACTTTCTTATATGTGCTACCAATCCATGTAGCGGCTTTCTGCAGCTTGGGCGACAAACATTCAAGCGCGTAATGCTCCGTTGTACTACAAGTATATCCCGTGTTGAGGGAAAAAAGCACATGAACAAAACGCGTGCTTAGGACGCTCGACGTCTGATTGATATGTAGGATAAATGAATAGATTTCCTGTAATCCTTATCTCGATCGGATCAATAATCTGGTCGAGTGCAGAGGGGCGGCAAAAAGGGCCGAATATTCCCGGCAAGAGATTGTGACTGAGCTCTACACTGTCTGAACGACGGAAAAATGAGCCCAATATTAGCCGCTGAAAGCCAACGGCTCGGACGCTCAGCCTACATAGGCTAAAGAACGGCAGAACTGGCCCAATATTTGCGAATCGAAGCCATTGGTGCAGCCGATATGGGCAGGACAGCGGCAAACCAGGCCCAACATTGCCAGTGAAAACCCAATATCAGATGAAGGGCGGCAACACCGGCCCATTTTTGCCGGCCAAATTCAACGGCACAGCCAATAATGGCTCACTGCCGGCAACATTGGGCCGAGATTGGGCCTCGCATAACCACCGTAAAACCAATACTGCCCCGACGTTGTGTCCTACCTGTTCCTTGACCTTACCCGCAACGCCTTACGCGAGCGCCAGCAGCAGCGAAGCGCGACGCTTCATAGAGGACATGGACGCTAGCATCGGAGCACTGCGCAACTACGAGCAGGTTCGCCAAGGTCTTCCTACTTGATATCATCCTTCCCTCCAGCGCATTCATTGAGTGAGTGTCTAGTGTAGCAGTTGACCACTTAACGTGTTAACGTGGAAGAGCCAGCGGCGACAACTTTGAAAAGCAACTGCTAGGTTTGTGGAGATAACAACGAACGCGAAGTCCCGGTCACCATTCCCGATTTCGACGAAATTTACTGTTGGCGCAGGTATTTGACCCAGAGCAATGATTTCAAAGTTAGTTTTGAAAAATGCTTTCCACGCGTAAAGAAACTGAAATATTTGGGCCGCAAAAAAAACATTTCTGGCAATTTCGAAATTTCTGAGATTTCAGCGCACCTATCAAAAAAACGGTGCACTTCCTGGTCACAATATTTGTTCCCGTAAAAGAACATGTGAAATACAGTGTTATAGTACTTTGTTTGGCTTGGCCATTGAAGGACTTCTGTACCGGCACTCATGTACAATGCGGGCGCTCCAGCGGGCGTCCCTGCAGATTTGACAAGCGCAAGACGAAGAAGCCTGCCGCACCAGGCTAGGCATTTGTTGTTCTGGGCCAGATGCTTTGTGATTACGTGTGACGTACAATTATGCTGAACGCGATTTTCATGCACAGAACGAATAACGCAGCTGCCAGGCTGACATGTGACGATTTACAACTTGCTAGCAACCAAAATAATGCATTCTAAACAGACAGGGCGTGCAAACACGGACACAAGAAAGAAAGTGTCCATGTTTCCACGCCCTGTTTTTTAGAATGTATACTTACCAACTTGCTCAGCTCTCTGTTATCCTAAGCAAAATAATGCAGCGTTTTCTTACGCACAATGGTAGACAAGGCCCTTGACTACAATCGGAGAGATTTAAAAAAAATTAAAAATGGCCTTCTTCAGAAAGGTATTTTCAAGCTGCGGCGTTCTTGGCAAGTCACATACCTTTTTGCACAGTTTTGAAGTATAACAGTGCGCGCGAAAACCATCTAAATTATTTTAAAAGAAAGAGCAATTATCAAACTCAACATGCACCGAATTTTATTATCCTCAGTTGAACTAACATGCGGCAACGAATTCGTGAAATACAGGCATTATGGGCCGTTTGCCATGCTTGTAATTTTTTTCGTCCAAAGTCCATCAATGGCCTAGGCTAAAAAAAATATGAATAACATTGTATTTCACTTGTTCTTTGATGGGAATAAATATTGCGACCAAGAAGTGTACCGTTTTTCTCGCGAGGTGCCCTCAAAGTTAAGAAATTGCAAAATTGTCAGAAAAGTGTTTCTTACGGCCAAAATTTCTTTATTTTTTTACGCGGACCAAATTTTTTCATCAAAATAAGCTGAAATCACTGTTCTGTGCACTATATCTGCGTCTACAGTATATCTCATCAAAAACGGGTCCCCGTGTTCATTCTTATTTGGACACACCCTCCCGTTGAAAGTTAACAACGTATAACGCTATATCACAGAAGCCACAGTAAGCATCTCAGCCTTCTCTCTACCATGCAAGCCACAGTAGCTCGTTGTAGTTTGAGTAAACTGGTGTTATTGTGCTACGGCAATTAAATTTTGAAGGAAAATAGCGCGAAAGTAATCGATTAAATTTCTGTAATTGCCCAGTTACATTACCGGGGCTGTGAGTGACCACTATAATGAATTGGATTTTATAGAAAGTAATTGCAAGTGTAATCGGTTACTTATTTTCTCTAGCATGTGCCAGTGCGATCTAAGGAGCAGGTACGACCGATTAAAATTTTGATGTCTCATTATTCATAACCAGGACAAAATTGATTTATCTGAATCTTCTGCAATTTCTCCAGATCAGAACTCTAGACCGCGGCACAGTCTGTACAGTGGCGGTCAACACAGTGGAGACCACGGGAGCGCATGAGAAAGACGGTGCCTTCTGACGGCTGCTTGCGACGCTCGAGAGTGCGTCCTCGTTTACCCGCCAGCCTGCGCACCCGAACGCCAGAGAAAGCGCTAGGTGCAGTCACCGACATCATATCGTGACTTGTTATGGCAGTGCCCCACGCCTTGTCCTCAGACAGGCCAGTTAGCTGTGAATCGCGGAACATGCAGCAATCTCCTGTGGTGCTCGGCATCCTGCACCCATTCCTATGCGCTATGAAAGAAGAAACTCGCTTTGTAGCCCAAAATCTACAAGGTAATGCACATAGATTTCAAAGAAAGAAAGCCTTGCAAGATGACGACGTCCTCGACCTAGGACGACGTCTTCACAGCAGAGCTGTTATGGTTTGTCTGTGTAGCGTAGAAAGAACGCTATCATCGTCAACGGACTCTCTTCGTGAACGTTATATGAGCCTAGTTAGGCGAATTTAAGTATAGCCAAGCCTTTTAAGTCAAGCCCTAATTAACATGAGTTGAATTTTCAGTGTGGCTGGTGAGTTCGAGCTACCCAGCCAATCCTAATTATGACTAATTAATACGAATTGAAACTAAGCCTAATTTGTGCTAATTAGCTAAATTGCTGATTAAGTACTGGGCGGGCTCGGAAATGCGAGTTACTAGAGGCTAAGGCCACATATGTTAATTAAGCAAGTAATCTCCTCGAATAGTGTTGGTTCGGTGCTGCTCCGTGGTGGCTAATCCACACTCAATCGATAAGCTAGTGGCCAATCTTAAAAGACAGGGCGTGCAAACACGGACACAAGAAAGAAGTCAGGACACCACAAACGCCGACTAACAACTGAATAGATGCACAACGGCGGAAAAAAAGAACGCACGAAAACGTATCTACGCAGGCCCATGCAATAGGCGAATCTATCAATCCGGCACGCATGGGGGCCTACGCGAAATATAACTGTTAAGGCATTTGATTTCATCTTTACGCAGTTTAATCGACGGTTGGCTCACGCATACGCTACCACTATTCTCGATATGCCATGCCTCAATCATCAGGCGCGTTTCTTCATTCCTATGTTGGTACAAAACTGCGCAATTTTGGCGAGCATTTACACTCTCGACAATATAACGATAGATTAGAAGGCGAGCCTCCGGTTAGTGATCTTTTATGTTCTAATAATCTCTGGTTAATGCAGAGGCCCGTCTGTCCTACGTAGAAGCGGCCGCAGCTGAAAGGAACCTTATACACCCCACTTGTACGACAATCAGTGAACTTGTTTGTGTGTTTTACCAAACAATCATCAGTTCGCTTCTTGTCTTTTACTAGCTCATTCTTCCTCTGCACAGCGGCACAAATCTTACCTAGCTTATTGGCAGCCGTGAAAACAACATTAACGCCGTATCTACTTCCTTTCTTTAGCCTGTGAGATACGCAATGAATGTACGGTATACCTACGACACGTCTCTTCCTATCGCTTTCTGCAACCATGCTCGGACTTAACATAATGAATTTCTTTAAACGCTCAGCGACAGTGGCCACTGCATCACGGGGATAGCCCACATCTAAAAGACGCGTAAGCTGTGCGTTAAAGCTATCACTCACTTTGTGCTCACACGACTTGGTGAGGGCAGACTTAAGGCAAGACATGGCGATACCGTTTTCTACAACCTTCGAGTGCTTCGACGAAAAATTTAATAGCGGTTTTGAAGATCTAGGAGCATACTGCCAGCACACGTGGTTCTTCTGAAACGTTAAGGAAATGTCTAGAAATGGTATTTATTATTCTAAGGTAACTCTTTAGTAAAGTTCAGCCCTCCTCCATTTAATTCAAATTTTTCGCTCACGGAAGTTACCACCTTTTCAAAGTCCTCACCACTACAAAAAATTAAGTAGTCGTCCACATAACGAAAAACCTTAATGACAGAATTACCTAAGGCACCTTCCAAAAGTTTGTCAATCTTGCTAAGGTATAAGTCACCAAGAACCGGAGCAACCTTAGAACCAATACATGTCTCTGATTTCTGCACATAAACGCCTTCCTTCCAACCTACAAGCGTCGACTTTAAATACATGGAAAGAATTTCTAGAAAAGCCCCGGTAGAAACACCACATTTTTCGGTGAAACCGTCTCATTTTCGTTAATACATTCATTAACACATTTTAACGAGTGCTCATGCGGCAAAGAGTAATAAAGGTCTTCAATATCCATACTAAAAGCTTTACACCAGCCGGGGGTCTCCTCTGAGTGGAACTGAACTAGCGCTGGAGAATTACACACACGAAAAGGGTCCGGAAAACTCAACGAAGTTAAGCAGCTCTGCAGATAACTAGATACAGCGACTTGCCAGGCGCCTTTCTCGGAACAACTGCTCGAAAAGGAATATCGTTCTTATGTGTTTTCGCTGAAAAAAACAATTCTAAGGTAATCCAAAAAACGGCAGGAAGTGGAAGATGGAAGCTGCGATGAAAAAATCCGTAAAACAGGTGGTGGATGCTCGAGCCAACGTTTCGACAAGTGGACTTGTCTTCTTCAAGGCTGGAACTGCCTTGAAGAAGACAAGTCCACTTGTCGAAACGTTGGCTCGAGCATCCACCACCTGTTTTACGGATTTTTTCAATTCTAAGGTAAGTGATTTAGCCTTCTTGACATTACAAGCTATTCTCTCAAGATTATGCCTTGACAAAAGGTCGACAGCACGTAGCCTAACTACTGATGGTTTAATTTTACCTGTCCTAAAATTCTTTTCTATGGCTGTCAATGCTTTTTCCGAGAACAAACCGTCCGGCATAATTACAAAATACCCTTCCTTATCTGAAATTACTGGCCTGAGTTTCTTCTCGACACAGTAATTAACCAAAGGCCGGATAGGATCAGGACACTTGAGATGCATATCAGATCCCTTGATACTAGCAACGCAGTCTGAAATGCAGTGGGAGCGCTCTTCTTCAGGAACTAGTCTAGTGATTGTACGGGGCAAACTTAAAACGTCTATTTGTTTCAGGTTCGGCTTAAAACAATATTTGGGACCTAAGGCTACGGTTTTACAGTGACTATCTTCTAAGACAGCTCCTCCAAGGAATAGCAAGTTATCTTGCGGTGAAACAGCAGAAAAAATTTTCCTCTTACATGGTTGAAGTTCACGAAGTTTCACCCTTCGTATGAATTCCGCATGCTGGTTAGCTGCCCTCATCCACTCGGCGTATAGCTGTTTCTGGCGGCGATCGTCACGCGGGGTACAGCAACGGACCTTGAGGCACTCCTGATAAAATCTGACTTGACGCCAAGATTCCGCGGTCAAAATGGCACATATCCTCCTGGCATGTACGGTAGAGGGTTGCAGAAAGCCGCACAGAAGTTGAACTTCAACTGGGCAAATTCTGTTCTTAGGAAACCATGAAAAAGTCCTAGCACGGACCAAGCAAATAGCAATTAAAGAAGCCAAAGAGGCAGGATTGTTCAGATAAGTAGGAGAACATGGAAAATGGCTCAGAGTACTAGAAATGAAGCTTAGAATAACACAAAGCTGAGCTAGTTGTTAAGTATTCATCCTAAAAAGACAGGGCGTGCAAATACGGACACAAGAAAGAATTCAGGACACCACAAACGCCGACTAACAACTGAATAGATGTACAACGCCGGAAGAGAAGAAGGCCCGAAAACTTATCTGCGCATGCCCATGCAATAGGCGAATCTATCAATCCGGCACGCGTGGGGACCTACGCGAAAGATAGCTGTTAAGGCATTTGATTTCATCTTTATGCAGGTTAATGGACGGTTGGCTCACGCATGCGCTACCATTATTCCTGATATGCCATGCCTCAATCATCAGGCGCATTTCTTCATTCCTATGTCGGTACAAAAATGCGCATTCATTGAATTTAAAAGATTGCTAACCGGAGGCTCGCCTTCTAATCTATCGTTACATTGTCGAGATTGTAAGTGCACGCTAAAATTCAATGCATGCGCAGTTTTCTACCGACATAAGAATGAAGAAACGCGTCTGATGATTGAGGCATGGCATACCGAGAATAGTGGTAGCGCATGCGTGAGCCAACCGTCGATTAACCTGCATAAAGATGAAATCAAATGCCTTAGCAGTTATCTTTCGCGTAGGCCCCCATGCGTGCCGGATTGATAGATTCGCCTATTGCATAGGCATTCGCAGATAAGTTTAAGGGCCTTCTTTCTTTTCCGCCGTTGTGCGTCTCTTCACACGCCCTGTCTTTCTAGAATGCATACTTACCAACTAGCTCAGCTCTCTGTTATTCTAGTGGCCAAATTTTGCCTTACGAAATAGATCACGTGAGCACTTCGTGCAGCCGTGTGTGGATGCACGTATCACTTAGCAAAAGCCAGAAAAGCCTAGCCAAGCCAGGACCATCTAGGCGCCCACAAGTGTTGCTGCGACCCAGCCTTGTCACTTAGTGCAAACTGCGCTTCTTTTTCTTTCAGGCAAATCGCTCGGGGCTTCCGCGGCGAGTGCACAAGTGGCGCTTTCTCTGGCGTTGCTGTGCACGCGCAGTTGAAGCGAACAAACTAACAGGCTGGCAGGTAAACAAGGACGCGCATGCGCAGTGCGTGCTCTCGAGCTTCGCAAGCAGCCGTCAGAAGGCGCTGCGGCACTCTTTTCCACGCCCCCTTCCCTACCTACCTCGTGGTACATACAGACCGCGACTGTACACACAGTCCAAACCACGTATATCAAACTCGGAAAAATGCGCAAATACAAAGTTTTCGAGGATGTGCCGTACGTTTTGGTGCGAAAGTTCCGGCACTGTTTCACGATAATGTAAGGAAGGTGGCTTCACGTAAATACGTTGGAATTTCTTCTTATGCTTTTATTTTACTGCCGTTTGTAGTTCAGGGCGTAGGTTGTATGTAGGGGCGGGTTATGCGCGAGAATATACGGTATCAATGTTTTCATGCGGAGCTGTGCGTTTTCGTCGACCGCCGAAAGCCTTGGCCCTAATGTTGGTCTTGTTTGACGATTTCATACTCAGCGTGCTTCTTGGGATCACAGCGCACTTTCCGTCCCAAATGCATGCTCCCCTTCCGTGAGGAAAAGCGAATTTCTTGGGGTGTATTGCAGTGCCCAGTGTATCGAGTCTTCCGGCTATTTTAAATGCGAAGCACTTTCGCCGTTTCCATCTATCAATCTAGCTGCTGATGTCTTGGCACTCATATACCAAGCCGCTACGGCTTGGTATATACCAAAACTGGCATAGCAGGACACGAGTACTATATCACGAACGCGATTCGCTGGTCATGACAAGGATAACGTGAAAATCCTGTCGCGTACGTCATGAAACCATTTCCACCAGTAACGTGTGGCATACACCCTCCTACCACGGCCCGTGGTATGCGCCACAGACGAGAATATGCACTCGAAACCTTAACACGACAGCTTCAAAGACCCTGTGTGGCAGAAAATCCTGTGTCAATGAGCGAAAAATCCCCATGTAAGTAAATTCGTGGTTCGAGCCGGAATCGAACCCACGCACTAGCAGGGCTTTGCAAACTGCTTTGGAAAAAGAGAATGTCGAGGCAACTGTGGTTGGCTTTTATAGCATTTGTAGCCAGGCCGCCCCCAGCGATTCCTGTGGCTGTACCGCGAAGTTACGCCGAAGCCATCGTCGGACCCCAGGCCTTCGACGCGGCCGTGCCGCCTACGTACGTCGACGTCGTCCCCAGGCCCGACTCCTGCCCAGAATGCCCTCATATCAGCAGCCGTCTCGACCATCCCGTTCTGCGACATGGATGGGGCCCGCGAACCGCTGGCGCACTTCCGACAACCACCCCATCTGTTTCGCGTGCGGTTGCGCCGGCCACGTCGCACGCTACTGCAATCGCATGGAGCCCCCTCGGGTCGCATCAGCCCTCCCCAGCCAATCAAGCCGACCTTATTATGACCAAGCGCCGCCTATGTCACCGACGCCCCGCCCCGCAACATCTACCCGCCGGTCACCGTCTCCACGACGTCGCTCACTGTCGCCGATGCGGCCGCGTCCGGTCTCACGTGACCAGGAAAACTAGTCGTCGCAGTCCACGAGGCAAGGGCTGCGGCGCTATCGAACTGCGAAAGCCCTCAGCGAAGCCCATCGAACGTGATAGACGTGTTTGTGGACGGTGTTCGCGCATCTGCCCTTATCGACACTGGAGCCGCCGTATCCGTCATGGACGCCAAACTTAGCCGATTACTGCGAAAAGTGACGACGCCACTTTCCGGTCTCTCCCTCCGTACAGCTAGCGCCCAAAGTATCCACCGTACAGCGGTGTGCACCGCCCGCGTCATTATTCAGGATGCTCTCTACGCCGTCGAATTGATCATAATTCCTGCCTGCTCTCACGACGTCATCCTAGGATGGGATTTTCTCTCCCTCCACGACGCCGTCATTCATTGCGCACCAGCCGAAATAGAGCTCTCACCGTTCTCTGATTGGACGCCGGCAGACAATCCATCGGCTGCGGGCAAGGTACATGTCAAAGACGACACCAAGGTGCCTGCAAACTCGTCAACGGCGGTGTCAGTCTACTGCGCAAGTCTCTCCGACTCCGTTGCGCTCCTCTCGCCATTTGACCGTGTTTTCACGAGGAAAGGCTTGCTGGTGCCTTTCGCGACCGTGCAAGTCACTCAGGGCAGCACCTCTATTTTTGTTATCAATCCATCCCCGTACAGTGTCACGTTGGTGCAAGGGGAATGTCTCGGTAGCGTGGAACCCCTCGAAGACGCACAAGTTATGGACGAACCAGATGAAATGCACTGCCACAGTTCCAGTACGCTCGGTGCTGTTCCCACGTCTGGTTCATCACCCGCTGATGTATTTGGTTCCTCCATTGCTGACAACCTTACGCCAGTCCAGCGTTCCCAGCTTCTGGGCCTGTTGGAAGAATTTCGCTCTTCTTTCGATGTCGCTCAAACTTCTCTCGGCCGCACGTCCGCCGTTACGCATCGCATCGACACTGGCACCCAGCCGCCACTGCGGCAACGTCCATATCGCGTATCTCCCACAGAACGCCGTGTAATCAACGAGCAAGTCGACGAGATGCTTCGCCGCGATGTTATTCGACCTTCTAACAGCCCCTGGGCGTCTCCTGTCGTTCTTGTTGCGAAGAAGGACGGTTCTGTGCGGTTCTGTGTGGACTACCGACGACTTAACAAGATCACTCGCAATGACGTGTATCCACTACCGCGAATAGACGACGCGATTGACAGCCTGCAAGGAGCAGAGTTCTTTTCATCTCTCGATTTGCGCTCAGGGTACTGGCAAGTACCTATGGCTGATGACGCTCGACCGAAGACCGCCTTTGTCACGCCCGACGGCTTGTACGAATTCAACGTCATGCCGTTTGGGCTGTGTAATGCGCCCGCCACCTTTGAGCGCATGATGGATACCGTTCTGCGCAACCTGAAATGGCACACATGCTTATGCTACCTCGACGACGTCGTTGTTTTCGCTCCGGACTTCCCCACACATCTTCAACGCCTGCGGCATGTTTTGATGCGTTTGCGCGAGGCCGGTCTACAATTGAATCTCAAGAAGTGCCGATTTGCAGCACGGCAGCTGACAATACTCGGTTACGTCGTGTCCAAGGACGGTATTCTCCCCGATCCCGCCAAGCTTCGGGCCGTGACCGAGTTCCCCAAACCTACGTCCGTCAAGGAACTGCGCAGTTTCGTAGGACTGTGTTCCTACTTTCGGCGCTTCATTCGAAACTTCGCGACTATCATATCGCCGCTGACGAAGCTCCTCGGAAGTACTGGGCCGCTCAATTCGTGGTCGTCAGAGTGTGACGAAGCTTTCGCGAAGCTCCGTCGCTTGTTGACGTCGCCTCCCATACTACGCCACTACGACCCTACGGCCCCTACTGAGGTACACACAGACGCCAGCGGCGTTGGCCTTGGCGCTGTCCTTGCGCAGCGCAAGCCAGGGTTCCCTGAATATGTCGTGGCATATGCAAGTCGTACGCTTACCAAAGCCGAGAACAATTACACCGTCACCGAAAAGGAATGCCTGGCGATCATCTGGGCCCTTACGAAGTTCCGACCTTATTTGTATGGTCGCCCATTTGATGTCATCACCGACCACCATGCACTATGCTTGTTGTCATGATTGAAGGATCCATCAGGCCGCCTCGCCCGCTGGGCACTTCGCCTACAGGACTACGACATCCGCGTGCTGTACCGCAACGGACGCCAGCATGCTGACGCCGACGCACTCTCGCGCTCCCCCTTGCCTGACGACAATACCCACAGCTCAATGTCTCCCAATGCCGTTTCTTCCATCGACATTCACACCATCGCTACCGAACAGGGCAAGGATCAGTGGATCGCTTCACTGATAGACTTGCTCACTGATCCATCGGCAACACCATCCACTCGCGCGTTGCGTCGTCAAGCCCATCATTTCGCCATTCGCAACGACCTCCTTCACCGACGCAATTACAACGCCGACGGCCGCCAGTGGCTTCTAGTAATACCCCGCAGTCTCCGTTCTGACATATGCGAATCGTTCCACGCTGATCCGCAGTGTGCGCACTCTGGGGTATCGAAAACATACCACCGCATTCGCCAACGGTACTTTTGGCGAGGGATGTACCGCTACGTGCAGAAGTTCGTTCGCTCGTGCATCGATTGTCAGCGCCGTAAGACTTCAACGCATCAGTCACCAGCAGGTCTACAACCTTTACCTTGCCCTGACCGGCCGTTTGGGCGCGTTGGCATCGATTTGTATGGGCCACTTCCTCTGACGTCGGCTGGTAACCGCTGGGCCATCGTCGCTGTAGACCAACTTACACGATATGCCGAAACTGCCGCCCTCCCAGCGGCTACAGCGCGCGATGTAGCCTCCTTCCTGCTCCACCGGTTCATGCTGCGCCATGGTCCACCCCAGGAGCTGCTCAGCGATCGAGGCCGTGTCTTCCTGTCGGAAGTCGTCGAAGCCATCCTCAATGAGTGCAACGTTGTTCACCGCAAAACTACTGCCTACCACCCGCAGACGAATGGCCTCACCGAACGCTTTAACCGCACGCTCGGCGACATGCTCTCGATGTACGTCGCCGCCGATCACACAAATTGGGATTCGATTCTGCCTTTCGTCACCTACGCCTACAATACCGCCCCTCAAAGCACCACTGGTTTCTCACCGTTTTTCTTATTGTACGGCAGGCACCCGTCGCACACAATCGACACAATTCTTCCATACAAGCCGGATCGATCTGAGTGTGCACCTATTTCTGCCACAGCCAGACTTGCTGAGGAGTGTCGCGAGCTTGCCAGGACCTTTACTACGCAGGACCAAGAGCGTCAGAAGAGCATTCGCAGTGCCACCAACACTTCTGCACACACGTTCCTCCCTGGAGCGCTCGTATGGCTCTCGCTTCCTACCACTGGAACTGGCCTCTCTACCAAACTACTACCCAAATACCAAGGCCCTTACCGTGTCGTCGAACGCACATCCCCGGTCAACTACCTTATTGAACCTGTTGAACCATCTTCGGACATGCGCCGTCGAGGGCGCGACATTGTCAACGTGGAGCGCCTCAAGCCCTACCATGACCCGCTCATAGTGACCACCTGTTAGGTCGCCAGGCGGCTCCCTTTTCGTACCCGGGGTAATTGTAGAGAAGCATTGGAACGCTCTAATGGGTCGTCCTCTCGAGCGCCTTCTAGTGGGTCGCCCTCTTCGCCTCTTCTCGGGGAGCACGCCCCTCGTGCTCGTGCTCGTGAGTCTGCGAGTCTGCGCTCTGTCGTTGTGCATCGTCGCCGTCAATCCCGCCGTCAATAAACGCCTTAACACATTGCATATCTGCTCCTGAGACGCAGAAAGGTATAGTCAAACGCTGATCGAATATGCCGATCATATGCAGACAATAATACTTGGTTGCGAAGCAAGTGACGTCTTTTCTGTAACGTGAGTGACAATGTTACGTCAGACCAATAGGTATCCTTTACACACCAGTGTAGTCGACGTTCCTGGCAAGCCCACGGTATCCGCCAAACTACTCAGTTTACTGAAAGACGTCGATCCACCTCGTAACGCTTGGCTCCAAGAACAAAATCCACGCATATCCACGAAGTGAATGAGGATGAGTGGGCGAAGAACTGGGGATCGTTCCGTAACCGTGAATCTGCCGTTTTTCCGCCGCTTCCCACGGAGTAGTAGCTAGTCGTCAGTGTTCCCGTTGAGCCGCCGATATGCCGCGCCTTACGTTCGTTTTTATCCATGGCAGAAAGAGAATGTGTGGTTACAAACGCATTTGCACGGCAGCGTCCTCTCGTGTATTTTCACTCCAGCGTGCATTGTGCTGTCATATGCTTCATTGATGGGCGCTTAATGTCGGTATTTTCATGGTGTCTTAACCTTTTTATTTTGTGGCAGAAAGAGAATGTGCGGTATGGAACGCACCTCCACGAAGTGAATGACGACGAGTGGGCGGAGCTAGGTCCTAAGGTCCCTATGCTTACGTTGTAGTGGCCGACTAGTATAAAGGATCAGAGGCTGGGTCCGAGCCAGTTGGTACATTGACATTATGAAACCGTTAAGCGCACAAAGACGGGAACAACAAGACGACACACAGTGCGCTTGTGTCGCTTTGCGTGTCGTGTTCTTGTTCCCGTCTTTGTGCGCTGAATGGTTTCATAGTATAAAGGGTTTGTGCTTGTAAGTGTTTTATACTGTTCTGTCACAATTATGATTGATATAAGTGTAGTGTTCAACCTCTTTTTTTGTGCCTCACATATGTTACCCGAGCGTTGCCCCATATAATGTAAATTGACTGACATAAAGTGACATATAGAGAGTCGATGACAAAGCCCGGTCCTAAGGTCCATTATGTGTACGTTGAAGTTGCCGACTAGTATAAAGGGTTTGTGCTTGTAGGTCGTTTATACTGTTTCGTCACAATTACGATTGTTCGTCTATTATAAACCTTTTTTTGATTCACATACACGCATATGTTTCGGCCATGGCAACGGTTTTCGAACTACCATGACAGCGGACAGCGAGCGTCGACGACAAAGCTAGGTCCTAAGGTCCATAATGTCTACACTGAAATCACCGTCTAGTATAGAGGGTTTGTGCTTCTAGGTGTTTTATATTGCTCTGTCGCGATTATGATTGATATTAGCCTATTGTTAAACCTTTTTTACGGGATTTTACACGGTGCTGTGCCGTAAGCACGGACAACACCGCACACCGGACAAGCCTAGACTGTGAGGTGCTTCACCTCTAAAAAATGCCGCATAGGCTGCTACTCGCTGACTGCTTCGCATGAAATCGATCCCCGCAATGCGCAGGATCTGCCGAATTTTTTAAGTGCGGAGCACCTTTGGGGTCCGGCCTGTCATATGCTCTCATCGTATGCTGCCGTAGCTTGGCGTAACGCAAAGCACAGCCATCTGTAGCATACGGAGCGCGCGCTCGCACCAAGGAGAAATCTTCTTCCTCTTCTTCTTCGAGCGTCTCGATGGTCACAAGTGCGGAGCACTTTAGAGGCCCGTCTATGCTGTCTTATGCTCTCGTCGCTGGGCGTAACGCCGGCAAAACCACGTATAAAAATAGAAAAACAAAGCAAGCGAGAAATATACAGAGAAAGAAAGAGAAATGGAAACAACAAGAAGGAAGAACTAAATATAAATAAACAGAGAGAGAAAAAAGACCACACTTCCTTCAGGCTTGGTACCCCTAGTGCGAAGGTGCCTGAATTTTTTTTTTGTTCAATGTAGCCCTAGATGTTCCTATACATGGACATTGTCATGTGCGCAAATATTTGAATACAAAGGATACCCGAGTTCTACAGCTTTGACCGTAAAGCGCCAGTCACAAGGAATGATGCGTTTAAATACAGCTTTTTGCCTAGGCCAATCAATCAACTATCAAGTCCAGTCGTCCTCTACGAGTGCTTTTACTGCAGCTTCTTTACAGTCCTCCGAATACGAACGTCTCTGAGCATGTGTCTTCTTACACCCGGTGTACCGTCATCAACTGCCATTTTCCTGTTTTCAACGCAAGTGTACTTGCCTCTCTTCACAGCTTGTCACTTTTACAAATATTGCCTTTTCGTGCTCGGGATGTAGAAAAATGTTTTGTACAATTGTATTTACTCTTGCTCCTCGCATGAAGGCCTTCTTCGGCTTAGTTTCTACAGCGCGACTGGACGCGGACGGAGAAGGAACACGAAAACACACACACAGCGCTGACTTTCAACTGGAATGTTTATTTTTCATATGCACGTGACGCTTATATAGACACACGCGAGCAGGTGCACACAAAACAAGAAACAAAAGCAGGACCCAAACGCGCATGTTCTGCCGCAATCACAACCAGTTGCCACCAACCTAGAGTGACGCATCCAGATATCTCTTTTCCTTATCTGTTAGAGACAAGGATAGCATGCTGACACATGTATCATTCATTTTATCAATTTCATACGCTTCAATAATTTCTCTAGTCAATCGATCTCTTGCCCTGTTGAGAATACTAGTTTTATCAAAAATTGGAAAACAGCCACATCTTTGGCAGTGAATGGCAAGGTGTCCGGAAATAACTTTCGTGACATTGTACTTATGTTCGCGCAACCTTTGATTCACACACCGGCCGGTCTGGCCAATGTACACACGGGAACATGACAGCGGGACGGAATAAATAACGTCTTTAGCGCAGGCAACATACTTCTCGCTATGTTAGTGGAACACGAAGCATTTTCTTTTTCCCTTTCGGCGTTCACTCGCCTGCAAAGTCCCTGCAGTCGCACGGGCGCGGAAAAAACAACGTCCACACCGGACCTTCTCGCAATCCTTTTCAGGTTGTGAGATACGGTGTGGATGTAGGGCACTACTGCGAGCTTTTTCCTTCGAGTGTCACTCTGATGCTCACTCGGATTAGACCTGTACTTTTTGTTCAGGCGCTCCGCCACCGCTGACAACAGTCTCATGGGGTAACCGGAGTCGTACAGACGCTTGGCCTGGCCCCACAAACTTTCCTCAATCTTATGCTCACAAGACTTGGACAAAGAATTGTGGAAACACGACTGAATCACGGCACGTTTGACTAACTTGGAGTGCGCCGATGCAAATGGCAACACCGGCTTGTTACCTCTAGGCTCGTAGCTCCAGCAAACACCTCTTGGATGGCAATACAACCCTATGTCCAAAAATCTTATGAAATTGTCCTTTGGGACTTCATGCGTCAGTAAAAGAGGGGACAACACGTCAGTAAAAATGCTCAGGGTTCTAGCGACCCCTGCGTCAAAGTTGTTAGAGTCAAGGCGTGAAACAATTAGGTAGTCGTCTACGAATCTGAAGACGCCAACGACGTTCGAACTGGTCAAACGATCGCGAAGGAGCTTGTTGCGGTGAGCCAGAAATAGGTCGCTCAAACAGGGAGCGATAGAAGACCCAATACATATGCCATTTTTTTGTTTCACAATGTGTTCGTCCCAAGTTGCGTAGGTTGAGTTTACATAATAGTGAAGGAGCTCTAAAAACTGATCACATGACAAGCCGGAAGCGTTCTGGAAATTGACACTTCCCAACCTGTCGATGCTATCTGCAACACATGTCATCAATTCCGCCTGGGGAAGTGAATAAAACAAATCTTTAACGTCGATTGAAAAGACGGCTAGGTTCTGGTCCTGCCTAACCTTAAAGAATTCAACAACTTGCTCCGACTTAACTACCAAATAAGGATCGTCAACAGGAAGCATCTTCAAGTGCTTCTGTAAGAACAATGCCAAACACTTCTGCCATGTGTCGTTTTCGGACAAAATCACACGGAGAGGACAGTCACTTTTATGCGTTTTAGCTGTAAAAAATATTTCTAACTGCAACTTTTTGCTATTTCCTAACGATCGAGCTAGGCTTTCGAGATTATATCTTTTGCACAACTTTACTGCCTCATTTCGAAGTTTCCTCAGCGACACGTCGTCATGCGCATTAAACAGGGCGGATACAGACTCCGAGGCTTTTGTCAAGTACACGGACTTGGGCATTACCGCGAAGCCACCTTCTTTGTCCGCGGTTGAAAGTCAGCGCTGTGTGTGTGTTTTCGTGTTCCTTCTCCGTCCGCGTCCAGTCGCGCTGTAGAAACTAAGCATGAACAACCAACTAGCCCGCCAACGCACTTTAGCCTTCTTCGGGGTGGGCAGTATCAATAAGCAAAGTTTCCGCTAATACTGCGTAATTTCTTCTGGCCTGTTGTTGACTTATTTGTGATGTCCCCCTTCCCGTCTGGTCTCGAGGGTGTTTTAAAATGACTAATTACGTAAAAACGGTTATCTCACAATTTATGCAGCAGTCCCTGTACAATGAGGAAGGACAATGTTGTGTAAAGAGCTTCATTTTCAAGTATGAGAAAAAAAAAGTAGCAGGAAGTTGATGTCATCACAGATGCACAAAAAAGCGCTCTAGGTGAGATTGGTCGCAAAGTATATTCCCTAGCCACGTGACCTGCTCGTCATCATCTCCCAGCAGACATTTTATTTTTCATTTCAGGAATACTTGTCACAAGTGGGTCGTACAAGTAAACAAATGATGGCACCGTAGCAGTAGCTGCGCAAGCCAGTCCAGGATGTTACAAAGAACTTTATCCGTCAATACTAACAGAAAAAAAAACAAACGCTAATGCGCTGTGAACTAAAACAGACATTTTCAAAAAGTGGAGCATTCAAAATACGTAGCTTTTCCAAAACGAATGCTCGGGCGAGTTGGTTCATACACAGGAAACAGTTACAATGAAGAAACAGTTGCGAGTCAGCGCTGTGTCTTTCCGAAGCACAGGGCTCTGTATAAATACATTGTACGCCAATGAAATATTTCAGGCGTGCAGAAAGTAAAATTGTAAAATGTAACACGCGGGATGGAAAAGTTTTGTGTCGGTGAATGCTTTTACATGAATGACTGAACGACAGCTTGCAGCATCCGCATACATTGCATTCTAATCAATGCATTAGATGATGTGAAATGCACGAACAGTGCAGCACTGTCCTTTGTATGAGCTGTTCTTATGTGTTTGCGTGCACGTTTGCTCGGCTTACAGAGTTTGTTTTACAAACAGTATTTTCCTAAGGATGGCAGAGGTCCTGAAAATTTCAACCTTCTCATTGTCACGATAATGACTGTAACTTGCTGGGTTGTGAAAAAAATGTTCATGGAAAAGTCTATCACGTAGTGCAACAAAGCAGCGCAATAAACAGGACTTGTGCACCACGCTATCACTGATATCTTTGCTTTTATGAGCTGCAGATAACACGGTTATGGAATGCGCGGTACCAGACTTCGGGGAGCAGGCGACGGCTATACTATTGTGAAGGTAGGCCCCGAATAGGTCTCCCCGACTATATTCAAAACAAGAAAGCGCCCAGATTGCGTGGCAGGTGAAGCTGCGTATACCACACCAACTCACTGTGCTGCCTTAATGCTTAATAATGTAATTATTAAGATTAATATCTGGGGTCTTACGTTCCAAAACTACTATATGATTATGAGAGATGCCGTAGTGGAGGGCTCCGGAAATTTCAACCACCTGGGGTTCTTTAAGGTGCACCTAAATCTAAGTACAGGCCTCAAACATTTTTGCCTCCATCGAAAATGCAGCCGCCGCGACCAATTACAGCTATATACAGAGCTATATTCACATAGTGACAATTAACATTGTCACTATGTAAATATAGCTCTGCAGTTGATTGTTTTCAAGCTATGTTGGAAAAGCATTGGAATTTGTGTTCGTCGTCAAAAGCTGCTATTGACAAGGCCATACTGATGATACGAATCCTACGCTATGCGCCGTACGGTGCCGCTGTTTTGTCTCTTTCTCAGCGTCTCCTTGAATGGTTCAAGGTTTCTATTACACCTCATATACCTCATAGCACTTAGAATCAAACAGCTCAACTGTATTGTTAGCGTATTTGTGTTAATCCATCTCTGAACAACCATAATTGTACAAGACTGTCATACACGAGGGCCTATCTTGCGTTGCTAACAAGAGATTGGAAAGATCGTTCCCGCACTTTCTATATAAGCATTTGTATACGGCTTGCTTCAAACACACACATACCAAGTAGAGCACTGCACGGGCCCGGATCTCGTTTAACTGCCGAACCCGGACCGCTTACTCAAAGTGAGACCCGGGCCCGGCCCGAACCCGAAAAAAACCTTCGCCGACCCGGCCCGGCCGGGCCGAGTTATGCGGTCTGCACATCTGCAGATCGGGCCCGACAGGGGCCAGAGCCAACAGTCTAGGTGGTATTGCCCGAACATGGAATCGGCAGCAAGGTGTTTAAGTGGCAAATATCTACGCTTTGTTGGCGCATGTTTCGCTAACAATTAAACTTTGACCTACGGTAATTTCTTGTAAAAATGGACTCACGGTGGAAATAGTTGATCGGACATACCGGGTGCAAAGAATGCTTGTTCAGAAGTGATATAATGTACCTATGTTTTTCTGCAAATGCAATGGGGATTATCAGGAGCGTTTTGTAGCAGATATTGTAGCAAGGAAAGTGATTTGAAGCATGAGTTCAGTTTCGACAGAGAGCGCAATAAGAACAGAGAAGACAGAGAACAGAACGCTCTCTTCACTTTGTCTTTGTTGAGCTTTCTATTGAAATTTAAAGCATGCTCTACCGACAAAGCAAATCGTGGACCCTTCTGGATCTGCAGCACCCGTCTTCAGCATAAGCCCCTTGCCACAGCACGAGAAATAGAGGAAGAAAGACAAGTTCATTACCTTGTTGTTAATACACTGACCTAGATAAAACTTATAACGAACCGCGTGCACCACGTGTACCTTTAGAAATGCGTATCAGCAGCCGATAGGAACGAAGAAAGAACTATGTCATAGCATTATTTTCCTATATCTTATCATATTTCATATATCATAGCATTCTTTTCATAATGTATAGGAAACGTGCACTGAGCCGGTGGCGCCACGGTGCGGGAGTGAACGAAGGCGACTAGCGTGCTCCGTGCAGCAGTCCACCCATGAGGGGAGCCATGTTGTTAGCGGTGCTTCGCAATGTCGCTTATGAATTGCAGTGTCGTAAACTGTGCCAATAACTAGAAGAACCTGGAACAGTTTTTTTTTTTCAGTTTTCCGCCATGACCATGCTTCGGAAACCGGCGGGAATGCTGGATTAGTGTACGCCGCGTCAGGCAAGTGATCCCGCGGGCACGTTTATGAAGTACATGCTGTAGCAAGTTCACTGTGAATCTACACTCCACTCAAGTTAAATGATATTTTCACAGTGCTGACGGCAACCAAGCAGAAGCCGGCAAAGTGATCTCGAGTCTGCAGTCCACATTTTGTTGCCGGAGAACCATCGATAGATCCAGCAATTATCCCTCGTACGCTGCGGCTGTTTTTCGGCCGTACCGCAGTTCCTCGTGCGGCGCAATTCATACGTAGGAACAGCAAGGAAGAAGCCCCGCATGCCTGGAAAAATGCGTCGCGGACAGCGAGAATATTTAAAATTTATTTCCATTGCACTGCCGTTGCCCTTAACAGCACTCTGCGTGAAAGCGAAGCCGCGCGCCACGCCATTCTATTACGCTACGCGGCAGCTAACATATCACATGCAAATCTGGCACGTCACAAAGTTACTCAACCACTCATGCAGCCTGAGCAACGTCTACAAACGGAGCTGAATTACAGCGCAGAAAAATTGGCGGAACTGCCACACATTACTAAATGCACCGCGTGCAGTTCGGCGGTCGTACGTTTTACTTGCGCCCATCGCAAGGGGTTGTCTCATGACACAAATGTCATCGTTTACTCAAGAATAAGCAGGCAAGAAAGAATGCATACAAACATCGATGGTGACGGCATATGCTTCCAAGCTTACGCTGGCCGGCCGCACGAATCGCCCCTTTAAGACACTCTGCCGCACGTCCGTGCTTTGTGTCACATCGAAAACACGACGTCTTCGTTTGAGGCCCCAAAACAGTCTTGCACTGCTAACTTTCTGAAAGCCTACCCCTTTTATCAAATATGTCGCCTTCGCGCACACGAACTTGCGTAGAGCGCGGGCGTGGCAGACGGAGAGACGACGATTCGCAGCACGCCAGTGGAAACTGAAGTGGCCGCAAGAGGTGCCGACGGCGCATTGGTGCAGTGGATTGTTGCGCCACCTGTAGGTGCTGCACATTTCCCATAGGTATACAGTTGACAGGAGTTTTGTGGCATATTTCATAGTTTCTTTCTTCACATATTAACGAGATAGCGTTAAAGAGCAGAGCGTTTCGCAGACATTTCCTTGTCGTTGGTTGTGAGCGAAAAACCAGCGTTGCCCATAACCGAGAAAGACGCTAATCAGATAAATAATAAAGATATTCGCTTCGAATGAGAATCCAATCCAGGCCGCC
Organism: Rhipicephalus sanguineus; assembly: GCF_013339695.2. Classification (NCBI taxonomy): domain Eukaryota; kingdom Metazoa; phylum Arthropoda; class Arachnida; order Ixodida; family Ixodidae; genus Rhipicephalus; species Rhipicephalus sanguineus. Next base: position 325,361,561 of record NC_051176.1, on the reverse strand, counting down.
TGCGTGGCAAGCAGCTGTTCTACCACAGAGCCACGTCATTGGTTGAAAGTGCTTCGTAAAAAACACTACATGAATGTCATGCAGTGGGAGGAGTCTCCTTAACGCATGCAATATTGCTTGGCAGAAGCGTACAATCGCGCCAGGCGTCGAAACATGTGAAATAGGCAACGAGTGGGTGCTTTAAAGGCCCACCCACTACAAAGCTCTCAGACATATTTAATCGTCATCATCATCAGCAAAAGCATCAACAAAGTGAGCAGCTGCGCAATTTCGCGTGTTGCCTTGCGGACGCGTAGTGGGCCCTTCGCTGATTCACAAAAGGAAGAATTATGGTGTGCTGGGCACTGCCCGGTGAAACTGATAGGGCCAACGTTACGCGTACAGACGTTCGTCTCCTAGCGGCACGGTCGAGGCATACACCGAGAACCGAAGGTAGGCTAGCAATTGAGAAGGCGATACGCACGGGGCCCGATTACGCTATCGCCTCCTGAAGGCGACACTCAAGCGTCCTCAAAGTTTCTCTCATGCAAAAGAAAAACAACTAATTACTGAGGCATCCTGCTGCGCTACAGTTCCTTGCGCTGATTGCCCTAGCCGCAGGGGCGCCCTACGAACTGTGAAGGTGTCGGCAGTCGTTCTTAATTTCAACCACTGGAGTAAACTTGTGATGTTTTTGTGGGCCTCTGCAGAATGAGCATAGCTGTCCCTTCATTTCTCTCGTTCTCGAACGTCGTGCCACTCTTAAATGTCATCTATAAAACTCCTCTTTGAGGGCTTCTCCTTGCAGTTTTCAGCAGTGTATGTTATGCACGTTTTGCACCGTGCTCTTTTAAATGCGAAGCATTTCTTAGCGAACGTCTGCGACTTTGAGCGTATCTATCTATCTATCTAGCCGCCTACGACTTTGTGTGCCCTCCTGGCCATTTCGTTAATAGGATGTACACCAGAATTGGTATGACGTAACATGACTGTATGACCAACATAAATGACAGGTCATAACAGAAAAACCATGACATGCATGTCATGAACGACATGATTTACATGAAACGGTCCTGGTGCTCTTGCGGCCGTTTCGTTAACTTATTATATACCAAAATTGGTATGGCTTGACAAGAGTATATGGCGAACATAAATAACAGCAGTTAATATGAAAATCGTGGCACGCACGTCATGTAAAGCATGACTTACGTGCCACGCTCATGGTGCACTGGCGGACGTTTCGCTAGCTTGATATACACCAAAGTTAGTATTGCGCTGCGTGACTATGTGAAGAACATAAATAACGGGAGTTAATATGAAAACCATGACATGCATGTCATGTACAGCATGACTTACGTGCCACGCTCATGGTGTGCTGGCGGCCGTTTCGCTAGCTTAATATACACCAAAATTGGTATCTCGCGACGTGACTGTGTGACGAACATGACAGGTGGTAACACGACAATCATGACATGCATGTCATGTAGGGTATGATTTAGATGCCACGCTCATGGTGCGTTGGTGGACGCTTCGCTAGCTCGATATACCCCAAAATTAGTATTGTGCGGCGTGACTGTGTGAAGAACAAAAATAACAGGAGTTAATGTGAAATCATGACGCATGTCATGTAAAGCCTGACTTACGTGCCACGCTCATGGTGCGTTGGTGGACGCTTCGCTAGCTCGATATACCCCAAAATTAGTATTGTGCGGCGTGTCTGTGTGAAGAACAAAAATAACAGGAGTTAATGTGAAATCATGACGCATGTCATGTAAAGCCTGACTTACGTGCCACGCTCATGGTGCGTTGGTGGACGCTTCGCTAGCTCGATATACCCCAAAATTAGTATTGTGCGGCGTGTCTGTGTGAAGAACAAAAATAACAGGAGTTAATGTGAAATCATGACGCATGTCATGTAAAGCCTGACTTACGTGCCCTGCTCATGGTACGCTGGCGGCTGTTTCGCTAGCTTGATATACACCAAAATTGGCATGGCGTGATGCGACTGTGTGACGAACATAAATAACAGGAGTTAACATGAAAATCATGACACTTATGTCACGTACAGCATGACTTACGTGCCACGCTCATGGTGCGCTCGCGGTCGTTTCGCTAGCTTGATATACACCAAAGTTAGTATTGCGCTGCGTGACTATGTGAAGAACATAAATAACAGGAGTTAATATGAAAACCATGATATGCATGTCATGTACAGCATGACTTACGTGCCATGCGCATGGTGTGCTGGCGGACGTTTCGCTAGCTTGATCTACACCAAAATTGGTATTGCGTGGCCTGACTGTGTGACGAACATAAATAACAGGAGTTAACATTCAAATCATGACACGCATGTCATGTACAGCATGACTTACGTGCCCTGCTCATGGTGCGCTGGCGGCTGTTTCGCTAGCTTGATATACACCAAAATTGGCATGGCGTGATGCGACTGTGTGACGAACATAAATAACAGGAGTTAACATGAAAATCATGACACTTATGTCACGTACAGCATGACTTACGTGCCACGCTCATGGTGCGCTCGCGGTCGTTTCGCTAGCTTGATATACACTAAAATTGGCATGGCATGATGCGACTGCGTCAAGAACGTAAATAGCAGGTGGTAACATGCAAATCAAGACATGCATGTCATGTAGGGCATGATTTAGACGCCATACTCATGGTGCGCTCGCAGCCGTTTTGTTAACTGGATATATACAAAAATTTTATGACGTGACAGGAGTGCGTGACGAACACAAACAGGGACTCCGGAACCGGGGGGGCAGTGGGGGCCATCGCCCCCACAGGTTCAAAACCAGTGGGGGCATGCCCCCACACTCAAAGCTGCTCCTCCCCCCTCTCGCCTTTTTTTCTCCTGGTACCAACCGTGTGGCTAGAGACCCCTTTTGACTAGCTAGTGTGCTCTCTTCAACAAACGAAACAAAATCTTCTGGAAGCCTGTGAATCTGACACTCTATTTGTCGGTGATTTTTCTACGTAAAAAGCACTGCCTGTTTTCGTCTGGTTCAACGTATCTTCTGTCCTGAAGTGGTTCTCGAGGAGGTAAAGGCCGGTACTCTATTCTGCAGCTCTTGCAGGAGCACATCTAAGCGCCACGACTCTAGGAATATGCCTCTCGTTCTCTCCGTTTTTCCTTGCTCCTAGCCAAGCCTATTAAAAGCAATCAATGATAAGAGGTCGGTGTAAACCCACGTGAGCACGATTTTAACCATGAACCTATCCAGAAACCTTTTTCTGGGGGCTCTTACCTCCCTTTATCGCTGTTCTTTCGCGTGTTTGTATGCGCGCGCGTACAATACACATTTAAACCTCCTTCTGCCTTCGCCATTGAAGTTGTCGCTTGAAATGTTCGTTTTCTTCCTGTTCGGCCCATACCACCTTCGCTCCTCCACACATAATGACCGCAGGGAAAATCAGATAGGCAAAAGCGCGGCCCACGTTCTTGTCGCTGAAGGGTGTGATTGACCACATCGGACCCAAGCCGTGAGCACCACCGCCGCCATCAACCCCTGCAGCGCTCCGGCCATGGAGTGCGAACCACCGCCCCGGACCGGGGTGCAAAAGCAGCCGCGCGAGGTGAGATGAGCCTTTATCATTCCCTCGACGTGCGCTTGCTATTTTGTTGTTGTTTCCCCCAGTAGTGCGGAACACTCCGCCTCTGAGGTGTTAACTTGATGTGATTGCTATCTATTGTTGCAATTGGCATCTGAGGTGAATAAACACCTGCAGTTGAAAGACTTGTCTCTGTCCCCACTGGTCTGAAACCCGCCGCGGTCGCAACTCACGCGAACCGCGGGATAGCTAGGGGGTCACAGCTCTGACTGTTAGGGCTGCTGCGTAGCACTAGTAGCGAGTAACTACACTCCTCTAGTGTGATCCAAACGAGGGACAGGTTCGCACGCGCGGCTTGTGTTCATGCTTGTGGCAAAAAGTAGAACCCCTATATTTGGCGCCCAACGTGGGGCCAGCGGTACGGCAGAGCGAGTCAGTTTGTGTGAGTGACTGCCACTACACGAACAACCATGGCAGCAGACAGGGCTGACTTACAGCCTTTGCAATTGCTGTCACGGATGCTGCCAATAAGCAACAGTTCGAAGGTGCGGTAACGGCTACTGCACATTCGATTCCTGAGGCGAACTTTAGCCAAAGGGAGTAGAAGTAGCACAGAGCAGGGGTATATATGAGCGGCTGGCTAGCGCGATGGGCACCCCTCCTGCAGCGATACGACTTACTGTTCGCTGCAGAGGGAGAACGAACAGCGTGTAGCGGACGCACTTTCGCGTACGCTCGTTGTCTGTGAAAAGAGTAACATTACTACTCAAATCACCTTGCCCGACACCGAGCCTGAGAGCGACGTAACTGCTGCGACGCTCAATGTTATCAGGAGGGGTAACATTACTACTCATTCTGATAATTTGAAACTCAGCCTGAGAGCAGAGTAACTGCTACAATGCTCGACGGCGACGGTCCGAAACGAAGGGCGGACGACCCACCTTCGTAGGACGAGAACGCTAACCACTACGACTGCGTCAGTTTAGTGGAAAGCTTGCTTAGCCGAAGGGAGTCGTCAGAGGCACAGCGGCAGGATCTCTTTTGTAAATACTTCTGTAGGTCTTTGATGGGCTCCGGGAGCCCGGCGGCGCGGCCGCGGCGCACGTTGACGCAGCTGGTATTGCTGTTAGTGCGCGGCGCTCTGAAGCAGCTAGTAACGCTGTGAGCGCGTTTCCTCCTACTTTCGATTCCTGCCCGCTGAGAACTGACCACTCCTTGCTAAGATAAATCCCCGCGGAGAAGGATACACATGAGTCCTTCAAAGCGGTGATTTCCCGCACGTTGGCACGCACACTCGTGCATAAGCTCATCGAGGTGTTCACGTGATTCGAATATCCAAAGCAGGTTATGACGGAAAATTCGTCCTGATTCTCTGTCGAAATCTTCGTGCACTCCTGCGTAGCCTTCGGCATTAAGCGCAGGAGAACGACCACGTAATGTGCCCAGGCAAGTCTCATTGAACGTGGGAACCGCAACATCAAGCACATGCTCGCTGAAATTGCGGGGACGCACAATTGCTCTCAGGGCTACTGTGAACACGCTCGACTGGCTTTACCGCCGCCACCCTCAATCTTTGAAGGGAGCTACCTAATGCCGTAGAACATACTCTAGCGGAATGCAGCATGGCACTGGTTGCTTCGTCAGCACGCGCTGATTATGCAGCTGGGCTGCGCGCGAGGGTGACGAAGGCTTTGTGCAAAGCGCGACGGAACCTGAGCACTGCTCGTGCGGAGCAGAAAACGCAGTATGACCGCTCTCATCAGGACGTCAGTAAAAAGTGGGCGACCTGGTGTTGAAGCGCAATCATGTCCTAAGCGATGCCAGTAAGAAATTCTCAGCTTCTCTGGCACCGCAGTGGATAGGACCGTACCGGGTAGGAGAGACTGTCTCTTCTCTCGTGTACAAGCTGACGGACTTGACGCTAAGACCGATCGGCTGACCGGTGCATGTCTGTGATCTCAAACCCCACTATGACAGAGAGAACGAGTGGCCCGAGGGAAACGCTTCCCCGCGCCCGCAGGCAGTGGCATCCGAAGGCACGGCCCGACGTACGAGCTCAGTGCGACGCTACAACTTGCGATCTCGGCAGAAATGACTCTGTCCGGTTCGTAGGGGCTTTATTATGCGTGATATCGGACGGGACGCTCCTCTGATATCTAGCATGCAGCCTTCGAGAGCGAGCACGCGCTTGCTTTTTCGGAGAGTAAGAGAGGGGCTAACTTATTGTTCGAGTCGCAGATCACCCATCGGCAGCATTTCAACAGCAGCCAAGCCGAAACGACCGTTTTCGCCAGCAGATGCCCTATAGCCTGGCACTTCATCAAGCCGTCAACGCAAGCGTCCTACCGCAGAGAGCGGCGACACCAAAGCCTACAGCAGCAGCCAGAGTCAAGGCGAAAGAAAAACAGCAAAACAGCTTCCGGTCCCGAATGGCCTCGGTGCACAGAAGAATTCGCGGAACCACTGCATAGCCCGGCGAAGAGTTGCAGACCCGGCGACCGGACTACGGGGTGCACCCGCGGTACGAGCGTGGTATCCCGCTGCGCAGAACGGGGGTTGCAGCCGGCCAGCCGCAAGCGTCGGGGGACCTTTCGACTCCTAACGCCTTAAAAGAAAAGAGGAAGAGAGGCCGCAGGAGCAGAGCGGACCCCTGCTGAGCAACTAGTGGCGAGCCGCTGAGGACGGGTCGGCGCCTTCTTAGCTGCTTTGCGTGCCGATAGTGTACCGATAGTCCCAGAGGAGCGGAGGCGCACGGCACGGAGAAATCTTCAACAGAAAAAGAAAGAACCATTCCACCACAAGCGGACATCTAACATCGGGACGGCCACCAGAATCGAGCCCAAAGCCGGGTGCCCCCCCCCCCCCTTTCAACAGCACGGGCCCGCAAGTGCGAGCCAGCGATCGACGCCAGAGGCAAGCAAAAGCGTGCACGGTCCGAGCTGCCTGGTTTCCTGTCGCGCCCCCATCAGCTGTCATTCTTCCCCAGTGCCATCACTCAGCGATAACGGTGCTGTGATCTGCGTCTCCGTGCGGCTCCCCCATCGACACGGACGTCGCCGTGTTTCTGGTGGAGTCGCTAGCCCCCCTCTTAGAAAGCCCCTGGTAATGGCGGTCCTCTTTTTTTTGGCTAAAGGGTTCAATCAAGGAGGGGAGGATGTGGGGTTGCACACGCAACCCATTGTCTTCAACGCGGCGGCACCTCGACTTCGCGCTACGTTTGTACGCGCAGTGGCGAGAGGGGTTGCGTGGGAGAGGGCATTGTGCCGCTCCCGCAGCCTTTCGCGCCCTGCTCCCTGGCCGAAGTCGAGATGCCCCGTTTTCCCTCCTTGCCCTTTTCTGGAGAGACTCCTCTCCAGACCCCGAGGAACGCGCGCGCTTCCTTGAGGGCCCCCGGGGTCTTCGGTCTTGGGCGGTGTGATTGACCACATCGGACCCAAGCCGTGAGCACCACCGCCGCCATCAACCCCTGCAGCGCTCCGGCCATGGAGTGCGAACCACCGCCCCGGACCGGGGTGCAAAAGCAGCCGCGCGAGGTGAGATGAGCCTTTATCATTCCCTCGACGTGCGCTTGCTATTTTGTTGTTGTTTCCCCCAGTAGTGCGGAACACTCCGCCTCTGAGGTGTTAACTTGATGTGATTGCTATCTATTGTTGCAATTGGCATCTGAGGTGAATAAACACCTGCAGTTGAAAGACTTGTCTCTGTCCCCACTGGTCTGAAACCCGCCGCGGTCGCAACTCACGCGAACCGCGGGATAGCTAGGGGGTCACAGCTCTGACTGTTAGGGCTGCTGCGTAGCACCTAGTAGCGAGTAACTACACTCCTCTAGTGCGCGGTGTGATCCAAACGAGGGACAGGTTCGCACGCGCGGCTTGTGTTCATGCTTGTGGCAAAAAGTAGAACCCCTATACACTTAAGCACGATTTTAACCGTGAACTTACCCAGGGGCGTAGCCATAAACTTTTTTTCTGGGGGTCTGACCTCTCTTTATCTATGTTCTTGCGTGTGGTAATAATTTCGGGGTGGTGAGGGGTTGAACATCTCAAACCTCCTACTAGCTTTGCCACTGAACTCATCGCTTGAAATGTTCGTTTTCTTCCCGTTCGAACCATCACACCTTGATTCTTCCGCACATAATGACTGCAGGGAAAATCGGAAAAGGCAGTCGCGGCCCACAGTTTTGTTGCTGAAAGGTTGCGATCTAGAAGCTCAGGCGTGTCAGCCTCCAAGAACACGGCGAGCTTTAAAGGGCAGATGCCGGAGCAAACTGACGATTTGAAAAAAAAATTAAGCATAGGCTTTCCTTCTTTCTTGCATTTTTTTTTTTCTAACCAGTAACTCGTTCACAGACTGCTTTTTTCTATCAAAGTACGTTCCCCCCTCCTCATTTTTCTCTGTGGATCGGTACCCAACGCCGTGTTCCCAGTGTGAGTAGGATGGGCGATGATTATATGACGTTCCTGAAGCAATTTTTGAAAAGACTTCGAGGCCTGGGGAGGGTCGCTAGTGTGGGCGTCTTCACTGGAAGGTGGAGTTGTCACTTGTGAACTCACTGTTGCTCACCAAATTAACATTTGCGTTTTTAGTTCGCAGACAAAGTCGTCTTCTCGGAAGTGCTTGCTGCAAACACGTCCGCGGGACTTCGCTTCATTGCCTTTTCTAAACTTTATGAGCCATGCGTCGTGATGTTCGTTATCCTTGAGTTAAAACCATAAATGTGAAATTACACTCGGCTCCGTTGCATGCGTGGTGCATTATTTGTGGCGCACAGCACCAGAGCACCATGCCGCCGAAAACATTGGTCACGCTTTCCAAGCTCCTGTTATTTCTAAATGTCAGTGCACATTAACTGGTTGTGAAATGAGGCTGATTGAAGTGGGAAACCTAAAAAAAACGCGCTCGGGCCGCCGGCTTCCTGTCATCAGAGCAAGGTTCCGTGAAGCAAGATGGCATCACGTGATCCAACTTAGCACGCCACAACGAATCCAGTACCTGTGTCTCCAGTGGCGGGCCTCGTGTAAAATGACACTAAAGAGATGCAGAAAGTAGAACTGTAGTGGCAAATTATCTTATTACGATCACATTCATGCCATTCTTACTGTGAACTGAGCTTTAACAAGTGAGAAAATATCGAAAAACTTAAGGATATGTACTAACGCCCCTCCATGTTTCTCGTTGTGATCACAAACGCAGTCCGGTTGGGATTTGTCAAGAGCTATTCCTCGTCATATCCTCTTCATTCGTTTTTATTTTGCTTCTGCCGGTGAGCGCGGTGGTGATAACAGCAGCCAAGGTGTAGATTTTACCGCAGTGATGTTGACGTCGTTTGTACGAGCGAGCTTCGCAGCGATTCTGCATCGGATTTCACACGCGTGTGCGGCCGCTTTCCCGCAGAGAACTATGGTGCCTCGATGGTTTTGATCACATGGTACATTTCTCCTCACTGGCACCCTCCCTCCTGCTCTTCGGATGCGTGCCGCATTCCACTGCATCATGCACTGCATGGCTCCTCTCTCCACTGCATGGCGCCTCTGCTCGAGTTCTCCAAGAGGCAATTCGCCATAAATAAAAACGCAAAATGAAATACGCGTGTACACAAGCAGTATTTGGCAATTGGACGCCTCGCATGCCGTCGACGAAAACGAGGCTTCGCTTTCCGTCTGTTGGAGCCAGGCTTCGTACGCAGAAAGAGCTGCCGCCACCGCGACGGAGGATCATTGCAGACTCACTGAAATGCAATCATGCTTCCACTGCGAGATCTTCCCTGCGACGTTCAAAGTCTGCAACCACATCCATAGCGGCAATCACGAAAGCCGCTGCCATGCACGGCCGTTTATTCACGTGGTGACGTATCATTGCGCCTTAACTCGCTGAGAGCAACAAGATTCGTGAAGACATTTCTTCAGCGCCGAGTCTGGGGCGAAAGAAATTGAGTAAAAGATGTTCGGCCTTTGCTTGCAGATATCACCACGAATGAGTCATCTTTTCACACCCAACTGAAACTGCACGCATTTTTCAGTACCCCTGTTCATTCGAGCTGAACTTCATATTTGCCGTTAGTGTTCGTTTTTCCCTAACTGGCTGTGCATATCACACGCCCAAGCAGGTAGAGAATGATCAAGAACATCGACCTCACTGTCAGCTTCAATAAGGCGGTAAGCTACAACCAGACTTCCTTTTCTGCTTATACAGCTCTAGATTTCGCGTTTGATGTTCCGCGTAAACGTGTTATTGTCGCTACATAAGATGGTATCAGCGTCATCTGGTCGATATAGACTTTGGGCGAGGCAAAAAACAAGAAATAGGCTGTGAGCAACCTAGATCGGCAGTGTCTATTCTCCCAGCAGCCGATAAATCTGAAAATATTTCACCTGGCAGTCGCGTCATATTGGTAATCGGAAACCGCGTATATATATATATATATATATATATATATATATATATATATATATATATATATATATATATATATATATATATATATCACATACACACGATGCAACATTCAACCCACGGACGTCGCCCCCACACGTCATGTATACTTCCGGAGCCCCTGAACACAAATAGCAGATCACGCATCGTATATATGTACCAGAATATACGTTTCATTAGCATGGCATATACCAGATTGTACATGCATGCATTTATGACGAACTTGCGAAATATAGGGAACTAGATGTCACGACATGAATGACTTGGTTTGCCTCAATGACAAACACGACGATGTATGCAGCTCTTTGCTGGCTGCTTCGCATTACATCGATTCCCACATTGCGTGGGATCTGCCGGTTTTTTTTTTTCTTTATTATAATAGCGTATGCCTTCCTAACGATGTTGTACTGGCAGAAGGCGAGCACTGGACTACGCGGGTAGGACTGGCAGGAGGTGGACGCAGCGATTTCGATCTATTTTCGGGGCTCGTTCAGGAAGTAATAAAGGCGCGAATAAGCTTCTCGACGCTTGCTCATTGGATGCATATGGTTCGAGGTGAAGAGACGTCATCCGGCACGAAGTTGGTAATTTTCTATCTTCAAGCCAGATATTTCGTCGAGCGAATACACTTTGCCTCACGCCTGTTCAATGGACCTAGGCTTTTGCTGCACATTCCATAGCTGTTGCGGCAGTATCATGTACACTCACAGAAAAGATCGAGTAAAAAGGGCGTCTTTTTGTCCCACAACAATAATCGTCATCTGGCTTGCTTGCGTTTCCTTTCTTGAAAAGTCGGCGCTGGCCTCTTTCCTACACTGCAAACACAAACTAGCCGAATTGGGCGTTTTAAGGGCTACAATCCTCCTTAATACTACCTTCATCTGGACAGTACTACCTTAGGGTGCAATGAGGTGGGTGTAATAAGGTTCTGCGTCCTCAATTTTACTTCGTTAAGAAATTATGTGGAAGAAAGGAGGTAAATTCACTATCTGACGCCATTCGTCGAATGGAGTTAGAGGAACAAAAAACTCCCATCTCATTTCCTCTGGCATGTTTTCTCTTTTTTTTCCGAAGCTTTCCATAATGCCTTCAGTGCTGGCGGGCATGCATGCAGCTGTGCGGAGGAAAGAAAAGAAAGAGGCGGCATGCTTCAGCGCACTAAAAATCCCTTGCACAGATAGCCCAGAGAAAGAGATATACGAGACCCTCCGAACGGCTGGAGAGGAAGCGAGGAAGCCCTTTGGCCTTGGCGGCTGCAGCCTACTGCAGCCCGTCCCCGCCAGGTCAAAAGCAAGCCAGACGAGGCGCTACCGAAGTGAAATGGCACAAAGCTTCGCGCCGCATGCGCGCGCGAAGAAAAAATACAGAAAAAAAGAAAGAAACGTGAGGAGGGAGTCGTTCCCGCGGCGGCGCGATCGTCGTAGCTGGGCGGCTGGGCCGGCTAGGCCTTGTGAACGCCACTTCTCAAGTGATCAGCTGTCGGTCGTGTGTGCGCGTTTTGTGCCTGCAGCGTCACTGTGTTCTCGCCGCTGGATGTGATATGCGTGGTTTGACGACAGTGCGACATGCTGCGCTGCGAGTGCGATAATCGCGACGGCCTGTCGACTCAAGCGAGCGCGCCGCTGTGCATTACCAAGCAGATGATGGTCACCCTGCGTGCTCGGCACAGTCAGGAACAAAAATGGTAAGTAATACTGATGTTCTCTCTCTTTGCGAGCCCTTATCGTCGCTTATGCACCTGTAGATGACCTTCTGCACATTGCGTCGCTTGAAAAGTGCAATGAAAAGCAAAAAAAAGAAAAAAAAAATCGGCATGTCAAGCTTGCGAAATGCCCGCCAGCGCACCATGAGCGTGGCATGTAACCCATGCCGTACATTACACGCATGTCATTCATTGTTTCCATGTTACCAGCTGTCATTTATGTACGTCATACAGTCACGTCACGCTATACCAATCTTGGTATGATATCAAGTTAGAGAACCGGACGCGAGTGCACCAGGCTGCATGCCGTAAATGACATTCATGTCGTTATTTTCATGTTACTATATGTCATTTATGTTCGTCGCACAATCACGTCACGCTATATCAAGTTAGGTGTATGTCAAGCTAGCGAACCGGCCGCGAGCGCACCATGAGCGTGGCGTGTGTACATGACATGCATGTCATTATTTTCATGTTGCCAGCTGTCATTTATGTTGGACGTACAGTCACACTGCACAATACCAATTTTGGTGTATATGAAGCAGGCGAAACGGTCACTAGCGCCCCCGAGACCATGTTGTCAGAATAACGCCATACATGACAAGCGTGTCATGATTTGCACGTTAGAAACTGCCGTTTATGTGCGTCATACACTCTTGTGACGCCATAGCTATTTTGGTAAATATCAAGTTAACGAAACAGTCGCAAGAGAACGAAGAGAGTGACGTGTAAATCATGTCGTTAATGAAATGCATATCATGATTTTCAAGTTAAGACCCATCATTCATGTTCTTCATGCAGTCGTGTCATGCCACACGAATTTTGGCATACATCCCATTAACGAAACACCCACACGAGCTATGAGTCGTAGGCGGCTAGATAGATAGGTAGATAGATCCGTTCAAAGTCGTAGAAGTGTTTAACAAATGCTTCGCATTTAAGTCGTTAAACTCAGATAGCAATGATGTGTGATGCATGTTTTGGAACTTCTGTGTATATCACTCATGCTTCCTACAACCAGTCAATCGACGCAGGAGTGCGCCCTGATAAAGTTGTTTGCACGATATAATTTTCTTGCCTGCGATGAAGCATGAATGAGGCATGATGCTTTCAGGGAATATACATTAGAGCAAAAGGCCACGGTTATCACATTGTCACATGATGGAATGTGCATAAAGGACAACTTTGTTTTCGATTTATTCTTTTCTCCAACTTCATTTGTTCATTTTAATCCTTCGTCATCGTGTCAATTTGTGCGCATTGACATGTGACAAGACCATGCGCTCTCATTTTGCAGCATCTACCTTGGATGCAGTCAACTACCCTGGACATCTTTCTCCCGCCATGCAACTGTGAGAACCCACCGAAGCACAAATTGTCAGGAAGTGAAAAGACTTTTCGGCAACAATTTTGCATTGCGCACTCTGCCCGTCTCCTGAAATAGCATATTAAGGTACATAAGCACTGTACCTTCATACATATGCATCAAGGAACAGTGAAATAGCATATCAAGGTACATTAACATCATTAGCTTGGATTCATTTAGCTAGAACGCATAAATCATGTTAAAGCTATACAATGACGGCCATATCATGCGACAGACATCTGCTAAGTGCAGTGTGTATTGTGAAGCACATGCGTTTTATGGTATTGAATGAATGGATAAATGTTTATTCCAGCAATATACAGGAAATGGGCCTCAAGTGAAAAGCGACAATGGTAGCTTGAGAAGTGCACAAGGCCCAGTAGAGCAAAAAGAGAGACAGAGCAGCAGAAACGCGTGCACGTTCAAAGGCAAAACATATACGCATACAAAAAGAAACAGGAAAGACAAAGCAGAAGAAACGTGCACATTCAAAGGCAAAACACCTATGCCATCTGCAAAGTGACAAAATCAAAAAGGGTGAACATTTACGCTAGTGAAAACAATGAAAATCAGAAAACAGTGAAAACAGAAAAGAAGGAACGGCCATTCAACGGCATGGAAGGAATGCAACTTCATTGGTCACGTATAGACAGTGCAATTTGCCAAGGTTACATGTGCATATTCTTAGCCATTAGGAGATGTGCAAGGCTAATTTAATCGCATTGATATAAGTGAGCTGTTGAGTCTGTTGAACCAGATTGTTGAATCATCTTGTTTATTCCTTCTCGCTAATTTGCTGTTTTGCATTATGTTGCCATAGTTTTCAAGGTCAATACATAGTATCATGACTGTTGACACAATTTGACAAGGTGAAAGCGCTGTCATTGTGCCCAGGCCTTAGTTTATCCTCACTAAAAGTGCGCTGTATATTTTTGCCATGGTTCAGTGCCAAGTTGCCCAATCCTCACTCCTAAACAGAGTAGGTGCGGTTAATTAAGACCTTGCTAACATTCACAACCCTTTTAAAGTGTACTTATAATGATAACTTTACTGACATCAAAAAGTACCCACATAATGGTAAACATGGCAAGAGTACACTTCTGGTGGTGTTTCGCATTCTTTTTACTTCCGTTTTTTTTTTTTTTTGCCCTGTGCACACGAAGTGAAACGCTCACAAGGAAATACTTAGCAGCATCTCAATTTTGTATTTATTTCGTGTTTTGACAAAATGTCTGTAATAAGGATAGTCAAGTGCGAATCTTTGGTAAGACATTCATTTTTATGTATACAGAAATCTTAGTGGACTTCTTTTTTGTGTAATTTTCAGGAATACACTTCTGGCAAAGCAGCAAGTGTTGCTTGCCCACCAGTCTGTGTTCAAGTCAAGTGTATTGTGGGCATGAGTGTCGGCAGGATTTTGTCTTGGGGGTGCAAGGCGGCGTAACGTGTCAGCCTGGTGAGCAGGAGAGCATTGGTGCAGCTTGGGTGGGGTCAGGTGCTGGTGTGTGGCGGCAGGTTCCCTTTGTGCAAACCCCTGCCGACACCCATGATTGTGGGAACACCCTGATGTGCCTCACTTTACACTATGTCGAACAGCTCGTACATCTTACCACATTTAGGCCAACACTGGTATTGATGCAGAGTGTTATGCGCAATACTGCGTGCAACCTTTCTGATATCGTGTGCATTTGAAAATTTCGCATTGTTTAAAAAGACGCTGAGTGGACCCAGTGTTATTCAACAAACATAAGTCTTAACAGGGGCAGTTGGGCGAGTTGGTGTATATTCATAGTTAAAGAGGGTGCAAAAAAATCACAGCACAGAGAAATGAAGGGGACAGGATGACGCGCTACTAGCAACTGAAGTTTAATCGAAACCACAGAAAGATGTAAACACACAGTACGAAGAAATTACAAGACTAAACAATCACACATCCACAGAGGAATGAAGGGGGCAGACAGGACAATGCGCTACTAGTAACTGAAGTGTAATCAAAACCACAAAAAGATATAAACACACATGACTAAAAAAGCCACGCATGTTCAACTTCAGTTGTTAGTAGTGTGTCGTTCCGTCCCCTTTGTTGCTATGTGTTCTGATTTCGTTTTCACGTTTTCCTTACCTATGAACTGAACTCCTGACTGTTTCACAGTCTCTATATATGTGTGGTCAATTTTTATTCATCCTCATGGCATATCAAGTCCTAGGATCCAATGTGCAAAGCGACCAGTCACTATTTACAGGAATTTTTTTATTTAGTGCCTGTGATTGCCTAATTGCAAGTTGACGTTGCAGCCATGGTGCTTCGATTATTTTCAATGTGGTAATTATGCGTAAGCCATCAAGTGAGAAATTAAGGATGAACTTTTGAGTTACAGATGGCACTAGCTGGCATAAAAACATTGAAGCATGGCTGTACTTGTTATGCGTATTAGAAGTATTGGTACATTGCAGTCATGTGATTATGCCGACAAGTTCCCAAGCACACTTCCAGAAATTTACGATGGCTTCCAGGTATCTGTGAATAAATATGTACAGCAACATATGAAGGCAACCTTGTAATTTTGTGGGCATTGCTGAATGCTTTTACGCACCTTGGTAAGTGGACCTACAGTCAACACCACAGGTCTATTTTGGGCTTTTTTGTAGGAAACTCAACTCCAAAATCATGTGCGACATGTCTTGATGCCATAGGGCAAACTAATGCAATAAAAACTGTACAACTGCCTGTCTACACGGTTTCATATTTCCCAAAAGTGATGCTAGCCTTATTGTACTAATTAGTTGCCTTCGTGTGTAGGCTGACACCAAGTTCCTTGGGTAGCTTATTTTTTTGGATTATACTTACATACTGGCACGGTGAAGTGCACACGTTAGTGCGCATCATGATGAGATTTTACACCCTACTTCCGTATTGCTTTACTGCTGTGAATTATGTATAGTGCTTAGGCTGTACTGTATATGTTGTTCCACGTGTTCAGTTTTGGGAGTAGGTTCTGTGCACGACGATGGAAATATATACCTATATCCTTATATTGACACAAGAACTGCTGCTGTTTTGATTCCAATAAAATGTTGCAACCACTGGTTCTTGTATCAATTGAAGTATGACTACTTGTCGTGCATGCAAATTGAAGAAATGAATTTGTGCTTGCAAAACAAATTGCTGAAACACTGCCTGCTCAATGTAACTGCTTGTGTTTTATTATCAAACACATTGAACAGATGATTCACAGATTATGACACATTGTCGTAGGCAATGAAAGAAGATAGGCAACAGAAAGACAGAAAGTCATCACTGTGTTCTAACGTAGATTGGGTGATCTTTTATCAATAGTAGCATAATTGAAGGTTGCTGTTGTATAAATAAAGTTTAACGTAGTGTGCAGGTGGACGAGGGAGTGCACATATGATAGTTTTTCCAGTTTTCTGCATATTTGCTACAGTCCTCGTGTTTCTGTGTTACGATTGTGAAATTCTGAGTTGCAAACAAGCCAACCTCTCTGCTGCTGTGGTGAAGTAATTCAACCGAACCATATTTTCTCAAGAACAGCTGTTCCATTGAGGAAGAGGGTAATGCTTTTTTTTAATGGGTACTGCATCATCTGTTTGAGGGCAGGGCCAAGTACACATGGACGTTCACAAGAGAGAAGTGCAAGTACATTAACCTTTTTGTTTTGTGGGAGACCTGTCACTGGTAAACTGGGGAGGTTGTCCTTGACCTTGGGGCACGCGTTAGGCATTCGCTTTAACGCGGTGGTGTGATGCTTACCAATAAAAGCTATTAGTAAGAAATGTAGGTAGTATCCGAGTATGAAAGCAAATAAATACTGAATATGCGTTATAGAGAATCACTGAATGCCGTGCTAAAGCGTGCATTGCGAATAAGCGCTAATTGCGGAAATAAATAAGCGTTCAGCTGCTCAGAAGGCGCTGCTCGCGGCTGTACGCGCGCATTCAACGCACTTTATGTAGGCGCGTTACAATGTCCTTGTAACTCTGGAATTTTCTGCGTGTGTAATTTTCATATGCGAACGCAGGCGGTCCGCGCTAAAGGGTGCATTGCGAATAAGCGCTAATTGCGGAAACAGATTTTTGTTCAGCTGCTCAGAGCGCGCTGCTGCCCCTGCGTGCAGCTCGCGGCAGTACGCGCGCATTAAATGCACTTAATGTAGGCGCCTTACAATGTTCTTTTAAGTCGGGCATCTGCGTGTGTAACTTTCATATGAGAACGCAGGCGGTCTTCGAACCGCTCATAACACGCTGCCGCATCTGGACGCGCGCAGTTCGCGGCTGCAGAAATAACGAAAATTGCTCCACAGCATACGCCCATGGAATGCACATACGTTCGCTCATCTGAAGATACCTTTGTCACGCTGGTATTCACGAATTTAGCGCGAGCGAAGAGGGCACACGTTTATAAATTTTCTAGCGGCACGACACGGTGAACCAGAGAATTCGGAGCCGAGGGTGTTTACGTCGATCGGCTCGGCCTGCATGACGCCCCACAAATTATGTATTGACCTTCCGCAAGAGCAAACACACGCCGATGGTACAAGAACAGAAGTTCGAAGTTGTGCCGACGGGTTACCAGCCGCTTTGTACATACATTGGTACATATATAAGCCCACGAAAAAAAGCAAGCTTGCAAGTGGTGGCGCTGTGGTGTAATGGTTATAGTGCTTGCTTTGAGTGCGTGTGGTCGCGAGTCCGATTCCTGTGTCGTGCGTACTTGTATGCAAATGTCATGTTAGTGCATAAATACTTTGATGTCCATTTTCTATTATGTCCTAGTGATGAATAGTAGCGGAAATTGGCCGGTAAACGTAATATGCTGCCTAAAATATACTTTTTTTTTTCATTTCGCGACCGCGCTAGGGCCTCGTATAAAAGGTGGCTTTAACAGCTCTCAAAAGAAGCAGAAAAACTCTCAATGCGCTCTGTTCAAGCCCCCAAAATGGCTTACATAAAAACACCAACTTTACCTCCAAAAGGAGGCTTTAAAAGCTCTCAAAAGAACCAGAAAAACTTCCAATGCGCTCCGTTCAAGCCCTCAAAATGAGTTCAATAAAAACACAAATTTACCTCCTTAGTTCCGTCTAATCACTCCCTTGAAGGATGTAAATAAAACCTCCTTTTGAACCTTCTTTTTAAGGGGGTTTTGCGTAGTACCTTTTGGATGCACGTCATGCGTCGAGCCCGAAACTCCCTAAAAGGCTCAAACCCGTTTGCAGTGTACCAAGAATGCTATGTCACGCTGATAGCGCACATGCCGTTCGTGACCAGAAAGTGCAGGGCGCGCGGCGATAATGCAAGGAAAGGAAGGTAAAACAAATGGCGATTATTGTCGTGGGACAGAAAGTCGGCCTTTTTACTCGATCTTTTCTGTGAGTGTAGCTCTCGCACTATACTCGTATAACGCAGAGGTCTCACACACGCGGCCCACTGACCTTCGGCTAGCGGTCCGCGGCCCGCACATGACTGTCTTCGTCCCATTTTTTTTCTGTATAAGTACGTTCTTAATCTACACAGGCATGACAGGTCTAAAGCATTTTTTTTTTCGTGAGGCACCCCCTACGGCCGCCATGTGTTGATACATTAGCGTGAAGCAAAACTCTATATTTTAGAATCGGCGTCCAGATTTTAGTCATTTTGGAGATAGGTATTGATATGTTGTTCGAATCCTGCCGCCAAATACCCTTCCGAAATGACCCATATGTGAGTATGCGAGTGATTCTGCGACAGTTTTACCGATCGAATGGGGTAAGGGAGGCCAAGCAAAGGTCTTCTTGCAAGTGGCAATGTCATTTGGTACAACCTATTCCTCCCACGCTTTACCTTCTTCACTGTTATGGCCCTCGCGGCAGCAAATTTTCGTGCATGCGGCCAGTTAGCTGAGGTGAGTTTAAGACCCCTGATATAGCGGAACAAGACGTAAGCTCATACGTTAACAATGTGGGCACACAAAGCAGGCTGTGCATGTCCATCTTGCCTCACATGACCACTGGGAGCCGTGACGGAAAAAGAATGCCTCCTTATAGGGATTCTATGTAACCAGACTCCGTGCAGTTTTAGAGGGGGGCTGTAACATTCAACAACGTTTACCCGCTTTGGAGCTCTGTAGCCGCTCTTGCGATGATAAGTTATAGGTATAAGCTTATGTTACATTCATTGCTGCGATTACAGAATAACATTTGGGATATAAAATAATAAAGAATGCAAATAGAGCACAGAATAGCGAGATGTTGCTGGTCTATGAAACTTCTCGCTGAGCTTCTGGTGTGAGCTTCTGGCCTATTTACTTGTAGCTCGCCTGTAAATGAAGTAGCCCCATATTCAAGAAGCAAAACAAGTTCAGTACTTCTCCAAGTAACTTGCCCCACATTAAAGGCGTTTTTCGAGATGTGAAAGATATATGCGTGCACAACGTATGTGGAACAAACTTAAAGGGACACCGAATACAAAACCGATTTTGCTATTTTCAGTAAATTACTCTTTTACAATTCTAAAATCGCGACGCTCGCTGCGACAAGACTCTTGGTAAGCGAGAACACGCGCAAAAAGAAAATGCAGCTGTCGAGGCTGCCTTGAAATTCACGCCATGACGTCGTAGACGGTGTCTACAGGGGCCTACGTAGTTCCTAATCGGTAAACATGAAGGTCATTGACCTCTGAAGGGGGCCATAGAGTTAACATACCAAGTTTCAAGAAATTCCGTTGAGCCAATGTCCCCAAAATACGACAAATACAGTTTCCAATCCGTGACGTCACGCGCGGTGATTTCAGGGCGAAAATTAAAAAGGGAACTTTGACCTTGATTTTCTCCTGAATTAATAAACTCATCATGGTGAAAATAATGATATTCAACACACTTTATCAGTCTAAACCAATTCAGCGTTTCACTTTAGTGCACCTTTAAGAACTGAACAAGCTCCAAGCCCGGCCCGAACCGAGCCCGCCGCATGAAACCCGGGCCCGATGCCAAGCCCGGAGCTTCAGGCCCGAGCCCGGCCCGGGTTTTCGGGTAGGCCCGAACCCGTGCAGTGCTCCAACGCACGCACGCACACACGTTGCCGCCTGGTTCAGGCAGCAAACCTTAGCCAGCCAAGATGCGAACAAGACGAGGAGCCTGGGCCAGCTGGATATAGCTACAGCGTGTCAGACATTTGTGTCTTGCTGTTCTTTTGTGTTACGTCGAGGCACCAAACGCCCATGTCGTGCTTTGTGTGGAGACGCACGTGTGCAAACTACGCCATCTGTTTGCCGTCTATACAATCGAAGGCACAATGCTACTTTTGCTCTGCTGCTAAGCGTCCGAGTCACGTGCAGCGTGGTCCTTAATGATAGAGAACACGCGAGCGAGTGGCCTAAGCCCGGCTGCTAGCTACAGCACTATCAAGTGGCAACAGGACCTCCACTTTTGGCGTCACCCATTGGCGAGGCACGGCCGATCACGGCCTGACCTGCCAGTCGCACAGCCTCGAGGCAGTGGCGCATGCCGAATGCCCCTGCGCACTGGAAACGTGCAAGCTTTGCCCCTTGGCTTACACACGTTGTGAATGACCTCATTCAGAGCGATTTTCGCCAGAGCGATGCACTCGAGTCAAACCTTGGCGGTAGTTTCTCGTTTTGAAGATATGAATTAGTTCTGAGGATAACTTCCTGGCAGGCTGGACGAGCACTGGCTGGAAATTAAATCTCGTTCGCTGTTATGACGGCACCAATGCCATCTTGCTCTGTTGGTGGATTCTGCCGAGAATAAAGCTTCTCATGGCATCCGGTGGTCCGAAGGTCTCATCCCAGCCACGGCGGTCGCATTTTTATGGACGCGAAAGGCCTGTGCCACGTAAGTGCACGGTAAAAAACACCAGAAAAGCCGAGATATTGCTTTCATAAGAGGCCTTTGAACAAACGTCATTCATCGGTGTCAGCTTGTTTCAGTCCACTGCAGGCCACTCCCAATGTTTATCCCTTCTTCATGTCGTCGTTCCTCGGCTGCGTTTCCTTGGTAACCATTCTCTGTCCACCGGTCGTCTGCCCCATGTGGCCAGCCCATTTCTTTCGCTTGTTGTCAATATCAGCTGCGCCTACTTGTTCCTTGATCCCATTTTCGTGATGAGGCTGTCCTGTTAGTACTTGTTCTATGTATACGTACTGTATGCACTCCAATGTATGGTTTCCAACTCTTTTTTTTTGGCCAGGCCTGTGCCTTCCTCATAGTAACTTCTAGGCTTACATCCCTCAATCTTTTTTTTTTTTTTGCAATTCGGTGTCATCATTACCGCATAGTACCGTGTCATCTGCAAATCGCAGGGACTAAGACATTCTCCGCTAACTTTGAATCCTGGTTCTTCCTAGTCTAGCTCTTTGAACACTTCCTCCGATGACGCAGTGAAAAAAATTGGGGATCTGCTTCTCTGACTCCCTTTCTATCGTAATTTTATCGCTCTGTGGAGTCCTTGTGAATGTCGGCTAAGATATTGACATAAGTTTTGGGCACTCTTTGTCCCCTTAGTGCATTGAATACTGTTGATCTATCTACTGAATCGATTGTCTTTTCGTAGTACATGAGCGCTAACTAAAAGGATTTGCTGCATTCAGCAACTATCTCAATTGCCTGTTTGATCGCATGAATGTGATCCATCGTAGAGTAGCTTTTATTGAAATCGGCTTTTTCTCTAGCTTGGTGGAAGTGAAGTGCTTCTCTTATACCGTTTAAAATTACCCCTGTAAATATTTTGTACACCATCGAAAGTGAGCTGATGGGCCTATAATTCTTTAAGTCTTTTATGTCTCCTTTTTTGTATAATGTTGGCATTTTTCCAGCTCACTGGACCTGTTGTTTTGAAGCACTGAGTGTAAAGTATAGATACAAATAAATTTTCCTTCGTCTTTAATCAGAGCGGATGTTATTTGGTCATCACCAGCTGCTTCCCCACGTGGCATATTGCGTATGACCTTTTTAACCTCGTAGGGAGTTACATATGGAACTTCCAGTCTTGCTCGTCGGTACTTCCGCTAAAGGGTGGACGATTAATTTTCGAGCTATAAAGTTCAGCGTAGAATTCCAGTGCCACTCGAACTATATCATTAAGATTGTTGAAAATATTTCCCTACATATCCTTTAGAGCGTGCATTTCATTCTTTCCTAATCAGTCTCCTTTTCGCTGGTCTAATGCTGCTGCCTTACTGCTACCTCTATCACTTCGACGTTGTAGTTCCTTATGTCATGATGGAACGGCAGCGCAAACACACACGGACAGAAGAAAGAAGCCACACGAAGCACAGCGCTGACTCACAACTGAATCTTTTTTTCTTCAGAACTTGAAAGAACAACCACCGTAAGCTTCCCGCATCTGCAAACTGTTGAAAGAACACGAACACTCATTGAACACAAAGGGTACGCTCATTTGGCTTCGCGTGTTAAAAGTTGTGGGTGCGAATTGAAATTCAATGACGTCATTATTTTGAAGAGACATAAGAACCAGTTTCTTAGAGAGCTAAACGAGCTTTACTGCATTAGGAAACAAGCTGGTCCATACATCAGTAAACCATCGGTGACGTTACTTGGTTGTGAGTATGAATCTTTAAAACAGTACATGTGACTTTGATGGGGGGGGGGGGGGCGGTTTCGCTTGGTCTTTTTGTTCATACGCAGTGATTTGTGCGTTCCTTCACTTCGCGCATGCGGAAAGCTTACGGTGGTTGTTCCTTTAGGTGTCGTTTCTGAAACAAAAGATTCAGTTGTGAGTCAGCGCTGTGTTTCGTGTACCTTCTTTCTTCAGTCCGTTTGAGGTTGCGCTGCCGTTCCATTATGAAACACGACCAACTAGCCCAAGTTTTAGCCTTATTACAGTTCCTTATGTCACTCACTTCCTTTCTGCTGATCAGCTACGTTAGCTCAGCCAACTCTATTTTAGCTCTTGCGTTAGTTTCCTTCATGTGTTGCCATTTCTTCATTAAGTCTTTCGTGGATTGCCAGAGCTTGCCTATTCCTTGCCTAGGCGTTTTACCTCCAACTTCGACTGCTGCTTGAGAGATCAGTCTAGTTACTGTTTCGTTCGTTCTCTCGATGTCAGTATTTTCCTCTTCTTCTAAAGCTGCATATTTGTTCTCAATCGTAATCCTAAAATTTTCTGATTTTATTCTTACTACGTCTAGGTTGGGTTGTCTTTTGGTGGTTAAAGGGACCGACAACTGATTTTTCTCGACCCATTTTTCATTACGGTGCGACAGAAAGCTCACACTTCGCAGTGTTTGTAGCTGCAGCAGTTAATCCCAAAAGCACGTAGTTATTTTACAAGCACTATTTTTCGATCTGAAAGGCTCTAAACACGGACGTACATTTCCTCCAGCAACGCTGAGAATTGATAGCGGTGCCGCCAGCCGTTCTCCCAATTTGTGAAAGCTATCGTTGTTCTGTTTTCGCAGGAGTTCCTGTAACTATGCTTATCCACCTTTATTTAAGACTTTTCAACTATTTTTAAAAATAACAAGCTGTTACAATGAGATGATGCGGCATTATACACGTTCTCTGTATCTGTACCGAGTTGTGTGCGCATGCGTCTGAGGTTGCGTGCGCCTGTGTCATGGATGGCTTGTCCCGGCGTCGTTACTCTCTCGATGCATCGCCATTTTTTGGGCGTGTTGGTAAACGGAACTCGAAAACATATTGAGCGCTCACAAGCAGGGACGTAAGGGAGGCGACAGCGCCTTGTGTCTCTGCCTGTAAGCGCTCAATGTGTTTTCGAGTTCTCTCTATGCACGAGCCAAGCCAAGTCATCGAAAACGTCACTACACATATGCGCGGCCGCGCCGAGTAGCAACGCGCGTCATTTCTGAGACGAAGTGTAGGTAAAAAACTATGTCGCTCCAAAATCTTAGCGACCTGGACTGCGTTCACGGTCGCATGAACACGCTGAAAAGTTGATCAAGACGCGCTGACGAGCATGGGAACATTACGTCACGCGAAGGCAGCGCCACTTGAATGCATACTACTAACGCAAGCCTATGTGTACATTTTTGTGGAGTAATACCTTTCAATATAAAGAAACGAACCATATGTCAATACTAGCACAAAAACCGTCGACCGCGTACAGCAATCAACGGTCACGTGGCCGGGTTCATTTGGTTCGTTCATGTTTTTGCCGCCAGAGGCGCCACAGGTCATTTTTCGCGACTTTCAATTAAGAACTAAAAATATAAATCCATCTCTCACGAAAAAAACAGGGTTGGTTTGAGTCAATGCGACGGACAATCTTTCTATCAGTGGAGTCATCTCATTTCATGGTCTTGGCAGTTGTCGGCCCTAGCAAAAATTCCCAATAAAAAACCAATAGCCTATTGGGTTATTGACACCTATTGGTCTATTGGTTCTATAGGTCTATTGGAACTGTATTTGCTATTGGTCTATTGGTTCTATATCAGCCTACTGGACCTATATTGGTGTATTGGTTCTCTATTAGCCAATTGGAATTATATTGGCCTATTGGTTCTGTATTTGCCTGCTGGCATTGTATTAGTGTTGTATTTGCCCACTTCTCAGCCCCATTAGAATTAGTCTTGCGCAAGTGTTTTATGGGTGTCTTGTCGTCATGCAGAAGGCCCACACTGTGGCAGCGCCCCTGCAATGATAATCACAGTGGATGAATGAGACATATGTTCAAATATATTCTCATAATCAAAACTACAAGTGCTTCTTCTGGCCCTTGATGATGTTGGCGATCTTGCGGGCCTCATCCGCACTCGAGGAAGTGCCTGAAAGATTCTGTAAATAAACAGAGCCATGAAATCAGAAAACAGTAACACATGTTTAATTAAAGTTTACCTTCAAAGCAATGTATAGAAAGTAGACGGCACAGTGAGAAATTATCTAGACCTTAATTCACTGCACATGTCCACAATGTTGCAGGAGCTGAACTATAGCAAAAAACTGAGTGAAATATTACACACCCAACTGTGGCTTATTGCGTGGAAGAAAACAGTATATCGGCAAAATTTTGCGGCAAAAAAGGAAGGAAAAGAAAGGGGCAAATTTTTTTTAAAATTAAGCAGCACCTTATCCCGTTTACACGCTTGCGTCCTGTGTTTTTTGAGCTGTACCCAAGAATGAACTGCAAACTCGTCCTTAATTACAGCAAACTCAATAATCACTTACTATCTGTGACGTGCTCTTTTCACGGTGGTGGTGCGACTATCATACTAGAGCATGCCACTAAATCTCAACTTAAAGATGGCATGAAATAAATTAAGCTAGGGTAGATTCACGATGAGGCAACGGTAATATGTAAGACAGTAGTAAAGGCAGCCTACATTCCATATCGTTGCAAGCCCAACACAGCAGTCAGGCTGCAATGAGTTGGATATAACACACGTGCTGCATGTTACGTGCTTATGCAATTAAGCCAACAACATTAATAAACCCACTCCTGCGATAGCCCTAATTGGGCTGCAGTATGTAAAAATAAAAAAATATGAAATAAAAAATCGCACCAGTGCAGTACATATGCTATGCACATTTTGTATAATGAATTATCATGTGGCCTTCTGTGGTTCTTGTGACGTTATGTCGAACAAGTATGATAAGCCGATTGGCGCGCACTACAACACACAAACAGCATCGACTAGAGCGTTTTACTATGAGGCGATAAACGCGTTTCCGGCTTAACACGCACGTTGTAAATACTTACAAAGGGCTTGCGAGACTCCAACTACACTCACGAGCAGGGCGCCTGTCCTTTACCTCTAATCTATGCTACGTTTTTTTGTGCATACTGACAAACACAAAAACAAACTGCAATAATATATGCGCTCAATCATTCAACTTCTGAGAGCGTGTGGACTTGCAATCGAGGCGTTGCTGGTCTCGCTGTCATCAAATACCGGAGACAAAGGACGAGGGACTTGTTTTCCCGACCTTTCAGCTTCGTCCCAAGTTTGAATACAAAAAAAAGGTGATATCAAATAAATACTAAATAGGAGTAACTACCATGCCCACTCAACTCACCAAACAATCGGAGCACATGGCCTTGTTGCTCGTCTTGCCATTTTTCTTGGCGCCACTTTGTAGAGTCGAAATCGGTCGAAATCCAAGACATTTATGGCTCAGAACGTCTCCATCTGGTGCACGCTGAACACAGTCTTCACGTTATCGTCGCGGAAGCACACTAAAGCAAACATCGTGTAAGCAGGCTTACGTGAAGCATCGAGATCACACAAAGCGCGCGCTATGGCGACAGACACCACGTTTTGGCTTAGCTTGGCCGCAGGCTGGGCTTGTCTTCTTATCGGCCGAGCGCGGATGGCGCGCCAAACGCACGGTCGCGTTTGCAGATCCACAATTCTTTCTCCTGTATCTTTACAGCACTACTTATATTGCTTAGCATAAATAGTTATAAACTTTACATATTATCCAAAGCTTATCTTAAAGCTTAGCACATGGCTTAGCCTGCTTAACCAAGGAACGTGTAAAAAAAAATGTTCACACATGCAGCGTCGCCACGCCGCGCACCGTCTCACTTTTTTTTTTTTTTGTTCGTCACCTGGCTGGTTGTGATCTCATGGCGGTTTCTTTATTATTATTCTGTGGTGTCTGTGTTGTCGATTCCTTCGCAAGTTCTTCTTTAGCGTGTTTTACTATAGTGCCCGTTTACCGCACGGCATGCACGGAGACACCGTACCGCCGTGGTCGACACGCAGCCTTTTTATATAACTCTTTTAGTCGCGTGAGTTGCTAACTGCACACGGTGTCTCACGGTGTGCAGTTAGCTCAATCGGGATCAGACTTATCAAAAGTGAATTGATCCCGTCTGCAGCTTGCGTATAATATAGCCAATCATGATCAAGAAATTTGATCGGGATCGGGTCCGACGCGCTCAATCAGTCATAAGATGTTATAAACAGCTACCAATAGGCGGTAGCTGTTTGAACAATAAAACTCCAGTTGGCCTTATACATCTTCTGTTAGTACATTAAGAAACCAATAGGAGTACTTATTTGACCAATACAACTCCTATTGGCCCAATAAGTCACCGATAGGCAGCACCGATTTGACCAATACAACTCCCATTGGTCCAATAAGACACCAAAAGGCAGCCCCTATTTGACCAATACAACTTCTATTGGTCTAATAAGACACCAATAGGTGGTGGCTGTTGGTGTCTATTGGTACCCATAGAAGTCTTATACAACCAATACAGCTCCAATAGATGTCCTATAGAACCAATAGTGATTTCCTATTGGACCAATAGGAAATCCTATTGGCATTTTTGCTAGGGGGTCCCTTTAACCTTGCTCGAGATCGCCTCAGAACAAGCTCTACCCTCACCCTCGTTAGCCTATGGTCACTGCACTTTGCCTCACTTTAGACATCAGCGTCTTGCCCTATGACTGAGCTGCTGCACAGAATAAAATCTATTTCGTTCTCTGCTGGTCTGCTAGGGTTTTTCCAAGCCCACTTCTTATTTCCACACTTTCGGACGAAGGTGTCAATCCTTCGGAGGCTATTGCGCTCGCCGAATTCTACTAACATCTCGCCTCTGTTATTTCCAAAGTCAATACCAGAGTCACCTTCTTGGCCATTTTCTTCCTACTTTTTCACTTTCAGCTCCCATGATTATGGTGGACTGGGTACGTCCTTTTTTATTTGCCAATACTTGTTCTCCGTCGTCATGTGTTGGAGCGTAAACCTCCAGTAATTTCAGTTTGTATCTGCTGCTCAGTTTTATCATGAGCCTCGCTTTTATTGATACTAGAGAACCCTTCAATGTTGGTAATTTTTGAAATCCCACGCCACATTCATTCTTATTAGGGAGTCCTCTATAGCAGAGGACGTGACCGTTATTAAATACCGTATATGCTTCCCCGGAACCTCACTAAACCGACAATATCCCAGTCAGGGGCGTAGCCAGGGGGGGGGGGGGGTTGGGGGGTTCAACCCCCCCCCCCCGAAATTTTTCAGTTTTGCTTGCGTATATATGCACGCGCATATACAAACGCACGCACGAACATACACAAAGTAGGGTTGAACCCCCCCCCCCCGAAAAAAATTTCTGGCTACGCCCCTGATCCCAGTTAACGTTTTCTAACTGCTCAATTAGCTCTGCTAGTCTAGCTTCGTTTTATAATGTCTTTTTTTTTAAACCGTCCCAGATTCAGTTCACAGTAGCGGTCCGTTCGAGTCTAGCGATTATTACTACCCTTTGCAAGTCCTACCGCGGCCGTGGTCTATCAGCAAAGCTTCACCTGACTGCGTCGCTCTCACTAAAATCGCTTTAAATCAGGTGAAGAGTAAGGTCGGTAAGCCAAGCGGCAGAGCTTACACGGTTCTAATGCGTCCAATGCCAAGCACAATTTCCGAGCAGCCGACGACGCGCCGCAGGCCACTTGAGCAAACGTCTTCGAAGGGTGACGGCATGTAATCGTGCAGGCGCTTGCGTACGATCCATGCCTGGTTGTGTTGCTCGCCAATAGATGTGTGACCGTGCCTCACTTTCGCTCCCACCTGAAGGAACTGCACGCAGCCGCCGCAGAGGGCACGCCACACACTCGCGTGTTCCATTTTATGAAGGACCACACTGTAGATTACAAAGGCAGGTGGAGCACCAACGTAGGGCTGACCAAGATGTCAAGTGCAATGCCATTCCTCGGTATCGGGGAGTACGGTCTGGACATGGAATGAATACATGAAGCGACTGGAAATTTCACAACACATTTTCAAAGGTTTTACTAGCTCCTGTGGAGAAGAAAGGTCTCATCATGACGCTGTTCAAACCCGAAAGGTCGACTGCTGCAGCCTGCGAGAACATTAGGAAGGCTGTCCGTGAATACACGCATCCGAAGCTATCTGTGCTGGACGTAGATCTTATTTTACAAGCGTAACCAAGCTCAAGGCGAAAGCGTCGCATATTACATGATGGCGCTGAGAAGATTGGCTGGAGCGTAGGGCATTGGATACAAGACGCCTCCAATGGCGAGACGATGCGAAACTGTTCTGGTATCAGCAACGAGGCCGTGCAGCGACGTCTCCTGCCAGAGAGGATTCACTGTGGTTATGGCCGTAACAGCAGAAGCAACTGAACGTGCAGTAGAGCACTGCACGGGCTCGGGCCTAACCGAAAACTCGGGCCCGGCCCGGCCCGTGGGCCGGGCCGGGCCGGGTAAAGTAGCTTTCACGGCGGGCCCGGGCCGGGCTCGGGCCTGAAGCTCCGGGCTTAGCGCCGGGCCCGGGTTTGAGGTGGCGGGCTCGGGTCGCGCCGAGCTTGGACATTGCTCCGTTCTTAAACGGTCCCTAAAGTGAAACATTGAATCGGTTTAGACCGATAGAGAATCCGAACGTCATTAATTTCACCATCAATGAGTCTATTAATAAAGGAGACAATCAAGGTCAAAGTTCCATTTTGAAATTTTGCGCTGAAATCTCCGCACGTGACGTCATGGATTTTAAAGTGTATTCGTCGTATTTTGGGAACCTTGGCTCAACAAAATTTACAGAAACTTGGTATATCAATTCTGTTAAGGCCCCTCAGAGGTCAATGTACTTCATTTTTACCCACTATAAGCTACATAGGGCCCAGTAGATGCCGTCAGAATCTATGACGTCGCGGCGTTCGGTGCGTAAATTTCAAGTTGGCGTCGTTACATTGCATTTTCCTGAGAGTTTTCTCTCTTACCAAGAGTCTTGTCGCGGCGAGCGTGGTGCTTTTGGATTGGTAAAAGAGTAATTTACTGACAATAGAAAAATCGTTTTGTGCTTACATATAAGCCCCACATTTTATATCGAAAAAACGCTTTTTCTATGTGGGGTAAGCTCTTTGGAGAAGTTTTATGAGGGATAAGTACTGAACTGATTGTTCTTCTTGCATATGAGCTACTTGATTTATCTGAAACGGGCGAGCAAAAAGTAAATAGACCAGCCGCTTATATGTAACATCACGCTATTCCGTGCTTTATTTGCTTTCGTTATTTTATTTCCCAAATGTTACTCTGTAATCGCAGTAATAAATGTAATATAATAAAATTATACTTATGAGATGTCATCGCAAGAGCGATCACAGAGCTACAAAGCGGGGAAACGTTGTTGAAAGTTAGAACCCCCCTCTAAAACGAAAGGCCTGCACGGAGTCTCTCTCCGTGCACATAGAATCCCTCTGCACATAGAATCCCTCTAAAGAAGGACTGCACATAGAATCCCTCTAAAGACGCGTTCTTTTTCTGTGAGTGTGTGACGGCTCCCAGTGGTCATGTGGCGCGAGATGGACATGCACAACCTGCTTTTTGTGGCCACATTGTTCATGTCCGAGCTTTCGTCTTGTTCCGCCATATCAGGGGTCTCAAACTCACCTCAGCTAACGGGCCGCATTCACGAAAATTTACTCCCGCAAGGGCTAGGGCAATGACGAAGGTAGGAGCGTGGGAGGGGGAACAGGTTTTAAAACTACCGTCATTTCACAGCAGACCTTTCCCATATCTCATATACGGGATCATTTCTGAAGGGGATTTGGCGGCAGGAGTCCCACAACATATCGACACCCATTGTTGCAAAATAGTGCGGAACAGAGCAACTTGGAGCGTGCCAGACTCTATCGAAGAAGAGGAAACCGAGGGACATCGAGGGCACGAGCACGTGGTCGGTGCAGCAGTTCGCCTTTAGTATTGCCATTAAATGGACGT
Source organism: Rhipicephalus sanguineus (assembly GCF_013339695.2). Classification (NCBI taxonomy): domain Eukaryota; kingdom Metazoa; phylum Arthropoda; class Arachnida; order Ixodida; family Ixodidae; genus Rhipicephalus; species Rhipicephalus sanguineus. Next base: position 325,330,842 of record NC_051176.1, on the reverse strand, counting down.
CTCTCTTTCACGTTTGGGGAACCAGTCATTTCGTATCACCCATAATGACTAAAATCTGGACGCCGATTCTGAAATATAGCTTTTGTGTCACGGTGACCGCAGGTGGCGCCTCACGAAAAATATCCTTTCGATCTGTGATGCCTGTGTATCTCAAGAACATACTTATAAAGAAAAAAAAAATGGGATCAAGGCAGTCATGTGCGGGCGGCGGGCCGCTAGCGAGAGGTCCGCGAGCCGCGTGTTTGAGGCCCTTAGTGCGCTATCAGTGGCGTAGCCAGGAATTTTATTCGGGGGGGGGGGGGGCTCACATTGCAGCGCGACCTCCTCGTTGAATTTTTAGAACGACTAAGTATATGAATAGCATGTATTACCAGTGACAATTTGTATTAGATGCTGCAAATCACTTCTTGAATGCTGCCCACTGTTAAGAACGAGTAAGAAATGTGTTTTTAAAGACGATAGTCTTTCTTGGGATACCTAAACGGAGAAATTTTGGTCTGTCTTTCTGTCTTTCTGTTTGTCGGCACGTCCCTCGATTCAACCACTCGGCCAAAGTTGAACCACTTGCCCAAGGGCCAGCCATCTTGAACGGCTGACTAGGTTCATACTTGTGTACATTGTCGACCAAAAAGCAAACATTACGCATATCTGAGACGCAACATCATTAGGCAAGTATTAGGTGGTGTGTTCCTTTAATAGAAAATGCATACATACGTAATTCTAAAGACCCTAGTTTCTTAAGCTGCGCTGAAAATGCGACTGCGCGTTAAACTTGACTTTCTCCGTGTCATCTGCACGAGCTCATTGTTGTGTTTCGGTTTCGGTTCTGTATTGCACTGTACGAATGCCATGGGGCGCCGCTCTGGCATTCCTGTTTTCGCCAGGCGACGTCTAAATAAAAGAGTGTGTGGAGAGTACTCGTTGAGTGCGGAAGTTTCTTCTGCTTCAGCGCTTCGTGCCAAACCGCGTGTTCGGGCTGGCTGGCGTTCCCGGCGGTCGCGTTGGTCACCGCCGGTCTTCGCCTGCTGCTGCGCCGGGACTACCAGCCCGCAACACAGCACTCATGTTTCCCGACGTATTGCCAGATGACGTCCATATCTCACGCTGCGCCTCTTCTATCGTCTTTAGACGACATTTGCAGCGAAGCACGCAGATACGCGGCCAATTTTTTCGTAAAAATATTATGTTGGCATGCCCGCAACATCTTTACAGGCAGAACTGTCTTCAATCTTTTAAATTTTTTGTGTGTATGTAACAGGTACGGGAAATATCACGTAAACTTCGGAACTGCATCAATTTTGAACTGAAGAAGCGCCTGATAACAAAAAAAATGAAGTCCACAAAATAATATTATTGGATCAATTAAAATTTCATGATATCCCTAATTATATAGTGAGGTGGTTTAGTGAGTTTTTAACTGGAAGGGAGTTTTACTGTTCACTAAAAGGTCATTCTTCAGGTATACACTGCCAGTCAAGAGGGGTTCCTCAGGGAGCAGTTACCTCGCCTCTTCTTTTTAATGTATTGCTCAGCACTATTCCCAGCCATGATGGTGTATACACATAGGTATAGGCAGATAACATAGCATTTTTTGCGTCAGACACTGATATACATTCGCTATATACTCGCTTACAAACGTATATGTGCGCCATTGAAAATTGGCTATAGTCTATCTATTTATGTCTTAATGTCTCAAAGAGCGCAGTGATAGTTTTCTCTTTGGATAACCCAGTTAATATAACACTAACTTGCCACCTACAGAACATACCACAGGTGGATTCGGTAAAATATCTGGGAATAATTTATGATACTCGTCTCCTCTGGCATGCACACATTGAATACATAACAAAGAACGGAGTACGGGCGCTAGGAATCCTAGGAAGACTTTGCAACAGTCGATCGGGGATGCGAAGGGACACACTAATTATGATATACAAAATGTACGTACGCCCAGTATTAGAATTCGGATGTGTTTTATATTCGGCTGCACCAGGTTATAAATTGCGTCCTCTTGTACTGCTGGAAAGAGAGGCCCTAAGGTTATGCCTTGGATTACCGAAATTCATAGCCAATAATGTCCTCTACTTAGAGGCAAGATTGCCCTCTCTTTTGTGCAGATTTAGGATACTAACGGTACAAACGTTCCTAAAGATGTATGAATGTCTTATAAAGACAAAAATTATTTTCATGTCTCACCCAGCATTATTTTTTCAATCTTACTGGCCTCGGTTTCATACACCACAGGTGGGTTACGTACAAGCACTTATTGGACCATTAGATGTTAAACTGAGTGAAGTTCCTTCCATTGACAAGGAAAGGCACAACCTTAAAATCATTTTTGACGATATATATCCAAATCATGCCAAAAATTTGCCTTACCAGATATTAAACGGACTACTACAAAAGCATTTAGAGGGGATAAATAGAACAAATATTATAGCTACCGATGCCTCACAATCCGAAGAAAAATCTGGCATTGGTATTTTCTCCGAGACATTCAATTGGTCATTTTCATTAAGACTTCCTGATTTCTTATCAGTGTTCCCGGCGGAATTTCTAGCGGTGATTATGGCTTTACGAAAGCTGAGCGCATCAACCTCAAGAGTGGCCATAGTTACAGATTCGTTATCTTTGTGTTCAGCACTCGCTGCACATAGTGATTCTCAATTATCACGTACTTTTCATTTTCTTGTTCCCTCCCACGTAACCTTAATCAGATTAATCTGGATACCAGGCCACAAAGGGATAAAAATGAACGAAATGGCGGACACTCTGGCGAAAGCCGCTCTCAGTGGTCCGATACTATCGATTATTCCCACATCAGCACTCATAATTCGTGACAGATTTAGAAGGCGCGCCATAATTCAAGATTCCGGTAAAACATTAATCACTCGTCTAAGCAGAGACTTTGTCTGGGCAAGTTGGTGCGACATTGCAAAATATAACAGCACGAGGGACGGGACTGAAGACACAAAAACCACAGGACGAGTGCTGACTACCAACTGAGATTTCTTTGATGAAAGTGCTTCCTTTATAGTGTCACATGTCACCACCAACAACACGCCCCCACTCACGAAACCAGTAATAGCACTATCATGAACGCTATATCATACAAAACATGAATCAACGCGCAGTTAACCACAGGAAACAGCAACCACAGATTATACAGACGCGCATGGCAACTGTCAAACACGCTTTAAGACACTATCACAGTTGAACATGTAAGTGCACACATCTCGTTAGAACACTGTATTGCGCATGCTTCTCCCAATCAGCACAGCTAGAAAGCAAGATGTTCCAACAACTAAAACAAAAAAAAACACGACTAAAAACGTGGCAGCTGGAAAGACGATGAACCCCCCAACAACCGCAAAACGAGAGTGCTCTGTCATACAGAAGATGATCAACAGATGAAACCCAGCCCTGTCTAATTGAAACTACTTAAAAGGTTGTACATACATGGCCTTCCAAAAAGGCCATGCTCGTCTTTGGAGAGAAATAAGGAAGGTTCGCTAACACATTGATCACCAGTTTTGTTGATAAAGAACGCCTCCATTATTTATCTCTCCAATTTGTTGCTCGCTCTTTTAAAAAAAACTGCTTCTATGAAACTCCAGTGCACAACCACACTTGTGACAGGGCTTTTTAATTAGACAGGGCTGGGTTTCATCTGTTGACCATCTTCTGTATGACAGAGCACTCTCGTTTTGCGGTTATTGGGGGGTTCATCGTCTTTCCAGCTGCCACGTTTTTAGTCGTGTTTTTTTTTGCTTTAGTTGTTGGAACATCTTGCTTTCTAGCTGTGCTGATTGGGAGGAGCATGCGCAATACAGTGTTCTAACGAGATGTGTGCACTTACATGTTCAACTGTGATAGTGTCTTAAAGCGTGTTTGACAGTTGCCATGCGCGTCTGTATAATCTGTGGTTGCTGCTTCCGGTGGTTAACTGCGCGTTGATTCAGGTTTTGTATGGTATAGCGTTCATAATAGTGCTATTACTGGTTTCGTGAGTGGGGGCGTGTTGTTGGTGGTGACATGTGACACTATAAAGGAAGCACTTTCATCAAATAAATCTCAGTTGGTAGTCAGCACTCGTCCTGTGGTTTTTGTGTCTTCAGTCCCGTCCCTCGTGCTGTTATATTTTGCACTCATCTAAACGAATATCGACACTTCTTGTACCCTTGGCGTAGGAATTTCTGTTTAACAAGAAAAGATGAAGTTATTTTTACTAAATTACGATGTCGCGTTCCTAAATTAAACTTTTATATGCATCGATCTGGTCTGGCTCTTCCCCTCTTTGCTCGAATGAGTTGAGCGCATACGAGGACACGGACAGAAGGAAGAGACGTACACACACTGGCGCTCAACTCATTCAAGTATGACCAACCAACAAGCCCGCATCGCCACCCTCGTCCTCTTTGCTCGTTTTGTAACCAGGACGAAACAATTGAACATTATTTCTTATCATGTAACCGCTTCACTTTACCGAGGAAAAACATTCTGAAAGCAGCGTTTAATCGTATTAGATTGGATTTCATTGCTTCTAATATTCTATCCTTGGGAGCCTCCTCATTGGGTCATTGTCACCGGGATGTCTGTTCCGCTGTACAAAAATTCTTTACTGAATCAGGGCGATTTTGATTCTGAATTTTTAAATTAGCATTGATAATATATTCTAACCTTCTATAATTCATTTTCACATGTGACCACTTTTACCTATAAATTATTCGTTTCTTGGCCAATCCCCCAGAGTGGGTGTGAGCCATTTATAAAGGTCATCATCATCATCATCACCAGGACGAGATCACATATTTTAATGTAGATTGTTTACGCAAAATGTTCATCTTTTTGCACAAATGATGCGGCCAGGAAAAAACAAGAATGGGAAAGTACACCTCGAATACGGGCAAAACATAAGTCACCGGAAACAGTGCGCAGTATCCTTACTCAAAACATCACAAATGTACATTTAAATATGCAATCAATAAACGGAACTAAGCAATGACCACTATACATAATGCCCAACTGATATTTGGGCCAAGATGCTGTCTCGGACGCACCATGTGGACAGAACTATAAAGGAAGAGCGCAGAAATAACGAAACAAACTATTTCAAAACTGTTTGAAAAAAGCGAACCACTCTTGTGCACTCAATGTAAAAGGAAGGTTGCCGCGTCTAGTTCAAAAAACAAGAACAAAAACGACAAATGAAAGTAAGAAACAATGCTGCTGGTACGGCTTCCCAATAGTTGAATTTGTTTGGTAACGCCGCGTATGCCGACCTCTCAGTGAACAAGGTGAAGCTGTCGATTGGCTGGTAATGTCCACCTGATGCCCGTATTCTTATGTTTATATTAGGTCACAGTGTTAACTGCTAAAAGGTACAAAATCCTCACGGCTTCAAAAGGTGGAGAACAATAATATTGTGTCAGATTTACGGGCTCATTGCCCTGAACTCTGGAGCAGCAGTGTCTTTTCCTTTCGTTTGCGCTGATTTTTGTCCTGCTCGGTATCAAAGGACAACGTTGACCCGGCGAGGAAGCTTAGCGAAACGGTCAATAACTTCCTACACGCTGATGTCGACATTTCTATGGGCGTACAGAAGTGCCTGGCCAACCATGCGTTCCTCAGACATCGTGGAGCGTAAGTAGTTCTTAAGTAACCTCATGCTTAAAAACGTTCTCTCTGCGCTGGCAGTGGTCACTGGAAGGGTGACTAGAATCCGGAGTAGCTTGTACACATTCGCATAGAACCTGCTGTCGCAATGAGAGAGGGCATCGGTTCCAGTACCGGGGCGCTGGTTTGCTGCTTTGTTCGCCCACTTTGTCCACCATAGTCGCAGTTCTCCAAAGCCAGCCCTCGTTTCGACGTCATGAGCAAAAACGGTCAGCATATTTTCTGCGCCTTTCTCCCGATCATCTTGCATTGGTCGTATTGCAGATGGTACAATTAATAAAAAGTCCTTTAGAAGTGCCCTGTGCTTTTCGAACTGTTGGTTTAAATGGGCTAGTACGTGGTCCATGAACGGAATGAACAGGGTTCTGCGAAAATATTCTTCCGCGCTTTCGATTGCATTGCTCCCAGGGTTTTGCCTCCGGACACCGGCTCGACGGCTGGTGATCTCCACATTCAATTTTTCTGCCAATGCCTGTACTTGTGCAAATATTTTTGAGAAAGAGGCATTTGTGTTCTTGCGGTCACTTTCAATTGTCTGCTGTACCACTTCTATGTCGTCAATGCCAGCGCTCATGTCGATACTCCTCGTCTGCAGCTTCTTTGATAGTGGCAAAGTCAGTGCTAACACGTGCTCCGTCACATGCAGGCTTACAAGGAACGCTGGTGAAAAGAGTGCCAACATTAGACTGTTTGCCTGCACTGGACTTTCGCCATTTCCGTTAAACTTAATCTCCTCTAGCGCTGCGATCAACGGCTCAAAGAGGCTCACAAATGAAAACACTGCATCGTGCTTTTCGGCCCAGCGCGTTTCGCATAGTCCCAAAAGGCGCTGCCTTGTAGACCCAGGACAGCTCAAACTGATCATTTTTCGCAAAACGTGTGAGCGGCTAGATGATTTACGGAAAAAGACTGACGTCGCCTTGAGAGTCCCAAAACAGTTTCGAATGTCTTTGATGGAGCATGCCGCACACACAACTACATTAAGGGAGTGACGCGCGCAGTCAGTACATAGCGTGCGGCTGGATATTTCTCATGAACAGCAGCTTGAACACCATTCGTTTTGCCGGCCATCGAACTTGCACCATCGTAGCCTTGACCACGGAGATGCTGCATGTGAATTCCCATTTCTATAAGGAGCCTTATGATGGTGTCGGCGAGGGCCCGACCATTTGGTCGTGAATTGGCAAAAGCCTAAGAACACTTCTTCGATTCCGTTCGCATCCTTATTAAGGTACCTTGCACAAACAGTAAGCTGCTCGATAAGAGCAACATCCGTCGTTTCATCAGCAAGTACGGAGGAGCAGCCTGCAGCGTTTACTTTTGCGACTAGGCTTTCCTTGATGATTGCAGCAGAGATTTCTGTAATGTGGTTTTGTATATCTGGACTAAAATATGAGGCCTTATTTGGGCAACTTTCCAAATGCTTTTTTAGATCTGTGTTGCCACAATCCGCGCGCATGCGAAGCAGCGCTCTGAAGTTGCCTGTATTTGCAGAGGAGGCCTTGCTTGAATACATGGGACCACTGTCTCTATGGCCACGGAGGGCCACACCTTGCCGCCCGCAAAAGAGAACTGTCTCAACAACAGGCTGTAACTTCCTTCGGGTCTCTCTTATTTGAATTTGCCTGGCATGGGTCCAGTTGATAAACAACACTGGGCACACATCCTGAGAAGGTTTGAAAAAAACTATCGGCTATCAGCTGAGCGTCAGTGTGATATTTAGTGACTTCATGTGCACCGAAGACTTCGAGGGCGTGCTTCCACTTTTGAAATGGCTTGGATACGAGGGCCTTAGTGCGCGCATGTTGGCCCTTGCCAACCTCACTTCTGCTAAAAAGGACACGCACTCGGCAAAACGCACCTTCTTGAAGCGCTGAGTAGCTAAGCCATCGGTACCTGTCCAGCCAAGCCACGTAAACCTTCGTTTCTGCTTAAAATCGTCCATAGACTTAAACATATAGCATGGCGGAGGAATCCAAGCAGAAGCTAGCAGTTGATGTTTTTTGTCATCATCCACTTTTGAGCCATCTGTGTAGAGCCCGATATCAATCTTGCTTCTGCTAACATTTTGAGAGTCAGAAAAAGATAAATAATTAAATAAATGATAATCAGGCTGAAGCCCAATAAATCCCACCACCCGGATGACGCCGCTGGTTGGTGGTGTATGAGAGCACGAAAAATTTCGGGGGGGGGGGGGGCTGAAGCCCCATAAGCCCCCCCCCCCCCTGGCTACGCCCCTGTGCGCTGTATAGTGCGAGAGCTACGTGATACTGCCGCAACAGCGTTGGAATGTGCAGCAACAGAATAGGTGCATTAAACAAGGCGTGGGGTGAAGTTAATTCGCTTGACAAAATATCTGGCTTGAAAAAGGACAATCACAGATTTCGGCCCGGATGATGTCCCTTTACCTCGAATCATATGCATCTAATGAGTTAGCTTCGAGAAGCTTAGTCGCGCCTTTATTACCAAACTCGAACGAACCCCGAAAATACATCGAAATCGCTTCGTCCACTTCCTGCCAGTCCTAACCGCGTAGTTCAATGGCCACCTTCTACCGGTACAACATCGCTGGGAAGGCATAAAGCATTATAATATGAAAAAAAACGAGCATGGTGCAAACCGTGCATAACATGCACTTCTAAAAATTGCAAGGAGAAGCCCTCAAAGAGGAGGTTTATGGATGACATTGAAGAGTGGCACGACGTTCGGGAACGAGAGAAGTGAAGGGATGAGCTACAAGCCATATTCATTCTACAGAGCTCTACAAAGACATCCTCGATTTGCTCCAGTGGTGGAAGTTAAGAACAACGACTGCCGACGCCTTCGCAATTGGCAAGGCAGATGTGGTGCGCCCGTGCGGCCAGCGCGAGCAGTGCAAGAAGCTTTAGCGCTGCAGGATATGTGATGCAACATGGCATGACGTGCTTAAAGCAGGAATATCTTGATACTTTGATTTTTCGCACAATAATATGTGAAGAAATAAACTATAAAGTATGCCATAAGAAACTTATAGACTGTATATACTAGCAGTGGTGTGGTGTATGAAAATAATGCTATGAGAATGTTTTTTTTTCTTCCTTTCGGCTGCTTATACGCATAAACGTGGTGCACGCGGTTCCATACCTTTACCTAGATTAGTGTATTTGTAACAACGGTCACAAATTTGGTTTTTTCCTTCTGTTTCTCTTGCTGTGGCAAGGCGCTACAATGGTGAAAACAGGTGGTACATATCGAGAAGGGTGCACGATTTGCTTTGTGGTTACAGCATGCTATAAATTTCAATAGGCTATAGTGCAATAAAAACAAAGTGAAGTGAGCGTTTTGTTCTCTGCCAGACTAATCTGGAACACATGCTCTGGCGGTGCTCCGTGTTACGTGGCGGCGAAGTCATCACGCGGTCCAAATGGGAGGCTTCTATTACCAGCTCCGCGCTAGAACAGCTATATGGGCTGTCCAATGGGCCTGCGACGCAGCAGAGAGACTCGGTCTTTCTGTTCCGATGTCGGAGCGGCCCGCAACGTGCTAGAGCACGTTCCGATGGACCATAATAAAGTTTGTCTATCCATCAATCCATCCTTTGTTGTTATTGCGCTCCCTATCAAAAGTGAACTCGTGCTGCAAATCACTTTCGTTGCTACAATGTCTGCTACAAAACGCCCTTCATGATCCCCAGTGTATTTGCAGAAAAAATGGGTACGGTATACCACTGCCGAACAAACAATCATTGTATCCAATATGTCCGCTCAACTGTTTGCACCGTGAGCCCCTTTTTACCAGAAATTACCGTATGGTAAAGTATAATTGTTAGCGAAACATACGCCAACAAAGCGTAGATATTTGCCACTTATAACACCTTGCTGTCGATTCCATGTTCGGGCAACACCACCTAGATTACTGGGTCGGGCCTCAGTCGGGCCTGATCTGCGGTAGGGCCGGGCCGGGCCGGGTAGGCGAAATTTTTTCTCGGGTTCGGGCCGAGCCCGGGTATCACTTTGAGTCACCGGGCCGGGTTCGGACGGGTAAATTTGAACGAGTTCCGGGCCCGGGCCGGGCCCGGGCCGAGAATTACGGCCCGTGCAGTGCTCTAACGTGCACACAGAACCAGTGACGCACAGCGGCCGTCCACGAAAGGCGCTCAAGGGAGCCGTCCAGACAAGGCTACCGCTGCAAGAGGCATGCCACTATTGCAAGGAAGGATGACATATCGCTAGAGCTTCTCGCTTAGAATCGCCGTCACAAACAAACGGTGGATGCCAGGGAACGAGAGCCAAGTAGAAAAACTCTGCTTGGAAGCTCAAAAGTCGGTTTCTAGCCACCGTGCTGATTCAAGGTCTCAGAAACGCCCGAGTCGAGGTGCGGACTAGCGTGGCCGCCGCAAGCACCGAACCGGATGAATCGCAGAGACCCTGCAGTGGGCGTGGTGAAGATAATGGTTGGTACCGATTACCTTTGCCATAGGTTCTCGTATACCAGGTATGCCTAGGTTATGCTTAACAACGTCATGACACGCACTTTCAGACGCTTTGCGTAGGTCGATGAAAAGCCCAGCTGTGTGTAATTTGTCTCGAAATCATCTGTTATATTATCTTTTACTTCAACTACGACAAGTTCGGCATATTTATTTGTTTCAGTTGAGCGTCATTGTTTAAGCCGTATTTATCAAAGAAATCGCGCATTCATTGCTCTTTGATATACCTTTGACAAAGCAGGCAGAACTGAAATGTCATGATACTTGGACATATGCGGTGGCCTGCCTCGTTTAAGCCAGTCTTTGAGAATCACTTGGGGCCATCTCTATAATGAATCATGACTATGTGCAAGAATTTCGATCCAGATGGTGAAATAATTTCTCGGTGGCAATGTTTGGCTGCTCGAGAACTTTTCATTAAGAATGTTCGCGTATACTACGCGGGTTGACATCTGCGTTCCTGCAATAATCTTTGGTTGTCGTTTATCCTCGCCGCTATCTCATAGGCAAAAGAAACAACCTATAATTTTGTTTGAGAACAGTGGGACAAACGCCGACATCCTTCACTGACTGATTATTGCGCGTGTAGATGAGGTCATTTTTTGCCGCTGTCCTTGTAGGCACCATGAGATGTTGGAAGATATGAAGCGTACAAAAAATTGTGTCCAGGAATGTCATCACGCATTCTAAGGACACTTCATGATGCCTGAAAATAACGAAGCAGCAACGGCCTTCCAGAAATTCATCATTTCGCAACTGCTCAAAACACAAAGCCTGCGTCATCCTACAGCTCCCTTTGCAATCGTTGACGATTAACCCAATGGCGCTGCCTGTTCAAAAAGCCATGGTTGCTCCACGCTTGCCATTGACGGAATGCAGTGTAACTTGGGGCGCTTATCACTCAGTTATTACTGCTGACTGTTAATTTATTTTGAGCTTCAGTAGGCATGGGACGCATCTTTATGATATCACTCTGCACCTCACGCCGAATAGCCCAAGTCGCTTTTGCCCCACTACCTAGCATCTTTATGATCCGCCGTGGCGACCTTGCGTTTATAAAGGCACTAGGGCCCGAATACCGCTTATGGCGGACGCACTTTTACCAGTGCACGACACTGGGTGGTCACAATTACATCGGAGGCGACCACTCCTGCGTGCCTCACAATCATAAATGGATTTTAGCACTTTAAGCCACAAAATTTAATTGAACGCATTTTTATGGCACAACTGAAACAAAGTCTATAGAAAAAAAAGTCTGCTACTGCATTTTACATATATGCACTTCTTTAGTGAAACTTTATGAGAACACTGCATCAATACACTAGTTGGTCATGAGACAGAACACTGTTTTTCCTCAACCTTCCCTCATATCATTCGCCTGTTCAATGAATACATCGAAAACTTAAATGTAGGGCATGGTTAAATCTTTGTAATATAGTCTACGATATTTACTGTAAGGCATCAGACTCGGGCAGAAAGGGCGTTTTTGTGTCTTGGCGTACTTTTTAAAATATTCTACGCTAAAACAATTTTGGTATATATCAAGTAAATGCAATGGCCGCAAGAGCAGCAATACCACGTCATGTATGTCCTGCCGTACATGACATGTATAACATGACAGTATTTCATGAGCTACCATTCATGTTCGTCATGCGCTCTCGTCAGGCCATGTAAATTTAGGAATATAATATGTTAATATAACAGCCGCGAGAGCACCATGACCTTGAGATGCCACACGCGACATGCATGGCATGATATTCAAGGCATGAGCTCTCACTGAAGTCTCTCATTAACTCCTGCCATGCTATCCCAATTCTGGTATATATCAAGTTAATGAAACGGCCGCCGGAGCCCCAAGACCACGTCATGTATGTCATGACGTACTGAGATCCGTGACACGATTCGGATGCTACGACCTGTCATTTATGTTCATCATACGCTCACCTCATCTGATGCCAATTTTTGTATATATCAAGTTAATGAAACGGCTACAAGAGCTGGAAGATGTAGGCGGACGGACGGACGGACAGACAGACAGACAGACAGACAGACAGACAGACAGACAGATAGATAGATAGATAGATAGATAGATAGATAGATAGATAGATAGATAGATAGATAGATAGATAGATAGATAGATAGATAGATAGATAGATAGATAGATAGATAGATAGATAGATAGATAGATAGATAGATAGATAGATAGATAGATAGATAGATAGATATGTTAAAAGTGACTTTGGCTCGCGGCAACAAAAACTAGCCGTAATGACAATCAACCAGCCCGAACCAACGCTTTCATCTCTGTAAGCGGGGAATAGGTTAGGCACTGTGTTGTCTCTAATTCAGGAATTCAAGGATGCGTACAAAAGCAGGTGAGCATGAGCTGTCTTGCATACACAAGGAGCAGTCGATAGGCCAAGCGGACCAACACGCTCGCAACATTTAACAGTGGTGTCGCTGGAGCCAACGCATTCTTCAGTGCAAGTTGCTGCCTAGAGGAAGAGCGCTTCTCGAAACGTTGGCTCCACCGACGAAGAATCTCTTCAACCCTCCATATCCTCCTGAGCCTTGTTTGGATTTGTTACGCACAGTGTCATACAGGTGCACAAACACCGGATGCGGCCGACAGGGCGGAATAGTGCCAGAGATCGCGATGATGCTACGAGGGCTTGTTTCAAGGGAGAAGCACCCACCTTTGCGGCGTGGCACTCCATGGCTGGTGCTTGGCAGAGGTCGCGAAGCATGTGCCCTATATAGCGGCGCCGCGAAAGGAGGCCGCGATTCTCCTCTCTCTCCTTCCGCTGTCCTCAATAAGGGCGGAAGATAAGATTCCTCCCTTTCCGCCTCTTCAACCATTCTTTCCCCGTCGCTGCAAAAACGGGGTCACACCCCCTTGCTGCTATCTTTGTAAAATGCTTGCTCGTGAAATCTCCATGAAACGGTGCAATGGTTTACACGCTTGTATGCACCATTTAACAATTGGCGGCGCCCACTGTTTCCATAACCATCGCACGTTTGGACGACACTTATCAACATGGCTTTGTCCATTACAAGCATGCTCGCGGAAAGATTCAAAGCACAGGCCATTCTCTTTCCTCAATTATGTCCGCGTTAGAACCTCTTACTTACTTTCTAGACGAATGCCTACAAGCTAGCTCAACTTTCTAACGTTTTAACATGTTCTGCTCGCTGCTGTTTCAATTCTATAAAAACTGGTATCTGCCTTAAATGGACACTAAAGGAAAATGAATAAATTATGTCACAGTGAAAGGTCAATGTTTAAGAACGTCTAAAACGTAGATAGTATCAATAGCAGTGCTCTAGCAATCGAGAAATTAAGGTAAATGTAAGACGCTATATGCGCCACCAGCGGGACGTTTTGGAACAAGCCCGATGACGTGAAGAGTCCCGAGTACAAATTATCACTAGTATTCAAGCTACTAATGATGAAAAAGAACATTCCGAGCTTGCAGGACATCATAAAATGCGGTTTATGAGTTTCTGTATGATTCATGGAAAACAGAACTTGACGTTACAATGGAGAACGGCGCGGGTTGTACAAAAGTTTCATTTTCGTGAGGCTGCGCTCCGCTCGCGCGGTCACGTCTCAGTGGTAGTTTCGTTATCGCGTACTGCTGCGTGTGCTTTGCACGCTCATGGAAGTCGCTCTAGCGGAAAGTTCGACAAAATGTCGCGTCCATGTGATGTTGTGCAATGTGCCCTTAAGAGTAGAAAACACAGCGTCGGCTGCCGGGCAGTACAGGCGGGCAACGTTGGGCAAGGCAAATTCTACGTCAGAAGGCCTTTTCAGGCGTTAACGCTGTGCGGACCACTAAAACGCGATTTTTGTATCAGGTAGATAAGCTGAAGTGGTGCGTGCCTGCAAGTGGCCTCTACGGCGCATGCTTGCCACTTGTGTGCCCTTTCCTGTACCGGGTATAAAACATGTGCGAATAAAGCCTGGGGGGCTTTTTCCGTTTGCCGAAAACCGGTTGCTGTTGTTACTCACTAGATACCGCAAATGATACATGGCGTCAGAACGTGAAGCTACAACCATAGTCCTTGTGCACGGTAACGCAGAAGCATGGACCTTGTGAAGCCACCGGAGCCGCTGCACTTCACCAGCGAAGTCAGTAAGCAGTGGAACCGTTACAAACAAAAGCTCGAACTTTCCTTGGCTGCCTGTGAGCCAGATAAAAAGCCTTGACAGGATGCCATGAAGATTGCCTTATTGCGAACTCTGTCAGGCGGCGACGGCCTAGAAGTTTACAACAATTTCACCTTCGGGGGCGACGAGAGCCAAGAAAGTTACGCAACTGCCATCGCCAAGTTTGACGCTTACTGTGCAGAACGCCTGAATGAAGTGCACGAGCGCTACGTGTTTCGGAAACGCATCCGAGCTCAAGGTGAGCCATTCGAACAGTTTGTCAGAGAGCTCAGAAAGATGTCTCGGTCCTGCAACTTTGGCACTATGCCAGGATCGTTCATTCGTGACCAAATAGTATTTGGAACAAATGATGACAAAGTCAGACAAAAGCTGCTGCTGCAAGATAATAAGTTAACCTTGGCTAAAGCGGAAGAAGTCTGCACGGCTGCGGAAATGTCTGCCGCGCAAAACAAGATTTGGTCACGAGAACAGATACAGATTGACGCTGTCAAACGACGGGAGCAGCAGTAGTGCGATGAACAGCCTGCAAGATTCAAGTGTCGCAAGTGTGGACGCACACACGGTCCGCGAAGCTGCCCTGCATTTGGCAAAACATGCAGGAAATGCCAAGGGCAGAATCATTTCGCTTGCCCGTTGCAAGGGGAGCAGGCAAGTCCATGAAGTAAGGAGCACCGAGGAGAGCGATTCGGAATTTGCCATCTTGGACGTCGGTGTCAACAGCGTTGGAAGGGCGTGTGACGTGACTGGGTGGTCAGAGCGCAAGTTGCGGGCATGACACTAAATTTCAAGGTTGACACAGGATTGCAAGCCAACCTCGTGCCCTTCTCTGCCTACAAAAAGCTGCAGCCAAGGATACCATTGACAAGGAGTAACTGTGTCCTACGATCTTACAACGGAGGAGTCATCAAGCACCTTGGCTTCATGACTACCACGGTGACCGTCGGAAGCAAAAAAGCAGATTGACTTCTTCGTCGTGAAGAAGGACCGGCAGGCCATACTGGGACTGCGATCGAGCATACTGCTTGAACTGTTCTCGCGCCCTGTTAATGATGTCGGAATAAGCAGCAGCGAGGTCCAGCGGTATCGACGCCATTTTTCTGGGACTAGATGTATCAACCACCCATACCGTATGGTTCTTCAAGACGACTCTGTCCCAGTCATCCAGACAGCCCGCCGTGTGCCCCTTGCCTTACGGGAGCCTCTGCGCGAAGAACTTGACCGCATGGTCAAAGCCGGCATTATAGCGATGCAAGGCCGGCCGACGGACTGGGTAAGTCCTCTGGTTATTATCAGAAAAAAAGGCGGTAAACTAAGGCTATGCATGGACCGGAGGAAAATTAATCACTGTCTGAAGCGCGAGCACTACGAGATGCCGCGTCGAGAAGATGTTGAATATGAATTAGGTGGAGCACGTTTTTTTACGCGCCTTGACGCCAACTCGGGGTTTCACCAGATACCCCTGCATGATGAAACGTCAAGAATCTGCACGTTCGCGACTCCCTTCGGTCGTTACCGTTTCTTGAGGCTCCCCTTCGGCATAGCCTCCGCCCCAGAAGTGTTTCAAAAGTCTATGAGCGAAATATTCGAGACGCTGCCAGGTGTGCGAGTATACGTTGATGACGTCATCGTGTAGGGTACCACAAGACAAGAGCACGATGAGAGGTTACGAGCGGTAATGGAAGCAGCACAGAAAGCTGGCCTAACGTTTAATGAAGACAAATGCATCATTGGCGAGAGCAAGCTCTTTTTTTCATGGTGACGTTATTGCAGCAGACGGCATACGCCCAAATCCTACCTTGGTCAGCTGTCTGCTAAGTATGCCACCACCGAAGGATAAACAAGCAGTGCAGCGCATGCTCGGTGTCGTAAACTATTTGGCGAACTTCCTACCATCAATCACAGAGAGAACTAAACTGCTTCGCGACTTGATAAAAAAGGATAGTATCTTTGAGTGGACGGAAAACCACGCTAAAGAATGAATAATGATTTGGGACAGTTTGAGCAAAGGTCCGGTGCTGGCAATTTTTGATCCTAAAAGGATTACGAAGATAACATCAGATGTTTCGCAAAATGGAGTAGGTTCCACTCTATGGCAACGTTATGATGATTCGTGGAAGCCAATTGCGTATGCCTCACGCGTCTTAACAGAAGCGCAACGAAGATACTCTCAGACAGAAAAAGAAGCTATGGCTGTTGTGTTCGGGTGAGAGACGTTTCACCATTTTGTGTACGGACGTAACATTATCCTCGAGACCGACCATTATTAGCAATCAGAGAAGCCGATCGGAGAAATGCCGCCCAGATTGTTACTTCGCTTACTTGAATACCACTATAAGCTCCAATTTGTTCCAGGAAAATGCTTGGTGGTCGCCGACATGCTGTCTCGAGCGTCCGTGGAAAATCCAGAAGAAAACACCGATGATGACGTAGAGGTCACGCGGTAAGTGTTCTTTCATGACTTGTCAGCGAAGCAACTCTGAAGCGGTTGACACAAGAAACTAGCAAGGTCGACTACTTGAGTCAAGTCATTCATTGCTTGGAAAGCAACAGGCCAGTCTGTGGACAATAAAACCATTCGAAATTGAATTGGTTGTCGTGAGTGGTGTAATGGTTTAAGGGATGCAAAACAGTGATACCATGAAGCATGCGCCCCGAGTTACTTCGAAGAATTCACGAAGGCCACTTAAGGGTAAATCAATGCAAATCTCGAGCGCGTAAGTTACTGTTCTGGCCTGGTCTGAATGCGGACGTTGAAGCTCTCATCAGAAGATACCCAGTTTGTCAGTATGCATACCGGCAAACGGCTCATTAACCGCCCAGTGCCGGAACAGGCATGGTACCGAGTAGGTGTCGATATTTTTCAGTGGGCCGGCAAATCATACCTGTGCGTTTTTGATGCGTTATCCAACTTTCCAGAGGTGGAGCTTCTACAGGACACAAGAACGGCCACAGTTGTGACAAAGCTCAGTGCAGTCTTTGCACGGTACGGAATACCTATTGAGGTGTGCACGAATTATGGTCCGCAGTTTGCGAGCCATCAGTTGGCATTGTTTGCAAAAAAGTACGACTTTAAACAGATTACGTCCAGCCCGCGGTTTCCTCGCTCGAATGGTCTCGCAGAAAAAGGTGTTCAAATCGCGAAACGCATTTTAAAAAAGGCGTCAGAGATGAAAGATGATTTGTGGCTTGGATTGCTCGCTTACAGGACCAGTCCGCTAGAAGGCGGTCAGTCGCCTGGAGAGTAGCTTCAGGGCAGACGACTTCAGACAACTCTTGCAGACTTCAACGAATCTCCAAGACAGGTGGTAAAGAAACATGAACAGTACCGACCCCCAAGACGGAGTCTTGCACCGCTACAGAGAGGCCAAGTTGTCAATGTACGAGGAGACTCGTGGTCAACGAAATCAAGGATTCTCAATTGCGGCTGATCAACCCAGGTCGTACCAGGTCGCCACCCATGACGACAGTGTCTTGCGCCGCAATCGACAACACCTCAGGGCTACGGGTGAACCTTTCAGCATTTCGCCTAGTGTTGACGACATCCCCGATGACTTCCACGAGGACGGGTACCCTGTCCAGGTACAGCCAAACGGCGCACGCGCACCTGATGCTACGCCATCGACGCGAGAACCAAGAATATCACAGCGCGAAAGAAGGCAACCACGGCGGTTGAGATATGGCAACGTCGAGCAAGTTCCGTGAACTCAAAACCTTCTGAAGTGCGTGCGCAAACTTTCGATGGGTGTTTGGTGCTGTGCGTTATTTTGAGTGTACCTGTTTTTTGTCAAAACGATAAAGTGATTTAGTTTTCATTCCAAGAGAGGAATATGCATCAGGTAGATAAGCCGAAGTGGTGCGTGCCTCCAAGTGGCCTCTACGGCGCATGCTCGCCACTTGTGTGCCCTTTCCTGTACCGGGTATAAGACATGTGCGCATAAAGGCTGGGGGGGGGGGGCTTTTTCCGTTTGCTGAAAACCGGTTGCTGTTGTTACTGAGTAGATACCGCAAACGATACAATTATCATTCGAAATAAGCATTTCCTTGGCCCGAAACAAGCACGACGAGGCTGCCGGAACGCTATTTCAACAATCAACGTCCACTTAAAGGAAAGGCAGTTTCTTAGCGCTGGTGTAGACGAGGACACATAGGAAGAGACACTAGACAGATGGGCGCTCTTCCTTTGTGTCCTCGTCTGCACCAGCGCTAAGAAACTGCCTTTCCATTATGCACCAACAAGCCCACATCGCTACGCTCGTAGTCAACCTAAAGGAGCACTGACACCAAAATTTTGCATCTTGTTTTTTCTGCTGCGATAAGTAGTCAACGACCCACTTATCACGGCTGGAAAGCTCGTTTGCTCGAGCGCGCGAACGTTAATTATTTGAAGACTGTTTTACAGCGCCCAGTCGCAGTTTCGGTTTGAGAGAGCGCCGAGAGAGGCGGGACCCAGAGTGGTGGCTATGTAAACATAGCTAGCTGCACGAGCACACAAAAGTGTGTGCACATGAGCACAGCGTCGACAACAATTTTCAACGAAGGCTTCCTGGGTGCTGCTACAATGCCCTCTGAGACGTTGTAAATATGCGTGACCCCCCCAAGATGCACGGCCGAGGCGAGGACACCAGCCTTTGTACTACTGTGCAAGTCTCCCCTTCTTTCCGTTGAAAAGGTCTGCAAGGAGAGAGTGGGAGAGAGCGCCCGCAACAATCTTGGCAGCAAACGCAAACTCGTGACTCAGGTGGCGTTTGGTTGTTTACAAGAACACCAAAGGCGCGTTTCGCGTGGAGGGCGCAACGCGCACTTTAAACGTGATTTTAAATATGTTCTAGGCTATATATTATCCGTTGATATTTTGTAGATGATGCGTGTGTGTCCACACAAATCCACCCCACAGGTTATCTCGCCTTCGAAATTTTGTGTCAGTGCTCCTTTAACATTTGCCTTTAAGTGTCCCTTTGAAGAACGCGACCCAGACTTTAGCAATAAAAGATCGTCTATTTGGTCATGTATGGAGGCGAAATGCTAGAGGCCCGTGTGCTTAGATTTCGGTGCACGTTAAGGAACACCAGATGGCTGAAAAGTCCTCCGGAGGATATGAAACCACAACAGTTATTAATATTATATTTTCTCATATGCTGATGATGAAGAATATAGCAGCCAACGTTTCCTGGGTAATTTTGCGCCAAATAAAAGGAATTAAGACTGAGGTGGTGGCTTCGGGGCACTGACGATCTGCACCAAATCGATTCCCCTTCATGGTGACGCTTAAATTTGGGGACACAGTAGTGGGGGCCGAATTATCCTGCAGGCCCCCACTACGACACGTCGTCATATCGCAATTGTTTGACCCGGGAGTCGAACCCACGATGTCGCGGTTAGCGACATTAGGAGCAGAACGCATAACCGATTGCGCTACCAACGCTCATGCATGAGCCTTTACAAACGCGCCTTATATTTTTCGCACCTTGTCTCTTTCACAGTGACCTTGGTTCACGTGTCGCCGTCTAGGAGAGATGCTGCATTTATGACACCACAAACGAGCGCCGACAGGACGCGCTTCGGCTGCCTCCCCGAATTCCACTCCGTTTCACTACAGTGTCAGCGAGTGCTCTCTTGCAGTGAGAGACACACCTTCGCGCGTTCACGGCTCTGCATCTCGTGTTCCTGAACCGCTGTGTGGTGCTGTATGTATGAGCAGAGGTGCAGTTTACGCATTAGCTGGAGAGCGCACATCTTGCCCTTTCTCTCTTCACACGATGACGCTTCTGATATCGCGTACTAGTGGTTATGTAATTGTTGGTGCCACCTTTGTGCGGGATTCACCATATGCTGTGTCCGGGTTTTTGTTAACTGCTTCAGCTACCAGAAATGTTTAATAATGATACATGATTGATGCAGCGCTAAAGACCAAGACGAAAAGGAACACAGAGTGCACGGGACGGGCGTGAGGTTCGCCACACAGGGAGCATTCAGGGGAAGTGCCACAGTAGTTGGACAAGAGCTGAGGGGAAGGAAGGGTGCGGGTCTGGAGACGTCTGCATAGGATTTGTGGAGAGTGGGTAAGGGCCTGTGGCCGCAAATACTAGGGCAACAAAATCATGCAGTGTGTTTCAATGACTGTGAAAGCTGATGTGGAGGGGAATAAGTGGACAAAGTTTCACAACTATCAAAAATGTGTTGTTTCAGTTGTCAGAAATTACCATTGTACGGTGTTTTCTTGGAGTTAGCCCGATCGTATCTCTTTATTGAAAAGTAATATAAACACAAGCTTTAGCAGATTTATAAAAAAGTATGCTTAGAACGTAACGTGGTATTGTTGCCCCTCTGCCACAAGCTTTTTTCAGATAAAGACCTGCGAAGTAAACAATGTTTCCTGGGCCGACTTTGAGCTTTTTTTTGTAGAAACATAGACACTGCCCATAAAAACTAAAAGTAGCTGACCACTACCTAAAACATGCATACATTTAGTTAAACAAATTTCAGTTACATAACTTTAATATCTTTTGTGCAATCCGTAACCAAAGTTCGCCGAAACAGCAGAGCAGGTAGGCGCGGCACTGTACCTCTATGTCATTACCGATTCCTGGTGCTTGGTAAAAATTTTTGCCCCCAAATCCAATAGTTGGTTGTAGAACTTTATTATATCTATTGATGATGGGTGCAGTCCCTATTCCGGAACCCCGTTGGCTTGGTTCCCGGTCCTTGCGCGTGTCAACAGGGTCCCTTGGATCCCCTGGTGCTGGCTGGACAGTGCCGCCTCTCACACATCTCAAGTGAAATCATTAAAGACAGCTGTTTTGGATGTATTCATCTAGCGCTCCCTTGTCATGTGGTATACTTTAGCTAGGTTAGTGCTGCACAGCCTGCATGTTGGTGAAGGGTACTTATTTATTTATTTATTTATTTATTTACAGGATACCTGCGTTGCCTCAAGGGCGTTATCGCAGGGGAGACATCTGTAGAATCATATGTTACATGTCTTACAGTGAAAAACAACAAAAATATATGAAAACAAGGTTAACATCAAGATAAACAAGGTGAGAGGGCAATAGGTCAGCACGTTCAAAGGTAACAGAAAGTTGCAACAAATTCTAGCACAAATATTCATTATTGTAAACACAATCGGGAATAAAATTTGTGATTATTCGGTACAGAAACGGAGTCTTCCGGTAACAAGTTCCAATCTCGTAGTTTGTGGAAAAAAAAGACCTGGAAAAATTATTTGTGTTGCCAGGGTCGTCGATTGGGGCCATGACAACGTTTGTATGCCACTGCGGCACTCAACGGCACGACAATATGCAGAGCAAAATACCCTCGGGTTTTGCATAAAGAGCCGTATCCTCCCAGAAGATGTGATGGCCTTTTTGGGCGCGGGTTCTCCTCGTCGGCTGCACCACGGTCTAGACCGGCCGTGGCTGTACATGGAGCGATGTTGTGCAAGATCCCGAGATCGGAAGCACTTGGGCAAGCCAGGATTTACAGACAGCTTCTGTATGTACAGCTCAACCAGGCGCCGCCATTACCGAGGGCAAACAAGGCCCTGCGAGAACTACAGCATCCTGCGGAGCGTGCCACAGAATTTCTGTGGCAGCTGCAGCTGAGACAGCCACGGAACCATGTCTGCAAGAAGCGACCTGTACCGAAGTGCACTGTGCACCTTCCCGAACAAGTTCATCTGCCGGACGGTGTTCATCGTCTGCTAATCCTAGGACTCACGGTACAAAAAAAAGAACTTCTCCGGGACTGCTTTCATACATCAGGCAAGCTTCACATTTCGCCTCCCAAGAAGAATCCCAAAACTGCATCTCACAAAGCGCCGACATTCTAAAGCGGCGTAACGATACGGACACTCTGCTTCGAGTAAAACGTGTTTAACCGACAATGCGCTATGTGTGTTGCAGGTGCACGAAGAAGGCAGTTTCGCAGTTTTAAATACTGGCACTTACAGTGAAAAAGCTAGACAGGCAAAATTCGTTTTTATCACGACTTGACAACGCGCTAGCCTCTAATCTTAGCCCCACGAATGTTATAAAAGCTTTCAGATTCGTAGATGATTACTTGTTTCTTTTAGAGTGCGACGCGGCAATTTTAAGAGCGGAGCTCTTTCAGCTTTTCTTTGCGCCAGGTAGTGCGAACGGCAACTATCATCATCATGAATAGTTCTTGCTCCTCTTCTGCTCCGCTCCAAAAACACGTGCTCCGACTTCTCCGGCGCGGGATGGAATAACTCTTGCGGGAACGAGTAGAAAGAGGGAGAAAGATGCTATGAAGAGATTCCGGAAGGTGTGCGGAGGCTGCTATCCTTGTACGTTTTCAGCGAGAGACAGCGTTAAGTGATCTATGGTGACGTAGGCAGCAACTTAATTCGGGGGGAGGGGCACGCCTTTATCCGACGTGGGTTCCGGGCTGGTAAGCGTGGCTTAGCAAAACGTTTTCTTGGGCTAGTTGGTTCATCAGTTCTGTAGGAAAAATGTAGCGCAGAACAACACAAGGGCCGACAACAAACAATAGCGCCAGTCCCGCGTTCCGTGTCGGTTCTTGTGCCTTTTGAGCTACAGTTTTCCTACAGAAGTCTTGGTAAGTGTGGTCGAGTGTCATTTTGTGCTCTGTATCCCATGGCAGTCAGTCAAGAGCTTTATTCATTGCTGCTGAGGAGTTTAAGCCGCTGGGGGATCCAGGGGGACACCCTAGCAGCCGCTACCGTAAGTATCGCATGGCAGAAAAAAAATTCGGGGGGGGGGGGGGGAGGCACGGGTCCGGTGTGCCATCCCCTGGCTGCGCCACTTCTCCATGAAAAGAGTCGCTCAGGCCGAGCAATCGCCGGCCAGGTCTGCCAGGCTAACCGCGCACGTGACAATACCACCACCACCATCATTCTTGGCACATCGTTGCTGATATTGTCTTCTAAGCTCTTTGATGCGCATTCTGTTCTGACTCTGTTCGTCAGCTTAGCACACTCGTAAACATACGTTTTAAGAGCAGAGCTCTTTAAGCTTTTCGTTGCGCCGGGTTGCGAGAACAGAAGCTATCATCATCATCAAGAATCGGTACGTGCTCTCTTCTTGCTCCTCTCCTGCTTCGCGCCCGAAACACGTGCGCCGATTTCTTGGCACGGGGTGGAACAACTCTGATGCGCGAGGGAACGGGTACAGCGAGAGAGAAAAAAAGACAACAAAACAGAGAGAGAGAGAGAAAGAAGGAAAGAGAGGAATTTTGGGCGATAAAAATTTCTTGACGAGGAGGGATTCGAACCCGCGTACCCACGATCCGAAAGGCGAGCGTCCTAACCACTCGGCTATCCACGCACGCTATAAGGGCATAGCATAGCGTTCTATAGTACAATATAGCAAAGTGGCGGTAAGGGAAGTGATGGTGAGGAGCAGGGAAAAGCACAACATAGAAAGAATTAGAGAGGAAGAGAAAGAATCCACGAAAGAAGCATATACCATAGAAAAAAAGAGAGATTGAAAGAAAGCGCAAGCAAGAAATACGTAGGGAGAGAAATAAAGAAATAGAAAAAAAAGAGACAAAAACGACAGAAAAAACAGAGAGTAAACCACGTGTGCTGGGGCTATGAACCCCGAACAATTAAATCAATTTTTCTAACTAACTCAACCCCTTTAAAGCTAGGGAAAAGGGCAAGCCTAAAAAATGGTCTGGAAAAGTCTTGCCCCCGCTAAATGAGCCAAAGCTCCTATCAGCGTGTCTGTCAGAGGCAGGTTACCCTGGAGAAATGGTTCTTTCCATAGCCGAGAAGCTTCTTAGGAATGCTTCTGCTTCAACCATGCCCCCCGCTCCTTGGGAGAGGGATAAAAGAAAATCAGTTGTGATTCCTTACATTCATAAATTGCCGCATGAGATCAAAAAGATTGCGCAAAGAGCTGATGTTACGGTTTTGTTTTCCGCGCCAACGAAACTTGCTTCGGTGTACAAAATGACTGACGCAAACCGTAAAGAATAACAATTGTTGGAGTTTAACGTCCCAAACCGCACTATCCTTACGAAGGACGCCGTAGTGGAGGGCTGCGGAAATTTGGACCACCTAGGGTTCTTTAAACGTACACCTAAATCTATGTACATGGCAAACTGTAAAGAAAAGAAAACTGGTAAAAAGAAGCACCAAGCCGGATATGTTAACTTCGTTGAAGGGATTGTGCATCGCATTCCGCTAACATGTCGCCGCGTTTATATCGGCCAAACAGGTCGCTGCATCAAGGACCGCCCTCGCAAGCATGCGTATACCATGAGAGACAAGACAGGAGGGTGGCTGGTCCTTCACTGCGGTAAATGTGGTCCTAAACCTGAATTTTAAAGTTGTACTGTATTTGCAAAGAACACAAATAAAAAGACACGCTTGAATATTGAAAAATACAAGGTCGCGTGTCAAATGCATCAGCATACCATCTATCTCATTATCAGGTGAAGAATTTGCATATCTCACGGGTGCGACACGTGCATGTTAAGGTTTTGCCTTATGCATTTGTAATACGCAATGTTTGTTTGAACGTAGGTATAAACGAGGTCACATTTCGCGCCAATAAACGGTTGTTAGTCTGCGCTTCGTCTGTCTATCTGTGCTTCTTCTTGTGTCCCTTTTACAGCGAAAGCTGTTATGAGATCAGTTCACCGGCCGTTTTTGGCGCCGTAGTTGTCCGCCGCCGCCGGTGTCCGTAACCATGGTATCGCTCGAAATAAGAAAAAAAACGAAATAAGAAAAAATTCCAGAATGGAACGAGGTTCGAACCTGGGCCCTCTGCGTGGGAGCCCAGTATTCAACCTCTGACCCAGTAAACCACGAATGTCCATGGTACGTAGCGGTATAATCCAAACATCTAGGACGAAAGAAGATGTCTTATTTGCGTCTGAAAGATGTCCAATTTTCGCTTTGCGCAATGTGGACGTCTAAAAGATATACAACGGCTTATTGTAACGGACGTACAATGCACATGTACGCTGTGTGAACGATGGACGCATTTTGGACGTCAGTGACAGACGGTGCACATTTGTGCTTATTTTTCACAAAACACCGACCTTCAAGGGATTAGAAATAATCAACGAATGTTTCAACGACACTAAATCGGCGCATCCACTGAAGTCTGGCACTGATTCCTCGCGTTAGCTCGCAGAAACGGATGCAACAAAAGAGAAAGAAAAAGAACGGAATAAATTGGGCGTTTGCTGATGAAAACACCGCTGTCGTCTGCTCCTCAACGCTGCCAAAGGCGCGCGCTGCGTGTTCCCCCACCTCTAAGCGGCTCGCGGTTTTTTTTTTCCCGTCCCTTTTTGGTTTTCCTTTCTGCGTGGCCTCCGACATTAACCGGCGGTGCACGCGCCTGCCAATCTCGGAGCCCATGCTCCCTGCACCGTGGTTGCGGCTCTGCGCCGCAAGGCGCCGTGTCTGTCGGTACGGTATGAGTTGTGCACACTGTACCATCGGTGCATTTTATTTGTGTCATTTTTGTGATGTTATCTGGCCATCCACGGACGCCCGTTCTAACGGGAGAGTGATATTTGTTGATCCCGGCCCACATCTTGAAGTCTACATTTTAAGTCTCAAAGGCTATGCTTACTTCCGTTTGCAACGCAAAATACGTCATGGCCGCCATGATTTGTACGAAAAATCATTACTTTTGTAAAAACTTAGTACATTTACTTTTAAATTACAATGAGCGGCAATATAAAGCATGAATTTGTACATAATCTTTCCCTAAGTTGTGACCATGGTTGTGACACGCGTCGACGTCGTCCCCATCACCGCCATCGCCATCACGTTTTCTTTCGCACATGTACGCACATTGCGTACATGTTTGTTTGGACCAGTCGTGGTTGGGTCTTGCGGTTTGGTCCTGCCAGGGCCAACGCTGCCAGCAGCGACGTTTGTCCGCCGCTTTTTATCTGACGTATGTGCACTTACGTTGACCGCTATTGGGTGTTGTGTGGTGGATGTTCTCTGGCTGTGTCGCGTGCAACAAGAACAGTAGAAGAGTTTCTGAACTCCGGTCGCCTCGGCAGTGGGCCATTGGCCAGCAAAGGTACGTACTACTTACGCTCTCTTATGCTTTCCTTTAGTGAATAAGGCCGTTGTGTAATGCGTGAATGGAGGTTTTTGTTTCTTTTCGCAGTTGCGTGTTCCTAAACCCATAGTTCATACCGTGTCGTCTGGCATGGACGTAGACCACTGTTGGGTGATGTGTCGCGTACAGCAAGAACCCTGTCCGCCCCGGCAGTGGGCCATTCGCCAGCAAAGGTACGTTCTCTTATGGTTTCCTTTAGTGAATAAATCCGTTGTGTAATGCGTGAATAAAGGTTTTTGTTTATTTTCGCAGTCGCGTTTTCCCAAACGCACAGTTCTGTATCACCGTGCATGCCTCGGTGATATCGACATCATTACTTCTGCTTCGTTTCCTTGATGTAATGGTTTGTAGCTGCCAGAGTAGCCATGATAAGCTTAGTTTAGCCTGTCCTTTTGTAGTACTGTGCATTTGTTAGCGTTGTTTTTCGTGGTATGTCGCAGCTGTAGTTCTGTTTTTATTTGTTTAGCTGTGTGCGCTTGCTTGTTGTCTCTTTCCCTAGCATGCCAAAGCTTAGTTGGAATAAGCGCCATGCTCAAATCAGCCAATGGCGGAACTGTGCACATACACGCTATGATTTGTGGACTAACACATCATTTGTCGAGAGAAGAGGGAGCAATGTTTAGGTGACTGAGAATTTATTGTACAATCCAGGGCGCGTGCTGCGATATAATATTTCGCTTGTGTGTTCTCGGGAGCCTCGACTACCTATTGGCAGCGCTTTCTGACCATGCTCAAAAAGTGTTGCGGGTCCCCTGTAAGGTAGCGATACCGGCTAGGTGAACTGATTAGCTCCTATATTGAAAATTAGAAAATGGGAAAAGTACAGTTTGCCTTCATAGAATGGGGAAATTCTCTTGCAGTTCATTGCAGTCAGTGATCCAGTTCCTTAATTCGCTCCTGAATACTGCTTGATCGCATGCTTATTCAAAGGCTGTTACCTAAACAATCTACACGGACCTCATCGAGGTTGTGTGAAACCTAGTATTTGGAAATCTATATATATATATATATATATATATATATATATATATAGTCTCGCAGAGAAAACGAGCCCTAAAAGTAATCGTCTGTCCTATATATATATATATATATATATATAATACAGCGTTTGTAGCCGTATTTAGTGCATAACACACCTTTCCTTTCATGTTAGCAGTTTTAATAAAAGCAGCGCTTCATTGATTGCACCTGATTGGGAACTAATGCATCACACACAAGGCTTAGTCGTGTCCAGTATGAATGTTCTCAAGCTCGCAAGAAATGTTCTCCGTCACCATTTAATGACGATGACACCATACTTGACACCCTTGATGGAAGGCCGTTTGTAGCAGGTTTCAGCTTTGTACTTGACTCTTCACTGCAGTTAATGCCCTGACTCATTTTATCCTGGAGAAAAGACATATTACATTGGATAATAATTAACTTTCACCTCCTCCAGTTAATTACTTAGCTGTCATGTTTTTTTTTAAAGAATTTAATCTACTTTTCTTGAAGCAGTGCGCCTTCATGTCACATTTTTTGGGGGAAAGACCGACAGTCTCTGCGTATCTTAATACTTTTTCAATTTACGATAGTTTTGGGTGCCCTCTCAAAGTCATAGAATTGGGGCTCCATTGATGTGTTTTGCAAGATAGCCATTTTAAGGCATAAAATAGAAAGAGCAATGCGACAAGTTTCTCTGGTTCAAGCAGTTTCATGAACTCTCGATTCCTTTACTGTACCGGCTTTATTTTTTTTACCTTCCTTTCTACTTGAATCCAGGCACACAGCGATCGGACTGAGCATATCAAGTAGCCCCTCCTGTGACCCACAAGACCACACTCATTCGGCCGAGGAGCCTGTCTGGACTTACGTTGAGAGTGCTGGCAGACAGTTTGTTTTTTCTGGACTTACGTTGGGACTGCTGGTGGACAGTTTCGGTTTTAGTCTTCAGCTGGTGCACAGTTCACTTTTATCACACCGCCTCATTTCTTTTGAGTGTATCTGCGTTCTCTAGACATTTAGCCTGTGTTCTTACACGTTGAGAGTACTCCTATGGTTTACAGCATTGCTTTGCTCATATAAACTTCTGTGATACTGCCTTGTTGCTTTCGACTCACTTCATTCTCTTGTCATTTCGCCAGTATTGAAACACTCTTATGATTGTATGTGCAGTAATGTTTCAGGGCAATGCATTGTACTCATTGTGTGTAACAAAACATTGCAATAGCCTGAGAAGAGTATTGCACATTTGATGTGTTATCAGATGTGTTATATACCTAAAAGGAACAATGTGAGGTATGCAGCGCGCTCTCCATAGAAGGCAGTACAATACACGAGGGTAGCGATGCGGGCTTGTTGGTCTGTCATGGTTCTTGGATGTGGGCGCGAAAAGACAAGGACGAAGGGAGGAAGACACACACACTGGCGCTACTGACAACAAGCGTGTCTTCCTCCCTTCGTCCTTGTCTTTTCGCGCCCACATCCAAGAACCAGTACAATACAACTGCTCTTTTATGCCGAGACACCTACACCTACTTCCAAAATCATAAATACTAAAATTTACAAAATAGTGATTCGCAACAGTTACTTTCAGGTTACAACAGTACATATAGCGAGCACTCAAGTGAGCGAAAAGTATTGTGGCCTACAGTCTGTCGAGCGTTCGTTTTTGAGAGCCATAATTAGTGCACCTCACAAGCCGCTAGACGTCATGTGGATGCGAGTTTAAGGAATGAACATCTTTTAATATGTACTGATGGGCTAGTTGGTGAGCCATGATTTTCGAATAGGCAGCGCACAAAAGGGCAACAAATACGCACACATAAGACTCAAACACAAGCGCTGTCAGCGCTTGTGTTTGCGTCTTTTATGTGTGCATATTTGTTGCCCTTTTGTGTGCTGCCTATTCGGAAAACATCTTTTAAATGTACAGAACATCCAGCCTTAATATCCATACAACGTACTGAGAGCGTTATCCGGGTGCATTTTAGATGATCTATAGTACATCCGTGAAATGTCATGTGGAGAAATGTAGATATCCGGAAGATGTACTGAATATCCCGAGACTAGCATTCTATGGATATCTAATGGACATTCATGGTTTACTGGGGAGCCATGCCGGTGCTTGAAACTGCTTTGCAAAAAGGTCCTCTACAGACTTCATGTCGGGAAGGAACCCCATTAGCACATGCAATATAGCGTGGTAGAAGAGTAAAATAAGCACCAAGCGTCGCACAATGCGAGTTCTGTAACCAGGCGTCACACAATGTGATTTGCGCAACGAATAGGTTGTTGAATGCTTCCAACCCATTACAAAGGGCTCTGCCATAATTCTTCGTCGTCATCAGGCACAGCATCAACAAAGTGCGCATAACGCCTTACATGCGTTTAGCAGATACCACGGCTCTCCGTAGAATGACGAAAAGTGGCACAGTGCCTGCTGCCCAACTTCTCAAAAATTACAATGATTTAGAGCGTAGTGGGTTCCTCGCAAGTGCACTTGTATTGGTTGCCAAGGAAGCCCATAAGCGCATGATCCATTTCGTCAGGGTCTCAGTAAAATTACAATGATTTATAGCGTAGTGGGTTGCTCGCAAGTGCACTTGTATTGGTTGCCAAGGAAGCCCAAAGCGCATGATCCATTTCCACGGGGTCTCAGTAAAGTTCTTCGCCCCCCCCCCCGTCTCTCTCCCACGTCAACGTATGTTATACGCCTAGTGCGCGCCGACGGAAGCGCCATAGGCGGCGAACTCAGTCATTACTCTCGGGAAAGCAAGCAGACGGCCGCCGTGGTTTCCTGCGTCGTTGTACGTGTTTCCGCGTTGTTCACGTTTCCGTAGTGAAAAAATTGGCCGCGTATCTGCGTGCTTCGCTGCAAATGTCGTCTAAAGACGATAGAAGAGGCGCTGCGTGAGATATGAACGCCATCTGGCAATACGTCGGGAAACGTGAATGCTGTGTTGCGGGCTGGTAGTCCCGGCGCAGCAGCAGGCAAGACCGGCGGTGACCAACGCGACCGGCGGGGACGCCAACCAGCCCGAACACGCGGTTTGGCGCGAAGCGCCGAAGCAGAAGAAACGTCCGCACTCAACGAGTACTCTCCACACACTCTTTCCTATTCACGTCGCCTGGGTAAAGCAGGAATGCCAGAGCGGCGCCCCATGGCACTCGTACAGTGCAATACTGAACTGAAACCGAAACACAACAATGAGCTCACGCAGTGGGCACGGAGGAAGCCAAGTTTCGGCGCAGTCGCATTTTCAGCGCAGCTTAAGAAACTAGGGTCCCTAGAATTACGTATCTATGTATTTTCTATTAAAGGAACACACCGCCTAATACTTACCTAGTGATGTTGCGCCTCAGATATGCGTAATGTTTGCTTTTTGATCAACCATGTACACAAGTATGAACCTAGTGAGCCGTTCACGATGGCTGGCCCTTGTGCAAGTGGTTCAACTTTGGCCGAGTGGCTGAATCGAGGGACGTGCCGACAAACAGAAAGACAGAAAGACAGACCAAAATTTCTGCGTTTAAGTTCCCCAAGAAAGACTATCGTCTTTAAGCAACGTTTGTCGTATGTGTGGGGGCCGAAACTTCAAGGGATGTCGAATAACAATTGCTGTGGAGTGGAGTGCTCAAACACCTACAAAAACGCGCCCGGAACACTGTTTTACTCACTTACCGCAAGGCCTCCTGAGCAAGAGCGACGGAAGCAATGGTGCCGCTGTTCGTTGGCAAAGACGAGCCGCTTAGTCATTGTGCTTTCGTTCTGCCATATCGGTGCTCGCTGGATGCACTCGATAATGTTGACACTGGTAGACGGCCAATGTTATCAGCCTGAGCATGCGTTGGTTCGGTTCGACCGCCGTGCAGGGCACTTCGCTCAAACGTTCTATATTTCAGAAGTGTTGTAGTTCGGGCGAGTTGGTCATCCATGAACTTAGCTTGTACTAGCGCGGTACATGTACCGCGCTATTACAAGCTAAGTTCTATATTTATTATTTAGAGAAACAGAAATGCAGCAATGGTAACTTCAGAAGAACAAGAAGTGATTGAGACGTCACCTTTGTAAACAAAACAAAGCGGATGTTCACCACGAGCTGCACCTCATAGCTGGGTCTTGTTACGCTGGTCTGCGCGACGTACATTTGATATTCACCGGCATGACGATTCACTCCACGCGGACGTTCGTTCTCCTCCGCAGTCGGTCATCACATGTGTCCTCGGCTACCCTCTTCAAAACTTGTCACTGTCATCTCTTGATACTTCACTCACAACACTCGATCATCTGCGGTCGAGCGAACGATGCTATCACTAGAACGACATAACTTCTTCGCCGACTAAAACTGCTCACTGACTGACTCTCCGCCGCCGCGCGCTTGCATTGCCTGTATCGGCTCGCGCCTGGGTTCGGGAAGGTGCGTATATGATTCGTCTGTGCGTAGCACATCGAAAGCTAGGGAAAGGGCGAGATCATCTCACCGATTCGTCTGCGGAATCAGACGGCGCCGCTGGCTGTGCTTTGCTTTCTCGAATATCCCGATCTTTCGCGTTCGTTGGCCGTGTCGGTGGCGTCTTCTGCGGAGAGGGTAAGGGGCGCGCTCCCGGCGCCTTTTTATACTTGTTTTTTCGATGCGCATGCTCTGTCGCGCACGAACCGTCGGCGACAGGCTTTCATGCCGGCGTTCGAAATCGGCGACGTGCGCTTAGTTAAGCGCTCGTTTATGACAAACATAGTGCACAAGGCCACTTTCGTAGAGGCCCGCGCCTTTCCTGCAGCTGCCAGTGCAGAATTAGTTGTCTGGCACCCGCACGAAGGGAAAATGGCAGCCGCAAACTTCATTCATCTCGTCATAGCAAGGATGTGCAAAGTGCTGTCGTCTGCTCGACTTCCCGCACGTACTGTCGGCGGCGCCCGCTAGGTGGCTATCAGTGGCGCCTCTATAGGCGGTGCACAAGGCGTATAAAGCATGACAGGAGAGGGAAATAGCGACCGGGCGTCACCCAATGCAAAAACAATACTGGTGGGCCGTTTAAAGCTTCCAACCCATTACAAAAGGCTGAGCCATAATACTTCATCGTCATCAGTCGTCGCGTCAACAAAGTGCACATAATCTTCAAAATTGGCTAGCGCGAAAATGGACAAGGACTGAGAAGGAACACTGATGTACAGGACAGGCGCCTGTCCTGTACATCAGTGTTCCTTCTCAGTCCTTGTCCATTTTCGCGCTAGCCAATTTTGAAGATTATGAACCAACTAGCCCAACAACGTATACTCTAAAGTGCACATAATGCCTTACAGACGTGTAGCTGGTGCCTCGCTTCTCCGCAGAATGACGAATAATGGCTTAGTAGGTGCTTCATAACTTCACAAAAATTGTGATTTATGGCGTAGTGGGTACCTTTCTAGTGTACTTGTATTGTAGCCCCAAGAGAGCTTACAACGGGGACTAGAAACGCCGCTCTTCCAGCTTTCGCTGTGACTGTGCTGCGATTTCAGCGCAGGCCTGGCGTTTTTTTTTGTGCACAACACTACATCCAGATTTGTAAGCGGCGCCAGACTAACTGTGCGGCCTTACTGAGTTGTGGATGTGTAGGAGGATATATTTCCTCCGCGCAAGCCTTTGGTTTTGTAGTATTTCGGTGTATGCGGTGGGTGGGTCGACTGGTGTTGGAGGGCTGGATTCCTTGCACTGAAGTCCCGGGGTAAGAGAGCGGAGGTATGAGCTAGCTCATGGCCTCTGACTCCACAGTGGCCGGGTATAACTTGTTTCCAGACTCCCGCAGTGCGTTGCTTGGGTAAGCATTCTGTGTGCAAGAGGACCGATTTTCGCTTAATGTACGTAAGGACGAAGGTAGCCGCTGGACTTCTGAGCGCGTGGCCGATACCGACCTCCTACATGCTTGTAACATCATCCTGTGTGGTCGATACGCAGTCGACACACTGCCCTTTGTTTACAACCGTGCACTTTCCTGTGTTTGACCGGACGGCGGCGTCCACGAAAAAAGGCGCTCTCGTGATCATTCATGGACGGTGGGGTATCGAGGACGAGGCTTCATTTCTTTCCGCCATACCTCCGGCAGCCTTGTGTGTGTTGATGGTGTTCAGTTGAGCAAGGACCGCCATGCCGGTTTTCGAGTGGGCTAGTCTTACAGAATGTGAGAGGGCCGTTAAGGAGACCCGACCTGCACCACTTATGTATCGCAGGAAGGGCTAGTCTTACAGTCGAAACCCGCGATAACGATATCCCGAGGGAACGAAATTCTCACCGCAACGAAATATTTTCGGAGCACCGGCGAACGCCCATAGCAGTCAATGCATTTCGTAACTCGCGACTACGAAAGATATTCATACCGCAGTCCCTCATTAACGAAATTTTTGAAACACGAGTGCGCAAATAATCTACTCTCCCAACATCAACTACATATGAAAACTGCTGAAATGCAGTCATGCTACACTTAAATTGTGCAAAACTATCGCTACAGCGCACTTGAGAAGCAGCCGCCATCATTGTTTACAAAAAAACATAAAGCTGGTGACAATGATGATGGCTTGCCGAAACACCTGCTCGTTATCGCGGACTACGTAGCCAAATCCACATTCCTCATGGAGTTTCGTTCGTTGGCTTGGCTCTGTGCTTGACTTTGTCGGCTTTGCGCGCACATGGTCGCGTGTGTGGAGCCATTTGTGGAGAGTTTGCTTGGTCGCTTGGTGCAACGTGAACCTGTGTGTTGCGACTGCTTCGTCCGATTTCGCTGCCTGCGTAGATGCCGCCTCCAACGAAAAAGCGGAAGTTCATCACGCTGGAAAATAAGGCTGCAATCCTCAGTGAGGTGGAAAAAAATTGACATTGCCGAAGAATTCGGCGTTGCGTGCAGCTCGCTGGCCACGATTCTGCGCTGATCCAGCGGAGCCGGAAGAAGGTTCGCCTGTACTACATAGGTGATCAGGTTGACACCATTTTCATAGATTTCGCCAAGGCATTCGACACTGTCTCACATCCTAAATTATTCCACAAGTTGTTCGCCATACTAAAGAACGTATCGTTGGTTGGCTGGATATCCGACCTTCTTTCGCAGCGTTCACAGTATGTGTGCTTCAGCTCTACTAACTCGCCTTCGATGCCTGTGTGGCGACACACTGCGCACAAACCGGCGCAGCCTCCGCCTCGTCACTCGCTAGCCCAGCGTGACACGGCTGCATGCTACACCACGTTTCCGATAAGGGACAGCGCCACCGCAGCGTCACCGCAGGCTTACGTCATCGACGGTGGCTTTAAAACCAAGCTGCCAAGCTCGGAAGTGATCATTGTTTCGCTACCCGACTGAGCGCAGCGTCGCTATGCTCGCACCGCTGCTTCTACCACGCTAATAAACAGTCGTTATGTTTTATGTTGGGATGCGTCCTTCCATCGACGAGGCATCCCACATCTGGTGACCCGGAAACCGAACAGACCGCACCGCCATGGCCGACCCAGAGGCCCTCACCGCTCTGCGCCAGCGGGTGCAACAGCTCCAACAGGAACTGCAGACCCAGCGACTCCAGCACTCTCGCAACGCCTCCACAACCGAGGCCGTGCCTGCCGGCTCCGCTGAGGACGTCAGAGCTCCCACAGAACTCCCTCACGCTGCCTCATGCGACACCTGGCATATCGCTGTCAGGCTTCCACCGTTTTGGGCGGACTCGCCCGAGGTCTGGTTCGCCCAAGTCGAGGCCCAGTTCTCCCTGGCGCACATCACGCAAGACCAGACCCGCTACAATTACGTCGTCGCCCACCTGGACGCACGTCATGCCAACGAGGTCCGGGATATACTTGCCAACCCACCAACGGCCAACCTCTACCAACCTCTACGAACACCTGAAGACTACCCTTATCCGCCGCCTGTCGCTCTCCGAAGACCAGAAGGTACGCCAACTTCAGTCCGCAGAGCTTGCCGAGCGCAAACCTTCGCAGCTCCTGCGCCACATGCGTGCGCTCGCGGGCAACATACAAGTCCAGGATTCCTTCCTGCGAGCACTTTGGCTCCAACGACTCCCGCCGCACGTCCAGGCAATTCTGCAGGCTCAGGTTGGGCTACCTCTCGACGAACTTGCGGAGATTGCCGATCGCGTCATCGAGGTCTCCTTGCCACAGTTGTCGCCCACCACCCAGGCCGTCGCTGCACCGCTGAACACCGCAGAGCTTGCACGCCGTATCGACGACATCGATCGACAGATCACCTGCATTCAACAACGCTTGGGTGAACGTCTTCAGATGCATCAGCGCCGCCACTCGCAAAGCCGCGAATGTAACACCACTTTGTCGCGGTAACCCGATAACAACGGCCCGTGTTACTACCACCGACGCTTCGGGGACCACCCTGTCGACCACCCTGTTCCACTGGGCATGCGGGAAACGCCAACGGCAGCTCGTAGAGACGGCCGCAAGCTGCCAACCCGGAGGCCGTCGCATCTTCGTCACCGACCAAATCACGAAGCAGCGGTTCCTTGTCGACAGCGGTTCCGACATTTGCTGCTACCCGCGATCCCATATCCAAGGTCCCCGTCCGCCTACGTCTTTCGAGCTCAGTGCGGCAAACCGCTCAACAATCAAGACGTACGGCTCACTCCGCCTGCACATCCAGCTCAGAAACTTACGCCGTGACCTTCACTGGAACTTTGTCATCGCCGACGTCGCCGAGCCAATCATCGGCTCAGACTTTCTGGCCCACTACAACCTCCTTCCGGACTGCCGCAACGACCTCCTCATCGACGCGACAACGGGACATTCCACACCTGGCCAGCGAACGACCGCCCAACAGCCAAGCATCAAGGTACTCAGTGTCGACAATCATTCGCCGTACCATGCCATCCTCGCCGAATTTCCCGGATTGACGCGCCCTAGCGGACTGCCACGCAATGTGCAGCACACCACCGTGCACTATATCCGGACTACTTCAGGCCCCCCGGTTTTCTGCCGCGCCCGTCGCCTTGCCCCGGACCGCATGCGCATAGCCAAAGCAGAGTTCGAGGCCATGCTCCGCGAAGGAATCGCCCGCCGCTCTGACAGTCCCTGGGCCTCGCCACTTCACCTCGTTCCGAAGAAGACAGAAGGCTGGCGGCCCTGTGGGGACTACCGTGCCCTCAACGCACGCACCATCCCGGACAGGTACCCCGTCCATCACATACAGGACTTCGCCCATCGCATTCATGGCTGCCACGTCTTCTCCGTGCTTGACTTGGTGAATGCCTACACACAGATACCCGTCCATCCGGATGACGTCCCGAAAACGGCAATCATCACTCCCTTTGGCTTGTTTGAGTTTCCCTTCATGAGCTTCGGCCTGAGGAACGCTGGACAAACCTTTCAGCGCTTCATCGACGAAGTCGTCCGCGGCCTCGACTTCTGCTTCGTTTACCTTGACGACATACTGGTATTTTCCCGCGACGCCGAAGAGCACCACAGGCACCTTCGTGTGCTGTTTCAACGCCTCGACGACCACGGTCTACTTGTCAATACCCAAAAAAGTACGCTAGGCGCTTCCGTCGTCCGCTTCCTCGGCCACGAAGTTTCATCTGAGGGAGCTCGGCCCTTGCCCCAACGCATCTCGGACCTGCAAAGTTACACTCAACCCACCACCGCTAAAGACCTTCGCCGTTTCCTTGGCATGCTGAACTTCTACAGGCATTTCTTGCCACACGCAGCCGACTACCAGGCTCCCCTTCATGATGCTTTGGCTGGCCTACGAGGAAACCAAACCGTCGCGTGGACACCGACGTTAGCGAAAACGTTCGAAGAATGCAAAGCCGCCCTCTGCACCGCCACGCTTCTAAACCATCCCGTGCCAGACGCTCCCTTGGGACTCTTCACGGACGCATCTGGCTTCGCCATCGGCGCCGCACTCATGCAACGCGTAGACAACACCTGGCATCCTTTGGCGTTCTTCTCCAAGAAACTCGCAGCTCGGAAAACGACCCCTTCAACCACCAGTTCCGCCGACGAAACCACGACCACCGCCCCGACAACTCTGCCAGCCTACTACAGAGAACTTCTGGCGATATACGAAGCAGTACAACACTTTCGCCATGTTCTCGAAACACAGAATTGCACCATCTATACCGACCACAAGCCTCTTACCTACGCCTTCACTCAACGTCGCGACAAGCTCCCGCCTGTACAGCAGAACCAACTCTCGTTCATTGCACAGTTCACCACCGACATCCAACATGTCAGCGGGAAAGACAACGTGGTCGCCGACGCGCTTTCACGTGTAGCAGCCATCAGCTCTGTGCAGATAACAGCGGACATCCTCGCCGAAGCTCAGACTATGGACGCCGAACTGCAGGAACTTCTCAAGGGCAGGTCCTCACTGCAGCTGCAACAAGTCCCCATTCCAGGGTCTACAACCACAATCTGTTGCGACATGTCGACACGACGAAGCAGGCCCTATGTACCCCTTTCCCATCGCCATGGTCTTTTCGACCAGCTCCACAACCTCAGCCATCCCGGTATATGCGCCTCTACACGCCTCGTGGCTGACCGCTATGTCTGGCCCTCCATGCAGCGGGATTGTGGCACCTGGGCGCGTTCCTGCATTCAATGCCAACGCGCTAAAGTCACCAGGCACGTCACGTCTCCACTCGGAACATTCCCTCAGCCCTCCGGTCGGTTCGAGTACGTCCACCTCGACATCATAGGACCCTTTCTCCTGGCTGGACCCTATCGCTACTGCCTCACCGCCATCGATCGCTACACTCGATGGCCCGAGGCATGGCCCCTCGAGGGAATCACCGCGGAAGACGTAGCCTCGGCCTTCTTCACCGGCTGGATCGCTCGTTTCGGCGCCCCCCGCCGCGTAACCACCCACCAAAGACGACAGTTCGAGTCGCACCTTTTCAGGCTACTCGGGCTGACCATCGGTTTCGAAAGCTTGAGCACCACCAGTTACCACCCCTGCGCCAAAGGAATGATCGAGCGTTTCCACTGACAGTTCAAAGCAGCCATTATGTGCCACCCGGACTCAACCTGGCTCGAGGCCATCCCAGCCGTCATCCTCGGTCTTCGCGCCACCTTCAAGCCGGACATCCACGCTACACCAGCAGAGCTCGTCTACGGGGAACCACTCCGTCTCCCAGGTGAATTCCTCGCTGCACTGCCATCCAGCGCTACGACGTCAGATCCCACCGACTTCGTCGCCCGACTCCGACGCACCATGGCTGCCTTACGCCCGTCACCTGCAGCCCGCCATTGCAAGCCTACACCTTTCGTGTTCAAGGAGCTAGCATCGTGTACGCACGCTTTCCTCCGCGATGACACCGTCCGCAGGCCTTTCCAGCCACCTTACAGTGGACCCTACCCGGTCGTCCACCGCGACAACAAAAACGTCACTCTGCGCCTGAACGGGAACGACGTCCGCGTCTCGATTGACCGCCTCAAGCCCGCACACATCGCCTCGCAAGAACCGGGCAGTACCACTCCTTCCACAGGCATCTATCCACAGCCGCCGCCGACGCCGCAGCCCGCTCCGGTCACGACGCGCTCTGGACGTCTGGTACGCCTCCTAGATTTCTACAGACCCTGAGGGCTGTGCACTCCGCGGGGGGGTGATGTGGCGACACACTGCGCACAAACCGGCGCAGCCTCCGCCTCGTCACTCGCTAGCCCAGCGTGACACGGCTGCATGCTACACCACGTCTCCGATAAGGGACAGCGCCACCGCAGCGTCACCGCAGGCTTACGTCATCGACGGTGGCTTTAAAACAAAGCTGCCAAGCTCGGCAGCGATCATTCCTTCGCTACCAGGGTTGCCAGGTTTGGCTACTTTGCGCCAATTTGGCTACTTTTTTAGGCTGGTGGCGGCAGAAAAAGTGTGTTGGCTACTTGGCTACTTTTTGGCTAGTTTCTTATTGCCTCAATTTGAGCCAGATTATCAATATCTTGCGACGTCGCAGCCGCTGGCGTTAGAGTCATCATCATCATCATCATCATCATCATCATCAGCCTGTCTACGCCCACTGCAGGGCAAAGGCCTCTCCCATGTTCCGCCAATCAACCCGGTCCTGTGCTTTCTGCTGCCACGTTATACCTACAAACTTCTTAATCACATCTACCCACCTAATTTTCTGTCTCCCCCTCACGCGTTTACCATCTCTTGGAATCCAGTCAGTTACCCTTAATGACCACCGGTTATCCTGCCGACGTGCTACGTGCCCGGCCCATATCCATTTCTTCTTCTTGATTTCAACTATGATGTCCTTAACCCCCGTTTGTTCCCTGACCCACTCTGCTCTCTTCCTGTCTCTTAAGGTTACACCTATAATTTTCCTTTCCATCGCTCGCTGCGTCGTCCTCAATTTAAGTTGAACCTGTGGCGATGGGCGACCTCACAGACCGGCGAAGTCTCGGTCTTGCCAGAGAGAGAGAGAGACCGAGCCCGACACAACCGCCTTGACCAGAAGTATTTTAATCTCTCTCTTTCGAACGCCAGCGCGCGCCGGCCGTGGCAGCGGCACCTGCCTCGTGCAAGAGCGAGCGTCTCCGTCCTCTTCTTTGCGACGCCGCTGCTGCCGCTACAGAGGGCTCCCCCCCTAGAGAGGAGGAAAGTCCGACGAGCGATCATAACTCCAGGTGACACGGGATGTCTTGGGTGTCGCATGAGAAGGCAGCGATCCGGGACGCAGTAGCGTTGCGTCGCACGATGGTGGGGCCGATGGCAACGTTGCTTCGAAATAGGCAGGCTTGATACGTTCGAGAGCGATTGTGTCGGGCCGGCCGTTGACGTTGACGACGAATGTCGACGGACGACGCTCCAGAACTCGATACGGCCCGGAGTAGTGCGGCTGCAAAGGCTTCCGCACAGCACAGTTGCGCACGAAAACGTGTGTAGCAGAGGTGAGCTGCGGAGACACGTAAGGAGCTCTCGATTCGTGCGGGCGTGTAGTCACGGGGCGTAACTGCTGGAAGATGTTTTGCAGGTCGGAAACGTAGTCTCCGGCTAATGGCACAGGTGTTTTGGCGGGGGCTTCGAAGAAGTCGCATGGTAGGCGTAGCGAACTGCCGTAGACCAACTCGGCGCAGGAACAGCCCAGATCGCTTTTGATGGCAGTTCTAATGCCAAGCAAAACGAGTGGCAGTTGAACGACCCACTTCTCTGGTGATCCTTGTGCCATGAGGGAGGACTTTAGATGCCTGTGGAAACGTTCGACCAGCCCATTGGTTTGTGGGTGGTAAGAGGTCGTGCGAAGGCGTGTCGTTCCGAGAAGCTTGAGGAGTTCGTTGAAGAGCGCCGAATCAAACTGCCGACCGCGATCGGTGACTATGGTAGACGGGCAGCCGAACCTCGCAATCCATGTCGACACGAAGGCTGCTGCAACTGTGGACGCTGATATGTCGGTGATGGGTGCAGCTTCTGGCCACCGTGTGTAGCGGTCGATGCATGTCAGTATGTAGCTGTAGCCCTTGGAAGGTGGGAGAGGGCCGACCAGGTCCAAGTGTACGGTGTCAAAACGCGCGTCCGGTGGAAGGAAGGACTTCGCAGGTGGAATAGGATGGCGCTGGATCTTGGAGCGTTGACACGGCAAACAACAGCGCACCCAGTCGCGAACTTGGGCGTTTAGCCGAGGCCAAACGTAGCGACTGGAAATGAGCTTCTGTGTAGCGCGAATACCGGGATGCGACAGACTGTGTACAGCATCGAACAGGCGTCTGCGAAGCGGTTCCGGGATGAAAGGTCGGGGTGTGCCGGTAGAAGTATCACACACTACCGATGTACCATCTGAAGTCAAAACGACGTCCTCCAGCTTCAGGGACGTTGACGAATTTCGGAGGGTACGTAGCTCGGTGTCGTCACGCTGGTGAGTAGCGAGTAGGCCGACGTCGATAATGGAAGGCTCTGCAGTTGCTGTGGAGACTGCATCGACGCGGCTCAGAACATCGGCAGGAATGTTGTCGGTGCCTTTGACATGACGGAACGTTGTGGTAAACTCCGAGATGTAGGAGAGATGTCGACTCTCGCGAGGCGAATAGTAGGACGCAGATCGGTTCATCGCGTGCACAAGGGGCTTATGGTCGGTCAGGACGCTAAACTGACGACCTTCTAGGAAGTGCCGGAAGTGTCGAACAGCCAAGTACACGGCGAGTAGCTCGCGTCCGAAAACGCTGTAGCGGCTCTGTGCAGGCTTCAGCTTCTTTGAAAAGAAAGCGAGTGGATGCCATGTACCATTGATGAATTGTTGCAAAACGGCGCCGACAGCGTTGTTCGAGGCGTCTGTCATGATAGCAGTCGGTGCATCTGGTTTCGGATGTTTCAGGAGTGTTGCACTGGCGAGGGCACTCTTGACTCTTGTGAACGCGTGGGCGGCCTCTTCAGTCCACTGAAGCGTTTGGTTCCTTTTGGAGTTGAGAAGACCGTCTAGAGGGGCGACCAGTCGTGCACAATCGGGTATAAACCGTCGAGAGAAATTGACAAACCCGAGAAATTGTCGAAGTTTGGTCAGCGTTGTCGGTTGTGGGAAATCTTCGACGACGCGAATCTTGGACGGCAGTGGTCGAATGCCGTTCGCGTCGACTACGTGTCCAAGGAACTCGAGTTCCTGTCGACCAAATTCACTTTTGGCGGCGTTGATGACGATTCCGCGGCTGGCGAGGCGGGAGAATAACAACCGCAGGTGTTGAACATGTTCTTCAGCGGAAGTACTTGCGACAAGGAGATCGTCGATGTAGGCAAATACGAATGGCAAGCCTCGGGTGACGGAGTCGATGAAACGCTGGAACGATTGGCCAGCGTTCCGAAGGCCAAAGGGCATGCGGAGGAATTCAAAAAGACCGAAAGGTGTGGTGATGGCGGTCTTCGGGATATCTTCTTCGGCGACTGGCAGTTGATGATAGGCGCGAACAAGATCGATCTTAGAAAAGATCGTCGCACCGTGCAGTGCTACCGTGAAGTCCTGGATATTCGGAAGTGGGTAGCGATCAGGAACCGTGATGTTGTTGAGCGCCCGGTAATCGCCACATGGACGCCAATCCCCAGACTTCTTCGGCACCATATGAAGCGGAGACGCCCAGTTGCTAGAAGAAGGTCGGATGATCCCGAGTGCGAGCATGTGCTCGAACTCCGCGCGGGCAACCTTGAGTTTCTCAGGGGATAAACGCCGAGGTCGAAAATAAACCGGAGGGCCGGAGGTGACGATGTGATGACAAACGTCGTGTTGGACCGGTTGCGTCCAGTCCGGCTGGCGCGTCAAAGTGGAAAACTCACGGAGGAGCTCGGCGAAAGGTTCTTCCAGCATAGAAGATATGGGCGCGATCGGCGATGTGGTTGTTGCAAGGGAGCCGGTAACGGTCAGGTGGGTAACAGAGTCGATAAGATGACGGTGTTTCACGTCGACAAGGAGTCCATAGTGGTGCAGGAAATCAGCTCCGATGAGGGCGCGTCGGACATCTGCAACCAGGAAAATCCAGCGAAACGCTCGTCGGAGGCCAAGATTGAGCATGACGGAGCGTGATGCGTAGACTGGAATCCTGGTACCGTTGACAGCTTGCAAAAACGACACAGGTGTCGTTTTTCGGTCGGAGCGTTGAGCAGGAATAATGCTTACGTCTGCACCAGTGTCGACAAGGAAACGTTGTCCTGTGGCTCTGTCCGTGAGGTAGAAGAGGCGACTTGTGTGCTGGGCCGGACCGCTGGTCGCCGTCAGAGGTCGGCCGGCCTGTTTCCCTGCCACGCACAAGGACGGCGGCAGTGACGAGCGTCGTTTCCAAAACGGCGATGGTAGTAGCAGATGCCAGGCGTTGG
The DNA here is from genome assembly GCF_013339695.2 of Rhipicephalus sanguineus. NCBI lineage: Eukaryota > Metazoa > Arthropoda > Arachnida > Ixodida > Ixodidae > Rhipicephalus > Rhipicephalus sanguineus. Next base: position 325,287,698 of record NC_051176.1, on the reverse strand, counting down.
TGACGCGTCACGGCTAGTGGTTGTGCGTCTCGGCTTGCTGGAACTTCGGTGGCGTGAACGGTGAGGTGACGCGCGGCGTTGTTCTGCTGCAGAGACGATGCGTTCGAGGCGCTCGCACAGGGCGTCGAGCGGCGACTGGGCTGTCGAAAAAGACGGCAGAGTTCGCAGCGTGGTGGTACTCTCACCAGTCGACGGTGTCGTGGCTGCGATGGCTGGCGTGGCTACTTCCATCACCTTGTCGGCCAACGCGGCAAGTCCGGTGAGGTCCATGGTAGAAGCTGTTGCCAGAACCATCTGCACGTTAGCCGGCAGTCGTTGTAAAAACAGCTCGCGTAACAGCGCGTCGTCGACGGATCTCGCGTTGTCTCCGAGCAGCTGCTTCATTCGGCGAAGAAGTTGGCTGGGGCGTCGGTCGCCGAGTTCTTCAGCGGACAGAAGCTGCTGTATGCGAGAACGCTGTGAAACTGCCGTGCGCTGTAGCAGGGTCGTCTTGAGATCGTCGTAGGCGTTCGCAGACAGCGGGTTGCTCAACAGATCCGCTACTTCGTCAATGGCGGTGGGCGAGAGTGCCGCAACAGCGTAGTGGAACTTCGTAGCTTGGGAGCGGATACCAGCAACTTGAAATTGTGATTCCGCCTGAAGAAACCACGCCGAAGGATGCTGGTCCCAGTACTGAGGAAGGCGGACAGCGATGGCTGCGCAAGAAGGCTCACCGCGTTGCTCGGGAAGGTTCTGGTCTCGAGAACTTGTACCGTCAGTCTGTTCCATGGTCGCTTCTGCCACGGAAACGTATGGCCACAATCACGTCCGGGTCACCAAACTGTGGCGATGGGCGACCTCACAGACCGGCGAAGTCTCGGTCTTGCCAGAGAGAGAGAGAGAGCGAGCCCGACACAACCGCCTTGACCAGAAGTATTTTAATCTCTCTCTTTCGAACGCCAGCGCGCGCAGGCCGTGGCAGCGGCACCTGCCTCATGCAAGAGCGAGCGTCTCCGTCCTCTTCTTTGCGACGCCGCTGCTGCCGCTACAAACCCTCTTTGTAAGTCTCCAGGTTTCTGCTCCGTAGGTAAGTACCGGTAAGATGCAGCTGTTATATACCTTTCTCTTGAGGGATAGTGGTAGATTACCATTCATGATTTGAGAATGCTTGCCGAATGAGCCCCATCCCATCCTTATTCTTCTAGTTATTTCACTCTCATGGTTCGGCTCCGTGGTTACTACCTGTCCTAAGTAGACGTACTCCTTTACAACCTCCAGTGTCTCTCCACCTATCGCAAAGCGCTGTTCTCTGCCAAGATTGTTCCACATTACTTTAGTTTTATGCATATTAATTTTCAGACCTACTCTTCTACTTTCCGTATCCAGTTCAGTAATCATGAGCTGTAATTCAGGGCATCGACGAAGCCTACATAAACATAATGGAAGAAATATACAGCGGCTCCACGGCCACTATAGTCCTCCATAAAGAAAGCGAGAGAATCCCAATAAAGAAGGGCGTACGGCAGGGAGACACGATCTCTCCAATGTTATTCACCGCGTGTTTACAGGAGGTTTTCAGGGCCCTAGATTGGGAAGAATTAGGGATAAGAGTTAATGGAGAGTATCTCAGTAACCTGCGATTCGCTGATGACATTGCATTGATGAGTAACGCGGGAGGCGTTAGAGTATGCGGTGTCAAAACATGGTGATCAAGGCGTTTTTCAAGCTCCCGAAACTGAATTTGGCGCTTGCATTACACAAAAGAAAAGTCTTATGCATAAGTAAGTGGCTGGGACTTGGGAGAAAACTGTTGCATGGCGTCTCATTTCGCAGACCACCTATTGCTTAACGCGACTTTAAACTAATTGAAAGTGAACAGGACAACCGAAAGCGCTCCGCATCCAAGGTGCTATGCACTTGTCGCCATTAGAAATCGGATATCTGACGAACTGCTTGTGTCGTTTTTCAGAATTAGGGGCGGACTGCTTCTCGAGAATATTAATTACTCGAACTTCGTCATCACGCGAGAAACGATTGCCAAAGTGAGTACAATTTATGCTTCAATCACGGAAATTGATTTTGAGCACACTTATGCAGCACTCATTTTTACGGTTGGTGGTAGTTCTAGCCCTTTTAAGAAAAGACACGCAAGGCGCGCGAAGAGGACGTCATTTCTGCAACAGCGTAAGAAACTTCATCATGCGGCACGAAATGTTTGCTAAAGTCAACAATTTATGCTTTATTCCCAGAAATTATGATTTTGAAGGGTTTCTGGTGTACTTCCTTACGATTCCACCAAAAGGCTACTGAATTTAGTCATTTGAATTACAAGGTCGCAGTCGTTTTCACACACGTGTGGCTACTTTTGGCTACTTTTACTGCCCTTGGCTCAAGTTGGCTACTTTCTGGCTAGTTTTTCCGATTTATTGGCTATTTTTTGTCTTTTCGACCTGGCAACCCTGTTCGCTACCCGACTGAGCGCAGCGTCGCTATGCTCGCACCGCTGTGCTACCGCGCTAATAAACAGTCGTTATGTTGGGATGCGTCCTTCCATCGATGCGGCATCCCACACCTCTTTTATCAGGAGTTCCCCAGGGTTCTGTGCTGCCCCCCCCTTATTCCTGCTTTATATTAATGACCTCCCCTTGCAAACCCCTGTGAAAATACGCCTTTTCGCAGATGACTGCGTCCTATATCACACTGTTAAATCTCCGCTGGATCATGCCGCTCTCAACAATTCCTTCTCTCACTTTTGTAGCTGGTCCAAATCTTGGCAAATGAATATTAACTTCTCCAAGACCGTCATTATGTCATTTACTCGACGTTCATGCCCCTTGACTTTTGAGTATGGTTTTAACAATGTTAGTGCACGGTGAACCTATTCAAGTACCTCGGTATCCTTATGACACACTATTTCTCATGTTCTAAACACTGTAAAGAAGAAGAGTGGCCTCAGCGGCATTGCTCGGCGCCTCAGCGGCATCACCATCGGCATGAGCTCGTGGTTGCTGCGCTTGGCCGAACGCTGCTGACCGCTGCTTGTTCTTGCCATATTCTTTGCCAATAAACCTCTTAGCAAGTGGTGGAGGTGCTGGGGCGACTGCGCGAAGCTTGGCTGGGTCTGGAAGGATGCCATCCCGCGATACGACGTGTCCAAGAATGGTGAGCTGTCGGGCGCCGAAACGACACTTTTTTAGATTGAGTTGAAGTCATGCGTCAGTGAGGCATGTGAGAACGCACCTTGCAAACTTTCTGCGCTGTGTGCACGTGTTGCCCGCGGAAACGCTAGCACTCCGGTGTGTTGTCTTCGGCAAAAAACCAAGTACACTGCCTGCGCGAAACATGTTGTGTATGCGATTCCGCTAACATGCGAAAAAGTATGCATCGGCCAAACGGGCCGATGTTTGAATGAACGACTGCGCGAGCACCACAATTCGTTGAACACGTCAGACTGGGCTAATCTTCCCCGCCACTGCCGGATCTGTGGTTGTGTGCCGCTGTTTCCAATGTTAAGATTTTGGGTAGAGGTGGGGGCAAGGAGGAGCCCGAAATCCTTGAAGCTTATTATATCAACATGCACCGTGATGATTGTGTCAGTACTACGTCCATTTCATTACTACAGAAGGAATGCGAGTTCCTGTCACTCTGGCGGTAGATTTTTGGCCGTCATATAGGCCAATCTCTGCTTTTGCTTTTTTCATGTTTTGGGTTTTGGCTTCATGGTTTTACGTGATCAGCGCATGCGCCGTGGTTCTTCTGGAAAATGCTGTCAGCTAATAAAGCACAGTTGCTAGCCCAGTCGTTGTGTGTGTCACGTCTTCCCCTTGTCCGGCGTCTTTTTGACTGGTTTTTCCCTCAGCGTCATGTACCAACTGACCCAGACTTCGACGTTACTACAGACGTTGCTCTGCTGTTCCGTCGGCGCGGAAATGTACGTACTGCGCAGTACTTCTGTATCGCATTGATCGGCGTTTCTTTATGGCGCTGCTAATAAACTTGAATAAATGCTCGCCTTTCATTGTGTGGCCAAATTATCCGTGGCTTTAACTGACTTAACGTCGTAAACACCAAGAAACAGCGGTGCTTAGGTGAGGCCTGAGCGATGGAGTGCAAAGTAATGCAAAGCTAGGACGTCATCGCTAACGTCACACTACCCGCGCCGCTGCTCCTGATCTCCGCTTGACCACCTGTACGTCTGCAACCTCCAACTCGACTCCCTTCTCCACTTGCCTCCGCTAAACTATGCTATGCCCTGCCCGCTCCTTGTTATACTAAACATGGCTATGCTATGCGCTCTTTCTTTGCCTCTCATCTTTTCCCTCCTCACCGTCAATTGCCTTTCCGGTCTCCTTGCTAACTATACACGGCTATGCAACGCTGGGCACAGATACTTCGGAAAGTATTCCGGAATACCGATATCGAAATACATGTACTGGAAGCCTAAAGTACAGATACTGGGGTTTGTTGTACAATTATATGGACAATTTCGATTGGTTTTTGCTGTCGCCGTCATGTCCCGTGTAAAGTCGAAATTGATACATCCTCCCGCGCATCGTGTGCTCTTCTAACACAAGAAGCAGAGATCAAACCAGCTGGCCCGGAGGGCGCATTCGATAACATCACGCCGCTCGGGAGGCTTGCCATCGAAGTTTCCCGATTTCTATTGCACCTACCCGTTTATGATGATGATAGTTTCTTGGTTCACTGGACAAGGAACGATTTGTTAAACAGCTTCGATGTTAAGAACAGGACGAGCTGTCACAGTTGTTACTTCTTTCTGTTTGAACAGCGCGCTCCTTTCGCAAACGCGGCTGCTGCAGCGAGCGTAGTGGCCTTCGTACGCTCTGTAACTGCAGCGAGGACATCGCGGTGAAAGCACAACACATACAAACCATCCGCCGCACACAGGGGCGTAGGCAGAATTTTTTTTCAGAGGGGTTGCACCTCCTTGATCTGAAGTGGGGGCCGGGCAGGCAGATGCGGTCGAGTGTCAGATTATGTTGTGTATGCCATGGATAAAAAATTCGGGGGGGGGCGCACGGGCCCGGTGTGCCACTCCCTGGCTACGCTACTGCCCTTACGTGATTAGCGCGCGCGCAGGCGACGATGTCATGTAGGGTAAAGTGCACCTTGCGAGGCATTTGGCGCGCGCGCATCGCAATGAGCGGGGCGACGACCTTTCAAGCGCGCCTTTCGCACAATCTCGCTGATGACCAAGAAAACACGCATGGTGTATATAAACAGCTCACTGATAGCACGCTGAGAGACGTGCGGCTCGTGACCTAGCCGTCTAACGCCGTGCGCTACGCAGCGGCAAGTCGGTCGTTTGATTCCGCGCTTCGGAAAAAAAATTTCTGTACGATTTTTCTTCGTGGCTTATATACACGGGACATGCCGGCGACGGCAAAACCAGCCGAGAGTGTCCATGTAATCGCCACAAAAACGATACACGCCTTCGATTGCTCGTCCTATGTGATATAATTCGCACATGCTACACGTGCCTGTTTTTCTTTTTTCACAGCACTTGTCGTGTACAAGGTGTTCTCCTTATCTTTTTTCAATTTTTTTTCGCGTGTTTGAAATAATCACGGCGTGAGTCCTTCTTTATGTTAGAGCAGCGCGCTTTAAGTGTCGAGCTGTGACATTTGATAGTTCGCGCTCGTCCTGTCTGTGTTGTTTCCGTGCGTCGTTTGCGCTTGAGCAACGCGCTGGAAAGTGAGAGCTGCTTTCCATTCTTCGATTTCTTGCTATCGCATTCATTGCTTCGCCGTTGCGGCGAAACTCACTTTTTCTAGATATAAATGGAGGAGCTTTCTTCATTTATTGTCATCACGGTTGGGTGCTTGTTAGGGAAGTGCGCAGTGTGGAAAGGTAATTTTTGTGTACCATAATTGGTACGATGCGTCTTGTCTTAAATGATATGTCTTAAATTGTGGCTGTGGTGCTTGTCGAGAAATTTCTTTTAAAATTCAGTTCGGCTAGATTTCGCTTCGTGATACATGACCATTGCTAACTTTTTATACCGGATATTATTCATTATTAGTAGCCCGTGCTTTTCGTAAACTGGTGCTGTGTGTGGTCAGGAGTTGAATGAATCGCAGAGCTTGTTTCTGTACCAGCTCTAAAGGTTCATTTCTGTCCTTGTTCCGCATATAAGAATGCAGTAGTGAAGGAGCCCTCTCCTAATGTGTCTTTTTAGCCATACTGGTAAAAAGTCATGTAAAGTGCATAGTATGCCAACTGCTCGAGAAATGTTTTTTCGCAAGTAGTTGATGTGGCACAGACCAGTCTAAATATTTTGGAAGAAGACACCGAGGAATTTGTGTGACATAACGCGATGGATAGGCTCACCCTTAAAGCCAATAATCTTTTCGCCTGCTACCGGGTTTTGTCTTGTTACCGGGTTGAAATACAGTATATGTTGTTTTTTAGCGTTCAAATTTAATCTGTTGGCCCTATTACCCCACAGTGGTTTACTAAGTTGCGTTAAACGCGCCATTGAAAAGTTTGGTGAAATGGCTTTCCAAACTAAATCAGGCATCTCTGACAGCCATTTTTTAGAATCACTCCAATTCTACTTGAAATCGACCATGGTAAAATGGAATGACACATGCTTTCTGCAAAAAGCAGGCATCTGCATCGGCTCATGTATAGCCCCCATTCTTAGTGATTTGTTTTTATGTGAACTTGACAACGCGCTTGCCGCTGATCTTAGCTCCACGAATGTGGTAAAGGTTTTTAGATTCGTTGACGACTACTTGCTTCTTTTACAGTGTGACGCGACATGTTTTGCTCAAGATTCCAAAAATGTTCTTGCACTTGTTGAAATATGCTTAGACCCGTTGCATGTCACTAACGAACTTCCCAGCGAAGGAAGTATTCGTTTTCTAGATGTAAAACTCGGCTTTTCAGAAAACCACGTCTGCTGGGGCTATGGACCCCAAGCGAATAAACCAATTCTTTCTTTTCACTCAGCGCACTCGAAGTTAGTGAAAAGGGGAATTGCCAATCTTTGTCTAAAAAATGGCCTGGAAAAATCCTGCCCCCATCAAATCATTCAAAGCTTCTCTCAGCAAACAGCTCGTTTATCACAGGCAGGTTATCCTGGAGAACTGGTCGTTTCCGTAGCTGAGAAGCTACTTAGAAACGTAAAAGATTGTGCCTCGAACCAAGGAGGTTATATACTATTTCTTCTGGAGTGGAGGTGGCGCCCCCGTAAGTGAAGCCGGTCACCGCCATATTGCAAAAGGAAAAACTCGGAAGCAGACGACGGAGTGCGCTCCGTTCCCCGCCGTCGCAGTTGTCTTTGGGGACGGTGGCATGCTTTTGTAAAGCAGTTAAACATTTTACGAGGCCATGGTGACTTCGTGCGTCGCTTATGGCTGCACAAATCGCAATAAGAAGACGCCTGGGATCACTTTTCATCTGTAAGTGTCCTCACTTCGTTCGCTGACGATTGTCTGTTTTTCGTGCATGCTGTTAAACTGGAAACAATTTGAAAGGTGCGCATACATGTAATACATGCGTACAGTTGTAGCGACGAAAATTTTACGCTTTAAATGTTCGCTGACACGACGTTGTACGTGATTTTTAAGTGTATACACGAAGTGGGTGCAGTCTAGCTGGACGTACCGAGCATTATTGGTACGAGTAGGAAGTCTGAACGCCCTTAGAATTCCGAGCTTTCTGGTGTTTTCTTGCAAGTCAAGACTGGCGGCGTGCATGCATATTTATCCGGTGCATGGATATCGAATTTGATGCATGTTTATCGAGGAATTGGCAAACGCAACATTCCATGACGTGATTATCCGTGTTACATGTTTCCAAAAGACTGCGCGCAGCGTTCTACCTGGGAACGTGCCGGTCGAAGAAGTTGTTAGAGAACTAAGGACGGTGACCAGCTCGACCAGCTCTGACCACCTCTGCTCCATGTAAGGCAATTTTATCTCTAAAATAAGGTGCCGCCCGTTTCACGGCCGATCCCCCGCGGTGGGTTGCGCCAGGTTGCCAAGGAACAACCAACCAACCACCTCTGCCCTATTCACTTAAAAGACGGCCTGGCAGTGTACCTACAATTTTTCCTGCTTTCATTCATAATGTGAGCAGAAGGCAAGCCAGAGCCAAAGCCCTGCTAGAAAAAGCTAAAAATCAGGCTGAAGAATGCTCGTTTGTCGACGCGGCTTTCATGTCCAATAAACGAGCCTTCACAGTAGTACTTGTGAACGGCGAAGGTGAACTCGTCAACTCGGCTTCCACCTACACCACAGAATCAGAAATTGCTGAGCAAGTAGCCATCGCACTGGCGCTTTTAGACCCAAATAGATCGAGGATCCACAGCGATTCTAGGGCAGCCGTCCGAGCATTTGCCAAAGGAGTTATTTCCAGACAGGCTCTGGCAATTCTCAAGGGAAAGGTAATCAAACCACACACGATCATCTGGTTTCCTGCTCACATGGGAGAAATCAACGGTGCTCCCGCGAACCTCAACGAATCTGCCCACAATGCTGCACGAGGACTTGCCAACCGTGCAGCCACAAGGCAAGAAGATGCTGAGCTAGGTTTCAGAATGCAGGGATCACCTCCTCTCTTACAACGAGCTAACAAAGCACTTTTACCTAGGACGCAGGGTCTTCCCCCCTCCGCACAGTAAACTAAATCGAGCACAGGCCATTACACTAAGGCTCTTACAAACAAGAACCTATCCGAACCCGCTCTTAATTACCAAGATTTATCCGGAGTTCTCTACTCCTACAACATGCCAAACATGCCACGAAACAATAGATCTCACTCATATGCTCTGGCGTTGCTCCGCGTTACGCAGCGACAAGGAAAACACTGAAGAGCGGTGGGACGCAGCTCTGCGCAGTCCGACATTAGAGGGACAATTATGGGCAGTCCAACGGGCCCGCGAAGCGGCCGAAAGGCTAGGTCTTTCGGTCCCAACGTGGGAGCGGCCCGCTTCGGGCTAGGAAACTAGCACGACCTATTGGACCTCAATAAAGTTCTTTCATCCATCCATCGATCATCCCAACGCATCTACAAAAGCCTGTTAGTTTCTACCTCCTTGACGTAGCTTCAACACAAATAGTTACGAAAAGAAGAAATAGCGGCAAAAGCAAGATGTAACTCTTTTTAAATCCGACCAAACCGGAACCGAAACCCCGAAGGACGCGGCTGCTTTACTTTTTTATGCGTCTAGTCTGAGAGGGCGAGAGCTACCTCGTTTCGAGGCTGTGCGCGCTGCGCTTGCCGTGATGGCACACGTCGCCCACATAGGTTAATGCTTGCGAATCCTCCTTCTGGTCAAATGTTCGCGTGATGGATGTGTGCTTATGTAAAGAGAATAAGTGCGTTCCACGTTAGCTTGTGGTTACCCCTTGAACACTGACGCCGTTACAACACAAAAAACCAGTTCCTAGTAACACATATGTAATTACAGCGCGCTCGATATACGAAGCACCCCTTCGACAACAGATTATTATAAAAGTCTGCAGCTGACAATGGGTGTATGAAATAATTTGTTTCATAAACGAGAAGAGGCAACTATTCGTGGGTGTAACTTCAAAGCAGTTTCCATCTCATTTTTTGATTGTGGGACTGCAAACCAACGCGCGCGCCGCGCGTATTCCATTGCCGTCTATGGCGGTCGCGCCGTGTTTTTCCTCTAGCTACATGGCCGCCGGCGGCTTCACTTGCTCCCGTTGGCGGCGGCCGGGACTGCCACTCCAGAGGTTCTATAGAACCTCCTTGCCTCGAACTTGCCCCCCGCCTCTGAGGAGAAGGATAAAAGAAAATTTGTTGTAATCCCTTATATTCATAAAGTGTCGCACAACATCAAGGACATTGCTCAAAAAGCTGATGTGAAAGCTTTGTTTTCTGCGCCTGCGAAACTCGCTTCAGTATGCAAAATGACGGACCCTAACTGCAAAGAAAAGAAATCATGTAAAAAGAAACATCAAACCAGATATGTAAACTGCATTGAAGGGGTTGTCTATCGCATTCCGCTGACATGTAATCGCGTGTACATCGGTCAAACAGGTCGCTACATAAACGACCGCCTCCGCGAGCATGCGTACAACGTGAAAAACAAAACAGGGGGGTGGCTGGCCATTCATTGCGAAAAATGTGGTTGCAAACCTGATTATCAAAGTTGCACTGTAATTGCAAAGAGGAAAATGGAAACCACACGCCTAACCATGGGAGCTCACAATATCTCATGTCTCAAAGACAAATGCATCAGCATGCCTTCTATCTCTTTATCAGCCAAAGAAATAGCATATCTCACTGGTACTACACGTGTTTGTTAGATTGTCTTTTGCTTCCTTCGTAATGCGAAATGAGTGTCTTTTGGCATATAAAAGGTCACATTTCCCGTCAATAAACTGTTGGTAGTTTGCGCTTCGTCTGTCCAGGTATGTTCCTTCTTGTGTCCCTGTCTTTAGTGCGCATCACTTCCCACCATTTCTGTGAATTTCTGTTCAAAATCAAATTTATTTCTAACAATAATTCTATTTTGCTGCGAAAAATTTGCAAGTCGTTAGTTTATGGCTTCTTGAATAACCTTAGAAGACATAAGTGAAACAAAGATTGACCTGTAATTAGCAAGATTGTTCTTATCGCTTGGTTTCAAAATACCTCTGCGGCCTTCAGTCGGTTGACGAACATTCCGGAGCTTAGAATAAGATGACATGTGCGCAACAGAGGTGAACAGATGGCTCTAGACGCTTTATTTCGTCTACAACGCAAGCGCTGCTATATTCTAAAAAAAATTATTTCTTGCGTTGTAGTAGGCGACGCAAAAATTGTTGAGTCTGACCTCTTGATATAAGATGTACAGCTAATACTGTCGGTCGGCGAAGAGGTGCAATTCATACTTAGGACTGTGCAGCACTCACAAAAAACGACGACGGACGAAAGAAGTGCACACGTCGTCGTTTTTTGTGAGCCAGGAATCCATACCAACTAGCTCTCATTCTAAGCAAAGTTGCAGGCCTTTAGGATTGAATTTGTCTGCCTGCCAACTATCTGAGTATAGTATGCCCTCAGTTAGCATTTCTGATATTGCTTCCTTTCGTTCTTGTTTATTTACACAATTTCACGCTTTCCTAGAATCATTAGAAATACTAGTAAACTTATTCTCGTAATACAAGTTACGTGTGTGTTTTATATCATATGTTAATTTATGTGTGCATGATATTGTCAAGTGTATTTACCAGGGTAATCACATGAAGAGGCAATATCATACGGTCCCACTTCTTTATTTGAACTTGGCAGGACAATAAAGTTACTCGTAAACTTTCTCTCACTACCGCCCCGCCACGGTGGTCTAGTGGTTATGGCGCTCGACTGCTGACCCGAAGGTCGCGGGATCGAATCCCGGCCGCGGCGGCTGCATTTTCGACGGAGGCGAAAATTTTTGACCCCCGTGTACTTAGATTTAGGTGCACGTTAAAGAATCCCAGGTGGTCGAAATTTCCGGAGCCCGCCACTACGGCGTCTCATAATCATAGCATGGTTTTGGGACGTTAAACCCCAGATATTATTATTATTCTTTCACTACTGCCCAGAAGGTGTAAATGTTATGTTGTGTTGTTATTGGACCACGATGAATACGGGTCCAGCAGCCCAGTCGAGAGCAGGAGTGGAACTGTTTATTCTTCAGATACAGATTTTAGGAAGCCTAACATAGCTGGCGCTAGTTGCTATCTTTTAGCTCAGGAGCGACGCATAGATGGCAGCACTAGAGTAATAGCTGAATATTGCGCGCCCGCGTAATGCGCCGCCTTTTTTGTCACCACCTTCAAGTCGCCTCTCCGTGCAGGAGGCTTGATCCGGGTGGGCGAGGTCGTTCCTCAACTTGCTGTGTTGAGGCTTGGCTCAGCTATCCTCTCGCGATAGCTCTGTTTTCCGGTTCTTGGTCGCAGATAGATGTGATTTCTGAAGAAGAGGCCTCCGGTCCTTACGGCGTATCTTCGAGGTTGTGGGCCGACGTTCACCACGGTGGCTACTTCCCATTTTTGATTCAGGTGGAGCCACACAGCTAGGCTGACTAGGAATTAGTGCGGAGAGGTTTCTTGTATGGCAGTCTCCGTTTTTATGTTGCTGCTTTTGCCTTTCACGGAGAAGCGTATGTTGAGGTTGGGAAGCTCGGCCGCAGTACCCTTGGAAGGGTTGGTAAGAATGTGCGAAACTTCCTGCCCATTAGCACCTCAGCTGAAGATTTCCCATTGTTGGAGTTGAACGATAGTTAAGCAGTACAGCGGCGAGGTCTTTCTCTGATGCCTTTGTCATTATTGATTTGACTGTTTACATGGTCCTTTCTGCTTGCTGCGGGGATACAGTGGAGATGAATGGACATGTGATTCCATTTTGTTGCATTCGTGGCAGCTCTGCTTTGACTTAGTGCTCTAATGAGCTGGGTACACGGCCTGGAGCAGACACTGGGAGTTAATCCTTGCTTCAGCTGTATGCAATAAACTCCGGGTAGTTTTCCGAGCACGTGCTCAAGTCGTTGTGCTGCTGTGCACGCAGCTACAGTTGTTCGCTGCGGCTGCCCTGTCGTGACTAGATTCTGTGCTTTGGGTGCGTTGGCGCCAAAATCGACTTCAGTGGTTTGCTGACGACGCGAAACTTCAGAGTGCACTCTTTTTCTTTGGTTGAGCAGCGCAGCTCGCATTCAGCGTCGATGGGAAGTTGCTGTCCGTATAACTTATCACTTGTGCTGCTGTTGGCTTCAATGAAGGCTGCGATGGCCAGTGCCCAACTGATTTTGGGCATTATATTTACGCCGAAGCACGTATCTAGCTTGAAGGTGACGTTGCAGCCATTCACGCTGGCCGTGTCTGTCCACTCCGAGTTGCTGTTGATGTTGTGGAGGTCGAGACTCTCCAAGAAAAATGCTTGCTGCCGATCCTGTTGATGAGGAGACCTATGCGCTGGCGGGAGGTATTGTTGCCTTGGTGGCCTTGCCTACACAGGCTGGCGAGATGCCCGAATTTGTCACAAATAAACAGTTTCAACCGTAGGCAAGGCATTACACGTGGTCTCTGCGTTGTCCCACAGCCTGAACACTTTTGTTTCAGCTTCAGCTGTGGTTTCTGTTGCCGGTTCCCCATTGTTGCTGGTATTTGCGAGTTCCATTGCACCGGCTTCTGTAGGGCTTGCACTTCGAAAATCGGCTCGTGGAGCTCTTTTGCGTGCTTTTTGGATATATCCGCCGCCTTGCACGTTGTTATGATTTTGTCGAGCATGTGGTCTCGTTCGCGAAAAAGCCGTCATTTCTGATTCCTAGACGATGCGATCGCCAATACGTCGGTCTTTTTTTCTCCGTCGCATTTTTCTGCTTGCCTCCGGAGGTTCGTAACCAGTCGCTCCTTACAACTCGTGGAGTCTCGTTTTCCTTTTGCTTCGTGGTGTTCAACACAGCAGAAGCCTGTATTACTTTTGAAAGACGATAGTCTTTCTTGGGGAACTTAAACGCAGAAATTTTGGTCTGTCTGTCTGTCTGTCTGTCTGTCTGTCTGTCTGTCTGTCTGTCTGTCTGTCTGTCACCCGATTCAGCCACCCGGCCAAAGTTGAACCACTTGCTTACCGCCCACCCATCTTGAACTGGTACGGCTGTTCATACTTATGAACGTTGTCGACCAAAAAGTAAATATTAGGCATATCTGAGGCGCAACATCACCAGGCAAGTATTAGGTGGTGTGTTCCTTTAATAGAAAATACAGAGATACGTAATTCTAAAGACTAGTTTCTTAAGCTGCGCTGAAAATGCGGCTGCGCTGAAAATGCCATGCTATGCGCGCCGACGAACGCCCTCTGCCACGGAGGAAGAAAACCCTCTGCACAAGCTCTTATTTCCCGACGTATTGCCAGATGGCGCCCATATCTCACGCAACGCCTCCGCTATCGTCTTTTGACGGCATTTGCAGCGGAGCATGCAGATACGCGGACATTTTTTTCTACGGTCTGTAGAGTGCGTCGAACTGTTCCAGGAGGTGCGTAACTCGCTTACGAGAACGTATAACTGGGCTAGTTTGTAGCTTGATCCGAAACTTGATCCATCAGCTGCGCGCCGTCGGTGGTTTGAGGTGGAGGGGTCTAGCTGAGGCGGGGTCCGTGAGGCCCGAGAACATGGAGAAGTAGGGCGCTACCCGTAGCCGTACGCTTGGTGGCGTAGTCACAAGCTTGCTCATAGATGTTGTATGCTTCTTTCCAGTCCTCCCAGGCTTGCTGCGGGTTGTCGCCTGGCTCGAAATATGCGTGTGGTTGCAGGAAGGCGCCCGCCATAGTTGCGGGGTGGTTGCTATCCCTCTTACGCCATGTTATGTAGTGTTGTTGTTGCACCGCGATGAATACGAGTCCAGCCCAGTCGAGAGCAGAACTGGAACTGTTTATCCTTCAGCTACAGATTAAGGAAGCGTAACGTAGGTGGTGCTAGTTGCTGTCTTTTGGCTCAGAGGCGACGCATAGATGGCAGTGCTAGAGGAATAGCTGGAATATTGCGGGCATAAGTAAGAGTAACCGTAATGTTGTGTCATGGTAGTAAAGTGACTAACTTGGCAGTTACTGCATTCAGTTACTACATAGGCAGTAAATGTCGTGACAAGCACTTACTATTTCAAAGTGAGTAAATACCACTACGTTTTTAAGAGTGTGCAGCATTCTGAAAAGGCGCATCGCCCAGCATTTCATTACATTCTTCACTACAAGAAAACAAAGCGTCATGCCAAGGTGACTTGCCCAACTTGACTATGTGACGTGATCTGGCAACCAGCAGAAACGCTTTTGCACGGCCATGCACGAAACCCACTTTGTTAGATGCAGCACGGAAGTAGTTTACAGGATTCATCTCTCCTCCGGTGCTTGTTAAGTCGGAGAGACTGGGGCACAGAGGGGAACAGCAATCAATCGTAGTCTCACACTCCCAGGAAACGTGCCAAATTTACACGAACGGACGCTTACCCGCAAACACATCTCAGGGGGGTGTGACTGGAAGCTAGATAATTTAAAAGAAAAATTTAGGTATCAACCTTGTAATCAGTTTTGAGCACAACTCGCCGGACCAAGAGGTGCAACTAGCACTTCTGAGTTACCTTAGAGGAAGCCAGTGGGGCCCTGGACTTACCCCACCGAACAAGCTCCCAAGTCCGCCTTTTTCTACCCACTTCTCTTGAAATAAACTTTTGTTGTTCTTCGCCATTTTCAGCAGTAGTCGCGCGACAGTACAGCAGGAGTCAGTCGACAGATTCAAAATAGGTGTAGAGTCACACGCTTCAGCATGTGCCATTTGACTCCTTTAGCAAAGTTACCTGCAAGAGCAACTGACTCATTCAACAGTGGTCATGTGGTCCTTTAGTTAAGAGTCCTTGCACTCTTCTTACGAGAGCGTCAAAGTACACTCCTACGGCGCACAGACTCCCTGTCAAAAGAGAGTTCGCGTGTCTCTTCAAAAAGAGTCTATACTTGAGAACTCACCGAAACGAGTCGCACATACTCTTTTTTTCTTAAGAAGGAGCCATCAGCGGCATGCAATTAATGGCGCATGTTACCGAGCTTCACACTCTAGCAAAACAAGTTGGCCACTCCGCTGCCACATTAAAATGATGGTTTTCCCGTTTTCGCTGCTCTTTTCCAAACTCACTAACAAGCTTCACCAAACTGATTCACGTCGTTTCTATATTTTCTTCATGTTCTATGTAAATAGCGCTTTATGAAATACGATTTGTTTTACGTTAACGTTTGTCTATCGCTTCCTTCTACTTACTAGACTTTAGACCACTGAAACGGTGAATTCTACCATCCTTTGCCACTAATGCAAACTTGGTATGTGTTGAAAATAAACTCAGAACAGCTCTCTCCCCCCACGGTCCCATTTGGGCGTTGTATGCGAAAATAAAATAAATTGCAGGAAACGTGGACCACCACCGCTGCGTGACTAATGTATCCTGAATGTCAACGTGTTGCCGTCATTGGCGCTCAACGGCCCCATTTGCGTTTATTGCCGCCTCGTTGCTTCCTCTTGCACCGGATGAGGGACCTATTATTTTACTGCGAAAGTACAGACCTCCAAGTTTTTTGGCGATTATAATGACACAGTACTTATTTAATGTCTGAAACTGCCCCCACTCGGCGTCTCGCCTTATTGAATGTTTCAATGGATTGCGTGCACGAAGCAAATAGCTGAGCACATCATGCGCTGGAATATACCGTGACTCATAATAAATGTAAATGTAATAAATATAAATAGCGAAATATCTGTTGATGAGATTTCGGCATCCGACCTCACGGCTGTGCTTGCTGTGAGCGTATCGTGTTACTGCCAAATAAGGACGGTGTTCGATGTTTACAGGTTTCGCTACCGCATTCGTCACAGGCACAACCACGAGACATCTGGCGCTTCTGCATTCATGTATTGGTCACACCTATCAAGCCTGAACCCGAACCGGGAACGAAACTCCAACGTCGCCCCGAACCACTCAGCTGGCCTCTGAGACTTTGTGCTCAGATCATGGCCAGGTCACAAGACTCACAACTACGAAAGCATGCTGTGGCAACCCAGCGGACCACCGACTTTCCGCGGAAGCCCTGAAACCTGAATTGAGAAGTTGGAAAGCGTTTCGACGTTCAACAACTGGAGCTCCGACAAAGAGCTGTGCCAGGTATTCGCAACTCCGGAATCTGCTGCTTGTGCTGGCAACACTTGAAAGATGGCTAGTACATCCAGGGTACTTTCGTTTAGCGCTCTGGTGAAGTTTCCGGATTGGTTTGAGGAAAAGGAAAATTCCCACAAGGGAGCAGGCAGCAGCGTCGTTGGGAAAAGAGCGCCTTCTCGAGAAATGAGTGCCCAGAACAGCGACCGCCAGGCCCCACTGGGAAAAACCGGGTGGATTACCTCCCGCACTGGAGGCAGACGTTCTCGCTGCTTGGTGTTCATTCGAGGTGTTTCGTGCGATCACCTTGTATGAAATTGTTTTGGGACATTAAACCCCACATATTATTATTAATTGTATTAAATCGGTCTGAAAATTTTCATCATGATGAAACAGCAGAAATAGTTGCGCTGTGCGTGTAAATGTCCAAACTGCTCGACTAGCTGCATCAAATTTTTTTGAAGATGAAAAAGTCACAGTATCGCCGCAAGGGCACAGAAATGAATGCGATAGCAATAAATAGGAACGTTATAAAAAGTAAGGCTACTAGCTTTAGGAGCAACATAGGTTTGTAGCAAGAGAGGAGAGAGACGTGACGGAAGCCGACGTGGCCGCTGTTACGATCGGCTCCTTCGCCGAAGGGGAAGCGGCGTCCTCTGTTCTTCGGACAAGGCGTCGAAGGGCTGCTTGCCTGCTGACAGCCGTTCAAACACTTGAATTGTCCTCCCGAGACGGGAGGCGAGGCACCATGCAGTCCGACATACCAAGGTTCGATGAGACGACCGTACTGGTTTCCTGTCGCTGAGCCTTCCTTGAAGACACAGCGGCGTCAGCGCGGATGACAGCCAGTGCCGCTAATTGAGCGGTGAAGCATTTCGGAGCGGCGGACCTTTTGATGCGCCCGTTTGTCCAAGCGTCTGACCCATCGCCCTACGGCCTCACATGGCAAGGAAGGATTCTCTTGGTGCCACAGGTGCAGAGTGCGATGGCCACGCCCCAGTCCAGGACGATGACCTGGGCGGGTGTGGGCGGCACCCTCTTTAGCGCTGTGTGTGACGGGATTTGACCGTCCCAACTTGGAGCAATTCCCCCATCTAGGGATCTGGCGAAAAGAGATCCTTTAAAATGAGCCCCCGCGGGCTCATTCAACGCAATATCTTCGTCTTGTTAACAAGATATTCGTTATGTAGGACGAAAATGTGTGTCATGTAAGGAAATGCTCACCACGTAAACAATTTAAATAAACCACGTTAAGTTTCCCTTCAGTCTCTTCATGCTGCCTCTGCATCTTCCTCCCGAGTCTCCGGTGCCTGCAAAAGGCCGGTCGCAACAACTGGATGGCAGACGGTGGGAAACGACAGATTGACGGAAAGTGACATGGACCAGCCGAAAGCCCTAGAACCTAGAATTCGGCGGGATCGACGCAGCGTACCACGACCGCACGGTATGGGGTGAGTGCCTGGCTTTGTGCTTGAGATGTATCGAGTCTTTTAGCCTAAACACATTAAAATATAGATAAAACTGCCTAGACAATGTGGTTGTTATCTCAGCGCAGAGCAGCACTCGGCGATGATCTGAGCAAGTTAGGATAAGCATGGTGCCTCAGAAGATTGACAGGAGCAGATGAGGATACATTGCGGGTATGTTTTGGGATGTTCGAGACAGTAGAGCAGTGAAGAAGAAACAGGATAAAGGTAGAGAGGCGTGTTTGCCACTTGGTGCTGCTTTTGTGGTTAAGCTTTTGGTCTCTGCTGTTGGATTTGCCAGGCTTCAATTTCTCTACACCCAGAATTGAAACGCTGGTGGGTTTGTGTTTTGTCAGAGCTGAACCAAAGCCAAGTAGTCGCCATGGACCTGATGAGACTGACGAGGGATAGCCTATTGCAGTTGTGTTTGGAGCTCGACATACAGGCAGACGACGATGCGCCTGCATCGGAAATATGTGAAATAGTCATTGAAAGCAACAAGCATGATACTTCAGGAATGTAATCTTAATTGAACAGGAAAAGAGAGAGGATAAGATGAAAAGAGAACAGGAAGAGCAAATAGAGGAGGCAAGAAGAGTTGAAGAACACAGGAGACATTAGACGAGGAGATTGAAAGACTAGAGCGCGGGTTAGACACGAAGCAGCGGAGCGGTCCTTCTGCAGAGGCAGCGCACGAGAAGTGCGAGCAACAGTTGAGTGCGGCGCAATTCAGAGCCATAGAAAAGGCTAGCACAAGCGAAGGTAGCAGTATGTTCAAGAATGAACTGAGGTTGGCAGCTGCGAAAGGAGAGGCCTCCGAAGGTCAGAATAAGTGCGACGAGGTGCTGTGCCAGTGGAATTTTAGCGAAACAGTAAAGACAGCTGAGCAAAATCTGGCACGAAGTGAAAGTGTCGCGAAGATGGATCTTGCAAACGATGTCCAAGGCTATTTCGAATATATAGGCAAGGACAACAGAATAAGGTCGGCAGAGTGTACTAAAGTAGTACAGAGTAGAACAGTTGTGCACGTCTCCCAGGCACGTGACCGAGGTTCAGGTGAATGTGTCGCAACGGTGGATCTTGCATGTGGTGTCCAAGGATATTTGGAGAACACCATAGTAATTTCATGAGATGGCGCCCAAGTACAGTGCAGCGCAGTTGTAAGCTCCCAGGCATGTGCGAGCTAGGTTCACGTGAGTGTACCGCAATCTTGCATGCAGGATATTTTCACCCGTTAGGCGAGAATACCAGAATAAGGTCAGGAGATGGCGTCATAGTAGAGAGATTACAATGCAGTTGTGGACAGCTCCCACGCATGTGAGCTAGGTTGTTCGGAAGAAAACAGCTGCATTGTTCCTACCTAGGTAGCACATATGGTCTAGAAAACGTTTTTTTAGGACTAAAACGGATAAAACGGATTCTAAACCAATTTCGACGTTGTAAAAACGTCACAGAAAATCCGTATTATATCCGTTTTTGATAACGTCTAGAAAACGCATTTTTTAAGACCATTTGGTCTGGAACGTATATTTCAAGACGTTTGTTCGATTCTAAACCAATTGCGACGTTTTAAAAACGTCATAGAAAATCGGTATTATATCCGTTTTTGATAACGTCTTGAAAACGCATTTTTAAGACCATTTTGGTCTGCAATGTATATTTCAATACGTTTGTTCGATCCTAAACCAATTTCGACGTTTTAAAAACGTCACAGAAAATCCGTATTATATCCGTTTTTGATAACGTCTAGAAAACGTTTTTTTAAGGCCATTTTGGTGTGGAACGTATATTTCAAGACGTTTGTTCGATTCTAAACCAATTTCGACGTTTTAAAAACGTCAGAGAAATTCCTTATTATATCTGTTTTTGATAACGTCTAGAAAACGCATTTTTAAAGACCATTTTGGCCTGGAACGTATATTTCAAGACGTTTGTTCGATCCTAAACCAATTTCGACGTTTTAAAAACATCTTGTTCGTGACGTCTAGAAGACGCACTTTATAAGACGTTTTGTCACCCAGCAGCGTGCCGCGCGCCACTTGGCCCATGCATGCATGGGCATGCATGAACCACCGCGAATTGAAATTTGAACTCGAGCCTACGCACGCCATCTCTCATTTCGATAAAGAAAGTAACGCGCAAAAGGATAAAGGCGTATTGTTTCTACATTGCTTCAGCAACAATGAAGACTTCAAAGTTCATTAACCAGTAAACTTTACGTAATTTACTGTAATTTACTCGCAGCGATAACCGTCTAACTTCCACACGAAGGCCTTAGCGCTGACTGTATCCATCCGCGCGACCGTTGCTTCTGCAATGTCAGTTAAGCTCGCCGATTTCGCATGGGCGGTCGAGCTCACCGGTCATGCACTCTTTTGCTATATTTCGTGCTTATGTCGTGGTTCGTGGAGGCTATAAACGCGGCTGTGAAGAAACTATAGGCGATGCGCAAAGCGCCGACGACGCCATCTGCCGCCACGGCTCGGAAGCGCTGACGGGTCCGGGCGATCAGTGTTCGCGCGAGCGTCTACGCGAGTGCACGGATGGATGTATTTTCATCGTGTTAACGACTCTGTCGGGCCTCAGCGATGTCGAAAAATAACTGCTGCATTGTCGGCTGCTCAAACACACCGAAAAAATCGCCAGGAACGCACTTCTACAGGTTTCCGGTGCTATTTCAGGGGCGAGAGCGACGGCGGCGGTGGATTGCGGCTGTACGACGTAGAAGGTAAGCAATCGCGCTTTGTTTACGGTAGTGTTAGACCGATTACCGTGTTTTTATTTCTCCATTTCTGTCGCTACATCTTCAGCGAACGCTACTACGTTTACATTTGGTCGCCTCGCCTGCATTGTAGACGCTATAATGCACATGAGGTTGTTATCACTGATAAGACGCGATGCCTAGGCTCTCTTGAAAAACGAATGGCGCGAAGCGCTATGCCAGAGAATGTGGGGCAGGTGACGGCTCCTTTACAAAAGAAGCGCCGTGGAATCCCACGTGTGCTGCACGAAATGGGCTGCATTCTACCTAATGATGACACTGGAATGCGATCACCGGTGCAGAATGTTCGCTGTGCGCTCGCCTCAACTGTATGCATATTGGCTGTAAAACATGGCACCAGTGCGCATTGAAGGCTTTTTACAGGATATTCAACCGATTCAACCTCCCTTTGAATGCCTCGTAACATGACTTCATGCTAATAAAAAACACCCTTGATGTATCCCACTAATGCTCATTCGCTTTACACAAGCTGTATTATGAGTGGGGCCATAGGCGTGCGCACGGGGGTTGGGGGCTTTCCTATTTGCCTAAGAGGGGGGGGGGCGCAAAATCTGCCCCTTGCATTAACTTAGTGGGGCCTGGGGGCGCTGAGATGATCCTTTGCCCCCCCCCCCCCCTTTGATGGGGAACCCTGCGCACGCCTGAGTTGAGCCGATTATGGAACTTACGTGTTTTCTTTTCCTTATTCTTACTTGTGGTGCTAGCTACTGGTTGCTGTTTTCTTTAGCATGTAATTGGTGAGTATATGTTGGTGCTGCTTCATTGTAGTTATATCACACCTGAAAAAAAATTTGCATGCCCAATGCGTGGGGTCGATCCTCAAAGTTTCATGTGTTTTTTTTTTTATTCTTGCTAGTGGTGCTAGCTACTGGTTGCTTTTTTTTTGTGTCTGTGAAATTGCATGGACTTCAGTAAAGCATTTGGTTTTCAGTCAATATATATGACCACTTTTAGCATTTGCTTTCAAACTGCGAATATTAAAAATATGTATTCCTTAATTAATTCCTTGCTTCTTCCACTTTTCTGTAACCTTATGAACATTTCAGAGAGGATGTGTCTGGCTAGGCTACGACACCACTCCTCCCGAACGTGCACACCAGCAGCGGCGAGCCGCGCGCGGCAGTGGCAGAGTCTGCGCGCGCACCGGCGCCAGTCTGTCTGGCGCGGCTACGACGCCACTCCTCCCGAACGCGCAGACCAGCAACGGCGAGCCGCGCGCAGCGGTGGCGGAGTCTGAGCGCGCGCCGGCACCAGTGTGGCGCGGCTAAGACGCCACTCCTCCTGAACGCGCACGGCAGAAGAAGCCTCATCCATCAGAGAAACCGACATTTTGTGCCAGAACTGTTTCAACCGCTTCAAACAGATCGCCGTAGAGTCTCTGGATGCATCTCATTCTGACGAAAATTTTGTTCCCGAACAAAATGCTGTCGAAGAGCTAAACGTTATCGTGAAGACAACAAAATATATTTTTTCAGCGAAATTACAGGGGGTCGACGGACATGCACCGACGTTCTTCTCTGAACATACCCAGCAAATACGTAGCCAAGCTGCTATGACAAGCTAGGTGACCACCAGCTCCGCAGTGACTCAGTCCCGCGCCACTAGCGCAAGCTGCCGAGATATTTTTTCACAAGTTTATCGTGCTGGTTTCAAAGTTTTACCAACGCTGACCCTTCGCGTGGCCGCACCCGTTAAATCCATGCGCCGTTGCGACAGCGCTCCCTCAAAATCTACTATATAAACACATGGCACGTAAACGAAGCTACTGTGTCGAGAAAAAACGTTGGTTCATGCGTCAAGGCATGCAGGCATTAGTGATCGGGACGTTATAAAGAAAGCGGTGTACTTACGATGAGCTCCACTTCGTAGGGAAGCTTGTTAACGCTTGTTTGTGGCAAACACTTGGCGCGTATAGTGACATTGTCGTCCCACACAGCTGTGACATCGGACACATGTCCACTGTTATAAAGCGCGGCTCCTTTGCGCACACTATCACCGCAAAAGTAATTATCAGGGACGCGCACAAGCGGCATATCGCACGCGCGCACTTCCGTCATGCTTGCACTGAAAGGAGGCGTCTGCTACGCAACCCGCCAGCGGTTCCAACGGCCGCCGCTACGCGGCTTTCAGTGGCGCCCCTATAGGCGCTGCGCATCGCGAATACTTCGCTGCGCGTTAAACTTGTGGACCCGAATGCAAGTATGCCTCTGTGGAGCGACTGTTACGCTGACTGACGGTTAGAGTCCCGTAAGATTCTCTGCGGAAAAATTCACTCATCAGCTTGGGCTCGGGACGCTCTCGCAACTTTCTTTCTTCTATGCTCGAGGGACGGGCGTGGTTACTTTGATGTGCGATTAGTTTTCTGTGGATTTGCGGATACTGTAAACCACGGGCTTCTGTCATTTTTGCAGGTAAGTTCATTTTTATTGCATTTGCGCTCACTATTTGAGAACTATGGCAAATGAAAAAGCGTGTTCCATTGCATCACGGGCTGCATGTGCGACATGTTTCAGCAGTACGTTACTGCGGAATTTATTCAGCATACACAATAAAGCTGTCTAAACGTAAATGCACGTCATGGCTTCCGTTCATGCTCGAATGAACATGAGCGAAAGCCATATTTATATTTGTTAGCCTAATTTCAGTAAAATGACTGTCTTTTCTTGGCCGCTTGATGAGGCAGTTTCAAGATACACATTAGCTTAAGCTACGTGTGCCGCGTATGCTATTTCCGCCACTTAACGTGAGTACGCAAGAGGATGGCGTACGATGCATGCGGAGTAGCCAGTTTTACAATGGGATACGCAGATAGCGTTTGTTACGTACTGGCGACGAACTCTAACGCAAAGCTTCGCGCACCCAATTTTAAAACTGCATTGTTGGAAGTTACAGCATGTGTCATCTGTTTTATTGTGTCACTGAAGTTTGTGGATGAGAGAATCTTTGCAGCGACAGCGTACTGGTTCATGGTTTCTTCCACAGTACTAGCTGCATATAACGAGAGGCTGGGTACGCTTTTCTGTTAGTTGCGAATTCCTGAGGGCATGAGAGTCAAAGACGCGTTTCACGGGGAGGAGTTCGGCATTTTTTCTCAGTGCTGCCTTGACTATCTCGATGCGCTTCCGGACTTGTGATTTATCTTTCCCCTACTCTGTTAACCTCCTCCTTTCTCGGCAAAGCTTGCAGCTCTTAGCAGAACCAAGAGGTTCTCTTGCGCGTTTCTTGTGCCTGGTTAAATATGGCAGGCTCGCTCTCTGTCGCCGTACGGTGTTATCGAGTTTTCATCTTTTCACAGCGTCCTATTTTAGGTATAATAGCAAATAATGAAATGATTTTTTCTCCTATTTATTGCAGATGGTACTTGCCATAGATGTTTAGAAACAAAAGCTACACCAACTAAATTATTACTTTCTTCTTTTTGATGGGCTTACTGACAGGCTTTAGTATGAAAAAAGATGGATGTCAAGAGATTGACATTTTTCTCTTTTCCTTGGAAACTTTCAAAAACAAAATGTCACAGTTTGTAAAGCAGTTAACTTTTTTGAGCGTCTTTGTTTGTCGGCATCTTCAAGAAACCGCACTAGGGCTATTGTGCTAAAATATATGTTACGTTGAACGCTGCCCCATGCTGGTAATGGCACAACAACTTTCGTGTGTATGCCATTTGCAGTGTTCTTTGCAGACTTCCGGACGTGCCTAGTGATTTCCATCAAGTACCTGTCATGAAGCCATGTGTTCAGACTGACTTGCCACACATTATGATATTTTGACACTGAGCAATGTGATGTACGAAGTGCAATACCCTGATCTGCCTCTGGAAATCCTGAGTTTACAGCTGTGTGCTTATTGAGTAAAAAATGGGGAAGAGTCCCAATTTCTTTAGCTGATGTGTCTTATCATTATATTAATTTGTTCTTTTAGCCTGACATTTTCTAATACTGTGCATCATAAAAGAAAGATGTTTTTTTTATCAGGCTGGTATTTTCATATACCTAATTTTTATTTATTCATTTTAGTAAGTGGCTCATTCATTGTAATTTTTGTGGTCGTTTCGATTAGTTTTCTCTTCATACATTTTGTTTTCGCGCTACAGTTGGTTTAGTTGTACTTTTTGTTATATGTCACTATAATTTACAGCGTTCATATTTTCTGCTAGCCATGGCACATTTAAGCTTAACTGTGTGCTCTCTGGGGATGTCAGACCATAATTTCTGTGATAAGTTTTGTACGCTACATTTCGAAGCCTGAAACTGTTACTTCTTTAGTGGGCGCCGTTTGAAACACGGATGCTGCAACGACAAATATTTTTAGCTAACGTCTAAAATGGCGCCTTTTGTTCCCAACGTCTAGTCTTACTTCTGTAGTGATGCCAGAGATTTTTGCCAACATTTTTTCAGTGAGAAATGTTCCAACAGAAGCATGTTGTAAGAACGTTCCTAAAAGTTTCATTTTGTGAGCAATACACTTCAGCAACAGTGATTTTGCAAGCAATTTACGTTCTTTTTTCATTATGCATTCTTGGCTGGGTGGGCCTAATAATATTTTGCAGTTTTGTTTTGTTAATAGTGATTTCAACACATTGGAGTCGATTTCCACTAACTGTGGTCTTAACTAGCGCTACTTAACGATTGTTTTGAAACGAAGGGAGACACACACCAGGTGCTTGATGCATGCCTTCTTTCCTGCTTAGAATGCTGTGTTGGAGCAAGATGGCGAGTTGGGCCAGTTGGTTTACGTTCATGTTTGGAAAATGTTTGGAATGTTTGGAACACTGAAAAAAAAAACGTGGACAGTAGAAGTGGACAGGAGTAAGCGCTGTCCTGTCCACTTCTACTGTCCACGTCTTTTTGTTGTGTTGCTGTGTTGGCTGTGGCTCGGTGTAGCGTCTTCTAACTCATTCACCTATCGGATTGGTAGGGCAGATTCATCAGTGTGCGATAACTGCAACTGTGTAGAGACAATCGATCATCATTTGTGCCGCTGTATGCTATTTCAAACACATCGTCGGACTCTCCAGTGTGCCAGTGTGCCTTCAGAAGACTTGACGGTCGGCCTTTTCCCGAAGGAAATATCTTGGGAGTCTGTCTTCATAGCACATCAGCCCAGAAAACCACACGAGCCCTCCTGCAGTACTTCAAGGCAACAAAATTGAGTGGCCACCTGTGATACACTCCTGTGTGTGTGTGTTGTGAAATGTGTCTCTTTCTCTCTATTTTTACTCCCTCATTCTCCACCCATGAGTAGGGTAGCAAACAGGACGCTAGTTAACTTCCCTGCCTATCCTCTGTTCCTTCTCTCTCTCTCCTTCCTACAAGAAAAAAGTTCAGCGGAAGGTGAAGTGTTGAGGAAACGTTTCATCATGAAATCTTGTCTTCGTCAGGGCCCTGACGGCAGGGGCGTAGCCAAGGGGGGGGGAGAGGGGTTCAATCCCCCCCCCCCTCGAAAATTTTCAATTTTGCTCGCGTTTATATGCACTCACATACAAACGCACGCACGAACATAACCCCCGCGAAAAAATTTCTGGCTACGCCCCTGCCTCACGGAAACTAGTCCCCTTGTGGAGTCGTTGGTTTCAGCGACATTCCCTTTTCGACAATTTCTCTTCACTTCGTCCTTGCGTTTGATTAAGTAAAGCTAATGAGACGAAGGTTAAATATTGCAGAATGGCTGTGCCAGATCCCAAATTTTGTCATATTGCACTGTTAGTTGTTTGACAACAATTTTGCGAATGATGAATCGTGCAACAAAAAGTGTTCTTGAAGGTTGGATACTATATAGCTGCATTTTAATTACCGCGATGTTTTGTGATCTTTTGCCGCTTCTGAATAATGTTATAGAGTCGCATGCTATATCTCATTTCGTGGTTTTTACGTTTCTATACACTAGAGGAATCGTTCCTGCTTTACATATTAAATTATGACATGACCACTTTTGTCTGTGAATCTACATAGCTCTGACTCTGTAATAGTAATTACAGAATAAGGTAACTGTAATTACTATAACAGAGAGGGCTTCCTAAAAACGTGCACTTTATTTATTTATTTATTTAACAATACTGCCAATCTCTTCAGAGATTATAGCAGGGAAGGCACATGAAAAATACTATATGTTTGCACAAGATCATATATGGTTAAAATCACAAAAAAAGTCAATATTACATACAAAATTATGCATTATACATTGCGATAGAAGAACACACAAAAACATTTTTAGTAACAAAAAACATGGGCGAGATCATCGCCAAAAACAACTGCAAAAGGATAAGGTATACATTTGTAAACATAGCGTAGGATCAGCGAGTACACATTACTATTGAGAACATTGTTCAAACAATTTTATGAACAACAAAATAATCGAAGAACATGTCACTTAAAATATTACATTCGTATAGGCAGTAGAGAAAAACTATGTATTAGTAACATGACACAGACTCATCGTTAGCGGGTTTACTGATGTTGTAATGTCGTTAGTGCTCTTTGAGAGGCAATCAATTCGCTTTCAATCGCAGTTGTGAACAAGTTTATGGATGATTCGGTCGTTAGGGTAGGCTTCAGTGAATTCCAATCTTTAATGGTTAGAGGGAAAAATGAATATTTGAAGCAATTAGTGTTGGAAGAGTATTCGGCCAGAGTATGGGAATGGTTATGACGGGTTGGTCTGCCTTGAAAATAAGATATATACCTTGAAGTATCTATTATTATTATGTTGTGTAGTAGTTGAAACATTAATTTTAGTCTTGTTAGTTTCGTTCGGTTTTGTAGTGTTAAGATGCCAGCATTATTAAGTAGATGTGTCGGTGAGTCTGTCTGTCTATACTTGTTAAAAATAAACCTTATTGCTTTTCTTTGAACCGCTTCTATTTTATTAATTTGTTGTTGGGTAAACGGGAACCAGACAGGGCTGGCATATTCCAGTACAGATCGGACGAGGGTTGTATATGCTATTAGTTTGGTATTCGGTGGTGCGTGCTTAAGGCGTCTTTTCAGTAAAAATAGTCTTTTAAGGGCTGTGCCAGTAATGTTATCAATGTGAGCATCCCATCTCAAATCGTTTGAAATCGTTATTCCTAAATATTTGTGGTTAGAAACTGTGATTAAGGCACAGTTGTCAATAGTGTAAGAGAAGTTGGACCTGTGTTTTTTGCGGGTTATTGCCAAGGAAACGCATTTACCAACATTGAGGGACATTTGCCATTTTTTGCACCACTTGTGTACATCTTCTAGAGCTCTGTTAAGGATTAGGTGATCGGAAGGAGTATTAATTTCTTGGTAAAGTACGCAGTCGTCTGCAAAGAGCCTGAGTTTTACATTAGTTGAGAGGGGAAGATCATTAATGAATATTGTGAACAATATTGGTGCTAGGACACTGCCCTGTGGCACGCCTGACGAGACTGATGTTGTTCTAGAGGCGGTGTCCTGTAACTGTACAAATTGTGAGCGATTGGTTAAGTAATCCTTAATCCAGTGAACAATTGTACTATCTCCAAGAGTAACTTCTAATTTACTTATTAATTTGGTATGTGAAACCCGGTCGAATGCTTTCGAGAAATCTAAAAAGATTAGATCAATTTGTTTATGGTTATCAATAGACTGGGCTGCATCATGAATTAT
Source organism: Rhipicephalus sanguineus (assembly GCF_013339695.2). Classification (NCBI taxonomy): domain Eukaryota; kingdom Metazoa; phylum Arthropoda; class Arachnida; order Ixodida; family Ixodidae; genus Rhipicephalus; species Rhipicephalus sanguineus. Next base: position 325,259,209 of record NC_051176.1, on the reverse strand, counting down.
TTCTAAAAGTTGAGTAATTGTTGAGAGTCCCTTTCGGAAACCATGTTGTACAGGAGACAGGATATGTTTTTTTTCTAGGTAAATATTGATGTGTTTCAATATCATATGTTCTAATAATTTACACACAGAACAAGTTAGTGATATTGGTCTGTAATTTGAGACCACGGTTTTGCTGCCTGCTTTATGTATTGGAATAATTTTGGCGGTCTTCCATATTGCGGGGACAGTGCATAACTGCAGTGATTTATTAAAGATTATACATAAATATTTCGCTACCCACTCCGCATACCTTTTAAGGAAGATATTTGGTAAGTTGTCAGGACCCGGGCCCTTTTTGGTATCAATGTTTAATAGTAGGTTGAAAACGCCTTGTTCGGTAACTGTCAGGGGTTCTATTGGTGAATGATAGGAAGATTGCATGGGTGGTATGTTTCCGTCATCTACAGTAAAAACGGATTGAAAGTAATCGTTGAAGGAGTTGACGAGATCGTTGTTGTCTTCAGAAGAACGCGTGGGCTCATCATTTTTCTTCGGATTTATGTATTTCCAAAACTTATTTGGAGCGCTTATCAAAAATGTGGGAAGTACCTTTGCAAAGTAATTATTTTTAGCATCTTTTAGTTTACTTCTCATATGACTAACGGCTACAGTCAGATCATGTTTGGTCAAATTAGTTTTTTTCATGTTCAGTTTTTTCCTTAATCGTTTTACCTGTCGTTTCGCATGTATTACGTCGCGTGTTATCCAGGGGTTTAGTTGCCGCGTTTTCTTCTTTTTGATCGGTACGTAGCGTTTTATGCATGACGTCACGATGACTGCAAATCTACTCCAAAGTGTTTCGATGTCAGTGGATAGGTTATGTGAAAGTGCTACGAATGAATCGTATTCGAAAGAAAGACAGTCGATTATGCTTGTGTCATCAGCATGGGTAAAGTCAGGATAATAAAGCAATGTCTGCTGATGAAACTTGGTATCAGTCACACTTACAGTGCAGTAAATCAAGTCATGATCTGAGATGCCCTCCATAATTTCTACTTTAGTAGTGTCGTGCGAGAAATGATCACTTAAAAAAACTAAGTCAAGAATGCTTGATGATGATGCATGTACTCGGGTGGGCTGGGTCACTATCTGATGTAAATTGAAATTGAGCATTAGATCACATATTAGTTGCGAGCTGTCAGACTTGAATTGCATAGATTTTCATTCTATATCTGGCATATCTGGCATTATAATCGCATGCGCAAAAACAAAGCAGTTAAAAGAAAAGAGATCGTGCATGACGTCTTAAAAACGTTTAGAAAACGTCGTTTCAAAGACGATGCAATGGAATATTTTTAATTTTAAAATGGGATTTCTTGCGACGTTTTTAAAACGTTTTCTAGATCGTCTTAAAAACGTTTAGAAAACGTCTTTTCAAAGACGATGAAATGGGATGTTTTTATGTGTTTTAAAAATGGGATTTTTTGCGACAATTTTAAAACGTTTCCTAGATCGTCTTAAAAACGTTTTTTAGATCGTCTTAAAAACGTTGTCTAGATGGTCTTAAAAGCGGATTCTAGCCGGACATCAGACGAGATATAAAACGTTTTCTAGACCTTTAGCTTCTATTCCGGGACGTTTTCTAAACGTTTTTATCGTCTCGGATAAACGTTTATAAAACGTCAATTACCCGTTTTGTGCTACCTGGGTAAGCGCGTTAGGCTGTCCACTGTTGTGCCAGAGCACCTGACCGAACGGGGAAGCAAACAAACACCTGCACTTCGTTGGAAGTTCACGGCATCGCGGTGAGCGTTTGCCCTGCGACCAAGAAAAGGGCCCGCACCGGCGACCTGGAAGCAGGGATCAACCCCTGCATGCTTTGTCTGCAATCCCGGAAAACGGCGTCTTCGCCTAGCCGGTCCCGTCAACCGACGCCAGTCGTTTTTCCAAGCTACTCAGCTACGGAAAGCAGCATTCCTGAGGACGATGGAAAGGCTGGTCAGCACCATAAGGGGAGACGTTAACACCTGCTAACTAAAAGGCTGGTCAGCACCATAAGGGGAGACGTCAACACCTGCTACCTAAAAGGCTGGTCAGCACCATAAGGGGAGACGTCAACACCTGGGACCAAAGAGCCACCCTGTCAACAATGGACTGGTCCCCTATTTAAGACCGGCCTGGTCCGTTGTTAGAGAGACGCCCCAGCCGACTTGGTCGTGCTGCCAGGCTCTGTCCTGCTATAACCTGCTATAACCTGCTATAACCTGCTATTACCTGCTATACCTGCTATAAACGTTGTTACTGTTTTTCTAAACGTTTTGCCTCCCTGCTCTGCTCCTCAGCGATAAGTCCGACCATCGGCTACATCGGCTCGCCAGCCTCCCGGCTTTCATCGTCGAAAACCCCCAATTCATAACACCGCCAGTCCGGAGAGTGAAGGAAGCGATGACTTCGCAGGAAATCATTCAGACTGCGCGGGTGCGACAGCTAACGAGAGCTGCGAGAGGGTTGAGAGGGAGATGCGAACGGGATGCTGGAAAATGAGCCCCAAGAAGAGGTGTAGACGAAAGAGACGTCGTAGAGCCACGAGTGAGGCAGACAGCACTAACGTTTTTAGAACCAATACAGTTTCGCAGCTCCGCTCGCATGCCGGCACACGCGGCCGACGCGTGAACTTACGGCGCTGCTGTTCAATTTTGCTTCACTTGCCGTGGCCCCCAGGATTGGATACGGCAACACACCGCTGCTCTCAATAGCGCGTTGCCGAAGCTAATCGCGGAGGCGACGCACCTGCCGCAGCGTTCTCAGACGCGCGAGGAGTAGCCGCTTGCGACGCGTTGCGCGTTTCTCTGTGCTCGCTTTCTCCGTACTCCGTGCGTGATTCTTTGCGAACGGTGATCGCTTGGGAAGCAGTTCTTTCGATTTAGCGGGTGTGAAAGGGACAAAGCTGAAGAATGCCATCTTGATGCGCGTGCTGCACGAGCGGCTACACCGGTCATCACTTCTGCTAATGAGGGCAGGGACTTGCAAGAAATATCTTCTGAACGTCTAAACCAGCAGAATCGTGAAGACTAACTTTGCTACAAGTCGCCTAACGGAGCTCAGAGAATAGAAATCGGGTACCTTGATCAACCGTAGTTCGGGTTGTACGCCTTTCTCAAGAAATCGGAATTAATTCGCCCGAAAATAACAACGGTCCTCTGTTCTACGATTTGCTTAGGATGACAAATCCAAGTACATGAACCAGTGTCATATTCGCCTCCGTAGAAAAAATGCGACCGCCGTAGTCGTGATCGATCCCGCAACCTTCGGGTCAGCAGCCGAGCAACGTAACCACTGTTCCATCGTGGCGGCTAAACACACGCTGACGGCAAATGGAATATTCGTGCGAGAGGACAGCTAGACGTGTGAGATTGTAACGTTATTATAGGACACGTTGATTATCTTTTCATGTTTATGGAGCATAGCTGGTGAAGCGATCGCTTTTTGAAACAGTCGAGGTTATTGCAAAAGTTTAAACGTCGTAATCTCGGCTGTCGCGGCCGTCGAAAGCTGCAGCGATAATAGGTCACATGGGTGTTGTAGCAGACGACGCGTGAGGCATGATGCAATATAGAACTGCAGCGCCTCTAGTTCTTGCGTCGGCCGTCGCGTCCACTTCGGAGAGCATGCTCTAAGAAAAGACCGAGTAAAAAGGGCGTCTTTTTGTCCCACAACAATATTTGTCATTTATTTTGCCTTCCTTTCCTTGCACTATCGCCGCGCGCCCGGCACTTTCCGGTCACGAACGACATGCGCGCTATCAGCGTGACATAGCATTCTTAGCAGGAAAGTGGCCAGCGCCGAGTTTTCAAGAAAGGAAACGCAAGCAAGCCAGATGACGATTATTGTTGTGGGACAAAAAGACGCCCTTTTTACTCGATCTTTTCTTAGAGTGCGCAAGCGTCTATGGGGAGCTGCGAAACTGAACTGGTTCTAGTGATTCTAGAAACGTTGGACCGCACGACGAGCTTCAAGAAAGGCTCTGAACGTTTGAGAGTAGTAAGCAGAGCGAGGCGTTTGTCATCAGCGTCGAGGTTGTTTTGCATGCGCCCGAGCCGCCGAAGGAAAAGAAAAAGAAAAGCGTATTGTGCGCAAATGTAATCAGAGAAGGGGTCCCGACGTTTGATGGGGCGCGGTACAAGGCCAATGGTTCTCACGACGTAGCCGAACGAGGGGAAGGCCTCCAGCGAAGAGCTTGGTGGGGTTCCGAGGCGAAGCGAATGGGTTTCGCGATTGTTGTAGTCCGCGTCCGACAAGAAAGGCCCACAGGGCGCGACCACCGCGCGTACGTCTCAAAAATGAGTGACAGCGGTAAGCTTTTGGGAGAATGTCGCTAACGGATTTGTTTGCGATGTTTTGAACTTTTCTTTTCATCGTTTATTTTGACTTTGGAATAGTTTTGTTTTGGTATCTCGGCTACTAGATGTTGTTTGGGTAACTAGCTTTAGGTTGCATAACGACAAGCATCGAAGCGTGCATCAGAGTGTGTCCCATGAGAAGGTTAATAAGAGCTACGTTCGGAGTTGATTTTGAGTAGCGTGAGGGTGCAGGGATATTTTCTGAGTTTTTTCAGGGTTCATGCGACATTTTTTTGTTTGTTTATTGTTTTATTCGCTTGTGTCCTGTGTAGGTGGGGGTAAGGAAGAGTTAAGTGCGTGAGTTTGTGTGTATGCGTTGTAAGAATTGTGACCGCAAAGCATAGTTAGTAGAACATCCGCGCATTAGCACTAGTACGTACAATTGCGGACGTGAATTGTGAATAGCGCTCCTTGTGTTAGTGCTGCACGACAGTCTGCTTTTCGTCTGCTCAAAGGAACTTGACGACTAGCTTTGGCGGCACAATATTTTGGGCCCAAAAGAGAAGGTTAAGGCTTTTGTTCATGAGTATGAGGCCTGGTTGACTTACAACGAATTACTAGCGCTGGCACACGGCTAGGCCACGGAGGGCACATCACTGGAGAAATCGTGTTTCTCGATGGCAGTTTAATATGAAGCTTATACTTGTATCGGGATTGGGAGCTTCAGCGAGAGCTCGGAGAAACGCTTCGATTGCTGCTTTGTGTTTTAGTTGTACTAGTTAAGGCAGAGTGTTTTCACGTGATTTTGTTTTGGACTGGATGTGTCTCAGTGCGGGCATGGCGCTCTCCTGTGCCTGTGGTTGTGTGTGTGTATGCGTATTCCCAGGAAGAAAGTACCGGGGAACGAGTGCGAGAGTCCACGGTTCGGCGCCATCGGCAGTGTCCCGGAGGACGCGGCTTTTCACCGACGCTTCAGGCAACCTGTGCAGCTGGTCACCCTCAAGTCGGGTCTACCGCCGGTGGACGACCTGTTACGATCGGCCCCTGCACCGAAGCGAAAGCGGCGTCCCCTGTTTTTCGAACAAGGCGACGAAGGGCTGCTTGCCTGCTGACAGCCCTTAAACACTTGAATTGTCCTCCCGAGACGGGAAGCGAGGCGCCATCCAGTCCGACATACCAAGGTTCGACGAGACGACCGTACTGGTTTCCTGTCGCCCAGCCTTCCTTGAAGACACAGCGGCGTCAGCGCGGATGGCAGCCAGTCCCGCTAATTGAGCGGTGAAGCATTTCAGAGCGGCGGACCTTTTGATGCGCCCGTTTGTCCGAGCGTGTGACCCATCGCCCAACGGCCTTCACATGGCAAGGAAGGACTCCCTTGGTGCCACAGGTGCAGAGTGCGATGGCCACGCCCCAGTCGAGGACGATGACCTGGGCGGGTGTGGGCGGCACCCTCTTTAGCGCTATGTGTGACGTGAATGGACCGTCTCAACTTGGAGCAATTCCCCCATCTAGGGATCTGGGGAAAAGAGACCCTTTAAAATGAGCCCCCGCGGGCTCATTTGACGCGAAACCTTCGTCTTGTTAACAAGATGTTCGTCATGCAGGACAAAAATGTTCGCCATGTATGGAAATGCTCACCACGTAAACAATGCAAATAAACCACGTTAAGTTTCCCTTCAGTCTCTTCATGCTGCCTCTGCATCTTCCTCCCGAGTCTCCAGTGCCTGCAAAAGGCCGGTCGCAACACCGCGTCGATCTCTGTCCACTTTATTAGAAGGCTAAGCGAAGCGGCTGCAGGCGTCCAGACCACCAGGAGCGTGAGCGCGTTCTCTTTCTACCTCGCGCCTCGAGCGCTAGGCATGAGCTGCGCGAGAGGCGGCTCGCAGTGGCTGGAAAATGACGATGATAATGAATGATTATGACGCTACAGATTACTCCCCCCCCCCCCCCCCCGCAGAAAGGAGCCCGGAATAAAAAAAAAACTACGCAGGCTTGTATCCAAAAGTGTCCATGTCGCGAAACGATAGGGTGCGTGGGCAGTCTAGGTCGTGAACGTGAAAGTAGCCGTCAGAAATCACAAGGTCTCTGGCGGGCGACTCAAGGAGCAGCGCAGTGGGCGATCTTTTTTTTTTTCTTGTGTGAACGCTGCCGTCACGTTATGCTTCAGATGGATGGCACGTGATTAGACTCGCTAATTATACAGCATTTTGAAAGCAGAGCTGTTAAGCTTTTCCAGAAGAAACTCTCATCAGAGGCCGGCGCGCGCTCTGGCTGTCCTCGTTCTCTTCTTCATGGTCTTCGTCTTCATGCTTAGTCAAGCCATGTCATCATGTCATGCTAAGATCAAGCTAATGAAGACTATACTAATCATGGACATTGTAGCTACGGCTTTGCTAGGTAAGCAGATGTTAATTAAGGGCTTACTAATTAAGTCCGTGTTATTCAAAAGCGCATTAATTAGAGTCCTACTAATTAGACTATTATTTGCTAGTGTAATATCTCCATAAATAATACATCGCTTATTAGGGCCGTTTATGTAAGACCATAAAATTAGTCCTGACTTATTACCAAGGTCCTCATTAACATGACCCTAACTTGTAAGGTCATAATTAGCTTGTTCTTAAACGTTCTCAGTAGCATGGTCCAAATTAGCAAGATCTTAATTATCGTAATATTATTTAACAAGATCCTATTAGGTAGGACCTAGTCAGATCCTAGTTATTTTATCCTAATTGTCAAGGTGTTAATTATCGATGTTTCAATTAGCACGCAACTAATCAGAATGATTATGACATGGCTTGGCTTATTTAGCTTGCGCTTAGCATAGCTTGACTGAGCATGAAGACTGACTAAGAACACGAAGAAGAAAACAAAGAGAGCCACAGTACGCGCTGATAGTTTTTCGTCGACTCCGCACGGCTTAGAGGGACCGACAACTGCCCAGAACATGAAATGAGATGACTCCACTGATGGAAAGATAGTCTGTCGCATTGACTCAAACCAACCCTATTTTTATCGTGAGAGATGGATTTATATTTTTATTTCTTAATTGGAAGTCGCGGAAAATGACCTGTGGCTCCTGTGGTGGCAAAAACATGAGCGATCCGATGAACCCGGCCACGCGACCGTTGATTGCTGTACGCGGTCGGCGATTTGTTTGTTAGTATTGAATTATTGTTCGTTTGTTTATATTAAAAAGTATTACTCCATAAAAATGGACCTGCGTTAGTAGTATGCATTAATGTGGCGCTGCCTTCGCGTGACGTAATGATCCGATGCTCGTCAGCACGTCTTGAGCAACTTTTCAGCGTGCTCATGCAAACGTGCACGCAGTTTCCAGGTCGCTAAGATTTTGGAGCGACATAGTTTTGCTACCTACCCTTCGTCTCAGAAATGACGCGCGCTGCTAATCGGCGCGGCCGCGCGTATGCGTAGTGACGTTTTGGTGTCTTGTATTGGCTCGTGCATCGAGAGAGTAACGACGCCGGGACATGCCACCCATGACACAGGCGCAGGCAACCTTGGACGCATGCACACAAAACGCGGTACAGATACAGGGAAGGTATATAATGCCACATCATCTCATTGTAACAGCTTGTTATTTTCAAAAATAGTTGAAAAGCTATAAATAAAGGTAGTTAAGCATAGTTACCGAAACTCCCGAGAAAGCAGAACAACGACAGCTTTCATAAATCGCGAAAAGGAATGGCGGCATCGCTATCAATTCTCAGCGTTGCTGGAGAAAGGTGCGACCGTGTTTAGACCCTTTCAGATCGAAAAATAGTGCTTGTAAATCAACTACGCGCTATTGGGATTAACTACTGCAGCTTCAAACACTGCGAAGGGTGAGCTTTCTGTCGCTACGTAAAAAAATGGGTTGAGAAAAATCAGTTGTCGGTCCCTTTAACAGTACCGCTGTTAGAATGCTGATACGCATGCAGTATAATCAGCGCGTGTAATCACATCCCATCCATCTCAAGTGCTACCACTTGGCCTTTTCTTTATAATTTGATGGCAGCGTTCAGAAAAAAAAATGATTCCTGTGCTCAAAAGAAGCACGGGTGGTATCCGGTTCTCGGTAAAGCCTAGCAGACGACAGATGCCCAGGACTGCTTATAGCGCGCATGCGCGTATTCTCGTTCATTTCGCCGCTGCGCTCCTTTGCACAGCGCTTATCAACTCGGCGGTCGACGCTCGCGCGTTCAGGTTAAAAAAAGGACCACTGAAGAGGTTTTGAATTCGCGAATTTATTGCAAATTCGGTATCTGCGACCTCTTACAACGTGCCTGCGAAGGTTTTTTTCGCGATATTCGACTAAACAACGGCGCTATGGGGAACCCAAGCTCAAGTTTACGGCGCGACGGCAGCGCCGCGCTGCGGCTCTGGAGAGAAGCTCTGGCGCAACTGGGTGCAAGCGCAGCCTGTTTGTCGGCAGCGGGAACACGCGCGCGTTCCTCAGTCGTTGCGGGGAACTGGGGCGCCGTGCCGACAGCTTGGCACGCTGAACCGAGAGGCTTGCTGTGCGAAGCTGCATTTCCACGTTGGCAGAAGAGACCCCGCGGAAGCGCAAGCGAGGTCCGAAGTATTGCTGTGTCGTGGCCTGCCACAGCAGTGCAGACAACACCAAGACACGCGATGCACGTGTGAAACTGCATCGGTTCTCGGGCATGTCGCACGAGAAATAAAGGCGGCAAGCGTGGAAAGCTCACAGCGCTGTCTCGCCTTCTATTTTGGCTGTCTGAGTTCATCGCTTTCGTTCCTTTCGACTACATGCATCAGTACTACGTAACTCGGCGCATGCTCGCAGAGACTACAGTAATGATTACTCGCGGTCTTCTCGCATTCTGAAAGTCCAGTTACGTCTGCAGGTGAAACAACTTTGTATTTGATTCCCCGTGTTCGTGAGACCTACCAGTCGTTGTTGAACGTTCACACTTGCGTTATACCGTAATTAAGCGTTGCGCAGTTGGTTGAATTCAACTGAACTCGGCACATTGTCAGCAGTTCGGCGCCTGCAATTCACACGTCGGGAAGGCGGCTTTATCACGCCGGAACGGGCGTCTGTGCATTTTCAGCAAGCTTTGACATCGTTCTGCAGGTTTGCTTTGTTTTTGTCACTTCATCAGGGTGACATTTAAGCCGCTAAATATAACTGGCACTTAATACATGCTTTGCAATTGCAACCTTGAAGTAACCACCTTCTGACTTTGTGCGATTCTCTAGCCGCGTTCGCGCAGCAGGTTTTATACGCCTGTCAAGTCGATATCCTCATAAAAAGAGTGCAAGCATGACGCGAGAGCCGAAAAAACGAGGCAAGCAGTTCATTTTGCTTCAAAGTGGTTAAAGCTGAGCTAGCTGCCTCGCGTCTTAATCGGCGGGTGATTCTCCAGTGGCACGGAGGACTTGACTCTAACCTTCTCAGGATACAGTGCCGTGGCCGTATAATTTATTTTTTTTCGCACGCCGCAAACGTTTGTTCACGAAAATACACGGCTGCTACTGTAAGGAAAACAACAATCATACAATTCGTAGTCCAGACCGCAGAACATGGATAGCGTGTACGGCTTCATTTCGGAGTGCACGTGGAGCATTACGTATCTTTAACATTACAGAACGAGACTTACCTCGAGGTATACGTCCTAACTGTGTAATCGCGACTTGGGAAATGCATTTCGCTTTGAGTTGAGCGTCGTTGTCGTCGATCGTCTGCTCGTCACCGTAAACGTGATTGACGAGTCTTTCTTCTTTTGTCAAGCTCGCTTTTCATAAGTGCCAGTCAAGCTTGAAGATCCCTTTGAAGCCGCACTGCAGGCGGTACATTGTGAGGCGCCGCAAGTGAACCGCGAGAGCTCTGCGCCTGCACGGAAGCGACGGGAGCGCATTGGAGAGAAGGGAAAACGCGCGTTGCTTGCACCCAGTTTATATTTTTATGCCAGAGAACGCGTAGTTATAAAGCGAGATTCAGTAACGAATAAGAACAATGTACATGCTGCGGGGGAACTAAGGAAACGATGGAACATGTACTGATTGAATGTGGCGATATTCACCCAGGTATACGTGCGGGCACGAGTCTACAGGAAGCCTTGGCTTTTAAGGGACAACAATGGAAAGCTGAACACGTCCGCGATAGAAATAAATAAGAGACGGTTAGAGTATTGGTGGCAGAAAAGTAGAGATAAAGTACACAAATAAATAATGGGGGAAAATAAGGTCATTCTGCCTTAAGAGGCAGAGAGTGTGGGAATCGAGCGCGCCCTTCCCTTTGGCGCCTCGTTCCCCAGCTAGCGCGCGTGTTGGCCCCGCGCGGCTCGAGCGCCGGGAACCGCCGTTAATCGGCAGACCACGGTGGCAGCGCCAGGCCTCTTTGTCTGGTGCGAGCCATGCGTCAGCTTCCCGGCGCCCGGGCATGCCTCGACATGCTCACATGCTCACGCCAAGCTAGCTTACGTCACTGCGCAACGCCTGTCTTCATTGGCCGCCAGTGACAACACCTTTCCCCCTTGTGCTCGCTTCTGTCTGGCGCGGGCTTGCCCGCGTCAGATGCTCTCAGGCCTTGACGAGAGGTTGACGCGCTGCTGAGCAGGCGGCTTCTCGTTCGCGCGTTCGACTTCGGCCCTCATGCGTGAGTCGTCGCGCCGTAGGCAAGCGTACTTGCTCGGTCTTGCGGAGTTCCCTATACGGCCTGCAAGCCCGTGAGTGTCGCACTGTGCTGCAGCTTGGGTTAATAAACTCGTTGTTGTTGTTACCCTGCTTCGTGCGTGGTTTCTGCGCCGTGTCGGAGAAAACGACGAACCCGGCCGCAGCGCACCTGGCGCCCACGTGGGGCCAGTTATGTGGAGATAGGTTGCACTAGGCTTACCTACGAGCGCGACCGTGTAGGGACGCGACGTTCTCCACTGCCGCTGCGTGCGACGACGCTGTGGCCGGGTTCGTCGTTTTCTCCGACACGGCGCAGAAACCACGCACGAGGCAGGGTAACAACAACAACGGGTTTATTAACCCAAGATGCAGCACAGTGCGACACTCACGGGCTTGCAGGCCGTATAGGGAACTCCGCAAGACCGAGCAAGTACTCTTGCCTACGGCGCGACGACTCACGCACGAGGGCCGAAGTCGAACGCACGAACGAGAAGCCGCCTGCTCAGCAGCGCCTCAACCTCTCGTCAAGGCCTGAGAGCATCTGACGCGGGCAAGCCCGCGCCAGACAGAAGCGAGCACAAGGGGGAAGGGGATTGTCACTGGCGGCCGATGAAGACAGGCGTTGCGCAGTGACGTAAGCTAGCTTGGCGTGAGCATGTCGAGGCATGCCCGGGCGCTTGCCCGCGCGCCGGGAAGCTGACGCATGGCTCGCACCAGACAAAGAGGCCTGGCGCTGCCACCGTGGTCTGCCGACTAACGGCGGTTCCGGGCCCGGGGCCAACACGCGCGCTAGCTGGGGAACGAGGCGCCAAAGGGAAGGGCGCGCTCGATTCCCACAAGAGATTGACCGTGAATTTATATTTTTTTGGTAAAATAACATAGATATATTTAATGTAGATAAGGTATTAGGCCAACATGAAACAAGGAAGGTTTTCGTTATTTTTTTTTTTAGCCTGGTGGCAGTCATGTCACCGCCCCGTTACAAAGGGGACACTCATAGCATCCATCCATCCATCCAGCAGCGCCAGTAATCGATGCTTGGGGAGCCTATAAGCGAGCAAACTTTGGCCGAGAGAACGCGCCCCGGCGCGCGCGGAACGCACGGGAGGATGACGGCAGAGAGGGAAACGCGGAGAGGTGACGTCATCGAAAGGAACGCGCAGGGCCGCCTGTTTGCTTCGGTTTGTTCCTGGTTTCTGCTGCGACCTGCTGCCTAGCGGTGCATCAGTTGTGCCAGTTCGCAGGGATTTTTCGCCATTGCACCGTTCTCTTGTTTCGATTAGAGATTCTTGCGGTCCGACATTCACTAGTTGTGTCTGTCGGGGGTTGAGGCGGACTCGCGATGCCACAGGAGTGCGCGGCATATGGCTGCTACAACACTTTCGGTCGCGATGAGGTCGATTTTCATAAGTTTTCTCGGGATCAGAAGAGGGCTGCAAAACGAGTCACTGGAGTTAAAACAAAAGACTTCAAACCTGCGAGAGCAAGTGTGCTGTGCTCTAAGCACTTCTGTGACAGCGACTGCGTACGAAGCCAGTCTCTGATGCAGTCGCTGGGATTGACGATCAAGTCTATGCGACTGAACAGCGACGTGGTTCCTTCCGTGTTTACGCACCTGAGGGGGCCCTCGCCCAGGACGTAAGATGCTTCCATGTAAACGCTTGATATGACTTACGATGAGATCTCGAAATCGGGTACTCTACACGACAGTCGCATACTTATGACGCAGCTAATATACCGTTCGCATTTCAACACACCATCATTATAGTACTGGCCAGAATTCCGAAAAAGCGCCGACATTGTAAACAGAACCGCAATATATGAGCCAAACACTCCATGCCCAATATCAGGGGCGTAGGCAGACATTTTTTTCGCGGGGGGGGGGGCGCACCTCTTTGATTTGAAGTGGGGGCCGGGAAGGACGATGTGGTCGAGTCTCGAGTGTCATTTCGTGCTCTATATGCTATTGCAAAAGAATTTCGTGGGAAGCTGGCACACCGGGCCTGGTGTGCCCCCCCCCCCCCCGTAGCTACGCCACTGCGCAAGACTGCAACGCAGTTCGGAGCACATGTCACCACTGTTGCAAAAAGCGGCTGTCTTGTGCTTTTTTTTATTTTTTTCTCGCAATAGCACACTGACTCATCACATGCTTCTTGCTCACTGCGAAGTGTGATACTGATCGCGTCAACAACGTGCACTTCGAGCAGTGAAATTCACGAACAGCTGATGTTGTCGCACGATGTGCGCGCGCAGCGCGGACCCTGCCAATACGAGGCTAAAAGCGAGTGCCAATGTTGCTGTTCCTTATCGGATTTAATATACTCGCCTGAACGTGTCATTTCTATCAGTTTACTGCAGTGAAATTAAGCACTCACATGCATCTTGCACGTACCAGTCCATGTTTCCGACGCGGGTGAAGGCTACCGGTTGGGACACGCTTTCTTGTGCCGCATCATCGGCGCTGGCAGCATCTTCGGTCGTCGCTCTCAGTGGCAACCGACTCGGACATGTACGGATATACAGTGAACTCGTTGCGACTGTCAGATTTCGCCATAACAGCAACTACACGCCGAATTCAACAATAACAAAAAAAACACGGCATCGCCTGCTGGCATGCGCCGTCAGCTGTCTTCACGATACCGTCAATGATGTCACGGAGCTTCGACCATTCACAGGCGGCGGCGAGACTCGCAATGCCGCCCGAGGCGCCTGTTGCTCGTTTTCGGCAAAATAGTTATTTGCTTTGGTCCATGCATATTTTCGACTTGATTTTCGAGTTTGCCGCACGAAATTGCTTAACATGACACGAGAACCTCGTTTTTTGTTTTAAGTGCTGCTACAACACCTTCGGTCGCTTTGAGGTCGATTCTCATAAGTTTTCTCGGGATCAGAAGATGGCTGCAAAACGGGTCACTGGAGTTAAAAGAAAAGACGTCTAGTAGAAAAGAAGTCTAGTTGGAGGGCGGCTGTACAATGCACGCCTAAAGCTTATTTTCTTAGAAGTCTGCTTCTTGAACCTGTAAGCACTCACCTCCTATCTCTGCTTCTTTAGCATTCATCTTCGCTGCATACTCGCTGTTATGATCCGCTGGATCGTGGAAGTGATTTGGCGGCATCTGCTCTGCTTTCTGCATCGTCAACGTTCCCCGTAACGCACCAGATGCGGCGACAACACTGCAATTGTGTCCTGAACCCTTCAAGGCTGTCAGCTCCCTCGTCAATCGCTTTAGAAACACTAGGCTGAGTTTGACGGTTTTATGCCCTGGAGATGAACTATTTACAGTCGAGGCTGCTCGGAGGAGGCAGTCACTTGTGCACTGCTTTGTTCAGCATTCTGCGAGATGCACCGGATAATTAGCCGAGCTCCTCAGATTCCTCATCGGGCACCTTCCCCACACCACGCGGTGTCTTTGTGACCCGACCGGCAGCTGGCCGTCGCCTGCGCCGGCGACACTATCGAAGCAAGGAAAGACTGCACCTGACAACTAGACCAGTTTTCAGGAATGTGCGCCGCCGTGATCCCTTCATTGTGTGTATGGTACCTTTGTGGCTTTTTGACCCGTCCGGCAGCTGGCCGTCACCTGCGCCGGCGACACTATCGAAGCAAGGAAAGACTGCACCTGACATCTAGACCAGTTTTCAGGAATGTGCGCCGCCGTGATCCCTTCATTGTGTGTATAGTACCTTTGTGGCTTTTTGACCCGTCCGGCAGCTGGCCGTCACCTGCGCCGGCGACACTATCGAAGCAAGGAAAGACTGCACCTGACAACTAGACCAGTTTTCAGGAATGTGCGCCGCCGTGATCCCTTCATTGTGTGTATGGCACCTTTGTGGCTTTTTGACCCGTCCGGCAGCTGGCCGTCACCTGCGCCGGCGACACTATCGAAGCAAGGAAAGACTGCACCTGACAACTAGACCAGTTTTCAGGAATGTGCGCCGTCGTGATCCCTTCATTGTGTGTATGGTACCTTTGTGGCTTTTTGACCCGTCCGGCAGCTGGCCGTCACCTGCGCCGGCGACACTATCGAAGCAAGGAAAGACTGCACCTGACATCTAGACCAGTTTTCAGGAATGTGCGCCGCCGTGATCCCTTCATTGTGTGTATGGTACCTTTGCGGCTTTTTGACCCGTCCGGCAGCTGGCCGTCACCTGCGCCGGCGACACTATCGAAGCAAGGAAAGACTGCACCTGACATCTAGACCAGTTTTCAGGAATGTGCGCCGCCGTGATCCCTTCATTGTGTGTATAGTACCTTTGTGGCTTTTTGACCCGTCCGGCAGCTGGCCGTCACCTGCGCCGGCGACACTATCGAAGCAAGGAAAGACTGCACCTGACATCTAGACCAGTTTTCAGGAATGTGCGCCGCCGTGATCCCTTCATTGTGTGTATAGTACCTTTGTGGCTTTTTGACCCGTCCGGCAGCTGGCCGTCACCTGCGCCGGCGACACTATCGAAGCAAGGAAAGACTGCACCTGACATCTAGACCAGTTTTCAGGAATGTGCGCCGCCGTGATCCCTTCATTGTGTGTATAGCACCTTTGTGGCTTTTTGACCCGTCCGGCAGCTGGCCGTCACCTGCGCCGGCGACACTATCGAAGCAAGGAAAGACTGCACCTGACATCTAGACCAGTTTTCAGGAATGTGCGCCGTCGTGATCCCTTCATTGTGTGTATGGTACCTTTGTGGCTTTTTGACCCGTCCGGCAGCTGGCCGTCACCTCCGCCGGCGACACTATCGAAGCAACGAAAGACTGCACCTGACATCTAGACCAGTTTTCAGGAATGTGCGCCGCCGTGATCCCTTCATTGTTTGTATAGTACCTTTGTGGCTTTTTGACCCGTCCGGCAGCTGGCCGTCACCTGCGCCGGCGACACTATCGAAGCAAGGAAAGACTGCACCTGACATCTAGACCAGTTTTCAGGAATGTGCGCCGCCTTGATCCCTTCATTGTGTGTATAGCACCTTTGTGGCTTTTTGACCCGTCCGGCAGCTGGCCGTCACCTGCGCCGGCGACACTATCGAAGCAAGGAAAGACTGCACCTGACAACTAGACCAGTTTTCAGGAATGTGCGCCGCCGTGATCCCTTCATTGTGTGTATGGTACCTTTGCGGCTTTTTGACCCGTCCGGCAGCTGGCCGTCACCTGCGCCGGCGACACTATCGAAGCAAGGAAAGACTGCACCTGACATCTAGACCAGTTTTCAGGAATGTGCGCCGCCGTGATCCCTTCATTGTGTGTATAGTACCTTTGTGGCTTTTTGACCCGTCCGGCAGCTGGCCGTCACCTGCGCCGGCGACACTATCGAAGCAAGGAAAGACTGCACCTGACATCTAGACCAGTTTTCAGGAATGTGCGCCGCCGTGATCCCTTCATTGTGTGTATAGTACCTTTGTGGCTTTTTGACCCGTCCGGCAGCTGGCCGTCACCTGCGCCGGCGACACTATCGAAGCAAGGAAAGACTGCACCTGACATCTAGACCAGTTTTCAGGAATGTGCGCCGTCGTGATCCCTTCATTGTGTGTATGGTACCTTTGTGGCTTTTTGACCCGTCCGGCAGCTGGCCGTCGCCTGCGCCGGCGACACTATCGAAGCAAGGAAAGACTGCACCTGACATCTAGACCAGTTTTCAGGAATTTGCGCCGCCGTGATCCCTTCATTGTGTGTATGGTACCTTTGCGGCTTTTTGACCCGTCCGGCAGCTGGCCGTCACCTGCGCCGGCGACACTATCGAAGCAAGGAAAGACTGCACCTGACAACTAGACCAGTTTTCAGGAATGTGCGCCGCCGTGATCCCTTCATTGTGTGTATGGTACCTTTGTGGCTTTTTGACCCGTCCGGCAGCTGGCCGTCACCTGCGCCGGCGACACTATCGAAGCAAGGAAAGACTGCACCTGACATCTAGACCAGTTTTCAGGAATGTGCGCCGCCGTGATCCCTTCATTGTGTGTATAGTACCTTTGTGGCTTTTTGACCCGTCCGGCAGCTGGCCGTCACCTGCGCCGGCGACACTATCGAAGCAAGGAAAGACTGCACCTGACATCTAGACCAGTTTTCAGGAATGTGCGCCGCCGTGATCCCTTCATTGTGTGTATAGCACCTTTGTGGCTTTTTGACCCGTCCGGCAGCTGGCCGTCACCTGCGCCGGCGACACTATCGAAGCAAGGAAAGACTGCACCTGACAACTAGACCAGTTTTCAGGAATGTGCGCCGCCGTGATCTCTTCTTTGTGGGTATAGTGCCCTAATGTGCCTTCTGTTCACCTCCCGTCGTGCAGGCGCGCCGCTTCTCTCTTTCCTGTGGTGCGAAGGAAACGGTGCTTTACTTTTCCTTTAGGAAGCGGTGCTTTACTTTTCTTTTAGGGGGCGGAGATGAAGACAACGTGTTCATTGGACTATCCTGGACTCAATGGTTTTCTCCAACAAAGGCTCTGGGGAAGACCAAGGCTTTATAACGCGAGCGTCGAGATGCTCCAAAGAACGACGCTACTACACGCTACCACACGCTGCCAAATCGTCATGTAAATAAACGTTCCTGTTATCAACTCCGGCTCCTGATCTCGACATCTCCCTGAGGCCTGGCTGCTCCCCGGTCCTATTGGCAAACCCCCGATCACATCATCGCCAGTCCGATTACTACTTGCGCCAAGAAATTCTAGCTGTGAAATTGTGTAACTGAACTATAATGAGGAACAGAGCAAGCCTGAATTATCTTATTCCACCTATATACCTGATACCTATGGTATGGGCTTACGGCCGAGAATTAAAAATTCGTGCCCGCCCTGTCGGCACAGCGCGATATTGCATCTTTGCAACGCATTCAAGTCGACATCGCGATAGAGACGCAGTGCTGTACGTATCCGCGATTGTCTACGTAACAAATTCAGCAAAACTGCATTGCTCAAATTGTGCCAACGGTCTGTCGGCGTTGCGTACGCTTCGTTTCTGATTGCATACCGAACACTCACTTCGAGATCAACACGACCCTGCAAGCACCCGCATAGCTAACGGCAGGATGAGATCCCAAAGCTACGTATTAAACTCGTACGCCACAACACAAGGAGAGCAACGTTCGTTCAGCGATCTTTATGCACATATTTGACAGCTTTCAGTCATCATACACGAGTTGAAAACTTTCGATATGCATCAGTGACTTTATTGTTTGAACCTGGCTGTACACATTGCTTTTACTAGCTTGGGCACTCATAATAAACGATGTAAACCTTACTTCAGTGCTGAGGAGTATCGAAGATACATGTATCTTACATGCTATCTTAGATAGTCTTTGGGTATCTTATATCTGTATCGCGATACGTCTCGCAAGACGTGCATCAATATCTGTATTTCCGATACCTTAAAGAATGTATCGTGTATCTTAAAATACAAGAATACTGCAACACCACTGTGAGAAACAATAAACGTTGGTTGAACGCCTCTTCTCATGCTGATACTGCTTCCACTAAGCCACCAGAATAAAACTAAAGTCAATGACATTATTTTATCTTTCCGGCAGAGTTTCTAGCGAGGGCAGGGGATGATGAGCTCTGAGCGTAGGTATTGATGGATCAGAGCCACGTGGTGGCGCTCGCATCGTATAGAAAGACAAGCGCGCGAACATCGACGCCCAGCCGGCCTTTTGCTTTTTCAGTGTTCTTTTTTTTCTGTTTTTGTTGGGTCATTGCCATGACACTGGCTCTTAGCCACTATCCCGTGCTGCATGCTCCAATGCGTGCGGCGTCTTTCGTACAAATTCTGATGACGCTGTAGTGTCGTTATCGAAGTTTCTCTTGCGTTGTGTTTCGTCACGAAGCCTCAAGAATACACGAATGGGGTTGCTGTGCGTCTTGAGGCTTTCACACATCGGCGATTTGAGAAGAGGTTCTTGGTGGAAAATGGAAAATAGAAATGTGGGGGAGGGATACAGTAACTGTCTCTCAGTCGAGGACACCACAACCGCGTCACTTTAGGGGAAAGGGGGTAAAAGGGAAGGAGGAGATAGATGGTGGGAGGGAAGGGAAAGTCACAACAGGTAGAAGGCTGGGGGCAGAGGAAGGGGGAAATCTGTCGTTGTCGTTGCTGGTCAGGCGTTGAGCACGGCCTAGAGGCGGTCTGCGAGTTGCGCGGCATCAATGTACTCGAGCACCGCGCGTAGGGCACCGCGAACACGGTCCATGGCTCCGGCCGGGTGCAGCGCATCGTTCATGGTCGCGCAGGGTAACTCTTGCCTCCTGAAGGCGCGCGAGTTGTTCCCGTTCCGGAGCCAGGGCGGTACAGGAGATGAGGAGATGCTGGAGCATTTCCTCCTCACCGCAGTCGCCGCATAGGGGTGAGAGAGCACCGCCAAGGCGGTGCCGGCGCTCGGCGGGCCAGCCAGAGCCGGTCCGCAGTGCGAGCAGGAGGGAGCGCTCTTTTCGGTTTAGCATTCCCTCCGGTAGATAACGCGGGGGGCAGCCGGAGGCTACGCGCGCATCACGGTGGTTGCGAGCGAGCTCTCGCCGGATGTTCTGGCGAGCTGAATCTACGGAGTCCGCGTACGTTGCCAGCGGAACCGCAGGGTCGTGTGCAGTCCTCGCCAGGTCGTCAGCAGCTTCGTTCCCCGCGATTCCAACGTGTGACGGTATCCATTGGAGAGCCACGTCGCAACCGTGTTCTCGCAGTGCGTGCAGTTTCAGGGCTACACGCTGTGCGAGCGGAGGGGGGGGGGAGGCTCCTCTTTGGCGAGCTGGCGGAGTGCCGACCGCGAGTCCGTGAAGATCGCGGCGCGATCGATGTGCGCCGATTCACGGATGAGGTCAGCGGCGAGGTGAATTCCTATCTCCGCTGTGGTGGAGGACGCAAGGTAGGCAAGCCGGCATTGGCGCTTCAATGCCAGCTGCGGCGCCGTGCAGGCAGCGGCCGCCGAGTGGTCCTGGAGCACGGAGCCGTCAGTGAAAAACTGCACTCTTCCTTCCAGGTCATGGTCCATTCCTGCAGCGGCTTCTTGTGCGATGGCACAGGCGGGTGTGTTCCGCGTGGAGGGGACCCCAGGGAGCTCGAACCCGATGGACAGGGGCACTCGCCGATGAAGGGGAGGCCACGGGGGAATCTTTGGGGCGCCGTCCGCGACGATGGCGTCGAATGTGCTGAGTAGCAAGCTAACACGTGAGTCGGGCAGTGCGCGCAACTGAGATATGATGGCTGTTCCATTCGGTGCACGGTTGAGGCGTTCAGGTGGTAGAGCGCGCGCATTTCGCCTGTGAGTGACGGCGGCCAGGCGCGGGTCTCCGCGAGTGTGTCCGCAATGCGCGAATTGCGCGGAAGTCCGTGGCACATTCGGAGCACTCGGCGGTGGTCGGCGTCGATCGCATGCCACTGGATGGGGCGCAGGACCAACAGGGGCAGCGCGTAGTGCACCTTGGCCATCCCAATGGCCCCGTAAATGGCCATCGCGAAGGAGGCGGGGCATCCGTCGCCTCGCGCGAGCATGCCACGCACACAGCACTCAACACGGCGCATTTCACGGCGTACACGGCCTACCTCGTTGTTCCACTGGAGTCTGTGGTCGACGGTGAGGCCAAGGTAGCGCACGTGTGTTTTCCACGGCAGTGGGACACCGTGCAGTGCGATGGGGGCAGTGGTGCGGCGAGCACTGGCGCGCGGATGCACAAGGAGTGCGTTAGTTTTCGCAGCCGAGATACCCAGGCCAGTGCCGTGCAAGAACCCGGCCACGGCTACGAGAGCACTCTGGAGGCACTGGCGGACGGTATTGATGTAGCGGGTGGGACCGCACACATACAGGGCGATGTCGTGCGCGTATATCGCTGCGCGCACAGCAAACGTATCACCTTTCGGGAGGCATTCAATGAGAGGTGCGAGGACCAGGTTAAATAGGAAGGGGCTCAGCACACTCCCCTGTGGCACACCGGTGGTGACAGGGCGTGGAGTACTGGACACCGTCCCCACACGGACAGTCAGTGAGCGTTCGGTGAGGAAGACCTTGATGTACTGGAGGAGTTTGCCCTGTACTCCTAGCGCACAAACCGCGTCGATGATAGCAGCGTGTGGTAGGCAGTCAAAGGCCGACTGCACGTGGAGGAGAAGAAGCAGGGCTGTCTCACCGTCGTGCAGTGCCTGCTCAAGCGTGCAGACGACCGCGGCTGTGCAGTCGGCTGTGGCGCGCAGGGCACGAAAGCCGCACTGTTGTGGTGCGAAAGTGTCGCGTGCAGTGGCTATCCATTGGAGGCGATGAAGCGCCATCCCCTCCATGGTCTTTCCCGGCACTGAGGTAAGAGAGATCGGCCGGTATGACTTCAGGTCTCGCAGCGGTTTACCGCGCTTCAGCACCGGGACAACCATCGCTGTACGCCAGCAATCCGGGAGGGAGCCGCTGCGAAAGACCTTGTTGAATGCAGCGAGCAGGAGATGGCGCTGGCTGTCATCGAGGTTCTGCAGCATGTTGTGCGTGATGCCGTCCGGTCCCGGGGCGCTGCGGTGATTTCTGCGGTTCAAAACACGAGCAAGCTCGTGTTCTGTAAAGCCTGCGTCGCTAGGTGCTCCAAAAGGGCAGCGTCAGGCGGCGCAGAAGCGAGAGAACGGGACGGCGGCTTCTGAGATTCTCGGCGCTTACGCGCGTAGGATCTAGGGCTGGGGGAACAAAGGCGTCTGCCAGTAGTAGTTCAGATAGTGCGAGCTCGGTGATGCCGCGCGCCACCGCGATCGCAAGGACGGGGCAACGAGGGGCCCTAGGGTTTAGTAGAGACCTCATGAAGGGCCAGCCGCGGTTGCGGTGGCGGGGGTCACTCAGAGACGAGCAGACACCCGTCCAGCTGTTGCGCCTGAGGCGCCGCACTTGTCGTCTGCACAAAGCGTCAATACGGTTTTGTTCTGCCCAGTGTTCTCTACGATTGGTGCGAATGGCACGGCGTTGTGCGCGGCGACGGGCAGCACGAAGGTTCAGAAGCTTACTTAATGTTAGGGCATGGGGAGCCGGCTGGAACTACACAACGCGTAGTGGCCATGCGGGCGCACTCAGCTACGTGCGAGAAGTAGTCACCCGCGGGCTGTCGGGAAGAACACAGCTCACGGAAGACACCCCACCACACCACATCGTACACTCGCGTCGCTCCGCGACTCGGATGAGTAGGGGAGAGGAGGATGGGGTAGTGATCCGACCCGCCGGTGTCATGGGCTCGTGTCCACGAGTAGGAGCAGCACTGTGACACCAGTGCCAGGTCGATGCAGGAAGGGCGGCTTCCGCGGCGGACGAAAGTTGGCTCGCCGGCCTTTAGGATAACGAGGCCTGCGGTGGCAATGGCGTCCGATAGGCACCGGCCGCGTAGGTCTACCTTGGCGGAGCCCCAGCTGTTGTGGCGCGCGTTAAAGGCTCCACACACGACACAGTCAGTTGATAGCGCCGCGGCAAGGTGTGGCACGAAAGCAAAGTCACAGCTGACGTTCGGACGGACGTACACACATACCACCGAGGTATCGACACCACCCATGCGAACCGTCACAGCCACGCACTCCACGTCGTCGTCACAGAACCGCTCGCAGGAGACGCACGCGTGTGCGATGGACGCGCGCACATACAGAGCAGTTCGAGGGGGCGCCGGGGGCGTGATCGGTATCCGTGCAAGGCACATCCGAACAGCTGTTCTCCGCGCATACCGCCGGCCGCTGTAGCCGATGAAGCCGCGAAGCGAGAGGTCCTCCGCGCGGGCGCGCGTCTCCTGCAGAGCAAGAATGTCAAAGTCGCGCAGATACCGGTGCTCCGCTAGCTCAGCATGACGGCGGCGCAGCGAACGGCAATTCCACTGCAGGATGCGCGGCCTGGGCCGATGGTGTGGACTACTCACCATGCTGGTTTAGGGCCTGGTGTGTGGCAAGAGCCGCCGCGCACAGCGAGTAGGCAGGGGAGCTGGGTGGGAGGAACTCCAGCGCTCTACGCACTGCTGCCGCCAGCACGGTAATCGCCGACTCGCGCCGATCAGTGGAATGATCATTGGGAGCTGTGTGTGTTGCCGGTCAGTCACTCCCAGAGTGACCGCCGGCGATGTCAGCGAAGAGCACGCCCTGCCTGACTGGCTGGGATGCATGGCTCTGCCTGAAGGAGTTCGGGGCTGAGGCCTTCTTGGCGCCCTGTTGTGGATGTGCCTCTTGGTGTCCCGGCTCTCTCCTGACTTGGGTGCGGGCTTCTGCCAATTGGCGCTCCCTCTGCCAGCAAGGGTAGCGTGGTTCTGTGGCGGGGTGTTTGTCGCCACAGAATATGCACTTCGGTGTTGCGGCCGTGCATTCGGCGGGCTCGTGGGCACCCCGGCAGCGCTGGTCGAAAGTGCAAGCTGCTTCTATGTGGCCGTACCGTAGGCAGCGGCCACACTGGAGGGGCCGCGGGCGTCGTGGTTTGACGGTACGGCGCTGCTTGCAGAGGGCAACCTCCGTGGGTGGCTTGCTGCCCTCAAAGCGGACGATGATGTTGTGCCCGGCACGAGAGCATGAGGTCACAGGTAGGTTCGATGAGATGTCCTCCGGGATCTCTACGTCTCCGAGTGCCGTGTCAACACCGAATATGATGCCGCTGCACGTGTTGTTTGCGGTTTGCCTCGCACGCACAGCGATGCCGCATATGTCGCTGATGCTGAGCAGCGGGTCGAGTGGAGAGCCGGTTGGCGTGTCTGCGGCGATGACGTTGCGTCGGAAATTGACACGGACGCGAACCACACCGTCTTCTGTGGCCAGGAACGAGGAGATGGCCTCCTGTGTGGAGGAGCGAAAGTTTGTTCTGTTCCTGGGCCGGTACAGGCCGCGGGCGTTGGCCCATGGTGCGGGGCGGCGAGGCGCAGCAGCATTCTGAGCACTTGCTTTCGTTTTTGGTATTGCAAGGGCACTCTGTGGAGCTGACACAAGTGGGGCGCAGAGAGGGGTGCCAGGGGGGGCACCGGTAGGGGGGAGCAGGGGGAAGGCTGCTGCCTCCGTTTCAGTAGTCAGGGTGCCCAAGACACAGCTTGGGCGAGTGAGGGGCTGGCTCCTTTTTCGGGGGGTGGGGGGGCTCGCCGCTCGCTTGTGTTTGTGCTGCTGGTTGTGTCAGCTGTTTGCTTCCCTTCTTCGCTGACGCCATGACATCAGGGTTGGGGGCAGGAGGGGAAAGGGCTCCCGGGCTGTTTGCGGTGGCCGCGGCCTCTCGAGCTTGTTCAGATGGGGAGGCAGTTGCTGCGGAGGAAGCAGGTGGGGAACCGGTCGGGCTGCTGTCCGCGGTGGAGACGGCGGGAGAGGACCTATGTAAGTTCGACTTACATGCAATAAGATATGCAAATAAGATTCTAACAGCTGTAGCGCCACCGGTACCGATGCTCGATCTAACAGAACGAGCATTGACCTAACAGAAGCTATTTTGGCGTACGTCTTTTCTAATTTATTCAATGAGTGTTTTAAATCATATTTTTATTGTTAGCACAAGTTCTTTCTCAGCTGTCCGTCTTTTCCATCCCATACATTACCTAGGTGTCTGTATTGTGTTTTTTTCGGTCCGGTTACTGCAATATGTATTTAACGAGCTGCCAAGGTAAGCTCTCTGATTTATTTTTACTTATAACTGTTTTCGGCGTTTCTGTTGGTGTTTGCATACTTGTATTCGATTTGAGTTGACTGTTACCTAAAGGCGATGTTGAGAACAAATATATAATAATGTGCTCGTGCCTGGAGTATACAGTAACAAAAATTCTGCTTACTACTTAGTAAAATAGCGAAATTGAGTTTGCATTATAATAACGTAAATTTTTAGGAGCCACCTTAATGATGTCAGCAAAGGAATTCGGGAAAGATTGTTATACCGAATGCTCCGTTTTCCTCACGAGCATCCCAACGAGCCGTTTTACGCTATTTTCCATAGGCACTGAACTTCCTGTGGTCTCACCTTAATTGTTATAGCTATTGGAGGCTACCCGCGACGGTGGGCTAGTGGTTATAGTGCTGAACTGCTGACCCGAAGGTCACGGCAGACGCATTTCGATGGCGACAAATTGCTAGAGGCCCGTGTGCATAGGTTTTGGAACCCCAGGTGGTCGAAATTTCCGGGGCCCCCTACTACGGCGTCTCTCATGATCATATCGCGGATTTGGGACGTAAAACACAGCATTCATTATTAGCTCTTGGGGGTACAGCCTGCACCATGTTTTTATACTTATTCCCTGTGTTTGATACGGAACCGCTTTTCTATTTTAGTTAGATATACTGGATTTGCTTTTTTATGCTTCCCTAGAGGCTTTTTACTAATCACCAGGTATTCGGAGATATAAGTGGCAATATAGTGTGAATAGCGGTGGTGTGCTGCGGCGCTTTGTGCAACTATACAGTACGTCTAAGACGTTTCTGAGCTGCACATAGTCTATCGTAGAAGAAAAATTGTTAAAAAACTGCGAATTACTGAGTACGTCGCTAACGAACGCTTTACACCAGCAGATAAGTGAATATAAAGGTCATTTCACTTTTGTGTCCTCTGCGTAAACACGATGCATCGCAATTATTGTCGCTACCAGCGTTCTTGCTGATGTACACCTGTCCCGTGATCCGGTACTGCGAGAACCGTAATACGTTCGCGGCCAATGTAGAACTCCACAAGGGTATTTGCACCATCGTGCGGAGGCTTACAAAGTTCTTGTGAAAGGTTCAGCGAAGTGTATGGAGAGCTGTCATGTTAAGCAGCTAAAACAACGCCAATAAGTTGTTTCGGAATGAAACTAATATGCATTGAGCAAGAAATAAAAAGCTTTCGAGATACTGACAGACATTTCATTCAAACGAAACAAAAGTGGTCGCAGTTCATAAATTTTGAAGCGAACATTTTTGTGCATAGCCGTTTAGTACTACGTTATATGGATATATAATAACAAATTTGCGAATGTATCGAAGTATCTTAAGATACAATTACAATGTACCGTATCGGATACAATCAGTGTTGTGGTAACTTTTATCTTTGTGTCAAATACTTCTTGCCTAAGTATCTTGTATCGTATCGCGATACAATTTCAAAATATCTTTGCCCAGCCCTGCCTTACTTGATTGACGTTGTTTTTGCCAGTCGAGGCCAGTTTGGTCACCTGGCGGTAATTACAGCCGCGAGCCGTGATTTAGCAACGAGCGCTACTCGATCACTGAGGGATATTGTTTATTCTCGTTGCGATTTAGCAA
This sequence comes from Rhipicephalus sanguineus, assembly GCF_013339695.2. Taxonomy (NCBI): domain Eukaryota; kingdom Metazoa; phylum Arthropoda; class Arachnida; order Ixodida; family Ixodidae; genus Rhipicephalus; species Rhipicephalus sanguineus. The sequence goes on along the minus strand of NC_051176.1, from coordinate 325,233,092 downwards.
CGACGATAAACAAAGTACCACAGGTTGCGAGCACCGCAGTAGTAGAACACTGTAGCAGTAGTGCGACCCGAGCGAACCAGTCGCAAAAATGTGTTTTGTGTAATGATGATGATCATAAATCATAAGGAGGCTTCCACATGTCGTAACATACGCAGCGCCCCACCGTACTGGAGTTTCAGCATGGTGGCTATAGGATGATGTCTTACATTCGACACAACGAAACTGTGCCGGCATGTGTGCGAGAGCTTACAGCAGAGTCATTGCGTGTTTCAATGTCACCGAAACGCAGTCGGAACGTTCCTGGTGTGTACGCGAACACCGCACAACCACCGCGCCTCACCACAACAGATCCGTCATTGCCAGTCCTCCAAGAAGCCAGTGCCAACATTTGCGCTGGCACTCGCTTGAACGCGAACTGAGCGAAGAGAACAGGCACCCCACATGACGAGGACGCCACCAAACAATCGGGCGCGTGCCCTTCTTTTCCTTGTGGCCTACCGTTGTGGATAGATGTGTCGAGGCGAGCGTTGGCCAGCAGTTTTACGGTGCTCGCTCGCTCTATGTTTGTGCCGCAAGATTGTTACGGCTCGCAAAGAACGACAACGGAGCGTGCCGTTTGCGTCGTGGTTTTCGTTGAGCTAAATCCTGTTCACGACCATATGGATTGGCTGTTCTGCAGCTAACGATTTCAAAAGTGGCTGATTTGAAAAGAGCGCGATTTTGCGTTTATATCGTTATACCAACAAGTATAAAGCTTAGAGACGTAACTATATATAGTTTAACAACTCTCATATAATCACAATGTGTGCTTTGCATTTCTCTCCTGCTAATCACTCGGTATCGCTGAAAAACACGTTTCTGGGAGCATGCATGAAAACTTTTATTGCGTCGAGACAAAGAAACAGGTTGTTGTACCTGTTGCCATGATGACGTACACCGTGTGAGCCACCATATTGAATCCCGCTCATCCGCAAGGGCCATAACTGAAGAGACACTTGGCGTTGGCCCTGAATTAAGGCATCCAAAGGCAGCTATACAAAGATTCACCCTCCTGGCAAAAACACGTCCTACATAAAGTTCTCACCATTCGTGGACTCGTCGCTTCGCGTTAAGCCTAGGCCATTTGCGCCTTCTCACGGGCAGTTTGTGAACGAGCCTCTGCGACACTGGAGCAGCAGCTAAAGTAGTTCAGAGACGCGCGCATCACCAACTCTAAAGAATGTCCGTAAAGCATGTTTATTTAATGTACTTTAGGAGGGATCCGATGGCTATTTATGTAATTTACAGTGTGCAATAAGAAGCGTTTACAGGCGCCTTTGCTAGATGGCACCAGCATACCCACCCGAGTTGGAGGTCACATTTGGGGGGGGATCGGAGATCTCTGTTCGTTCCGCGTTCGTTCTGGCGGTGTTACGTCACAAAAGTGGGTGGTCCGCAGCTCTCTTCCGCCGAGAGGAAGAGGACAGCCAATCGTCAAGCGGTGAGCGGCGAGCTTTCCGGAAGTAGACGCGCATCGTTTGTCCTCGGCAAAGGGAGCGAATATTTCAAAACGAAGTGTTTCTCGCCTTCTAATAAATACACTTGTTATAGGAAAAGATATTGTTTTTCTTTTCAAGCTCAAGCAGTTTCTGAAACAGCAATAGCTTTGACTGCTGGTATTTATTGGTGTTAGTTTTTCTAACGTGCTTGCTACGTTAGGTCGCGCACGCGAAAACGAAAAGAGAAAAGTTGCGGTTGGCGCAGTTTTTCAAAATGTTTGGCTTGACTCCCCGGTGTCGGATCATCAAAGGGAGCTTCTGCTGGCTTTTATAAAAGAGCACCCACATATAGCTACGCCGTCGCGCCCGCTGGGGCCGTCGTTCACGAGTGAGGACCGGGACGACACGTGGCAAGAGCTGGTAGCGCTTTTGAACTAAGAAGTCCCTGCGCGTAAGACCACAGCCCAGTGGCAGGCCCGTTCATTTCGTTTGCACTGTTCGTTTCGAGAACCGAAAGCGACGCCGCACTCGCTCATGGCTTCAAACGCATCTCGCACCTCCAACCGCAAGAGAAGCACACGTCGCAAGCACCATTTTCTGAAAATCAGCTGTTGCGGCAGCCGCAACCGCCGCATCATGCCGTGCGAAGCCGTTTGTTCGCTCGAGTGAACGCGTGCGAACGGCCTCGCGATCCGTTCGTTTGTAGCAGACGACATGCTCGTTATGACGCGGTATGACGTCACCAAAAAATAAAAGATCAAGCAAAAAGAAAAATGGCTACGCCCCTCAGAGACATGGTTTTTTCCGGCTTCAGCTAATCGCGTGCGCCGCCAGAATGGGTGCAGAATGAACGGCGCAGAACAGAGATCTCCGATCACCCTACTGGTTATGACGCGATATGAAGTCACCAAAAAATAAAAGATCAAGCAAAAAAAAACGAAATGGCGACACCCCCCGGCCTTGAGTGGCATCTCCCGCTTCAGCCAATCAGCGCGCTTGTTCTTCCCCAGGAGAACGAACAAGCGGAACGAACAGATCTCCGATCGCCCCTTGATCAAGCGTCTGGTGCGTCGCAGTGCTTCTGTGCTTTTTGTTGACATGTCTTGACTTAATGTGACTTACCTTCATTAACTGCGATAGAACTTTAGTGTTACACCACACTATGAATTCATGTCGAATAACGTTATATTTTCATTCAATCTTGCGGTTGCCATATTACTAGTAATCGCAACTTTTGCTCTGTACGGGCCTTATACTGCAGGACCATGGGCAGTCCCTTCGAAACTACCTATAGATAATTTACTCAGTCAACATTGATCTAGCTAACGCTGCACAGGGCGCACAGGATTGCAGGCCAACAGGCTCAGAACAACAACATTGCCGTCTTCCTCCGCTAGGTGTCATTTCAGCGTCAGTGCCGGAGGGCCAGTTTCATACCCCGGCCGGTAAAGCAGCGTGCCGGTGCCTGCTATAGTTAAAAGGGCGTGTCACCGTTGTAGGGCTTTAGGCGAGAAACATGGACGATGTCAGTTCTGGGTGTAGCAGTCGATGGGTTGGTTGTGGGGGAAATCTCAGAGGTGACATGTGTCACCTGGCGCAGGACTCGGTAGGGCCCGACGTATCGCCATACGAGCTTCTCGCAGACGCCAACACGTCGAGATGGGAGCCACTGTAGAACGAGAGAGCCCGGAGGAAAATCGGCAACTCTATGTCGACCATCCTAGAGAGACTTTTGTGCTGTCTGGGACGACGAGAACCGAGCCCGGACTACTGTGCGTGCGATGAGAGCCAAGGTGATAGGACCGAAATAGTTGATGGTGGCTCAGACGGAAGCGCGGTGTCGAAAGGCAGTAACGGATCGCGGCCAAAGAGAAGATAAAAGGGTGAGTAACCGGCAGTTTTATGACGCGACGAGTTGTAGGCAAAGATGACGAACGGAAGGGCAATGTTCCAATTGGTGTGGTCGTCAGATACGTGCATGGAAAGCACGTCCGTCATTGTGCGGTTAGGCGTTCGTAAAGTCCGTTTGTCAGAGGGCACACGAGACAGCAACCAGCGGCCACGGTCTGTGAGTAGGAGCGCCATGCTGCCGTAAAGGAGCAAATCGAGAGCGCAGCGATTGCATCCCGAATGGCATAATCCGTTTGTTAGATGCGAAGCATCTTATAGCGGAGTTCAAAGCGGTGGTGGTGGTGGTGTGCGGCGTGACTACCCTTACTGCGCATGCGCATACCCTCTCCACACACCTCCTCTCCCCCTCTCGACTTCCCTCTCCACTTTCTTTCTCCATTTCTCCTCTCCCCCTCTCCCCTACCTCTCTCCACTTCCCCTCTCCCCTCCCTCTCTACACTCTTCCTCTGAACCGCGGGCTAGACATGCCGAAATTCTCTCCTGCGCAACGCCGCGATGAGCGCCAGCGCATGCGCGTCCCCTCTCCCTCTCCTCTCCTACCTTGCCCCCCTCTGGCGCGCCTGTCGACCGCGTTCCCCGCTCGCCCTGTTAGAAATAACGGCCAGGCTAGAGGGAAGACAAGACGCGCGTAGCGTTCCTCTTCGCGTTCCACGACGCGAGGTCGGTAGCATGCCCAGCGGAACGCCATTGTGCAAAAGCTCCGGCTTCGCATCGCCTCATGGTCCTCTTTAGCAGGAAATGGTGTAATTTTTTCAGTTGTCCAAGTTGGAAAGCGCAACCCCACTCGATAAAATGGCTCCGCTGGGTCTTTAATAGGCTGAAGGTGACCGGCAGGGGCAGCCCTAGGCTTCTTTCGGCGCTGACTGGTCTCAAGCTACAACGTGGTGGCGAACGGAACGATCTAGGCCCTTCTAAAGTACCCATCGTCGAACACCGTCGTAGGTTCTGGAGACTCCTAAATGTCCGAAGTTTGGGGCGTCGTGAAATTGTTGCAGGACATTCTTGCGCAGATGACGTGGGACGACGAGTAAATGTTCTGAGCCATCGGGGTGTAAGTTGCAGCGGTACAAAACGTTGTCTTGAAGAAAGAACGTGCTCCGTGAAGGGTCAGTATTGCCGGATTGAAGGCGGTCAGTGACGGAGAGCAACGATGAATGTCGACGTTGTTCACCCGCCCCCTATCCGCCTTGTGCATCGGTATGGTGGCGCCACCGCTTGGCTCAGGCGGTTGTACCCTCTCCCAACCCCCCATAGGATTCCATGCATTTTGAATGAAGTTTGCGATTCCGTTGCGCAAAAACAAACTAGCGCCATCGCTCGGCAACACGCCACACCGACGATGCAACACCTCCTCTTTCTCCCACCGACTGGCCATGCTGCAAGCTAACTCCTCTGTCCACTTTCTTTTATTTCTTTCGGTGGCCGTGAGAGCGCGCGCTGTGCACTGTGTAGTCGACAGTGCACCCGACAAGGCCGGCTGGGCTCGTCACTTTCGTCGCGTCTTCCTTGGACGTTGCAACGTCAATATTGTGTAAGGCAGTGGCCACACGTCGGACGATGAACCCTGATTTCGTTCAGCTGCCATCTCATCAACGGCAATGTTTCAGACGGCTCAGCTGTGTACTTTTGTCCGTTGGTTGCTGGACAAGATGGCTTCCTGCAAGACCGCGTTTTTCCAAGTCAGCTGTTTGTGTAGTTCTCGGCGTCGCAGCAGTTTGATGACGCGAGGACGTCAACTGATGCTACATCGTGGGAACCGCTGAAGTGACTGCAAGCTTGACGACATTGTGCCAGAATATTCTAGCGTACTGTACGCGCACGATTGTGCTACACTTTAAACACCGCGCTTGGCCTCGCGCGTCAACCTGGTACGCCTGTGTGCAACAAGTGTGTTGTTATCGTTGTTGCGTCGCTTAATATTGAATTGCAATTGGAATACCGTTCTTGCAAAGGTAAGTGAAGCTGTAAGTAGTTGCCCTTCTATATGCTCGCTACTCCACGAACATTACTTCTAGAATCGCATTTTATGTTGTGTTGCACGTACCAAAGGAGAATCTAGCATACGAGACACATTACACGCGTGCGCATTTCCTATATAAATCTGAGTAATGCCACACGTGCGCATTTCCTATATAAGTCTGAGTAATGCCATGCTCAATTTAAAGCGCATGTGTTAGAGGATTGTGGCTTCAATCGTGAAAGTGATTAGATATTCCGAAATATGTGATTGCAATGCAGTTAGAACTTTCTCATATGTTAACACGGTCTGTGAACAAAAAAAAAACGCTGCGTGAATGTTTGTTGGTCATTTGCTAAAGTACTTTCACGCATTATTATGCAGCTGTGTGACGGCTGTTAAAACCTTCAGCAAGTTAGATTTTCGTTTTCTTGGCCTGGTTGAGTGCTACGAGTGTTGGGAGAAGATAAATACGCGTGTCTTTTGTGCGTTTCTTAAGCAGGCATACAGCAGTAATAGTCATTGTTGTTGTACTGTTCGGGGTGTTCAATAAAACAAGAATGCTGTTTCGTACTGCTACAGTTTTTATTTCATCTGTGTTAGCAGATCACGCAAACAACTTGGACACATGCACGTAAGAAACGTACGCAGTGCATCGCGCGCACGCATATAAAAACGGGCCTGTCATTTTAAAACAAATAATATAGAACAATCGACGTAACAAACGGCATGGTTGTCTAGTGGAGCATCGTCGGCAGTACAAATATCAAACCAGAATGAAAAATGAATAGAAAAACGGCGAGTAACGGGCGCTTTGCCCACGGCTTCTATGAGCCGCGCGTATCCACCTTTCGCCACCGTTCGCCGTTGGTGGCGCCACCAGTACCACTCAAAGCAGAAGAGCGATGAATTGGGCTAGTTGGTGGTCGTTTATGGTTTCCTTGTTGTGCTGCAGATGACGAGACGAGGACGGTAGGTCGATACAGGGACACAGGACAGGTGGTGCACAAACTTACAACTGGTTTATTCACATCTTCTATCCCCAAAGCATGCTTGTAGCCATCAGCGAAAAGCTTTTGAAAGAGACCAAAAACCCACGTGTAGTCGAAGAAAAAGAAAGGGGGAAAGTTGACTTTAGCAAAGCGGCAGTAATTCCGTATGCGCATGGCATATCGCACCGTTTCAAGAAAGTAGGGCAAATATATGGAGTCAATGTCCTGTTTTCAGCGCCTCATAAGCTTAAGGGGCTCTGCAAAGCAGTAAACAATAGCCAATCAAAGAAACAGTGCTCAATAAACCACCGAGAACCCTTCGTGCAATGTGCCGTTAAGGCTGTATACAGTATTCCCTTAACCTGCGGCAAGAAATATATAGGACAGACAGGACGCTGCATCAATGAACGCCTCTTGGAACACAGATACGCTTGCCAACAGTTACAAGGAGCAGGTCACCTCGCGGCGCATTGCAAACGATGTTCCTGCACGCCGAAGTTCCGCGACACCACGCTGCTAGCACGTGGTGGTGATAAAGACACTAGGGAGATAAAAGAAGCCCTGTTCATCTTAACTGCAAAAGAGGAATGCATCAGCACACCCTTGTTACATTTAACGCAAGCAGAAATAAAATTTCTAGAAAGTGGCGTACGCTGATCTGCGAAAAATTTGTCTGAGCTCAAGAGGGCATATGTTATAGGCTTGCATTATCTATATTTACTTTTTGCCTACCTTATTCGCACTTTCCCTTCCTTCACCCTATCCCATCTGATTGTTAACCTATATTTGACACTTCGCAAGATGTGAATAAACCAGTTGTAAGTTTGTGCACCACCTGTCCTGTGTCCCTGCATCGACCTACCGTCATCGTCTCGTCATCTGCAGCACAACAAGGAAACCATGCACTCAAAGCAGCAGCCCACGAGGCGGATAGGAAGTCAGTGATAGCAAAGATGCAGGCATCGGCTTTCAACTAGGTGCAGTTGGGTAGATCAACAGGGGGTCGGGATAAGCAGTCAGCAACGCTCTGCAGCCTCCCAGACATGTAGTTACACTACCGAGAACGTGTACTCCTGTAATCGTAATGCGCAACGGCCGAGCCTTCCTGTAGGGTTCTTAAGTGTTGACAGCCAGCAGAGCGCATGACGGTCTGTGATGACCACGAACGGGCGTCCATATAGGTATGGACGGAATTCCGTGACCGCCCAGACGAGAGCTAGGCATTACCCGTCAGTAATGGAATGATTTTTTCCGACTATGACAGAATCCGGCAGCGTAGGCTATTACACGATTTGTGCCATTCCATATCTGAGCGAGTATAGCATCAATGCCACGGTCACTTGCGTCGGTGCGAGGCTCTGTTCGGGCGGCCGGGTCAAAATGAACTTAGGTGGTTATGTGAAGGAGGAAATCAGCGACGCAAAGGAATGTTCTTGGTCGTAGCCCTAGGAAAAAGCCACGTTCTTTTTCAGGAGATGCGCGAGGCGCTGAGCAATGTCAGCGCAGTTGATGACGATGCGGCGGAAGTATGAGCAGAGCCCAAGAAAGCTGCGGACTTCCTGAGTGGAACTACCGGGAACCGGGAATTCGCGGACAGCGCAGACTTTGTCAGGGTCAAGATAGACGCCAGTAGCGTCATCAAGGTGGCCAAGTGGTTTAATGTGACGGCGTCCAAACGTGCACTTGGACGAACTGAGCTCGAGGCCAGCACAGCGAAAAACGTCAAGGATCGCCGACAGACGAGGAAGGCGGCTGTAAAAGGTGGGCGAGAAAACCACGACATCATCCGGACAGCAAAGGCAGGTCGACCACTTAAAACCACGTAGGAGAGACTCAATCATGCGTTCGAAAGTAGCAGGAGCATTGCACAACTCAAACGGCATGGCATTAAATTGGTAAAGGCCGTCGGTAGTGATGAATACTGTCTTCTCGCAGTCACGGTCATCGACAGAATTTTGCCAGTATCCAGTTCGAAGGTCAAGCGACGAGAAATACTTGGCCCCATAGAGGCAGTCGAGCACACCACCAATTCGAGATACAGGAGAGACGTCCTTCTTGGTGATCCGAATGAGATGGCGATGATCGACTCAAGAGCGCCGGTCGTTCTTTTTATTTTTTATTTACAGTATACTGCGGTCACGAAGGACCATGCAGGTGGGAAACTATACACTTGTAGATTTACAAGCACAAATAGAGCCGTAAGGCACACAAGCTCACAGAAAAGGGAAACAAAGCAAACCTGTCGGCATACTTAGAAGTATTACAACAAACCAACGCAGCCTGTCAAGGTTACAAAATAGTACAGTTCATAGCAGAGTGACACATACTATAAGATAAAAAAAGAAAAAAAGCAACCCCACCCCTGCCTTCAAAAATTTTTACTCCCGTAATGGAGTGCAAGACATATGGCAAGAGGCAATCGTAGAACAAAAAAAAAGTTAACGAAAAGAACTCTTCCCGAAATACGTCGGGTGCGTAAATGCAGTATTTGGAAATTATGAAGTAACACTGCATCAATAAAACACGTAGTGTACGAAAAGACGAAATACAAAAGTAAAAGCGAAAAGAAAGAAAGAAAAGTCACATGAACATTCAGTGGTTGACTGCATCGCTAAATCAGTAAGTAGCGCACTTTCAAATGCACTTGTAGATTCTAAAGAAACAATATTTTCGGGCAGTGAATTCCAATCAGAAATGGTTTGTGGAAAAAAAGAGTACTTGAAAAGGTTAGAGCGCGTTTGATAAGAAAGTCGATTATGTGCATGTCGATTTCTCGACGTGCGTGACAAAAGTGGCTGAATATATGCACGCGCATCCACATTCAGTCTGTTGTGATAAAGCAAGAATAAAAATTTAAGTCTTGAAATTGTCCTGCACTGCTCTAAGGTTGGAATCATATTTGCCAGCATTAGAGATGACGGTGAATCTGTTCTTTTATATTTGTTAAATATGAAGCGTACTGCCCGCCTCTGTACCGTCTCGAGCCTATGCTTATCTTTTTTTGTTGTGGGGATCCCAAACTACGCTCGCGTATTCAACTTTAGGCAAAACATAAGTTTTGTAGGCGAGAAGCTTTGCACCGGGGGCCGCGTTTTTCAGTTTGTGCCTAAGTAAGCCAAGTTTGCGAGTAGCTGCTGTACAGATGTTTTCGATGTGGGAGGACCATGTGAGTTTGTTGTAGATTGTCAATCCCAAATATTTGTACTCCGTGGCTTCAGCGACGGTGTCATTACTAATTTTATACGTGTATAAGAAATGTTGTATTTTATTGCTTACGCGTAGCAGCACAGTTTCCTCAGAATTCAGGGACATTGACCATTTTGTGCACCATTCGTGGATTTTCGCTGGACTAGAGTTTTAAAAAATTTGGTCGTTTTGGCATGTTACCTTTTTGAAAATCAAACAATCATCGGCAAACAGCCTAATTTGGACATCACGGCACACAGCAGTGGTAATATCGTTCACATACATGAGAAAAAGAATTGGTCCCAAGACGCTTCCCTGAAGCACACCAGACGTAACTGGCAAGCGCGTGGATGAGTACACATCGACATCAACAAACTGAGTTCGGTTGTACAAGTACTGTTTTATCCACTTTATAATAAAAGATGGTAGGCCAAAACTGTGAAGTTTGTTTAGAAGTTTGCTGTGGGACACACGGTCAAAAGCTTCGCTAAAATCCAAAAAGATTAAATCAATCTGACCGGCCAAATCGAGGACTATAGCGACCTCGTGAATAGTGGTAGTAAGCTGTGTGACTGTTGAAAGGTTTTTACGAAATCCATGTTGGTGATCAGATAGCAGTTTATTACGTTCAAGAAATTCGGTTATGAAATGTACTAGTATATGTTCAAGTATTTTGCAGCAGGATGACGTGAGGGATATCGGGCGGTAGTTTTCTTTTTTTAAGCGGTCTCCTTTTTTGTGAACTGCCACTACCCGGCCGACACGCCAATTATCTGTAATGATAGCTAACTTTAAACATAAACGAAAAATCGCAGTGAAAATGCATGACACAGGCTCGGCATGCCGGCGCAAAAAAACATTGGGAATGTTCTCTGGGCCGCCTGAAGATCTTTCTTCGAGGTTCAGTAAGAGAGAAAATACACCTTCTACAGATATAAAGTTATCATCAAAATCTGATGGCCCAAATGACTGGACGCTGCTTTCGGCTGGAGAGAATACAGAATGGAAGTATACATTCAGCACGTCAGCTATGCCACTAGGTTCCGTTATAAGCACATCCGCGTCTTTTATTTTGTCTATTTGTTTAGATTCTCTTATTGTGATAGCAATTATATGGACACGCTCGGCTGGTTTTGCCGTCGTCCGTTGCGTCGCCGTCATGTTCCGTATATGTATACGTATGTGTATGTACATAAAAGCCATAAAGAAAAATAATTAAGAAACATTTCTTTCAGAAGCGCGGAATCGAACGGGCGACCTCTCGCGCGACCCCTTGCGGCCTAGGCCACAAGGGGTACGTATTTCAGCATGCTAACGGCGAGCTATTTATATACATCATTTACCTCAGCGTGTTTTCTTGGTCACCAGCGATATGGCGCGAGGGGCGCGCTTTAAATGTCGTCGCCCCGCTCGTTGCGATGCGCGCGCGCTTCCTGCCACCCAAGTACACTTTGCCCTACAGGGCGTGGTCGCCTGCGCGCGCGCTTATGCTGCTCGACGGCGCAGAAGAGCCGAGAAGCTTATCTCATCGGATACCGAAGTAGTTGCCTGGCAATTAGCGGTTAAGCGTACGAAGAATGAACAGAAGAAGGCTAATAATCCTAGACAATATGGAAAGCTAAGAATATTCAGCTGAACCCTTGCTAACGCTACGTATATCCTGGCATAGCCGAGCTAAGCCACTGCAAATTTCTTACCTGTGCGTTGGTTTCGTGCGACCTTCTTTATGTTTGAGCAGCGCGCTTTAAGTGTCGAGCTGTGACACTTGATCGTTCGCGCTCGTCGGGTGTGTTGTTTTCGTGCGTCCTTTGCGCTTGAGCGACGCGCTGGAAGTTTCGAGCTGCTTTCCGTTCTTCGCGTTACATTCCAATTTGTTGCTATCGCATTCATTGCTTGGCCGTTGCGGCAAAACAGGACTCTTTATTAACATCACAGGTGATGCCCAAGAACTAGACGAAGGCTGCATGACGTCTTCGTCGAGCATTTTCTCGCTCTTCTTCGGTATAACTTGACGCACAGTGTAAGATACGGTAAGGGCGTTTGTGGAGAGGACTGCCGTAGCCCGTGTCAATACGATGGGCTACGACGCTTGTGCGGCCCAGGGGATGGTCGTCCATGTAAAAAATATCGAGGTAAGAAAACATAACACCGCGGAGCGCTTCGACTTGGAAAGGTAACTTTTGTCCAGGAATGCCTTATTTTGCGCAGTTATGACAGGTTTGGCCACGGTCTTGGTGTCAGGAGTGAAAGAAGAAATCGTACATTCCTCCACAGTTAAAAGTTCTGTTAGGGTGTTGATGCCTTGAGGAAGAACCTGGGTCGACGTGCGGAAGTTGAGAACAGGAAGAAGCGTCCTGTTGTTGGCAACAACCACTATGGTATGGGGAAGTGCGATGTTGCGGGAGAGGGTCATATCAATGAGGGGAGCTCCGCCGTCTTCCTCCGTCCCTCCTCGCCCATTTCGCGCCCTCCCATTCTCCGCCGCGATGATTGGTCTCCTTCGTGGTTGCCCTTAGAGACGCGTGGATGTTGCGTTTTGCTGGTATTTTTCTTTTTCGCTCGCGCCATTTTTCGCCGCGGCTCCACATAGCGAACGTTGCGCGCGCTTTGTTTTTTGCGCTGTGTGCTCGCGCTGTGCCGTGCTGTTGCGCCTATAACTGTATATTGTAAAGTATTTTGTAAATAAAGAATGAAAAAAAAAAAAAACTGCAAAAACCAACATACAAATGGTTATGCACTTTTTATGATACCGCAAGGCAAGCGTGATGGCGTGTGGAAGAAGCAGTGGCTGCACAATATCGGCCGAAAGAACTCTTGTTTTGACAAAGAACAGTGTTGTTTGCGAGGTAAAGCGCCTTCCTTATCGCTCGTGTCAAAGCATTGCCGAATGCTGCGTTTTAAATATTCTTCTGGCTGCTGATCAACGTTCTTTTTTTTTTTTCTCGGCTATTTTGCATTGCATAAAAATGGGGTTGTTCTCAATATGCTGAATATTCTGCTGAGATTCCATCACTTCGCATGTCGGCAACTGTTATTCAGTCTGAAATGCACGACTACAGAATCTGCTTTCCGCTGTGAACAATTACGTGCGATGATACAGCTTCTCGGTCGCGCTTGTCGTGATTGTTAGGATCCGCTTAACGCGAACGTTTGCTAGAAAAAAACAAACGAATGGACGAATGACCCTTACTGGCGCTGGTTTCCAAATGAGTTTTTTTTTCCGGGGGGGGGGGGGGGGGGGGGGGGGGGGGTCACACGCAAAAATAAATACACGACTGCGATCCGGCGCAAGAAAAAGTCACAGTTTCGCCGCAACGGCCAAGCAATGAATGCGATAGCAATAGAGTTTTACAGCTGGGTTGCTGCGGGCTTGGGGGCGCGCGGCGTTGCGTACCCAAGAGTTCCCCAAGCGGAATGCCTTATAGTGGCGCGTACCCAAAAGCAAGCCGCACGAAGGTCACACGCCCTCGCAGCGCCATAGCGTCTAGTCGCGTATGGATTGATTTGTGTTCTTTTACAATTTAAAATGTGAAACTAAGCATGGATAACGGCGTGAAATGAATCTCTTGCAATGAAATATTCTTAATTATTATGGCAAACTTTTAAACCCTAGAAAAAAATTTTTGCACGTGTCGGAGTTGCCACTGCAGCCGGTGCCGCAGCCCGACAGCGACATACACGCGGAGAACTTGTGGCGGGTGACCGGCGTTGTCTTTTCCCGTGTACCGTTCATTTTCATGAACTGTGCGGGTTCATCAGCGTCTTATAGGAAACCCAAGCTCAAGTTTGTGGCGCGACGACAGCGCCACGCCAGCCGCGCTGCGGCTCTGTCGGAAAGCTCTGAACCTTCTGCGCGGCCGACTCAGCCCCTTTCACGGTAGCGGTAGCGCACGTGCGCACGCGTTCTTCTCTCGGCGCGGGTAACTGGGGGGCCGTCAGCTGGGTACGTTGAACTGAGAGGCTTGCTGTGCGAAGCTGCGCATTTCCGCGATGGCAGAAGCGACACCGCGGAAGCGCAAGCGTGGTCCGAAGTATTGCGGTTTAGTGGCCAGCCACAACAGTGCAGACAACACCAAGGCACACGATTCACGTGCTAAACTGTATCGGTTCCCGGGCGTGTCGCACGGGAAATAAAGGCGGCAAGCGTGGATAGCTGACAGCGCTGTCTCGCCTTCTATTTTGGCTGTCTGAGTTCATCGCTTTCGTTCGCTCCGGCTACCTGAATCGGTAAGTAACGCGGCGCATGCACGCAGCGACTACAGTAATGATTACTCGATGTCTTTTTGCATTGTTAAAGTCCAGTTACGGTTGTAGGTGAAGCAACTTTGTGTTTTGAATCCCGTGCTCGTGATACCTACCCGTCGTTGTTGAACGTTCACATTCGCGTTATACCGTTAGCGTTGCGCGGTTGGTTGAATTCATCTGAACTCGGCACATTGTCAGAAGTTCGGCGCCAGCATTTCACGCGTCGGGAAGGCTGCTTTATCACGCCGGAACGGACGTCTGTGCATTTTCAGCAAGCTTTGACATCGTTCTGCAGGTTTGCTTTGTTTTTGTCACTTTATTAGGGTGATATATATTTGAGCCGCTAAATATAACTGGCACTTATTACATGCTTTGCAATTGCAACCTTGAAGTAACCACCTTCTGATTTTGTGCGATTTTCTAGCCGCGTTCACGCAACAGGTTTTATACGCCTGTCAAGTCGATATCATAAAAAGAGACTGCAAGCATGACGCGAGAGCCGAAAAAACGAGGCGAGCAGTTCATCTTGCTTCACAGTGGTTAAAGCTCAGCTAGCTGCCTCGCGTCTTAATCGGCGGGTGATTCTCCAGCGGCACGGAGGACTTGACTCTAACGTTCTGAGGAAGCAGTGCCATGGCCATATAATCTTTTTTTTCGCACGCCGCAAACGTTTGTTCACGAAAGTACACGGCTGCTACTGTGAGCATCAAAACAACAATCAAAACAACAATCATATGATTCGTAGTCCACGCCGCAGAACATCGATAGCGTGTACAGCTTCATTTCGGAGTGCATGTGGACCATTATTCATCTTTAACATAACAGAATGAGACTTACCTCGAGGTATACGTCCTACACGGTGTAATCGCGACTTGGGAAATGCATTTCGCTCTGAGTCGGGCGTCGTTGTCGTCGATCGTCTGCTCTTCACCGTCAACGTGATTAACGAGCCTTTCTCATTTTATCAAGTTCGCTTTTCGGAAGTGCTAGTCAAGCTTGAAAATCCTTTTGAAGCCGCACTGCAGGCGGTACATTGTGAGGCGCCGCAAGTGCACCGCGACAGCTCTGCACGTGCACAGAAGCGAGCAGCAACGCGGTGGAGAGAAGGGAAAACGCACGCTGCTTACACCCCAGTTTCTCTTTTTCTGCCAGAGATGGCGCTGCCTGTCAAGAGCAGCAGCGCCGCTAAGCGTTGCTTGGGAAGCCTATAGTCTCTCCGGTATTCCACTATCGCAAAGGCGCAGCATGTGCCATAGCTGCCAACACGTCAAGTGGCGCCAGCTATGGACCAAATAAATAAAGCTAACAAACACATAATCTATGTCCTCTGAGATCCCGGGAGCGCCCATCCTCTCGCTAAGCCTACAGCATCAATTATTTGAGTATGGCTCTCGAAAATGGTGCTGAATCGACACCAATACTTTGCTGTGGAAGCTTAAGGATATTAATCTAAGCAAGTAAGAGCATTGGTTCGGAGATTACGAACTACATAGCGCCCGACGGCCACTTAATAGATTCGAGGCAGACATGTCATGCTAGGGAGAGCTGATCTCCGCTTGGAGGCCAGTGGTGGCGTTTATGGCCGCGCGCACGCACAGCCCCGCCGACCCGGGGACACACGTTCTTGGGGCTTCGCGCATGCGCAGTACCGCTGCCCCAACGTCTTGGGTACGCAAGCCACTTGAGTACCCAGCACTAAAACTCTCTAGTAAATTGGAATGTAACGCGAGGAACGCAAAGCAGCTCGAAACTGCCAGCGCGTCGCTCGAGCCCAAAGGACGCACACAGGATGAGCGCGAACTAATGCATCACAGCTCGACGCTCAAAATAGACATGTTCGCCGGTCCCAATATCGCCGGCGGCGGCGCGCCGGTGTTTCCGCCTCCGGTGGCGGCGCGTGAACGCCGCGGGGTTCATCGGATCGGCGGCGGCGTGGCGTGAGGCGCAGATTCAAGAGATGGTGGGGAGAAAATTTTTTCCCTTGAATTTTGGAAAAAAATCTGTTTCACCGAAAGGGCAAAGCAGTGAATGCGATAGCAACATGTAATGTTATACGAAATTAGGTTAGCAGCTAACTCTTTTTGGTCCGATCTCGCGTAACCCTACAAAACGCTTGTGTATGGGAATACGACCGCTCCCGGGAGAGAAGTGGTTTTCGTGCAGTTTCTCGTATTAGTGGACACAGCACGAAGTGGTGAAATCACAGCGCTAGAAGGGTATACGGCCACCCGTTTGATGATGTCTGCCGACATAGCGACCGCGCACTTACAGTCAATGTTTACAGTTGCTGCTCGTGCCACGCGCCCCCTTCCCCCTTATTACCCCGGCGTCCCTTCATGCTCCTTCGCCCAGCGAAAGACGGGCGGGGCGTTTCCTTTCTGGTTAAAAAACAACTGGCGGCAGGCCTTGCACGCGGGTTGATGTTCTTGCATGCGACCTCCGTGCGAGAGAGAAGGTCAGCTTGTTTGATATCTGCTTCAGCCGTGTTCCTCGCCAGTGCTCACGAGCTTTTAGTCGCGGGTTGGTACAACATACGATGCGCGCAGCGTTGTTGTCGATTTGGACTTTATACGGAACAGTACGGCGATGGTGAAAAAAATGTACAGAATGTCCATATAATTGTTATCGCAATAAAAAAAACACAAGAACTGTGGAAGAGGGCTCGCCTTTCTTCTAGTGAGCTGCATCGTCTCCGCTCTAAAGGGTTCGTCCGTTGGAAGAACAAACTCATCCGACGCCCTTTCCATTGGTTTCGTTCTCGCCTTCACTACGCTTCTTAGGCTATATCTCATCGCCACATATTTATTCATGGAGCACGCGTATACGCGTGCTTTTGAAGCACGAATATACATCACGTGTGACATTGTATACAATGTCAGCACGAAGCGTTGAGCCTATAAGGATTTGGCGCTTGTCGGCTACACCCTGTTATCTCCGCATGCGCAGTCGGACACGCACAAAATGGAGTGAAATCAGTTGATTGCGAACGATATATGGTCACTCGAGACAACGAAGAAAGGGTGGCAAATCCATGGCAAAGCAGGGTGGGAGGCAATTCATAACTGATATGACTCGTATACTGGACAATCGATGGTGCGTACCGTAATGATGTCACGTGAATCACTGTTGTGGCGCCACGAAGTGCGCCAAAAAGGCGAAAACGCCAAGAAAGAATAACGCGCTCAATTTTGTATTTTCAAAGCTTCTTTTGGGGCCCTTTAAAAAGACAGGGGGTGCAGACACGAACAAAAGATCGTAGTCAAGACACCACAAACGCTGCTACCTACTGAAAAATCGCACAGCTGCGGAAAAGAAGGTAGACACAAACACTTATCTGCACACTCCCAGGCAAGAGGCGATGCCTATCAATCAGGTGCGCGTGGTGGCCTACGTGACAGGTAACTGTTCACTTTCTGGACTTCTCTCTTGTGCCCACGTTTGCACGTCCTGTGTTTTTGCATGAATATCTACCAACTAGCTCTCTGTTATTCCAAGTTTTTCATTGTCTTTCCTTCTATACTTATTTATCAATTTACTCGAGTAAAAATGAAAGTAAAAAAGTGTACTAACGCATTGATATACATTACTTATCTATTTTATTTATCTACGCAGAGTATACTAGATCTAAGACTCCACGAATATGCTATACAGCGAGTTGTGTTGTCGCTTTTAAGGCTGGAGGACGCCGCAGAGTGGAGGTGCAGGCAATACTCGTGAGACTTCTGAAGGAGAGAAAGATGCAACTTCCGCAGAGCTATTCTGGATGTGTCCATCTAAAGGAGATGTCCACAGTCCATTTCGCCAGAGAGCATTCCGTTACTCGTTACGTTAAAAGCGGTGAGCCGTGATGTCACCTCGCTCTTGACCACGTCGACGCACCAACCCACCAGCACCTTCCCACCGTAAGAAGGAAGTGGATGAAATGTACAGAAACAGGAACTTGTGAAGTCTGAACTTGCATATCAGTGTGTCCCAGATGTTTGAGAACGATGCACGGAATGCGTACTGACCTTCACAGGTGCGCTACACGGGCGGCCGCATTAAATCCAATTCGATGGCTAGTGCGATTAGAGTATATGCACGGCCTCCGAGATGTGCACCCAAAAGTGGATCTCTGGGGGCTGCGTTCGTTGCGTTGAAGCGTATTACGTCCCTCAATAATAATAATAATAATAATAATAATAATAATAATAATAATAATAATAATAATAATAATAATAATAATAATAATAATAATATCTGGTTTTAAGTTCCAAAATTACGATATTAATATGAGAGACGCCGTAGAGGAGAGCTCCGGAAACTTTGATCCTCTGGCGTTCCTTAACATCCACTGACATCGCACACTATCCGGGCCTCTAGCATTTCGGTTGCATCGAAATGCGACCGCCGTGGCCGGAATAGAACCCGCGAGCTTCGGGTCAGCAGCCGAGCACCATAACCACTGCTCCACCACGGCGGACCATTCCATCCCTCTCATTTGTGTCAAGAGTTGTGAAAGCTTCGTGACATCAAAATGATGTTACGAAAGAAGAACTGGAAACAGGGGGCGCGCTGCTCGCCGAACTCCAGTCAATCAGTGGCAGCCGAAATGGACAGTCCACTAGGGGGACACATCGAGAATAACTCCCCAGCTACAGTGAACTAGAAATGTTCACTGGCATGCTGGGAATTGTGACCAGAGCATGGAGCACGAGAGGGGAGCGGCGTCGGAGGAGGTTGGCTTGTGGACGCTAGGCGCGCGTGCTCGTCAATTTTTTTTCCCTTGTGCCCACCACAAAAAGGAAACTAAACAGGAGCATGATGGAAATTTTGAGCCGAACCCGAGGAGGTAGCGGCTTCATAGGAGGTTGGCTTGTGCACGCTAGGCGCACCCCCTCCTATTTTTTTTTTCTCCAAGCTGTAAGCGCAAGGTTAGAGATCATTCTGTTCCTTTCATTTGTGTCGGGAGTTGTGAAAGCTTCGTGACGTCAAAATGAGAAAATACTTGGAAACAGAGGGCGCGCTGCTCGCCGAGCTCCCGCAAATCAACGGCGGCTCAAATCTCTTTCCTTTCGCCTTTTCTTCTCGGTGGTTTGCGTCATCGAATTTTCATGTGGCTCAAATGAACAGTGCATTACGTGGATACATCGAGAATTAATAGCTCCTTCAGGGACGTGTTGTATTTTATGGCCAGATTCCCCGTTCATATTAAAAGAAAAGAAAACAGCGGCGCGCCGCAATAATAGCGCGGCGGCGGCGTCATCCCTCTCGGGATTTCGGCGGTGGCGCGAGCGGCGTGAGCAAAAACAGGCGGCGGCGGCGGCGCACACCTCTAGCTCAAACATAAAGCAGGATGCACGAAACGAACGAACAGGTACACACAGGACGAGCGCGTACTAATTGTCACAGTTGTTACTTATTTCTGTTTGAACAGCGCGCTCCTTCCGCAAACGCGGCCGCTGCAGCGAGCGAAGTGACCTTCGTACACCCCACTCCACCCCACCGGCCGCCCAATCTTTCCTCGAGATAAGCGCACGAAGGCAACCACGCCCTGTAGGGCGAAGAGCAACGGCGTTCGCAGGAGCGGGGCGACGATCTTTAAAGAGCGCCACGCGCGCACATCGCGCCATCTATCTGGTGACTAAGAAAGCATGCTGAAGTAAATGGTGTATATAAATAGCTTGCCGTTAGCAGGCTGGAAGACGGCACTGTTCGTTGCCTAACCGTCTAACGCCGCGCGCTGCGAAGTGAGAGGTCGCCCGTTCGATTCCGCGCGTCGGAAAGTTTTTCTAATTTATTTTTTGCGCCTTTTATATGCAGGGTGTTTCAAGAAATGTGTCCAACCTTTAAAAATTCAGGAAAATGCGATATGTGTTTGCTGCCTTCAGAATTGGTTTTTCTGTAGTGGCAGGGATTTTAAGCTGCTTAAAAAAATTATTTGGGACTGTAATTAAAATGGTTAAATTAATTAACTTTTTAATTAGTGGAGTTAGGTGGTTGTGTCAAATGGGAGAATTGAAGTTATTCATGCCAGAAACCAACGCAACTGAGATTTCGAAAAAGTGGCATCTAGTAATAATTACCAAGTAATGAAATTCAACCAAATTCAATGGCGAAACCTAAGCAGAAACATGGAAGAACGCAACTGCCTTATTCTTCTGAGACGTCCAAAATGAGTGAATGACTTTTTCTGTTGCGCTAGCATTTTAAGATGGTTAGAGACGTAACTTGAGACAGTAATTAAGAAAGTTAAATTAATTAATTTTTTAATTAGTGGAGTTAGGTGACTGTGTCAAATTGGGTAATTGAAGTTCTTCGTGCCAGAAACCCATCCCAACATTGAGATTTCGAAAAAGCGGCCTCTAGTAATAATTACGAAGTAATGAAATTGAACCGAATTCGATGGCTTTCGCTGTTGAAAGTCGTTGCATTTCGTTGAATTTCGTTACGCCATAACAATTACTAGAGGACGCTTTTTCGAAATCTCAAAGCTCGGATGGGCTCCTCGCATGAAGAACTTCAATTCTCCCATTTGACACAATCACCTAACGCCACTAATTAAAAAGTTAATTAATGTAACTTTCTTAATTACTGCCCTAAATGATGTCCTTAACTACCTTAAGATTCCTGCCGCTACAGAAAAAGCAATTCTGAAAGCCCCGAGCAAATATCGCATTTTCCTGATTTTTTGAGAAGGTTGGACACATTTCTTGAAACACCCTGTGTATATCTTGTTTATCCTACACACTGTTACTTCGTTTATTTTCACCATTTTTACATCAGTGTATTTTTTTACTCCAGTTTGTCTTTTTGTGTGCCTCTTTGATCACCTTTTATTTTTTCGTATTTGGATGTACTATTATTATGTACTATTACGTCTTCTAACTGCCAATATTTTCTTTATGTGTAATTGAATTTTTGCTATTTGTATTGTTGTATTGTAACAATTCAATATGCCTTTCCTGTAAAGATCCCTAATGGGATCGACAGTATGAATAAATAAATAATAAATATATATATATATATATATATATATATATATATATGTGTGTATATATATATATATATATATATATATATATATATGATGTATATATATATATATACGGTGCATGACGGCGGCGACGGGGACGGCAAAAATCAGCCGAGACTGTTCATACCATTGCTATCGCAATAAAACAAGCAGTGCGCAACACAAAAACAATTACATCATGAAAGGGAGCCGTTGAAAGTCACGTTTACATTAACGTGCTGTACGTTCACCAATAAGAAACTAGATTATCTCTTGTACTGGCGTCCATAGGCCGGCAAACTCACTCATGAGTCGACTCACTCAGACTGACGCAGACAGAGGTCGGCCCGTGAGTCTGAGTCTTAGTGAGTCCGGGTGAGTAATATTTTGGTGAGTTTGAGTACGAGTGAGCCAGTTGAGGAAATTTTAGAGTGTGTGAGTCCGAGTGAGTCCGGTTGAGGAAGATATTGGTGAGCCCGTATGAGCCCTAAACGCCACATATATTTCTTGAGTGCGCTCCACTTTTTATTGCCGACCTATGGTCCTATATACTCATCTTCATCATTACTGTCAGCCTTATATCGGCTTACGTTTATACTCAAGTCTGGTTGCACACCTCTCAACGCACTCGGTTTTCATTCGCCATCCCAATATTTATAGGTCAGAGACGTGAATCAGGAGGGGTGCCATGACCTTACCCCACGTACTCTTTCACGGGAAGTTAAAATATCTCGCGTGAGTCGGGTATTTCATAAAAAAATCCTTACTTGACTGCAACGACTGATAACTCGTACTTGAAGGTATAAGATCAAATGGTGTATCGAAGAGCACCAATGATGTGGGATATTGGCATTAAAGAACATTAACACCCAGATTGAAAAAGGCTAGTTTTATGCTCACAGAATCATGAGTCCACTCCCTCAGGCTCACGCAGACTCAGGTCAAGCCGTGAGTATGAGTCTGAGTGAGTCCGGCTGAGTGATAGTTGGTGCGTTTGAGTCTGAGTGAGTCCGGATGAAAACAATCTTGGTGAGCCTGAGTCCGAGTGAGCCCTCAGAGCACAATGTGTTTGTTGAGTGAATCTGAGTGAGCTCCACCTTTTGCCGACCTATGCCGGCGTCACACGGGCACTCTTCATCGGGATCAGGGTCAATCCCAATCAAATTTCTTGATCGCGATCAACAATCACCCCTACTATACGGTATAAACTAATCCGGATGGAGTTTAGCGCAAACGTAAGTCAAATCGCAATCATGAAGCCAGACGTCGATGAGTACATCGCGATCGTCTCGATCCCGATCGCTATTAAAGTGACCTGTAGCAGCACCTGATCCGCATCGAGCCTAATCCGGATCGGCCCTGATCGTGACCAAAAGTGCCCGCGTAAGACCGGTATTCATTACGGCGTTGCCTGTTATATGGCGATTCACCTGATGAATGCCTATGCTTAGCGTAAAGGCGCTGCAGTTGCCCCAGTTGAGCTGTCTACTTTGAATAGACCTTAGAAAACAGCGCTTGTTTGCGCCACGGGATACCACGTCTACCAATGATCACTGCATATAGACTGTTAATTTCTAAGCGCTTTTTGGGCTGTATCATAAATTGGCATTTAGCATAGCGCGGGAAGACACACGGACAAAGAAGTACGAGACGAACACAAGCGCTAACTTTCAACAACGAAAATTTTATTTTCAGGATCGGTCATATATACACACATGAAGTCACGCGACAGTAGTGAGATATTTTTCGTTTACAACTGATAGCTCATCGAAAAGGGCGTTCAATCTTATCCGTCATACAGCAGTTTAAACATGGCAACCAACCTTAACTACCGGGCATGCGCAAATATTCAATTTCTTTGGTGGATAATGACATTGACACCTTGCTGATACAGTGGTCGCCGGCGGAAAGGATGCGATCTGTCTCTATGATCAGTCTTACAGGCTCCGATTTACTTCTTGAAAGAATTGCAGTATTCTCTAGTACCGGGTGGCATGCACACGTTTTGCAGTGAAGTGCTAAAAAACCTTCACCTGACACACCTTTTACTTTATTTCGGTGTTCCCTCAATCGGTCATTAATGCATCTTCCGGTCTGGCCTATGTAACAATTGCCGCACGAGAGGGGAATGCGATAAACAACGCCCACAGCGCATGGGACAAACTGATCCTTGTGTTTCTTATCACACACCGACCGGGTAGTCATTACCGGATTAGTAGCTCTACATAGGGTGCTCAACTTGTTCGGAGCTGAAAAGACCACGTTTATGTTTTCTCGGCCTCCTATTTTCTTCAAACTGTGAGATAACTGATGTATGTACGGTATTACAGCAGTTCTCTTGGGTTCACGCCCGTTACCTTCACCATTTGTCGGGAGGCATCTGTTCGAGCGTTCCTGCTTTAGCACCTTTTCCGCTACTGACACTAGCACATGCTTAGGATAGCCGGCGTCTTCCAGACGTGTCACCTGTTGATGAAAACTTGCCTTCATTAGGTGGGGGCACGACTTTTTGAGGGCATTTTTGAAGCACAGGTTTGTTATGCCCCTTTTGCAGTAGAGAATACTGCAATTCTTTCAAGAAGTAAATCGGAGCCTGTAAGACTGATAATAGAGACAGATCGCATCCTTTCCGCCGGCGACCACTGTATCAGCAAGGTGTGAATGTCATTATCCACCAAAGAAATTGAATATTTGCGCATGCCCGGTAGTTAAGGTTGGTTGCCATGTTTAAACTGCTGTATGACGGATAAGATTGAACGCCCTTTTCGATGAGCTATCAGTTGCAAACGAAAAT
Organism: Rhipicephalus sanguineus; assembly: GCF_013339695.2. Classification (NCBI taxonomy): domain Eukaryota; kingdom Metazoa; phylum Arthropoda; class Arachnida; order Ixodida; family Ixodidae; genus Rhipicephalus; species Rhipicephalus sanguineus. Next base: position 325,209,535 of record NC_051176.1, on the reverse strand, counting down.
ATCTCACTACTGTCGCGTGATTTCATGTGTGTATATATGACCGATCCTGAAAATAAAATTTTCGTTGTTGAAAGTTAGCGCTTGTGTTCGTCTCGTACTTCTTCTTTGTCTTCCCGCGCCATGCTAAATGCCAGTTTATGATGAACCAACAAGCCCACAAGGGTACCCTTGTTGGGCTGTATCAGGTTGTAGAGCTCATAAAATTAGTGGCTTGACTGTGAATGCGCAGCCAATCTCAATTACACGAATAACCGCATGGAATATTCTCTGCAAAAAATGGCTCGGCTCAAAAGAGAACGTGCTGCCTCTCCTGCAGTGTCACTTCCGAGAAAATAGAGCCGCTGTTTGTAAAGAACGAACTGATAGTGCGAGGTGTATCTTCTGTCCACCTTTCGTCGTGGTGAAACTTCTGTGTCATGTGTAAAGCAGCGTATATTTGTTCGGTGATATACTGTTACCGGTTTTGTTTCATGACATTACCTTCTTCGAAACATTACTACTTCATAACATACTTATGCACCAGCAATAATTCTGGTGCTGAAGATGATACGATGCTCTTTTTGGTTACGTATCAACCAACCAGGGGCGTAGCCAGAGAGGGGGGGGGGGGTTGGGGCGTTCAAAACCTCCGAAATTTTTCAGCTTTGCTTGCGTGTATATACACGCGCACATACAAACGCACGCACGAACATACATAAAGTATGGTTGAACCCCCCCGAAAAAAATTTCTGGCTACGCCCCTGCAACCAACGAGTTGCGCGTGCATGAAAATAAATTATACTGCTGATATTGCACTCTGATTTTGGCACCGATAATTTTTTTGCCTAATAAAAAATCACAATTGCAACTCTGCTACTATTGTAAAGGCATTTTCATGCAAACTAACATAATACACTGCTAGAGGCGTTTACTTTGCCTGAAGGTACGAAATGTCTGCTCTCACAGGTAAACCGAGTGCTAGTTTTTCTGGCACCAACGTCAAAATACTATTCTGAAAAATCCGGCGCTTCTGTTATTGCGGTCGATGAGTTATTCTTAGCGCCGCTTGATCGTACTGACACAGCGCAAGCGTCTTGTTCAGTTCGGAGACCACCGCGCAAACCTACTTTGACGTCAAAATAACACACAGGTGGACAATGCATTATCCACGAAGTCATTACAAGATGCGACGCGGTAAGTACCTGTGTTGCACATGCGCGCACACGAAAGAGACAAAAAAATCCAGACACAGGCGGACATGACGCAAGCTAAACTATATCAGATGCAAATGTAAAGTATGTTATCATGAGGCAGAAAAAAACGTCTGCATGATGGAATGCATCATAAAGCTCCTTTTAAATTAGCAGGGCCCATTTACACGGCTTTCGGAAGAAACTAACCTTATAATAAACGTTCATTTCAGTGTTCTCATTCTTGTTATCACCATTTTAGTGCGATAGCAATTATATGGACACTCTCGGAAGATTTTTGCCGTCGCCGTCATGCCCCGGATATATATATATTATATATATATATAAAAGACACAAAGAAAAATGAAGCAGAATAGAAAAATTCCGAAGGACCCGACCGGGGATTCAAACCATCGAACCCTCGCTCTCCAGCCCGCTGCATTAGACAACTCAACCATGCCCCATGCATGCGCCGGCAAAATAACGGCGAGCTATTTATAGATGCCATTTACCGCTGGTGGTAAGCAAACCTCGGAGGAGCTTGAGCGCGCTTTCAATCACGCAACGCTCCTAATTTTCTCTCAACTTGAAAACTGCCCTTGAGACGCGCACGACAATGTGGCCCTTTTCTGTACCCACTCGTGATGTGGAAGAAAAAAATCCGCCGCGTATCTGCGTGCTTCGCTGCAACTGTCGTCTAAAGACAATAGAAGAGGCGCTGCGTGAGATATGGACGCCATCTGGCAATACGTCGGCAAACATGAGTGCTGTGTTGCGTGTTTGTAGTCCCGGCGCAGCAGCAGGCGAAGACCGGCGGTGATCAACGCGACCGGCGGGGACCCCAGCCAGCCCGAACACGCGGTTTGGCGCGAAGCGCTGATGCAGAAGAAACGTCCGCACTCAACGAGTACTCTCCACACACTCTTTTATTTACACGTCACCTGGGTAAAACAGGAATGCCAGAGCGGCGCCCCATGGCATTCGTACAGTGCAATACAGAACCGAAACCGAAACTCAACAATGAGCTCGTGCAGAGGGCACGAACGAAGGCAAGTTTCAGCGCAGTCGCATTTTCAGCGCAGCTTAAGCAACGAGGGTCTTTAGAATTACGTATGTATGCATTTTCTATTAAAAGTACACACCACCTAATACTTACCTAGTGATGTTGCGCCTCAGATATGCGTGATATTTACTTTTTGATCGACAACGTTCACAAGTATGAACAGCCGTACTAGTTCAAGATGGCTGGCCCTTGGGCAAGTGGTTCAACTTTGGCCGAGTGGCTGAATCGAGTGACGTGCCGACAAAGAGAAAGACAGGCCACAAATTCTCCGTTTAAGTATCCCAAGAAAGACTATCGTCTTTAAAAACATGGCTGATCCCTCTGTCATAGGAATCGGTATAACAGGAAAGTGAAACGTGTCTTCACAGACGTAGTTGAGCGTTTGTTGTGTATTCTTTCGCCCCAAGGGCGAAGGAATGAACACTACAGCAACAAATTGTAATGTCACGCGAAGAACGGCAAGCAGCTCGAAACATGCAACGCGCTGCTTAAGCAGAAAGGACGCAGGGAACGAACTACACAGGATGAGCGCGAACTAACTGTCACATTTGTAACATTTCTGCGTGGGCACCAAGCTCCTTTCGCAAAAGCGGCCGCTGCAGTGCTAAAGGTCACTATGCTATATGTGGCTTTGCATGCGCTAATATCGTCATCAAGGCGCTCCAAGAACAAAAGGAAGAAGACTTTCTTTGGCGCCAGCGCGCGCTCAGTATGCTAAAGTTGACTATGCTATATGTGGTTTTGCCTGCTTTAATATCGTCATAAGGGCGCTCCAAGAACAAGAGCAATAAGACTTTTCTTTGGTGCCAGCGCGCGTTCAGTATGCTACAGGTGACTATGCTATATGTGGTTTTGCCTGCGTTAATATCGTCATCAAGGCGCCCCAAGAACAAAAGGAAGAAGACGTTTGTTTGGCGCCAGCGCGCGTTCAGTATGCTACAGGTGACTATGCTATATGTGGTTTTGCCTGCGTTAATATCGTAATCGAGGCGCCCCAAGAACAAAAGGAAGAAGACTTTCGTTTGGCGCCAGCGCGCGTTCAGTATGCTACAGGTGACTATGCTATATATCATAGAGTTTCTTACAATAATACCTAGAGGGGAATCTGGCGCTAGTGTCTACGCGGGCTCCTTGAGCGGCGCTTCAACCACCATGGGAATGATGGGAAGTACAGGCTTCGGATTTGCTTCGGATGGATTAGTTTCTTGAGATTCGCGACGCTCATTTGCCGAGTTTAAAACAAAGCGATATGAAGTTATTTCCAATTCGAACTTGCTTTATTCTTTTGTACGTAAAACTTATTGCAAAAAGTATGCGTGACCGTGGGATAGAACTGAAACCTAGACAAATTCAACCACCAGGGTATGCATTGCTCTGCAATTGTGTTCCAGATTTGGCATCACAATATAATGAATTATTTTCTTTACAACACTTGAAACAAACGCTCTTCTCTTTCCCTCGAAAGTACGTATTTTCTATTTATGGAAACATCTGTACTGTATTGAGTGGGAAACACTTAACGTATCATCTGCTGCGATGACAGTTGCGTCTGTCCATGTGGCCTGCCCCCAACGCATCTCTCGTTTTGCTGGGAAGTCGAGTCAGGGGAGCGCGGCGGTGCGTCTACTTAGCGTCGCCGTCGTTTTGCAGTCGATTTGAAAGAGTTTTGACAAGTAGCGCTTCTAAAGAAGCGAGAGCGTTGTGCAATTTCCTGGACTGGGATGGGACGCTACATTTATGAGCAGCGGTGAGTGCACGACGCTTTGCTAAAACTGTCAAATACAACCTGTAAAGCTGCAACGTGGCAGCAAATTAAGAAACCTAGCGGTCTTCAGCCTCTTTGAACAACAAAGGCGCTGCTTGAGTGCTTTGAAACGCACCCCACTACCCATGCCTCACGAAGAACGAAACTGAAACTGTAGAAAAAGATCCGTAGACAGTTCGCTAGCTAACGGAATCCAATCCGAAGCCTGTACTTCCCATCATTCCCATGGTGGTTGAACGATCGCAGCGCCAGTTTCCTCTCTAGGTTATTGTATGAAACTCTATGGCTATATATGGTTTTGCCTGCGTTAATATCGTCATCAAGGCGCCCCAAGAACAAAAGGAAGAAGACTTTCGTTTGGCGCGAGCGCGCGTTCAGTATGCTACAGGTGACTATGCTATATGTGGTTTTGCCTGCGTTAATATCGTCATCAAGGCGCCCCAAGAACAAAAGGAAGAAGACTTTTGTTTGGCGCCAGCGCGCGTTCAGTATGCTACAGGTGACTATGCTATATGTGGTTTTGCCTGCGTTAATATCGTCACCAAGGCGCCCCAAGAACAAAAAGAAGAAGACTTTTGTTTGGCGCCAGCGCGCGTTCAGTATGCTACAGGTGACTATGCTATATGTGGTTTTGCCTGCGTTAATATCGTCACCAAGGCGCCCCAAGAACAAAAAGAAGAAGACTTTTGTTTGGCGCCAGCGCGCGTTCAGTATGCTACAGGTGACTATGCTATATGTGGTTTTGCCTGCGTTAATATCGTCATCAAGGCGCCCCAAGAACAAAAGGAAGAAGACTTTTGTTTGGCGCCAGCGCGCGTTCAGTATGCTACAGGTGACTATGCTATATGTGGTTTTGCCTGCGTTAATATCGTCACCAAGGCGCCCCAAGAACAAAAAGAAGAAGACTTTTGTTTGGCGCCAGCGCGCGTTCAGTATGCTACAGGTGACTATGCTATATGTGGTTTTGCCTGCGTTAATATCGTCATCAAGGCGCCCCAAGAACAAAAAGAAGAAGACTTTTGTTTGGCGCCAGCGCGCGTTCAGTATGCTACAGGTGACTATGCTATATGTGGTTTTGCCTGCGTTAATATCGTCACCAAGGCGCCCCAAGAACAAAAAGAAGAAGACTTTTGTTTGGCGCCAGCGCGCGTTCAGTATGCTACAGGTGACTATGCTATATGTGGTTTTGCCTGCGTTAATATCGACACCAAGGCGCCCCAAGAACAAAAAGAAGAAGACTTGTTGTTTGGCGCCAGCGCGCGTTCAGTATGCTACAGGTGACTATGCTATATGTGGTTTTGCCTGCGTTAATATCGTCATCAAGGCGCCCCAAGAACAAAAGGAAGAAGACTTTTGTTTGGCGCCAGCGCGCGTTCAGTATGCTACAGGTGACTATGCTATATGTGGTTTTGCCTGCGTTAATATCGTCACCAAGGCGCCCCAAGAACAAAAAGAAGAAGACTTTTGTTTGGCGCCAGCGCGCGTTCAGTATGCTACAGGTGACTATGCTATATGTGGTTTTGCCTGCGTTAATATCGTCACCAAGGCGCCCCAAGAACAAAAAGAAGAAGACTTTTGTTTGGCGCCAGCGCGCGTTCAGTATGCTACAGGTGACTATGCTATATGTGGTTTTGCCTGCGTTAATATCGTCACCAAGGCGCCCCAAGAACAAAAGGAAGAAGACTTTTGTTTGGCGCCAGCGCGCGTTCAGTATGCTACAGGTGACTATGCTATATGTGGTTTTGCCTGCGTTAATATCGTCACCAAGGCGCCCCAAGAACAAAAAGAAGAAGACTTTTGTTTGGCGCCAGCGCGCGTTCAGTATGCTACAGGTGACTATGCTATATGTGGTTTTGCCTGCGTTAATATCGTCATCGAGGCGCCCCAAGAACAAAAGGAAGAAGACTTTCGTTTGGCGCCAGCGCGCGTTCAGTATGCTACAGGTGACTATGCTATATGTGGTTTTGCCTGCGTTAATATCGTCACCAAGGCGCCCCAAGAACAAAAAGAAGAAGACTTTCGTTTGGCGCGAGCGCGCATTCAGTATGCTACAGGTGACTATGCTATATGTGGTTTTGCCTGCGTTAATATCGTCATCAAGGCGCCCCAAGAACAAAAGGAAGAAGACTTTGTTTGGCGCCAGCGCGCGTTCAGTATGCTACAGGTGACTATGCTATATGTGGTTTTGCCTGCGTTAATATCGTCACCAAGGCGCCCCAAGAACAAAAAGAAGAAGACTTTCGTTTGGCGCGAGCGCGCGTTCAGTATGCTACAGGTGACTATGCTATATGTGGTTTTGCCTGCGTTAATATCGTCACCAAGGCGCCCCAAGAACAAAAAGAAGAAGACTTTTGTTTGGCGCCAGCGCGCGTTCAGTATGCTACAGGTGACTATGCTATATGTGGTTTTGCCTGCGTTAATATCGTCACCAAGGCGCCCCAAGAACAAAAAGGAAGAAGACTTTTGTTTGGCGCCAGCGCGCGTTCAGTATGCTACAGGTGACTATGCTATATGTGGTTTTGCCTGCGTTAATATCGTCACCAAGGCGCCCCAAGAACAAAAAGAAGAAGACTTTGTTTGGCGCCAGCGCGCGTTCAGTATGCTACAGGTGACTATGCTATATGTGGTTTTGCCTGCGTTAATATCGTCACCAAGGCGCCCCAAGAACAAAAGGAAGAAGACTTTGTTTGGCGCCAGCGCGCGTTCAGTATGCTACAGGTGACTATGCTATATGTGGTTTTGCCTGCGTTAATATCGTCACCAAGGCGCCCCAAGAACAAAAAGAAGAAGACTTTTGTTTGGCGCCAGCGCGCGTTCAGTATGCTACAGGTGACTATGCTATATGTGGTTTTGCCTGCGTTAATATCGTCACCAAGGCGCCCCAAGAACAAAAGAAGAAGACTTTCGTTTGGCGCCAGCGCGCGTTCAGTATGCTACAGGTGACTATGCTATATGTGGTTTTGCCTGCGTTAATATCGTCACCAAGGCGCCCCAAGAACAAAAAGAAGAAGACTTTTGTTTGGCGCCAGCGCGCGTTCAGTATGCTACAGGTGACTATGCTATATGTGGTTTTGCCTGCGTTAATATCGTCACCAAGGCGCCCCAAGAACAAAAAGAAGAAGACTTTTGTTTGGCGCCAGCGCGCGTTCAGTATGCTACAGGTGACTATGCTATATGTGGTTTTGCCTGCGTTAATATCGTCACCAAGGCGACCCAAGAACAAAAGGAAGAAGACTTTTGTTTGGCGCCAGCGCGCGTTCAGTATGCTACAGGTGACTATGCTATATGTGGTTTTGCCTGCGTTAATATCGTCACCAAGGCGCCCCAAGAACAAAAGGAAGAAGACTTTTGTTTGGCGCCAGCGCGCGTTCAGTATGCTACAGGTGACTATGCTATATGTGGTTTTGCCTGCGTTAATATCGTCACCAAGGCGCCCCAAGAACAAAAAGAAGAAGACTTTTGTTTGGCGCCAGCGCGCGTTCAGTATGCTACAGGTGACTATGCTATATGTGGTTTTGCCTGCGTTAATATCGTCATCAAGGCGCCCCAAGAACAAAAGGAAGAAGACTTTTGTTTGGCGCCAGCGCGCATTCAGTATGCTACAGGTGACTATGCTATATGTGGTTTTGCCTGCGTTAATATCGTCACCAAGGCGCCCCAAGAACAAAAAGAAGAAGACTTTCGTTTGGCGCGAGCGCGCGTTCAGTATGCTACAGGTGACTATGCTATATGTGGTTTTGCCTGCGTTAGTATCGTCACCAAGGCGCCCCAAGAACAAAAAGAAGAAGACTTTTGTTTGGCGCCAGCGCGCATTCAGTATGCTACAGGTGACTATGCTATATGTGGTTTTGCCTGCGTTAATATCGTCATCAAGGCGCCCCAAAAACAAAAGGAAGAAGACTTTGTTTGGCGCCAGCGCGCGTTCAGTATGCTACAGGTGACTATGCTATATGTGGTTTTGCCTGCGTTAATATCGTCACCAAGGCGCCCCAAGAACAAAAGAAGAAGACTTTTGTTTGGCGCCAGCGCGCGTTCAGTATGCTACAGGTGACTATGCTATATGTGGTTTTGCCTGCGTTAATATCGTCACCAAGGCGCCCCAAGAACAAAAGAAGAAGACTTTTGTTTGGCGCCAGCGCGCGTTCAGTATGCTACAGGTGACTATGCTATATGTGGTTTTGCCTGCGTTAATATCGTCATCAAGGCGCCCCAAGAACAAAAGGAAGAAGACTTTTGTTTGGCGCCAGCGCGCGTTCAGTATGCTACAGGTGACTATGCTATATGTGGTTTTGCCTGCGTTAATATCGTCACCAAGGCGCCCCAAGAACAAAAAGAAGAAGACTTTTGTTTGGCGCCAGCGCGCGTTCAGTATGCTACAGGTGACTATGCTATATGTGGTTTTGCCTGCGTTAATATCGTCATCAAGGCGCCCCAAGAACAAAAGGAAGAAGACTTTTGTTTGGCGCCAGCGCGCGTTCAGTATGCTACAGGTGACTATGCTATATGTGGTTTTGCCTGCGTTAATATCGTCACCAAGGCGCCCCAAGAACAAAAGAAGAAGACTTTTGTTTGGCGCCAGCGCGCGTTCAGTATGCTACAGGTGACTATGCTATATGTGGTTTTGCCTGCGTTAATATCATCATCAAGAGGAAGAAGACTTTTGTTTGGCGCCAGCGCGCGTTCAGTATGCTACAGGTGACTATGCTATATGTGGTTTTGCCTGCGTTAATATCATCATCAAGAGGAAGAAGACTTTTGTTTGGCGCCAGCGCGCGTTCAGTATGCTACAGGTGACTATGCTATATGTGGTTTTGCCTGCGTTAATATCGTCATCAAGGCGCCCCAAGAACAAAAGGAAGAAGACTTTGTTTGGCGCCAGCGCGCGTTCAGTATGCTACAGGTGACTATGCTATATGTGGTTTTGCCTGCGTTAATATCGTCATCAAGGCGCCCCAAGAACAAAAGGAAGAAGACTTTTGTTTGGCGCCAGCGCGCGTTCAGTATGCTACAGGTGACTATGCTATATGTGGTTTTGCCTGCGTTAATATCGTCATCAAGGCGCCCCAAGAACAAAAGGAAGAAGACTTTGTTTGGCGCCAGCGCGCGTTCAGTATGCTACAGGTGACTATGCTATATGTGGTTTTGCCTGCGTTAATATCGTCATCCAAGGCGAACCAAGAACAAAAGGAAGAAGACTTTGTTTGGCGCCAGCGCGCGTTCAGTATGCTACAGGTGACTATGCTATATGTGGTTTTGCCTGCGTTAATATCGTCATCAAGGCGACCCAAGAACAAAAGGAAGAAGACTTTGTTTGGCGCCAGCGCGCGTTCAGTATGCTACAGGTGACTATGCTATATGTGGTTTTGCCTGCGTTAATATCGTCATCAAGGCGAACCAAGAACAAAAGGAAGAAGACTTTGTTTGGCGCCAGCGCGCGTTCAGTATGCTACAGGTGACTATGCTATATGTGGTTTTGCCTGCGTTAATATCGTCATCAAGGCGAACCAAGAACAAAAGGAAGAAGACTTTTGTTTGGCGCCAGCGCGCGTTCAGTATGCTACAGGTGACTATGCTATATGTGGTTTTGCCTGCGTTAATATCGTCATCAAGGCGAACCAAGAACAAAAGGAAGAAGACTTTGTTTGGCGCCAGCGCGCGTTCAGTATGCTACAGGTGACTATGCTATATGTGGTTTTGCCTGCGTTAATATCGTCATCAAGGCGAACCAAGAACAAAAGGAAGAAGACTTTTGTTTGGCGCCAGCGCGCGTTCAGTATGCTACAGGTGACTATGCTATATGTGGTTTTGCCTGCGTTAATATCGTCATCAAGGCGAACCAAGAACAAAAGGAAGAAGACTTTGTTTGGCGCCAGCGCGCGTTCAGTATGCTACAGGTGACTATGCTATATGTGGTTTTGCCTGCGTTAATATCGTCATCAAGGCGAACCAAGAACAAAAGGAAGAAGACTTTGTTTGGCGCCAGCGCGCGTTCAGTATGCTACAGGTGACTATGCTATATGTGGTTTTGCCTGCGTTAATATCGTCATCAAGGCGAACCAAGAACAAAAGGAAGAAGACTTTTGTTTGGCGCCAGCGCGCGCTTCAGTATGCTACAGGTGACTATGCTATATGTGGTTTTGCCTGCGTTAATATCGTCATCAAGGCGAACCAAGAACAAAAGGAAGAAGATCTTGTTTGGCGCCAGCGCGCGTTCAGTATGCTACAGGTGACTATGCTATATGTGGTTTTGCCTGCGTTAATATCGTCATCAAGGCGAACCAAGAACAAAAGGAAGAAGACTTTGTTTGGCGCCAGCGCGCGTTCAGTATGCTACAGGTGACTATGCTATATGTGGTTTTGCCTGCGTTAATATCGTCATCAAGGCGAACCAAGAACAAAAGGAAGAAGACTTTGTTTGGCGCCAGCGCGCGTTCAGTATGCTACAGGTGACTATGCTATATGTGGTTTTGCCTGCGTTAATATCGTCATCAAGGCGAACCAAGAACAAAAGGAAGAAGACTTTGTTTGGCGCCAGCGCGCGTTCAGTATGCTACAGGTGACTATGCTATATGTGGTTTTGCCTGCGTTAATATCGTCATCAAGGCGACCAAGAACAAAAGGAAGAAGACTTTGTTTGGCGCCAGCGCGCGTTCAGTATGCTACAGGTGACTATGCTATATGTGGTTTTGCCTGCGTTAATATCGTCATCAAGGCGAACCAAGAACAAAAGGAAGAAGACTTTGTTTGGCGCCAGCGCGCGCTTCAGTATGCTACAGGTGACTATGCTATATGTGGTTTTGCCTGCGTTAATATCGTCATCAAGGCGAACCAAGAACAAAAGGAAGAAGACTTTGTTTGGCGCCAGCGCGCGTTCAGTATGCTACAGGTGACTATGCTATATGTGGTTTTGCCTGCGTTAATATCGTCATCAAGGCGAACCAAGAACAAAAGGAAGAAGACTTTTGTTTGGCGCCAGCGCGCGTTCAGTATGCTACAGGTGACTATGCTATATGTGGTTTTGCCTGCGTTAATATCGTCATCAAGGCGAACCAAGAACAAAAGGAAGAAGACTTTTGTTTGGCGCCAGCGCGCGTTCAGTATGCTACAGGTGACTATGCTATATGTGGTTTTGCCTGCGTTAATATCGTCATCAAGGCGAACCAAGAACAAAAGGAAGAAGACTTTGTTTGGCGCCAGCACGCGTTCAGTATGCTACAGGTGACTATGCTATATGTGGTTTTGCCTGCGTTAATATCGTCATCAAGGCGACCAAGAACAAAAGGAAGAAGACTTTTGTTTGGCGCCAGCGCGCGCTTCAGTATGCTACAGGTGACTATGCTATATGTGGTTTTGCCTGCGTTAATATCGTCATCAAGGCGAACCAAGAACAAAAGGAAGAAGACTTTGTTTGGCGCCAGCGCGCGTTCAGTATGCTACAGGTGACTATGCTATATGTGGTTTTGCCTGCGTTAATATCGTCATCAAGGCGAACCAAGAACAAAAGGAAGAAGACTTTGTTTGGCGCCAGCGCGCGTTCAGTATGCTACAGGTGACTATGCTATATGTGGTTTTGCCTGCGTTAATATCGTCATCAAGGCGAACCAAGAACAAAAGGAAGAAGACTTTGTTTGGCGCCAGCGCGCGTTCAGTATGCTACAGGTGACTATGCTATATGTGGTTTTGCCTGCGTTAATATCGTCATCAAGGCGAACCAAGAACAAAAGGAAGAAGACTTTGTTTGGCGCCAGCGCGCGCTTCAGTATGCTACAGGTGACTATGCTATATGTGGTTTTGCCTGCGTTAATATCGTCATCAAGGCGAACCAAGAACAAAAGGAAGAAGACTTTGTTTGGCGCCAGCGCGCGTTCAGTATGCTACAGGTGACTATGCTATATGTGGTTTTGCCTGCGTTAATATCGTCATCAAGGCGAACCAAGAACAAAAGGAAGAAGACTTTGTTTGGCGCCAGCGCGCGTTCAGTATGCTACAGGTGACTATGCTATATGTGGTTTTGCCTGCGTTAATATCGTCATCAAGGCGAACCAAGAACAAAAGGAAGAAGACTTTGTTTGGCGCCAGCGCGCGTTCAGTATGCTACAGGTGACTATGCTATATGTGGTTTTGCCTGCGTTAATATCGTCATCAAGGCGAACCAAGAACAAAAGGAAGAAGACTTTGTTTGGCGCCAGCGCGCGCTCAGTATGCTACAGGTGACTATGCTATATGTGGTTTTGCCTGCGTTAATATCGTCATCAAGGCGAACCAAGAACAAAAGGAAGAAGACTTTGTTTGGCGCCAGCGCGCGTTCAGTATGCTACAGGTGACTATGCTATATGTGGTTTTGCCTGCGTTAATATCGTCATCAAGGCGAACCAAGAACAAAAGGAAGAAGACTTTGTTTGGCGCCAGCGCGCGTTCAGTATGCTACAGGTGACTATGCTATATGTGGTTTTGCCTGCGTTAATATCGTCATCAAGGCGAACCAAGAACAAAAGGAAGAAGACTTTGTTTGGCGCCAGCGCGCGCTTCAGTATGCTACAGGTGACTATGCTATATGTGGTTTTGCCTGCGTTAATATCGTCATCAAGGCGAACCAAGAACAAAAGGAAGAAGACTTTGTTTGGCGCCAGCGCGCGTTCAGTATGCTACAGGTGACTATGCTATATGTGGTTTTGCCTGCGTTAATATCGTCATCAAGGCGAACCAAGAACAAAAGGAAGAAGTACTTTGTTTGGCGCCAGCGCGCGTTCAGTATGCTACAGGTGACTATGCTATATGTGGTTTTGCCTGCGTTAATATCGTCATCAAGGCGAACCAAGAACAAAAGGAAGAAGACTTTGTTTGGCGCCAGCAGCGCGCTCAGTATGCTACAGGTGACTATGCTATATGTGGTTTTGCCTGCGTTAATATCGTCATCAAGGCGAACCAAGAACAAAAGGAAGAAGAGTCTTGTTTGGCGCCAGCGCGCGCTCAGTATGCTACAGGTGACTATGCTATATGTGGTTTTGCCTGCGTTAATATCGTCATCAAGGCGAACCAAGAACAAAAGGAAGAAGACTTTTGTTTGGCGCCAGCGCGCGCTTCAGTATGCTACAGGTGACTATGCTATATGTGGTTTTGCCTGCGTTAATATCGTCATCAAGGCGAACCAAGAACAAAAGGAAGAAGACTTTGTTTGGCGCCAGCGCGCGTTCAGTATGCTACAGGTGACTATGCTATATGTGGTTTTGCCTGCGTTAATATCGTCATCAAGGCGAACCAAGAACAAAAGGAAGAAGACTTTGTTTGGCGCCAGCGCGCGCTTCAGTATGCTACAGGTGACTATGCTATATGTGGTTTTGCCTGCGTTAATATCGTCATCAAGGCGAACCAAGAACAAAAGGAAGAAGTCTTTGTTTGGCGCCAGCGCGCGTTCAGTATGCTACAGGTGACTATGCTATATGTGGTTTTGCCTGCGTTAATATCGTCATCAAGGCGAACCAAGAACAAAAGGAAGAAGACTTTGTTTGGCGCCAGCGCGCGTTCAGTATGCTACAGGTGACTATGCTATATGTGGTTTTGCCTGCGTTAATATCGTCATCAAGGCGAACCAAGAACAAAAGGAAGAAGACTTTGTTTGGCGCCAGCGCGCGTTCAGTATGCTACAGGTGACTATGCTATATGTGGTTTTGCCTGCGTTAATATCGTCATCAAGGCGAACCAAGAACAAAAGGAAGAAGACTTTCGTTTGGCGCCAGCGCGCGTTCAGTATGCTACAGGTGACTATGCTATATGTGGTTTTGCCTGCGTTAATATCGTCATCAAGGCGAACCAAGAACAAAAGGAAGAAGTCTTGTTTGGCGCCAGCACGCGCTCAGTATGCTACAGGTGACTATGCTATATGTGGTTTTGCCTGCGTTAATATCGTCATCAAGGCGAACCAAGAACAAAAGGAAGAAGACTTTGTTTGGCGCCAGCGCGCGCTTCAGTATGCTACAGGTGACTATGCTATATGTGGTTTTGCCTGCGTTAATATCGTCATCAAGGCGAACCAAGAACAAAAGGAAGAAGACTTTGTTTGGCGCCAGCGCGCGTTCAGTATGCTACAGGTGACTATGCTATATGTGGTTTTGCCTGCGTTAATATCGTCATCAAGGCGAACCAAGAACAAAAGGAAGAAGACTTTTGTTTGGCGCCAGCACGCGCTCAGTATGCTACAGGTGACTATGCTATATGTGGTTTTGCCTGCGTTAATATCGTCATCAAGGCGAACCAAGAACAAAAGGAAGAAGACTTTGTTTGGCGCCAGCGCGCGCTCAGTATGCTACAGGTGACTATGCTATATGTGGTTTTGCCTGCGTTAATATCGTCATCAAGGCGAACCAAGAACAAAAGGAAGAAGTCTTGTTTGGCGCCAGCACGCGCTTCAGTATGCTACAGGTGTCTATGCTATATGTGGTTTTGCCTGCGTTAATATCGTCATCAAGGCGAACCAAGAACAAAAGGAAGAAGTCTTGTTTGGCGCCAGCGCGCGTTCAGTATGCTACAGGTGACTATGCTATATGTGGTTTTGCCTGCGTTAATATCGTCATCAAGGCGAACCAAGAACAAAAGGAAGAAGACTTTGTTTGGCGCCAGCCGCGCGTCAGTATGCTACAGGTGACTATGCTATATGTGGTTTTGCCTGCGTTAATATCGTCATCAAGGCGAACCAAGAACAAAAGGAAGAAGACTTTGTTTGGCGCCAGCGCGCGTTCAGTATGCTACAGGTGACTATGCTATATGTGGTTTTGCCTGCGTTAATATCGTCATCAAGGCGAACCAAGAACAAAAGGAAGAAGTCTTGTTTGGCGCCAGCGCGCGTTCAGTATGCTACAGGTGACTATGCTATATGTGGTTTTGCCTGCGTTAATATCGTCATCAAGGCGAACCAAGAACAAAAGGAAGAAGTCTTGTTTGGCGCCAGCACGCGCTCAGTATGCTACAGGTGACTATGCTATATGTGGTTTTGCCTGCGTTAATATCGTCATCAAGGCGAACCAAGAACAAAAGGAAGAAACTTTGTTTGGCGCCAGCGCGCGTTCAGTATGCTACAGGTGACTATGCTATATGTGGTTTTGCCTGCGTTAATATCGTCATCAAGGCGAACCAAGAACAAAAGGAAGAAGACTCTTGTTTGGCGCCAGCGCGCGCTCAGTATGCTACAGGTGACTATGCTATATGTGGTTTTGCCTGCGTTAATATCGTCATCAAGGCGAACCAAGAACAAAAGGAAGAAGACTTTGTTTGGCGCCAGCGCGCGCTCAGTATGCTACAGGTGACTATGCTATATGTGGTTTTGCCTGCGTTAATATCGTCATCAAGGCGAACCAAGAACAAAAGGAAGAAGACTTTGTTTGGCGCCAGCGCGCGCTCAGTATGCTACAGGTGACTATGCTATATGTGGTTTTGCCTGCGTTAATATCGTCATCAAGGCGAACCAAGAACAAAAGGAAGAAGACTTTGTTTGGCGCCAGCGCGCGTTCAGTATGCTACAGGTGACTATGCTATATGTGGTTTTGCCTGCGTTAATATCGTCATCAAGGCGAACCAAGAACAAAAGGAAGAAGACTTTGTTTGGCGCCAGCGCGCGCTCAGTATGCTACAGGTGACTATGCTATATGTGGTTTTGCCTGCGTTAATATCGTCATCAAGGCGAACCAAGAACAAAAGGAAGAAGACTTTGTTTGGCGCCAGCGCGCGCTCAGTATGCTACAGGTGACTATGCTATATGTGGTTTTGCCTGCGTTAATATCGTCATCAAGGCGAACCAAGAACAAAAGGAAGAAGACTTTGTTTGGCGCCAGCGCGCGCTCAGTATGCTACAGGTGACTATGCTATATGTGGTTTTGCCTGCGTTAATATCGTCATCAAGGCGAACCAAGAACAAAAGGAAGAAGACTTTGTTTGGCGCCAGCGCGCGCTTCAGTATGCTACAGGTGACTATGCTATATGTGGTTTTGCCTGCGTTAATATCGTCATCAAGGCGAACCAAGAACAAAAGGAAGAAGTCTTGTTTGGCGCCAGCACGCGCTCAGTATGCTACAGGTGACTATGCTATATGTGGTTTTGCCTGCGTTAATATCGTCATCAAGGCGAACCAAGAACAAAAGGAAGAAGTCTTGTTTGGCGCCAGCGCGCGCTCAGTATGCTACAGGTGACTATGCTATATGTGGTTTTGCCTGCGTTAATATCGTCATCAAGGCGAACCAAGAACAAAAGGAAGAAGTACTTTGTTTGGCGCCAGCGCGCGCTCAGTATGCTACAGGTGACTATGCTATATGTGGTTTTGCCTGCGTTAATATCGTCATCAAGGCGAACCAAGAACAAAAGGAAGAAGTCTTGTTTGGCGCCAGCGCGCGTTCAGTATGCTACAGGTGACTATGCTATATGTGGTTTTGCCTGCGTTAATATCGTCATCAAGGCGAACCAAGAACAAAAGGAAGAAGTCTTGTTTGGCGCCAGCACGCGCTCAGTATGCTACAGGTGACTATGCTATATGTGGTTTTGCCTGCGTTAATATCGTCATCAAGGCGAACCAAGAACAAAAGGAAGAAGTCTTGTTTGGCGCCAGCGCGCGCTCAGTATGCTACAGGTGACTATGCTATATGTGGTTTTGCCTGCGTTAATATCGTCATCAAGGCGAACCAAGAACAAAAGGAAGAAGACTTTTGTTTGGCGCCAGCGCGCGCTCAGTATGCTACAGGTGACTATGCTATATGTGGTTTTGCCTGCGTTAATATCGTCATCAAGGCGAACCAAGAACAAAAGGAAGAAGTCTTGTTTGGCGCCAGCAGCGCGCTCAGTATGCTACAGGTGACTATGCTATATGTGGTTTTGCCTGCGTTAATATCGTCATCAAGGCGAACCAAGAACAAAAGGAAGAAGTCTTTGTTTGGCGCCAGCGCGCGTTCAGTATGCTACAGGTGACTATGCTATATGTGGTTTTGCCTGCGTTAATATCGTCATCAAGGCGAACCAAGAACAAAAGGAAGAAGATCTTTGTTTGGCGCCAGCGCGCGCTCAGTATGCTACAGGTGACTATGCTATATGTGGTTTTGCCTGCGTTAATATCGTCATCAAGGCGAACCAAGAACAAAAGGAAGAAGACTTTGTTTGGCGCCAGCGCGCGCTCAGTATGCTACAGGTGACTATGCTATATGTGGTTTTGCCTGCGTTAATATCGTCATCAAGGCGAACCAAGAACAAAAGGAAGAAGACTTTGTTTGGCGCCAGCGCGCGCTCAGTATGCTACAGGTGACTATGCTATATGTGGTTTTGCCTGCGTTAATATCGTCATCAAGGCGAACCAAGAACAAAAGGAAGAAGTACTTTGTTTGGCGCCAGCGCGCGTCAGTATGCTACAGGTGACTATGCTATATGTGGTTTTGCCTGCGTTAATATCGTCATCAAGGCGAACCAAGAACAAAAGGAAGAAGTCTTGTTTGGCGCCAGCGCGCGTTCAGTATGCTACAGGTGACTATGCTATATGTGGTTTTGCCTGCGTTAATATCGTCATCAAGGCGAACCAAGAACAAAAGGAAGAAGTCTTGTTTGGCGCCAGCGCGCGCTCAGTATGCTACAGGTGACTATGCTATATGTGGTTTTGCCTGCGTTAATATCGTCATCAAGGCGAACCAAGAACAAAAGGAAGAAGACTTTGTTTGGCGCCAGCGCGCGTTCAGTATGCTACAGGTGACTATGCTATATGTGGTTTTGCCTGCGTTAATATCGTCATCAAGGCGAACCAAGAACAAAAGGAAGAAGGTCTTTGTTTGGCGCCAGCGCGCGTTCAGTATGCTACAGGTGACTATGCTATATGTGGTTTTGCCTGCGTTAATATCGTCATCAAGGCGAACCAAGAACAAAAGGAAGAAGTCTTGTTTGGCGCCAGCGCGCGCTCAGTATGCTACAGGTGACTATGCTATATGTGGTTTTGCCTGCGTTAATATCGTCATCAAGGCGAACCAAGAACAAAAGGAAGAAGTCTTGTTTGGCGCCAGCGCGCGCTCAGTATGCTACAGGTGACTATGCTATATGTGGTTTTGCCTGCGTTAATATCGTCATCAAGGCGAACCAAGAACAAAAGGAAAAAGACTTTTGTTTGGCGCCAGCACGCGCTCAGTATGCTACAGGTGACTATGCTATATGTGGTTTTGCCTGCGTTAATATCGTCATCAAGGCGAACCAAGAACAAAAGGAAGAAGTCTTTGTTTGGCGCCAGCGCGCGTTCAGTATGCTACAGGTGACTATGCTATATGTGGTTTTGCCTGCGTTAATATCGTCATCAAGGCGAACCAAGAACAAAAGGAAGAAGTCTTTGTTTGGCGCCAGCGCGCGCTCAGTATGCTACAGGTGACTATGCTATATGTGGTTTTGCCTGCGTTAATATCGTCATCAAGGCGAACCAAGAACAAAAGGAAGAAGTCTTTTGTTTGGCGCCAGCGCGCGTTCAGTATGCTACAGGTGACTATGCTATATGTGGTTTTGCCTGCGTTAATATCGTCATCAAGGCGAACCAAGAACAAAAGGAAGAAGTCTTGTTTGGCGCCAGCGCGCGTTCAGTATGCTACAGGTGACTATGCTATATGTGGTTTTGCCTGCGTTAATATCGTCATCAAGGCGAACCAAGAACAAAAGGAAGAAGTCTTGTTTGGCGCCAGCACGCGCTCAGTATGCTACAGGTGACTATGCTATATGTGGTTTTGCCTGCGTTAATATCGTCATCAAGGCGAACCAAGAACAAAAGGAAGAAGCACTTTGTTTGGCGCCAGCGCGCGCTCAGTATGCTACAGGTGACTATGCTATATGTGGTTTTGCCTGCGTTAATATCGTCATCAAGGCGAACCAAGAACAAAAGGAAGAAGTCTTGTTTGGCGCCAGCACGCGCTCAGTATGCTACAGGTGACTATGCTATATGTGGTTTTGCCTGCGTTAATATCGTCATCAAGGCGAACCAAGAACAAAAGGAAGAAGTCTTGTTTGGCGCCAGCGCGCGCTCAGTATGCTACAGGTGACTATGCTATATGTGGTTTTGCCTGCGTTAATATCGTCATCAAGGCGAACCAAGAACAAAAGGAAGAAGTCTTGTTTGGCGCCAGCACGCGCTCAGTATGCTACAGGTGACTATGCTATATGTGGTTTTGCCTGCGTTAATATCGTCATCAAGGCGAACCAAGAACAAAAGGAAGAAGTCTTGTTTGGCGCCAGCGCGCGCTCAGTATGCTACAGGTGACTATGCTATATGTGGTTTTGCCTGCGTTAATATCGTCATCAAGGCGAACCAAGAACAAAAGGAAGAAGTCTTTGTTTGGCGCCAGCGCGCGCTCAGTATGCTACAGGTGACTATGCTATATGTGGTTTTGCCTGCGTTAATATCGTCATCAAGGCGAACCAAGAACAAAAGGAAGAAGTCTTGTTTGGCGCCAGCGCGCGCTCAGTATGCTACAGGTGACTATGCTATATGTGGTTTTGCCTGCGTTAATATCGTCATCAAGGCGAACCAAGAACAAAAGGAAGAAAGTCTTTGTTTGGCGCCAGCACGCGCTCAGTATGCTACAGGTGACTATGCTATATGTGGTTTTGCCTGCGTTAATATCGTCATCAAGGCGAACCAAGAACAAAAGGAAGAAGTCTTGTTTGGCGCCAGCACGCGCTCAGTATGCTACAGGTGACTATGCTATATGTGGTTTTGCCTGCGTTAATATCGTCATCAAGGCGAACCAAGAACAAAAGGAAGAAGTCTTGTTTGGCGCCAGCGCGCGCTCAGTATGCTACAGGTGACTATGCTATATGTGGTTTTGCCTGCGTTAATATCGTCATCAAGGCGAACCAAGAACAAAAGGAAGAAGACTTTTGTTTGGCGCCAGCGCGCGTTCAGTATGCTACAGGTGACTATGCTATATGTGGTTTTGCCTGCGTTAATATCGTCATCAAGGCGAACCAAGAACAAAAGGAAGAAGACTTTTGTTTGGCGCCAGCGCGCGTTCAGTATGCTACAGGTGACTATGCTATATGTGGTTTTGCCTGCGTTAATATCGTCATCAAGGCGAACCAAGAACAAAAGGAAGAAGTCTTGTTTGGCGCCAGCGCGCGCTCAGTATGCTACAGGTGACTATGCTATATGTGGTTTTGCCTGCGTTAATATCGTCATCAAGGCGAACCAAGAACAAAAGGAAGAAGTCTTGTTTGGCGCCAGCACGCGCTCAGTATGCTACAGGTGACTATGCTATATGTGGTTTTGCCTGCGTTAATATCGTCATCAAGGCGAACCAAGAACAAAAGGAAGAAGTCTTGTTTGGCGCCAGCACGCGCTCAGTATGCTACAGGTGACTATGCTATATGTGGTTTTGCCTGCGTTAATATCGTCATCAAGGCGAACCAAGAACAAAAGGAAGAACACTTTGTTTGGCGCCAGCGCGCGCTCAGTATGCTACAGGTGACTATGCTATATGTGGTTTTGCCTGCGTTAATATCGTCATCAAGGCGAACCAAGAACAAAAGGAAGAAGACTTTGTTTGGCGCCAGCGCGCGTTCAGTATGCTACAGGTGACTATGCTATATGTGGTTTTGCCTGCGTTAATATCGTCATCAAGGCGAACCAAGAACAAAAGGAAGAAGACTTTGTTTGGCGCCAGCGCGCGTCAGTATGCTACAGGTGACTATGCTATATGTGGTTTTGCCTGCGTTAATATCGTCATCAAGGCGAACCAAGAACAAAAGGAAGAAGTACTTTGTTTGGCGCCAGCACGCGCTCAGTATGCTACAGGTGACTATGCTATATGTGGTTTTGCCTGCGTTAATATCGTCATCAAGGCGAACCAAGAACAAAAGGAAGAAGACTTTGTTTGGCGCCAGCGCGCGTTCAGTATGCTACAGGTGACTATGCTATATGTGGTTTTGCCTGCGTTAATATCGTCATCAAGGCGAACCAAGAACAAAAGGAAGAAGACTTTTGTTTGGCGCCAGCGCGCGTTCAGTATGCTACAGGTGACTATGCTATATGTGGTTTTGCCTGCGTTAATATCGTCATCAAGGCGAACCAAGAACAAAAGGAAGAAGTCTTGTTTGGCGCCAGCACGCGCTCAGTATGCTACAGGTGACTATGCTATATGTGGTTTTGCCTGCGTTAATATCGTCATCAAGGCGAACCAAGAACAAAAGGAAGAACACTTTTGTTTGGCGCCAGCAGCGCGCTCAGTATGCTACAGGTGACTATGCTATATGTGGTTTTGCCTGCGTTAATATCGTCATCAAGGCGAACCAAGAACAAAAGGAAGAAGACTTTGTTTGGCGCCAGCACGCGCTCAGTATGCTACAGGTGTACTATGCTATATGTGGTTTTGCCTGCGTTAATATCGTCATCAAGGCGAACCAAGAACAAAAGGAAGAAGTCTTGTTTGGCGCCAGCGCGCGCTCAGTATGCTACAGGTGACTATGCTATATGTGGTTTTGCCTGCGTTAATATCGTCATCAAGGCGAACCAAGAACAAAAGGAAGAACACTTTTGTTTGGCGCCAGCGCGCGTTCAGTATGCTACAGGTGACTATGCTATATGTGGTTTTGCCTGCGTTAATATCGTCATCAAGGCGAACCAAGAACAAAAGGAAGAAGACTTTTGTTTGGCGCCAGCACGCGCTCAGTATGCTACAGGTGACTATGCTATATGTGGTTTTGCCTGCGTTAATATCGTCATCAAGGCGAACCAAGAACAAAAGGAAGAAGTCTTGTTTGGCGCCAGCGCGCGCTCAGTATGCTACAGGTGACTATGCTATATGTGGTTTTGCCTGCGTTAATATCGTCATCAAGGCGAACCAAGAACAAAAGGAAGAAGTCTTGTTTGGCGCCAGCACGCGCTCAGTATGCTACAGGTGACTATGCTATATGTGGTTTTGCCTGCGTTAATATCGTCATCAAGGCGAACCAAGAACAAAAGGAAGAACACTTTTGTTTGGCGCCAGCGCGCGCTCAGTATGCTACAGGTGACTATGCTATATGTGGTTTTGCCTGCGTTAATATCGTCATCAAGGCGAACCAAGAACAAAAGGAAGAAGTCTTGTTTGGCGCCAGCACGCGCTCAGTATGCTACAGGTGACTATGCTATATGTGGTTTTGCCTGCGTTAATATCGTCATCAAGGCGAACCAAGAACAAAAGGAAGAAGTCTTGTTTGGCGCCAGCACGCGCTCAGTATGCTACAGGTGTCTATGCTATATGTGGTTTTGCCTGCGTTAATATCGTCATCAAGGCGAACCAAGAACAAAAGGAAGAAGACTTTTGTTTGGCGCCAGCGCGCGCTCAGTATGCTACAGGTGTCTATGCTATATGTGGTTTTGCCTGCGTTAATATCGTCATCAAGGCGAACCAAGAACAAAAGGAAGAAGCACTTTGTTTGGCGC
The DNA here is from genome assembly GCF_013339695.2 of Rhipicephalus sanguineus. NCBI lineage: Eukaryota > Metazoa > Arthropoda > Arachnida > Ixodida > Ixodidae > Rhipicephalus > Rhipicephalus sanguineus. The sequence continues at coordinate 325,187,123 of NC_051176.1, read as the reverse complement.
CAGCGCGCGCTTCGGTATGCTACAGGTGACTATGCTATATGTGGTTTTGCCTGCGTTAATATCGTCATCAAGGCGAACCAAGAACAAAAGGAAGAAGACTTTTGTTTGGCGCCAGCGCGCGTTCAGTATGCTACAGGTGACTATGCTATATGTGGTTTTGCCTGCGTTAATATCGTCATCAAGGCGAACCAAGAACAAAAGGAAGAAGTCTTGTTTGGCGCCAGCACGCGCTCAGTATGCTACAGGTGACTATGCTATATGTGGTTTTGCCTGCGTTAATATCGTCATCAAGGCGAACCAAGAACAAAAGGAAGAAGTCTTTGTTTGGCGCCAGCGCGCGTTCAGTATGCTACAGGTGACTATGCTATATGTGGTTTTGCCTGCGTTAATATCGTCATCAAGGCGAACCAAGAACAAAAGGAAGAACTTCTTGTTTGGCGCCAGCGCGCGTTCAGTATGCTACAGGTGACTATGCTATATGTGGTTTTGCCTGCGTTAATATCGTCATCAAGGCGAACCAAGAACAAAAGGAAGAACTTCTTGTTTGGCGCCAGCGCGCGCTCAGTATGCTACAGGTGACTATGCTATATGTGGTTTTGCCTGCGTTAATATCGTCATCAAGGCGAACCAAGAACAAAAGGAAGAAGACTTTTGTTTGGCGCCAGCACGCGCTCAGTATGCTACAGGTGACTATGCTATATGTGGTTTTGCCTGCGTTAATATCGTCATCAAGGCGAACCAAGAACAAAAGGAAGAAGTCTTGTTTGGCGCCAGCACGCGCTCAGTATGCTACAGGTGACTATGCTATATGTGGTTTTGCCTGCGTTAATATCGTCATCAAGGCGAACCAAGAACAAAAGGAAGAAGTCTTGTTTGGCGCCAGCACGCGCTCAGTATGCTACAGGTGACTATGCTATATGTGGTTTTGCCTGCGTTAATATCGTCATCAAGGCGAACCAAGAACAAAAGGAAGAAGTCTTTGTTTGGCGCCAGCACGCGCTCAGTATGCTACAGGTGACTATGCTATATGTGGTTTTGCCTGCGTTAATATCGTCATCAAGGCGAACCAAGAACAAAAGGAAGAACACTTTGTTTGGCGCCAGCGCGCGCTCAGTATGCTACAGGTGACTATGCTATATGTGGTTTTGCCTGCGTTAATATCGTCATCAAGGCGAACCAAGAACAAAAGGAAGAAGTCTTGTTTGGCGCCAGCGCGCGCTCAGTATGCTACAGGTGACTATGCTATATGTGGTTTTGCCTGCGTTAATATCGTCATCAAGGCGAACCAAGAACAAAAGGAAGAAGTCTTGTTTGGCGCCAGCACGCGCTCAGTATGCTACAGGTGACTATGCTATATGTGGTTTTGCCTGCGTTAATATCGTCATCAAGGCGAACCAAGAACAAAAGGAAGAACACTTTTGTTTGGCGCCAGCGCGCGTTCAGTATGCTACAGGTGACTATGCTATATGTGGTTTTGCCTGCGTTAATATCGTCATCAAGGCGAACCAAGAACAAAAGGAAGAAGTCTTGTTTGGCGCCAGCACGCGCTCAGTATGCTACAGGTGTCTATGCTATATGTGGTTTTGCCTGCGTTAATATCGTCATCAAGGCGAACCAAGAACAAAAGGAAGAACTTCTTGTTTGGCGCCAGCACGCGCTCAGTATGCTACAGGTGACTATGCTATATGTGGTTTTGCCTGCGTTAATATCGTCATCAAGGCGAACCAAGAACAAAAGGAAGAACACTTTTGTTTGGCGCCAGCGCGCGTTCAGTATGCTACAGGTGACTATGCTATATGTGGTTTTGCCTGCGTTAATATCGTCATCAAGGCGAACCAAGAACAAAAGGAAGAAGCTCTTGTTTGGCGCCAGCGCGCGCTCAGTATGCTACAGGTGACTATGCTATATGTGGTTTTGCCTGCGTTAATATCGTCATCAAGGCGAACCAAGAACAAAAGGAAGAAGTCTTGTTTGGCGCCAGCACGCGCTCAGTATGCTACAGGTGTCTATGCTATATGTGGTTTTGCCTGCGTTAATATCGTCATCAAGGCGAACCAAGAACAAAAGGAAGAAGTCTTGTTTGGCGCCAGCGCGCGCTCAGTATGCTACAGGTGACTATGCTATATGTGGTTTTGCCTGCGTTAATATCGTCATCAAGGCGAACCAAGAACAAAAGGAAGAAGTCTTGTTTGGCGCCAGCGCGCGCTCAGTATGCTACAGGTGTCTATGCTATATGTGGTTTTGCCTGCGTTAATATCGTCATCAAGGCGAACCAAGAACAAAAGGAAGAAGTCTTGTTTGGCGCCAGCGCGCGTTCAGTATGCTACAGGTGACTATGCTATATGTGGTTTTGCCTGCGTTAATATCGTCATCAAGGCGAACCAAGAACAAAAGGAAGAAGACTTTTGTTTGGCGCCAGCGCGCGTTCAGTATGCTACAGGTGACTATGCTATATGTGGTTTTGCCTGCGTTAATATCGTCATCAAGGCGAACCAAGAACAAAAGGAAGAAGACTTTTGTTTGGCGCCAGCGCGCGCTCAGTATGCTACAGGTGACTATGCTATATGTGGTTTTGCCTGCGTTAATATCGTCATCAAGGCGAACCAAGAACAAAAGGAAGAAGTCTTGTTTGGCGCCAGCACGCGCTCAGTATGCTACAGGTGACTATGCTATATGTGGTTTTGCCTGCGTTAATATCGTCATCAAGGCGAACCAAGAACAAAAGGAAGAAGATCTTGTTTGGCGCCAGCACGCGCTCAGTATGCTACAGGTGTCTATGCTATATGTGGTTTTGCCTGCGTTAATATCGTCATCAAGGCGAACCAAGAACAAAAGGAAGAAGTCTTGTTTGGCGCCAGCACGCGCTCAGTATGCTACAGGTGACTATGCTATATGTGGTTTTGCCTGCGTTAATATCGTCATCAAGGCGAACCAAGAACAAAAGGAAGAACGTCTTGTTTGGCGCCAGCACGCGCTCAGTATGCTACAGGTGACTATGCTATATGTGGTTTTGCCTGCGTTAATATCGTCATCAAGGCGAACCAAGAACAAAAGGAAGAACACTTTTGTTTGGCGCCAGCACGCGCTCAGTATGCTACAGGTGACTATGCTATATGTGGTTTTGCCTGCGTTAATATCGTCATCAAGGCGAACCAAGAACAAAAGGAAGAACACTTTGTTTGGCGCCAGCGCGCGTTCAGTATGCTACAGGTGACTATGCTATATGTGGTTTTGCCTGCGTTAATATCGTCATCAAGGCGAACCAAGAACAAAAGGAAGAAGACTTTTGTTTGGCGCCAGCACGCGCTCAGTATGCTACAGGTGACTATGCTATATGTGGTTTTGCCTGCGTTAATATCATCATCAAGAGGAAGAAGACTTTTGTTTGGCGCCAGCAGCGCGTTCAGTATGCTACAGGTGACTATGCTATATGTGGTCTTGCCTGCGTTAATATCATCATCAAGAGGAAGAAGACTTTTGTTTGGCGCCAGCGCGCGTTCAGTATGCTACAGGTGACTATGCTATATGTGGTTTTGCCTGCGTTAATATCGTCACCAAGGCGCCCCAAGGACAAAAGGAAGAAGACTGTTTGGCGCCAGCGCGCTCAGTTTGCTACAGGTGACTATGCTATATGTGGATTTGCCTGCGTTAATATCATCATCAAGAGGAAGAAGACTTTTGTTTGGCGCCAGCGCGCGTTCAGTATGCTACAGGTGACTATGCTATATGTG